>NC_092549.1:4400000-5100000 GCF_037038585.1 Patagioenas fasciata | reverse complement strand
AACCCTAACCCTAACCCTAACCTAACCCTAACCCTAACCCTAACCCTAACCCTAACCCTAACCCTAACCCTAACCCTAACCCTAACCTAACCCTAACCCTAACCCTAACCCTAACCCTAACCCTAACCCTAACCCTAACCCTAACCCTAACCCTAACCCTAACCCTAACCCTAACCCTAACCCTAACCCTAACCCTAACCCTAACCCTAACCCTAACCCTAACCCTAACCCTAACCCTAACCCTAACCTAACCCTAACCCTAACCCTAACCCTAACCTAACCCTAACCCTAACCCTAACCCTAACCCTAACCCTAACCCTAACCCTAACCCTAACCCTAACCCTAACCCTAACCCTAACCCTAACCCTAACCCTAACCCTAACCCTAACCCTAACCCTAACCCTAACCCTAACCCTAACCCTAACCCTAACCCTAACCCTAACCCTAACCTAACCCTAACCCTAACCTAACCCTAACCCTAACCCTAACCCTAACCCTAACCCTAACCCTAACCCTAACCCTAACCCTAACCTAACCCTAACCCTAACCCTAACCCTAACCCTAACCCTAACCCTAACCCTAACCCTAACCCTAACCCTAACCCTAACCCTAACCCTAACCCTAACCCTAACCCTAACCCTAACCCTAACCTACCCTAACCCTAACCCTAACCCTAACCCTAACCCTAACCCTAACCCTAACCCTAACCTAACCCTAACCCTAACCCTAACCCTAACCCTAACCCTAACCCTAACCCTAACCCTAACCCTAACCCTAACCCTAACCCTAACCCTAACCCTAACCCTAACCCTAACCCTAACCCTAACCCTAACCCTAACCCTAACCCTAACCCTAACCCTAACCCTAACCCTAACCCTAACCCTAACCCTAACCCTAACCCTAACCCTAACCCTAACCCTAACCCTAACCCTAACCCTAACCCTAACCCTAACCCTAACCCTAACCCTAACCCTAACCCTAACCCTAACCCTAACCCTAACCCTAACCCTAACCCTAACCCTAACCCTAACCCTAACCCTAACCCTAACCCTAACCCTAACCCTAACCCTAACCCTAACCCTAACCCTAACCCTAACCCTAACCCTAACCCTAACCCTAACCCTAACCCTAACCCTAACCCTAACCCTAACCCTAACCCTAACCCTAACCCTAACCCTAACCCTAACCCTAACCCTAACCCTAACCCTAACCCTAACCCTAACCCTAACCCTAACCCTAACCCTAACCCTAACCCTAACCCTAACCCTAACCCTAACCCTAACCCTAACCCTAACCCTAACCCTAACCCTAACCCTAACCCTAACCCTAACCCTAACCCTAACCCTAACCCTAACCCTAACCCTAACCCTAACCCTAACCCTAACCCTAACCCTAACCCTAACCCTAACCCTAACCCTAACCCTAACCCTAACCCTAACCCTAACCCTAACCCTAACCCTAACCCTAACCCTAACCCTAACCCTAACCCTAACCCTAACCCTAACCCTAACCCTAACCCTAACCCTAACCCTAACCCTAACCCTAACCCTAACCCTAACCCTAACCCTAACCCTAACCCTAACCCTAACCCTAACCCTAACCCTAACCCTAACCCTAACCCTAACCCTAACCCTAACCCTAACCCTAACCCTAACCCTAACCCTAACCCTAACCCTAACCCTAACCCTAACCCTAACCCTAACCCTAACCCTAACCCTAACCCTAACCCTAACCCTAACCCTAACCCTAACCCTAACCCTAACCCTAACCCTAACCCTAACCCTAACCCTAACCCTAACCCTAACCCTAACCCTAACCCTAACCCTAACCCTAACCCTAACCCTAACCCTAACCCTAACCCTAACCCTAACCCTAACCCTAACCCTAACCCTAACCCTAACCCTAACCCTAACCCTAACCCTAACCCTAACCCTAACCCTAACCCTAACCCTAACCCTAACCCTAACCCTAACCCTAACCCTAACCCTAACCCTAACCCTAACCCTAACCCTAACCCTAACCCTAACCCTAACCCTAACCCTAACCCTAACCCTAACCCTAACCCTAACCCTAACCCTAACCCTAACCCTAACCCTAACCCTAACCCTAACCCTAACCCTAACCCTAACCCTAACCCTAACCCTAACCCTAACCCTAACCCTAACCCTAACCCTAACCCTAACCCTAACCCTAACCCTAACCCTAACCCTAACCCTAACCCTAACCCTAACCCTAACCCTAACCCTAACCCTAACCCTAACCCTAACCCTAACCCTAACCCTAACCCTAACCCTAACCCTAACCCTAACCCTAACCCTAACCCTAACCCTAACCCTAACCCTAACCCTAACCCTAACCCTAACCCTAACCCTAACCCTAACCCTAACCCTAACCCTAACCCTAACCCTAACCCTAACCCTAACCCTAACCCTAACCCTAACCCTAACCCTAACCCTAACCCTAACCCTAACCCTAACCCTAACCCTAACCCTAACCCTAACCCTAACCCTAACCCTAACCCTAACCCTAACCCTAACCCTAACCCTAACCCTAACCCTAACCCTAACCCTAACCCTAACCCTAACCCTAACCCTAACCCTAACCCTAACCCTAACCCTAACCCTAACCCTAACCCTAACCCTAACCCTAACCCTAACCCTAACCCTAACCCTAACCCTAACCCTAACCCTAACCCTAACCCTAACCCTAACCCTAACCCTAACCCTAACCCTAACCCTAACCCTAACCCTAACCCTAACCCTAACCCTAACCCTAACCCTAACCCTAACCCTAACCCTAACCCTAACCCTAACCCTAACCCTAACCCTAACCCTAACCCTAACCCTAACCCTAACCCTAACCCTAACCCTAACCCTAACCCTAACCCTAACCCTAACCCTAACCCTAACCCTAACCCTAACCCTAACCCTAACCCTAACCCTAACCCTAACCCTAACCCTAACCCTAACCCTAACCCTAACCCTAACCCTAACCCTAACCCTAACCCTAACCCTAACCCTAACCCTAACCCTAACCCTAACCCTAACCCTAACCCTAACCCTAACCCTAACCCTAACCCTAACCCTAACCCTAACCCTAACCCTAACCCTAACCCTAACCCTAACCCTAACCCTAACCCTAACCCTAACCCTAACCCTAACCCTAACCCTAACCCTAACCCTAACCCTAACCCTAACCCTAACCCTAACCCTAACCCTAACCCTAACCCTAACCCTAACCCTAACCCTAACCCTAACCCTAACCCTAACCCTAACCCTAACCCTAACCCTAACCCTAACCCTAACCCTAACCCTAACCCTAACCCTAACCCTAACCCTAACCCTAACCCTAACCCTAACCCTAACCCTAACCCTAACCCTAACCCTAACCCTAACCCTAACCCTAACCCTAACCCTAACCCTAACCCTAACCCTAACCCTAACCCTAACCCTAACCCTAACCCTAACCCTAACCCTAACCCTAACCCTAACCCTAACCCTAACCCTAACCCTAACCCTAACCCTAACCCTAACCCTAACCCTAACCCTAACCCTAACCCTAACCCTAACCCTAACCCTAACCCTAACCCTAACCCTAACCCTAACCCTAACCCTAACCCTAACCCTAACCCTAACCCTAACCCTAACCCTAACCCTAACCCTAACCCTAACCCTAACCCTAACCCTAACCCTAACCCTAACCCTAACCCTAACCCTAACCCTAACCCTAACCCTAACCCTAACCCTAACCCTAACCCTAACCCTAACCCTAACCCTAACCCTAACCCTAACCCTAACCCTAACCCTAACCCTAACCCTAACCCTAACCCTAACCCTAACCCTAACCCTAACCCTAACCCTAACCCTAACCCTAACCCTAACCCTAACCCTAACCCTAACCCTAACCCTAACCCTAACCCTAACCCTAACCCTAACCCTAACCCTAACCCTAACCCTAACCCTAACCCTAACCCTAACCCTAACCCTAACCCTAACCCTAACCCTAACCCTAACCCTAACCCTAACCCTAACCCTAACCCTAACCCTAACCCTAACCCTAACCCTAACCCTAACCCTAACCCTAACCCTAACCCTAACCCTAACCCTAACCCTAACCCTAACCCTAACCCTAACCCTAACCCTAACCCTAACCCTAACCCTAACCCTAACCCTAACCCTAACCCTAACCCTAACCCTAACCCTAACCCTAACCCTAACCCTAACCCTAACCCTAACCCTAACCCTAACCCTAACCCTAACCCTAACCCTAACCCTAACCCTAACCCTAACCCTAACCCTAACCCTAACCCTAACCCTAACCCTAACCCTAACCCTAACCCTAACCCTAACCCTAACCCTAACCCTAACCCTAACCCTAACCCTAACCCTAACCCTAACCCTAACCCTAACCCTAACCCTAACCCTAACCCTAACCCTAACCCTAACCCTAACCCTAACCCTAACCCTAACCCTAACCCTAACCCTAACCCTAACCCTAACCCTAACCCTAACCCTAACCCTAACCCTAACCCTAACCCTAACCCTAACCCTAACCCTAACCCTAACCCTAACCCTAACCCTAACCCTAACCCTAACCCTAACCCTAACCCTAACCCTAACCCTAACCCTAACCCTAACCCTAACCCTAACCCTAACCCTAACCCTAACCCTAACCCTAACCCTAACCCTAACCCTAACCCTAACCCTAACCCTAACCCTAACCCTAACCCTAACCCTAACCCTAACCCTAACCCTAACCCTAACCCTAACCCTAACCCTAACCCTAACCCTAACCCTAACCCTAACCCTAACCCTAACCCTAACCCTAACCCTAACCCTAACCCTAACCCTAACCCTAACCCTAACCCTAACCCTAACCCTAACCCTAACCCTAACCCTAACCCTAACCCTAACCCTAACCCTAACCCTAACCCTAACCCTAACCCTAACCCTAACCCTAACCCTAACCCTAACCCTAACCCTAACCCTAACCCTAACCCTAACCCTAACCCTAACCCTAACCCTAACCCTAACCCTAACCCTAACCCTAACCCTAACCCTAACCCTAACCCTAACCCTAACCCTAACCCTAACCCTAACCCTAACCCTAACCCTAACCCTAACCCTAACCCTAACCCTAACCCTAACCCTAACCCTAACCCTAACCCTAACCCTAACCCTAACCCTAACCCTAACCCTAACCCTAACCCTAACCCTAACCCTAACCCTAACCCTAACCCTAACCCTAACCCTAACCCTAACCCTAACCCTAACCCTAACCCTAACCCTAACCCTAACCCTAACCCTAACCCTAACCCTAACCCTAACCCTAACCCTAACCCTAACCCTAACCCTAACCCTAACCCTAACCCTAACCCTAACCCTAACCCTAACCCTAACCCTAACCCTAACCCTAACCCTAACCCTAACCCTAACCCTAACCCTAACCCTAACCCTAACCCTAACCCTAACCCTAACCCTAACCCTAACCCTAACCCTAACCCTAACCCTAACCCTAACCCTAACCCTAACCCTAACCCTAACCCTAACCCTAACCCTAACCCTAACCCTAACCCTAACCCTAACCCTAACCCTAACCCTAACCCTAACCCTAACCCTAACCCTAACCCTAACCCTAACCCTAACCCTAACCCTAACCCTAACCCTAACCCTAACCCTAACCCTAACCCTAACCCTAACCCTAACCCTAACCCTAACCCTAACCCTAACCCTAACCCTAACCCTAACCCTAACCCTAACCCTAACCCTAACCCTAACCCTAACCCTAACCCTAACCCTAACCCTAACCCTAACCCTAACCCTAACCCTAACCCTAACCCTAACCCTAACCCTAACCCTAACCCTAACCCTAACCCTAACCCTAACCCTAACCCTAACCCTAACCCTAACCCTAACCCTAACCCTAACCCTAACCCTAACCCTAACCCTAACCCTAACCCTAACCCTAACCCTAACCCTAACCCTAACCCTAACCCTAACCCTAACCCTAACCCTAACCCTAACCCTAACCCTAACCCTAACCCTAACCCTAACCCTAACCCTAACCCTAACCCTAACCCTAACCCTAACCCTAACCCTAACCCTAACCCTAACCCTAACCCTAACCCTAACCCTAACCCTAACCCTAACCCTAACCCTAACCCTAACCCTAACCCTAACCCTAACCCTAACCCTAACCCTAACCCTAACCCTAACCCTAACCCTAACCCTAACCCTAACCCTAACCCTAACCCTAACCCTAACCCTAACCCTAACCCTAACCCTAACCCTAACCCTAACCCTAACCCTAACCCTAACCCTAACCCTAACCCTAACCCTAACCCTAACCCTAACCCTAACCCTAACCGAGAGGAAGCAGGTGACAGGAAGCACGTGGCAGGAAGCACGTGGCAGGAAGCAGGTGACAGGAAGCAGGTGACAGGAAGCAGGTGACAGGAAGCACGTGGCAGGAAGCAGGTGACAGGAAGCAGGTGACAGGAAGCAGGTGACAGGAAGCACGTGGCAGGAAGCAGGTGACAGGAAGCAGGTGACAGGAAGCAGGTGACAGGAAGCACGTGGCAGGAAGCACGTGGCAGGAAGCAGGTGACAGGAAGCAGGTGACAGGAAGCACGTGGCAGGAAGCAGGTGACAGGAAGCAGGTGACAGGAAGCAGGTGACAGGAAGCACGTGGCAGGAAGCAGGTGACAGGAAGCAGGTGACAGGAAGCAGGTGACAGGAAGCACGTGGCAGGAAGCAGGTGACAGGAAGCACGTGGCAGGAAGCAGGTGACAGGAAGCAGGTGACAGGAAGCACGTGGCAGGAAGCAGGTGACAGGAAGCAGGTGACAGGAAGCAGGTGACAGGAAGCACGTGGCAGGAAGCAGGTGACAGGAAGCAGGTGACAGGAAGCAGGTGACAGGAAGCACGTGGCAGGAAGCAGGTGACAGGAAGCAGGTGACAGGAAGCACGTGGCAGGAAGCACGTGGCAGGAAGCAGGTGACAGGAAGCAGGTGACAGGAAGCACGTGGCAGGAAGCAGGTGACAGGAAGCAGGTGACAGGAAGCACGTGGCAGGAAGCAGGTGACAGGAAGCACGTGGCAGGAAGCACGTGGCAGGAAGCAGGTGACAGGAAGCAGGTGACAGGAAGCAGGTGACAGGAAGCACGTGGCAGGAAGAAGGTGACAGGAAGCAGGTGACAGGAAGCAGGTGACAGGAAGCACGTGGCAGGAAGCAGGTGACAGGAAGCACGTGGTAGGAAGCAGGTGACAGGAAGCAGGTGACACGAAGTACGTGATGGGTAATTTGTTTGTGTGTTTGGCAGTTTGTGTGGGTGGAGGTGTGAAAGAGGTGTGAAAGAGTTGTGAAAGGGGAGTGAAAGGGGTGTGAAAGGGGAGTGAAAGGGGTGTGAAAGGGGAGTGAAAGGGGAGTGAAAGGGGTGTGAAAGGGGTGTGAAAGAGGTGTGAAAGGGGAGTGAAAGGGGAGTGAAAGGGGAGTGAAAGGGGTGTGAAAGAGGTGTGAAAGGGGAGTGAAAGGGGTGTGAAAGGGGTGTGAAAGAGGTGTGAAAGAGTTGTGAAAGGGGAGTGAAAGGGGTGTGAAAGGGGAGTGAAAGGGGTGTGAAAGGGGAGTGAAAGGGGTGTGAAAGAGGTGTGAAAGGGGTGTGAAAGGGGTGTGAAAGGGGAGTGAAAGGGGAGTGAAAGGGGAGTGAAAGGGGTGTGAAAGAGGTGTGAAAGGGGAGTGAAAGGGGAGTGAAAGGGGTGTGAAAGGGGAGTGAAAGGGGTGTGAAAGGGGAGTGAAAGGTCTGTGAAAGAGGTGTGAAAGGGGAGTGAAAGGGGAGTGAAAGGGGAGTGAAAGGGGTGTGAAAGAGGTGTGAAAGAGGTGTGAAAGGGGTGTGAAAGGGGTGTGAAAGGGGTGTGAAAGGGGAGTGAAAGGGGTGTGAAAGGGGTGTGAAAGGGGTGTGAAAGGGGAGTGAAAGGGGAGTGAAAGGGGTGTGAAAGGGGAGTGAAAGGGGTGTGAAAGAGGTGTGAAAGAGGTGTGAAAGGGGTGTGAAAGGGGAGTGAAAGGGGTGTGAAAGGGGAGTGAAAGGGGAGTGAAAGGGGTGTGAAAGGGGAGTGAAAGGGGTGTGAAAGGGGTGTGAAAGGGGAGTGAAAGAGGTGTGAAAGGGGTGTGAAAGGGGTGTGAAAGGGGAGTGAAAGGGGTGTGAAAGGGGAGTGAAAGGGGTGTGAAAGGGGTGTGAAAGGGGTGTGAAAGAGGTGTGAAAGGGGTGTGAAAGGGGAGTGAAAGGGGTGTGAAAGGGGAGTGAAAGGGGAGTGAAAGGGGTGTGAAAGGGGAGTGAAAGGGGTGTGAAAGGGGTGTGAAAGGGGAGTGAAAGGGGAGTGAAAGGGGTGTGAAAGGGGAGTGAAAGGGGTGTGAAAGGGGTGTGAAAGGGGAGTGAAAGAGGTGTGAAAGGGGTGTGAAAGGGGTGTGAAAGGGGAGTGAAAGGGGTGTGAAAGGGGAGTGAAAGGGGTGTGAAAGGGGTGTGAAAGGGGTGTGAAAGGGGAGTGAAAGAGGTCTGAAAGAGGTGTGAATGGTGGTATTTTTGCTGTGTATTGTTTTCTTTTTTTATGGTTTTAGTTGCTGTGGTGGTGAAAAAAAATTTTTTGCCTAATTTGCATAATTAATTAGGTAATTAGCATAATTAATTACTTAATTTGTGTAATTAGTACTCTATTTACTATGGTTGTATGTTATTGGTTAGGTTTTATGTCAGGTGTTGTTGGGTTTTTCAGGGTGTTGTTATTGTGTATTTAGTAAGTGCTTATTTGGGTTTGTAATTTTTGTATAGAAAAAGAAGAAAAACTAAAAGTCCGGTGCAGCAGTAGGGGTTTGGGTGCTCTAGGGGAGTACTGGAATTTATTTTTTATTTTTTTTTTCCAAATCCCCTAGAGCACCCAAAGCCCTACTGCTGCACCTGAAAAAAGTGAGGAAGAAACAATCCTTAATTCAGAAATAAACTAAGACTGCATTTTATTTTGTTTTATTTTTCTTCAGTTTATTGAAAATGACAAACTCATCTGATGTGACATCCAAATGAAACCCTTCCGGAACTGCACACTTGATGCCCTTCGACCTCTCCGACCGCTCTGCTTGCTCTAAGTCCGTCGAACGGACGCTCCGACACGGATGGACTCCGACGTGCATACCAATGAAGTCCAACGCCCAGGCGTACGAAGTCTGGCACGGAAGATTGACGCCGACTCCGGCGTGCCCGTAGACGGGGACGAAGTCCGACATGCGTGGAGGCGAAGTCCGATCCGACCGTGGACGCGGACGGAC
The DNA here is from genome assembly GCF_037038585.1 of Patagioenas fasciata. Taxonomy (NCBI): domain Eukaryota; kingdom Metazoa; phylum Chordata; class Aves; order Columbiformes; family Columbidae; genus Patagioenas; species Patagioenas fasciata. The sequence continues at coordinate 5,090,690 of NC_092549.1, read as the reverse complement.
CGAGTCTGACCCTCACGCCGCTCGGGACGGATCTCCACGTGGACGTGCCGGACGGCGACGCGGTCCGGCGCATGCTCGCCGTCGACGCGTTCTCGAAGCCTCTCACGCCGGTGAAACTTCTCCGACTGAAAAAGATGCCGGACGACGACGAGGTACGGCTGCTTTACTGCCTGTGTGAAGGAGCTGACTTTGGTAGAGCTAGGTCCCTCAAACTCAATATTACCGAAGAAATTAGAGGGAGTTGTAATAAATAGTAACACCACATACAAACAGCTTGCTATTTCATCCTTCCCTTATCGCTATGACCGTAACACAGAAAACTCCCCCACGGTACAGCATTTTGTCACAACCTGTCACAGCACCGAGGCTACAGGGAATATCGTGGCCTTCGTACGGAGCCCTCGCGAAGGATAGTTCCGGACCGCGGGGATTTACACGCTCTTCGCGACCCCGTCCCTTTGACCGTGCCGCGGAAGGGACTACTCCCTACTCTGACTCTTGTACGGAGTATCCTCCGGACAGGTAACCGAAACCGCTAACACACACCTTGATAACATATTTTACCTATTTTGTTTATCATGCTAAGCAGAGAAGCCAACTCCTCTATCTCACGTCATCCCTGACGTGGCGTTACGGACGATGACACGCTCCCGTCGCGACCCTGACCGACTCGTGGGCCGTTTAGTTCGACCGCTGCCGGGGCGACCGTGACCGGCTTTCCGGGACCGTTCCCTACATGAACCTCCTGGCCGCTACCGACCGAGACCGCGATCCGGAATGACCGTCACCTGAAAAGCTGCTCCCGGAGCCTGGACGATCCCCACGCCTCCGAAACTGCCATCCCGGCCGGACCCGAATCAAAACGCTGACCGTGAACTTCGCCTGGCAGCCGGGACCTGGGAAAAAACACCCTCCTGGGGGGGTGGAGAATGGGGAATCCCCTGGCAGGGGCTTCTTTTCCTATTTCAATTTTTTTCTCCTTTTCAGGTAAACTTCAAAATAAACCTGCAAAGAAAACAACTACCCCAAAACACAATCCTAGCAGACCTCACAGCTAAACGGCACCACTCGCTCCAATACCGAACCCAACGCCCTCTCACACGGCAGCCGTTCTCCCGGCTCATACCGTGGCCCCAGGCCCACGTCGCCCCTCAGGAACGTCCTTCCCGGGAGCCTGTAAAATGGCCCTGCCTGCCAAAACCCCGGTCCTACGGCCTCCCGCCTCCGAACCTTGGCGACGAACGTCGCCTCGCGGAGCGGCCGGGACCGGGGAAAAAAAAACCCAGCCGGGGGAAAAAAAAAAATCCCCCGGCTGGGGTTTTTTTATTCTATTTTAAAATTGAAATGTACCTGAAAAGGAAAAAACATTAAACTGCAAGGACAACAACCCACAACCCCAACTATACAAATCCACCACAATCACACGGCTGACCGCACCACTCATTCACCTGCCGAACCCACCCCACGCCGCACCCGTCGTCCCCTCTGTGCCATCGCCCCTCGGGAACGTCATTCCCGGGAGCCTGAAAAATGGCCCTGCCTGCCAAAACCCCGGTCCTACGGCCGACCCTGTGCAAACCTTGGTGACGAATGTCACCTCACAGAGTGGCCGGGACCGGGGAAAAAAAAACCCAGCCGGGGGAAAAAAAAAAATCCCCCGGCTGGGGTTTTTTTATTCTATTTTAAAATTGAAATGTACCTGAAAAGGAAAAACCATTAAACTGCAAGGACAAAAGCCCACAACCCAGAAACACAAACACACCGAATCTCGCAGCTCACCACACCGCTCATTCACCCGACAAAGCCACCTCACGCATCACATCCATTGTCCCCTCTGCGCCATTGCCCCTCGGGAACGTTGTTCCCGGGAGCCTCACATGGCCCTGCCTGCCAAAACCCCAGTCCTACGGCCTCCCACCTCCGAACCTTGGCGACGAACGTCACCTCGCGGAGCGGCCGGGACCGGGGAAAAAAAAACCCAGCCGGGGGAAAAAAAAAAAAATCCCCCGGCTGGGGTTTTTTTATTCTATTTTAAAATCTTAAAGAACCTGAAAAGGAAAAACCATTAACCTGCAAGGACAACAACCCACAACCCAGAAACACAAACGCACCAGATCACACAGCTCAGCACACCGCTCATTCACCCGACAAAGCCACCCCACGCATCACAGCCATCGTCCCCTCTGCGCCGTCGCCCCTCGGGAACGTTGTTCCCGGGAGCCTCGAATGGCCCTGCCTGCCAAAACCCCGGTCCTATGGCCTCCCGCCTCCGAACCTTGGCGACGAACGTCGCCTCGCGGAGCGGCCGGGACCGGGGAAAAAAAACCCAGCCGGGGGAAAAAAAAAAAAATCCCCCGGCTGGGGTTTTTTTATTCTATTTTAAAATTGAAATGTACCTGAAAAGGAAAAAACATTAACCTGCAAAGACAAAAACCCAGAACCCCAACTATACAAATGCGCCACAATCACACGGCTCACCGCACCGCTCATTCACCTACCAAACCCACCCCACCCTCACACGGCACCCCTCGTCCCCTCTGTGCCGTCGCTCCTCGGGAACGTCGTTCCCGAGAGCCTCGGATGGCCCTGCCTGCCAAAACCCCGGTCCTACGGCCGACCCCGTGCGAACCTTGGCGACGAACGTCGCCTCGCGGAGCGGCCGGGACCGGGGAAAAAAAAACCCAGCCGGGGGAAAAAAAAAAAATCCCCCGGCTGGGGTTTTTTTATTCTATTTTAAAATTGAAATGTACCTGAAAAGGAAAAAACATTAACCTGCAAGGACAAAAACCCACAACCCCAACTATACAAATATGCCACAATCACACGGCTCACCGCACCACTCATTCACCTACCAAACCCACCCCACCCTCACACGGCACCCGTCGTCCCCTCTGTGCCGTCGCTCCTCGGGAACGTCGTTCCCGAGAGCCTCGGATGGCCCTGCCTGCCAAAACCCCGGTCCTACGGCCTCCCGCCTCCGAACCTTGGCGACGAACGTCGCCTCGCGGAGCGGCCGGGACCGGGGAAAAAAAAACCCAGCCGGGGGAAAAAAAAAAATCCCCCAGCTGGGGATTTTTTATTCTAATATAAATTCTAAAAGAACCTGAAAAGGAAAAACCATTAACCTGCAAGGACAAAAACCCACAACCCCAAAATACAAACGCACCAGATCACACAGCTCAGCACAACTCTCATTCACCTACCAAACCCACACTCACACTGCAGCCCTTGTCCCCTCTGTGCCATCGCCTCTCGGGAACCCGGCTCCCGGGAGCCTCCGAAACGGCCCTGCCTGCCGAAACCCGGCCCGAGGGCCGCCCGCGTCCGAACCTCGGCGACGAACGTCGCCTCGCGGAGCGGCCGGGACCGGGGGAAAAACCCGGTCGGGGGGGATGGATCCCCCGGCTGGAGTTTTTTATTCTTTAACTTTGGAATTTACCTGAAAAGGAAAAAAATTGAACCTCCAAGGACAAATAACTACAGCCCCGAGCCGAGTTCGCTCGAGGTTTCGCGCTATCCGAACGCTCTGCGCGTCGTCTACCCCGTCGACCGCTTGTTCCTCTCCCGAAGATTGGCTTGACACGGGGATTTCACGCTTTGCACTTATTTCCCTTTCCATCCTTCCTATAGTTCTTGACCGCGGTGACCTATTCTCGCTCGGCTTCCCGATCCCGTCGATTACCGCGACCTCCTTCCTCTGAGATTCCGCGACTCAAACTCGCCCCGCGTCTCCGTCGCCGAACGCCGACGACGCCCGCGATCCCCCCGACGTCGCTCGGTCTCGCCGGACGGCTTGGGCTGAGGCGGAATGTAATGGCGAGGGACGCTAATGCTGACTAGGAGGACAGAACATGCTAAGCGAATTCGGCTGAAACTTGATGCGGAGCGATTTCGACGTGGACGGGAGATGCCGAAGGCTACGGGGAGGTCTTTCCGTCGAGGCGTGAGGTTGGGATCGGACCCCCTCGCTTTCTAAACTCCTCTGTGGACGGGAGCCCGGGTGCGGCCGGATCCGAACTCGGCCCCGCGCTGGATCTACGGTCGGCCTCCCGGCCGTGCGGGAGACAGGGAAAACACCTAAGATATTATATTGACATATGGCTAAAGGACTGGATGTGCACACCTGACTCCTTATACCGCTCAGCCTGAATTTCAGAATGGCATCGCTCTACGCCTCGGCGTCCATACCACCCTTCCAGAGGCACGGGGACGGTTGATCGTGGTCTAAGTCCTTGGTCTATCAGGGCGACCTCTCGGGCAAAATCCGTGTAAATAACCGACCGAACGGAGCGGTACTGCGGGAAGGCTGACCGGAGCTGCCGCTTCTGCTGAGGTCCCGGCCGAGCGTGGAAATCCCTGGGTATTTATACCCTTACAAACTATTCACCCGCCCCTCTACGCTGCGATTCAGTCCGATAGCGATAGCCGACTCTCCGGTCTTCTCGCTTCTGGGCGGATCCTTTGCGCCGACCTCGCGCCGGACTCGGCTCTGCGCGGCCGTAGATTCGGTTTACGGTCCGTGGGAGCGTCCCGACGGCCTCGAACGTGGCGTTTTCGGCGACGGAAGCCTATTCCTGCAGGAACGTGTAAAGCGCGCCTTACGGGATGGGTGACGATCGGAGTCTGTAGCTGCTTTTGTTACCGTCGAGTAAAGGCTATAATTATGAGTGCTACATAGCCTAATAAAACGCCTTTTGATAAGTGAGTCGTGTTCACAATGTAGTCCCCTGCAAAAAAAAATACAAAAAGATTTCATTAAAACAGGCTTTATCTTTGAAATAACAGCACACCACAGAAAACACTAGTCAACAATGGTCTCTGTAACAACTGCAAAACACCACTAAAAGGACTTACAACTCCCCTGCCCCCAGCTACTGCGTCCCAGATGACTACTGGCTACACATTTTAACACGTCAACAGATTAACCGTGGACTCCTAGAGCTCAGTCCACCCGCCCCTGACTTCACACCGCCGGGCAGAGCAGCTCCGAGCCGAATGCGCACGTGCGCAGACCAACGCGCCACAGAACGTTACAGACGACATCATGTCAACAACACCAACAACACCCAACGATGGCAACAACTCCCAAGCACAGAGGCATTGATCAAAAGAACCTGCAGGGGGGTAGTGGTGTGGCGAGGAGCCTCCACTGCAACCCCAGAAAACAAAGGAGCCGAACGTCACAGCCCCTTATGAGACGGCGGCACTGGAGCACACACACGCAGAGACGGCGGCACTGGAGCACACACACGCAGAGACGGCGGCACTGGAGCACACACACGCAGAGACGGCGGCACTGGAGCACACACACGCAGAGGAGACGGCGGCGCTACTTAAAAACTTCAAGATGCTGGGAAGAAGTGCCAGTCCCTTAGACTGGAGTGGTACAGAGCAGAGCTGCTGATGCAGCCCAGAACTACACCATAAAACACAACTGAGCAGAAACATCCAAAATGCAAAAACCATTCACACTTTCAGCTACTGATACAATAAAACTGGGACCCGATTGGCGCTACGCCAATTGGCTCTGGCGTTCAAAATCCCAGGATGGCGCCTGGGATCCCTGTCGGGTCCCTCAAACGCGATGAGACCCCGGGACCGTCTGACAGGCACGATGCAAGCCTCCCGACCTGCAATACAACACTGACACTGCTTAAAAACTTCAAGATGCTGGGAAGAAGTGCCAGTCCCTTAGACTGGAGGGGTACAGAGCAGAGCTGCTGATGCAGCCCAGAACTACACCATAAAACACAACTGAGCAGAAACATCCAAAATGCAAAAACCATTCACACTTTCAGCTACTGATACAATAAAACTGGGACCCAACTGGCGCTACGCCAATTGGCTCTGGCGTTCAAAATCCCGGGATGGCGCCCGGGATCCCTGTCAAATCCCTCAAACGCGATGAGACCCCGGGATCGTCTGACAGGCACAACGCAAGCCTCCTGACCTACAACACAACACTGACACTACTTAAAAACTTCAAGATGCTGGGAAGAAGTGCCAGTCCCTTAGACTGGAGGGGTACAGAGCAGAGCTGCCGATGCAGCCCAGAACTACACCATAAAACGCAACTGAGCAGAAACATCCAAAATGCAAAAACCATTCACACTTTCAACTACTGATACAAGAAAACCGGGACCCGATTGGCGCTACGCCAACTGGCACCGGTGTTCCGGATCCCGGGATGGCGCCCGGGATCCCTGTCGGGTCCCTCAAGCGCGACGAGACCCCGGGATCCTCTGACAGGCACGATGCGAGCCTCCCGACCTGCAACACAACACTGACACGAGGCTGGAGCTGCCCTGCCCGGGACACGCTGGCATCGCACTGTGAAGTTCCCTGGACCCTTCGCCTGCCCAAAAGGGACTATTCCTGGAGCACCCTTGCCCCAAAGAGAACTTTACCCCACTCCCTGCAGTTCCCAACCCCTTCCCAGCCCCCCAGCCTCCACTTATCTTTCAGAGGGCCAAGAGACTGAATCCATCTTCAACAGAGGAAAACACCACATGTGCTGATGGAGATCTTCCTGCATCGCCGGGTTCCTCCTCGACATCTGCAATAACACAAGAAAACACACGCTCACTAAGCAGAGCGAGCACACAATATAAAGGCACAAGGCACATCTTCGCTCTGACACCACGCACCCACCCACCTGCTTACGGCGCTCTGCTCGGCTCTTCCGTCGCTCTTTCGTGCCAGGTTGTCCCTCTGCATCTGAAATCAAGGTATTCAACAAGTCACCCAAATGCTCATCAACAGCTTGACCATTCCACAGGTTTGCTTTCTATTCAGGAATCCCACCCGACACACTAATTGAGTCCCTAAAACACTGGGGAACGGACTGCCAGCTCCCCTGCCCACAGCTACTGCATCCCAGATGACCGCACAACCTTTGCCTACACAATTGAATCTGTCAACAGATTAACCCTGGACTCCTAGAGTTCTCTCCACCCGCCCCTGACTCCACACCGCCGGGCAGAGCAGCTCCGAGCCGAACGTGCACGTGCGCAGACAAACGGGCCACAGAACGCTATGGACAACACGACCGCAACGGCACCGAAAACGCTCTGCAACGACAGTGACCCAAAACCAGAGACGGCATCAATCAAAACGCCCTGCAGGGAGGCAGTGATGAGGCAAGGAGCCTCTTCTGCAACCCCAGGAAAAAGGAGCTGAACATCATGGCCCCTTATGAGACGGCGGCTCTGGGGCGCACGCACGCCCGCAGAGACGGCGGCTCTGGGGCGCACGCACGCCCGCAGAGACGGCGGCTCTGGGGCGCACGCACGCCCGCAGAGACGGCGGCTCTGGGGCGCACGCACGCCCGCAGAGACGGCGGCTCTGGGGCGCACGCACGCCCGCAGAGACGGCGGCTCTGGGGCGCACGCACGCCCGCAGAGACGGCGGCTCTGGGGCGCACGCACGCCCGCAGAGACGGCGGCTCTGGGGCGCACGCACGCCCGCAGAGACGGCGGCTCTGGGGCGCACGCACGCCCGCAGAGACGGCGGCTCTGGGGCGCACGCACGCCCGCAGAGACGGCGGCTCTGGGGCGCACGCACGCCCGCAGAGACGGCGGCTCTGGGGCGCACGCACGCCCGCAGAGACGGCGGCTCTGGGGCGCACGCACGCCCGCAGAGACGGCGGCTCTGGGGCGCACGCACGCCCGCAGAGACGGCGGCTCTGGGGCGCACGCACGCCCGCAGAGACGGCGGCTCTGGGGCGCACGCACGCCCGCAGAGACGGCGGCTCTGGGGCGCACGCACGCCCGCAGAGACGGCGGCTCTGGGGCGCACGCACGCCCGCAGAGACGGCGGCTCTGGGGCGCACGCACGCCCGCAGAGACGGCGGCTCTGGGGCGCACGCACGCCCGCAGAGACGGCGGCTCTGGGGCGCACGCACGCCCGCAGAGACGGCGGCTCTGGGGCGCACGCACGCCCGCAGACACGGCGGCTCTGGGGCGCACGCACGCCCGCAGACACGGCGGCTCTGGGGCGCACGCACGCCCGCAGACACGGCGGCTCTGGGGCGCACGCACGCCCGCAGACACGGCGGCTCTGGGGCGCACGCACGCCCGCAGACACGGCGGCTCTGGGGCGCACGCACGCCCGCAGACACGGCGGCTCTGGGGCGCACGCACGCCCGCAGACACGGCGGCTCTGGGGCGCACGCACGCCCGCAGACACGGCGGCTCTGGGGCGCACGCACGCCCGCAGACACGGCGGCTCTGGGGCGCACGCACGCCCGCAGAGACGGCGGCTCTGGGGCGCACGCACGCCCGCAGAGACGGCGGCTCTGGGGCGCACGCACGCCCGCAGAGACGGCGGCTCTGGGGCGCACGCACGCCCGCAGAGACGGCGGCTCTGGGGCGCACGCACGCCCGCAGAGACGGCGGCTCTGGGGCGCACGCACGCCCGCAGAGACGGCGGCTCTGGGGCGCACGCACGCCCGCAGAGACGGCGGCTCTGGGGCGCACGCACGCCCGCAGAGACGGCGGCTCTGGGGCGCACGCACGCCGGCGCTACTTAAAAACTTCAAGATGCTGGGAAGAAGTGCCAGTCCCTTAGACTGGAGGGGTACAGAGCAGAGCTGCCGATGCAGTCCAGAATGACACCATAAAACACAACTGAGCAGAAACATCCAAAACGCAAAAAGCATCCACGCTTTCAGCTGCTGATACAAGAAAACCGGGACCCGATTGGCGCTACGCCAACTGGCACCGGCGTTCCGGATCCCGGGATGGCGCCCGGGATCCCTGTCGGGTCCCTCAAGCGCGACGAGACCCCGGGATCCTCTGACAGGCACAATGCAAGCCTCCCGACCTGCAATACAACACTGACACGAGGCTGGAGCTGCCCTGCCCGGGACACGCTGGCATCGCACTGTGAAGTTCCCTGGACCCTTCACCTGCCCAAAAGGGACTGTTCCTGGAGCACCCTTGCCCCAAAGAGAACTTTACCCCCCTCCCTGCAGTTCCCAACCCCTTCCCAGCCCCCCAGCCTCCACTTATCTTTCAGAGGGCCAAGAGACTGAATCCATCTTCAACAGAGGAAAACACCACATGTGCTGATGGAGATCTTCCTGCATCGCCGGGTTCCTCCTCGACATCTGCAATAACACAAGAAAACACGCGCTCACTAAGCAGAGCGAGCACACAATATAAAGGCACAAGGCACATCTTCGCTCTGACACCACGCACCCACCCACCTGCTTACGGCGCTCTGCTCGGCTCTTCCGTCGCTCTTTCGTGCCAGGTTGTCCCTCTGCATCTGAAATCAAGGTATTCAACAAGTCACCCAAATGCTCATCAACAGCTTGACCATTCCACAGGTCTGCTTTCTATTCAGGAATCCCACCCGACACTCTAATTGAGTCCCTAAAACACTGGGGAAGGGACTGCCAGCTCCCCTGCCCACAGCTACTGCATCCCAGATGACCGCACAACCTTTGCCTACACAATTGGATCTGTCAACAGATTAACCCTGGACTCCTAGAGTTCTCTCCACCCGCCCCTGACTCCACACCGCCAGGCAGAGCAGCTCCGAGCCGAACGTGCACGTGCGCAGACAAACGCGCCACAGAACGCTATGGACGACACGACCGCAATGGCACCGAAAACACTCCGCAACGACAGCGACGCCAAAACCAGAGACGGCATCGATCAAAACGCCCTGCAGGGAGGCAGTGATGAGGCAAGGAGCCTCTTCTGCAGCCCCACGAAAAAGGAGCCCAACGTCACGGTCCCTTATGAGACGGCGGCACTGGTGTACACACACACGCAGAGACGGCGGCACTGGCGCACACACACAGAGGAGACGGCGGCACTGGCGCACACACACAGAGGAGACGGCGGCACCGGCGCACACACACACGCAGAGGAGACGGCGGCACTGGCGCACACACACACGCAGAGGAGACGGCGGCACGACCTAAGAACTTCTTCCCAGCATCTTGAAGTGCCAGTCCCTGGGACTGGAGGGGTAGAGAGCAGAGCTGCTGAAGCAGCCCAGAATGACACCATAAATCACAACTGACCAGAAACGTCCAAAATGCAAGCACCGTCCACGCTTTTGGCTGATGATACAATAATCCAGCACCCGACTGGCACTACGCCAATTAACACCGGCATTCCGGATCCCGGGATGGCACCTGAGAGGCCCGTTGGGCCCCCGGAGCGCAGCGAGACCCCGGGATCGTCTGACAGACGCGAGGCAGGCTTCCCGAACTACACGACAACGCAGACGCAGGCTGGAGCTGCCCTGCCTGGCACGTGCTGGCGTCGCGCTGTAAAGTTCCCTGGGCCCTTTACCCACCCAAAGGGGACTTTTCCTGGACAGCCCTTTCCCTTATCAGAACTTTACCCCCAGCCCTGCGATTCCCGGCCCCTTCCCGGCCCCCGTGCCTCCACTTATCTTTCAGAGGGCCGAGGGATCGAATCCACCTTCGACAGAGAAAACGCCACATGTGCTAACGGAGATGTTCCTGCATCGCCGGGGTCCTCTTCAACATCTACAGTAACACAGGAAAACGCACGCTCACTAAGCCGTGCCAGCATACCGTATTGCGGGGTAAACGCCGACTCCTCCCGCGACACCCACCTCCTAAGATCCTCGGCGTTCCGTTCGGCGCGTCGTGTCACGGGTGCGGTCACAAACCCTCGTCGCTCGTAACGCCTAAGACAGCGAGAAACAAAAGAACTGTAGGGCTTGGAGCGAGTCCCCAGACCCACGCTCCTCCACGCCCATACCCCGGCTCACCAGAAACGTTCCTCCGAGTCCAAAGGGCCCAAAAGGAGCCTGCAAAACAAGAAGGAAACGCTGAACCGAGTCACCGGGCGACACCGGGCTCCTCGACACCCACCGCCGCCTCACCTTCTCGGCTGCTGGTCGGCGTGCGGCTTCGCCCCTCCGAGCCGGTCTGCGGCACCTGCGAAAACAAAGGCACCTGCTCAGACGCTACCTGAAAACAGCCTGCCCACAGACAATTCCATCTCCCGCTCCTTTACCTTGGCCGCTCGCCCGCCTGGCCGCCCTTGCTTTTGACTGCAACGCTGTTGACCACAGAGGTTCAGCTGCCGCCTGTAAAACACAACCAAAGGACGCTCACACCTGCACTGGCAACACGGGACCTGAAACGAGCTGCTGCTCTCGCCAAACACTCGTTCCTCACCTTGCCCGAGGAGCTGCGGTGCCGATACCCAGCTTTCCTCTTCGCTTCGCACCTGTAAAACAGACAAACAACCAAACTTAGATAAAGACAGAGGGCATATCTTCCCTCTGACACCACGCACCGACCCACCTGCTTACGGCGCTCTGCTCGGCTCTTCCGTCGCTCTTTCGTGCCAGGTTGTGCCTCTGCATCTGAAATCAAGGTATTCAACAAGTCACCCAGATGCTCATCAACACCTTGACCATTCCACAGGTCTGCTTTCTATTCAGGAATCCCACCTGAAGCTCTAATTGAGTCCCTAAAACACTGGGGAACAGACTGCCAGCTCCCCTGCCCACAGCTACTGCATCCCAGGTGACCGCACAACCTTTGCCTACACAATTGAATCTGTCAACAGATTAACCCTGGACTCCTAGAGTTCTCTCCACCCGCCCCTGACTCCACACCGCCGGGCAGAGCTGCTCCGAGCCGAACGTGCACGTGCGCAGACAAACGCGCCACAGAACGCTATGGACGACACGACCGCAACGGCACCGAAAACGCTCTGCAACAACAGTGACCCGAAACCAGAGACGGCACCAATCAAAACGCCCTGCAGGGAGGCAGTGATGAGGCAAGGAGCCTCTTCTGCAGCCCCACGAAAAAGGAGCCCAACGTCACGGCCCCTTACGAGACGGCGGCACTGGCGCGCACACACGCAGAGAGAGACGGCGGCACTGGCGCACACACACACGCAGAGGAGACGGCGGCACGACCTAAAAACTTCTTCCCAGCATCTTGAAGTGCCAGTCCCTGGGACTGGAGGGTAGAGAGCAGAGCTGCTGATGCAGCCCAGATTGACACCATAAATCACAACTGACCACAAACATCCAAAACGCAAGAACCACCCACGCTTTTGGCTGATGATACAATAATCCAGCACCCGATTGGCTCTACACCAATTAACACCGGCATTCCGGATCCCGGGATGGCACCTGAGAGGCCCGTTGGGCCCCCGGAGCGCAGCGAGACACCGGGATCGTCTGACAGACGCGAGGCAGGCTTCCCGAGCTACACGACAACGCAGACGCAGGCTGGAGCTGCCCTGCCCGGCACGTGCTGGCGTCGCGCTGTAAAGTTCCCTGGGCCCTTTACCCACCCAAAGGGGACTTTTCCTGGACAGCCCTTTCCCTTATCAGAACTTTACCCCCAGCCCTGCGATTCCCGGCCCCTTCCCGGCCCCCGTGCCTCCACTTATCTTTCAGAGGGTTGTGGGACCGAATCCACCTTCGACAGAGAAAACGCCACATGTGCTAACGGAGATGTTCCTGCATCGCCGGGGTCCTCTTCAACATCTACGGTAACACAGGAAAACGCACGCTCACTAAGCCGTGCCAGCACACGGTATCGCGGGGTAAACGCCGACTCCTCCCGCAACACCCACCTCCTCCTAAGATCCTCGGCGTTCCGTTCGGCGCGTCGTGTCACGGGTGCGGTCACAAACCCTCGTCGCTCGTAACGCCTAAGACAGCGAGAAACAAAAGAACTGTAGGGCTTGGAGCGAGTCCCCAGCCCCACGCTCCTCCTCGCCCATACCCCGGCTCACCAGAAACGCTCCTCCGAGTCCAAAGGGCCCAAAAGGAGCCTGCAAAACAAGAAGGAAACGCTGAACCGAGTCACCACGCGACACTGGGCTCCTCGACACCCGCCGCCGCCTCACCTTCTCGGCTGCTGGCCGGCGTGCGGCTTCGCTCCTCCGAGCCGGTCCGCGGCACCTGCGAAAACAAAGGCACCCGCTCGGACGCTGCTCAAAAACAGCCCGCCCGTAGACGGGCCCGTCTCCCGCTCCTTTACCTTGGCCGCTCGCCCACCTGCCTGCCCACCCTTGCTTTTGACTGCAACGCTGTTGACCACAGAGGTTCAGCTGCCGCCTGTAAAACACAACCCAATGACGCTCACACCTGCACTGGCAACACGGGACCTGAAATGAGCTGCTGCTTCGGCCCGACGCTCATTGTTCGCCTTGCCCGAGGACCTGCGGTGCTAATACCCAGGTTTCCTCTTCGCTTCTATGAAAGAGACAAATGACCAAACTTACATAGAGCCACACGGCACATCTTCCCGCTGGCACCACGCACCGACCCACCTGCTTATGGCGCGCTGCTCACCTCTTCTGTTGCTCTTTCGTACCAAGTCATCCCTCTAACTCTGAAAACAAGGTATTCAACAAGTCACGCAGACGCTCATCAAGCGCTCGACCATTCCACAGGTTTGCTTTCTATTCAGGAATCCCACCCGACACTCTAATTGAGTCCCTAAAACACTGGGGAACGGACTGCCAGCTCCCCTGCCCACAGCTACTGCATCCCAGATGACCGCACAACCTTTGCCTACACAATTGAATCTGTCAACAGATTAACCCTGGACTCCTAGAGTTCGCTCCACCCGCCCCTGACTCCACACCGCCGGGCAGAGCAGCTCCGAGCCGAACGGGCACGTGCGCAGACAAACGCGTCACAGAACGCTATGGACAACACGACCGCAACGGCACCGAAAACGCTCTGCAACGACAGTGACCCGAAACCAGAGACGGCATCAATCCAAATGCCCTGCTGGGAGGCAGTGATGAGGCAAGGAGCCTCTTCTGCAGCCCCACGAAAAAGAAAAGGGAGCCGAACATCACGGCCCCTTACGAGACGGCGGCACTGGCGCACGCACACGCAGAGGAGACGGCGGCACTGGCGCACACACACGCAGAGGAGACGGCGGCACTGGCGCACACACACGCAGAGGAGACGGCGGCACTGGCGCACACACACGCAGAGGAGACGGCGGCACTGGCGCACACACACGCAGAGGAGACGGCGGCACTGGCGCACACACACGCAGAGGAGACGGCGGCACTGGCGCACACACACGCAGAGGAGACGGCGGCACTGGCGCACACACACGCAGAGGAGACGGCGGCACTGGCGCACACACACGCAGAGGAGACGGCGGCACGACCTAAAAACTTCTTCCCAGCATCTTGAAGTGCCAGTCCCTGGGACTGGAGGGGTAGAGAGCAGAGCTGCTGAAGCAGCCCAGATTGACACCATAAGTCACAACTGACCAGAAACGTCCAAAATGCAAGAACCGTCCACGCTTTTGGCTGATGATACAATAATCCAGCACCCGATTGCCACTACGCCAATTAACACCGGCATTCCGGATCCCGGGATGGCACCTGAGAGGCCCGTTGGGCCCCCGGAGCGCAGCGAGACCCCGGGATCGTCTGGCAGACGCAGGCTGGAGCTGCCCTGCCCGGCACGTGCTGGCATCGCGCTGTAAAGTTCCCTGGGCCCTTTACCCACCCAAAGGGGACTTTTCCTGGACAGCCCTTTCCCTTATCAGAACTTTACCCGCCTCCCTGCGATTCCCGGCCCCCGTGCCTCCACTTATCTTTCAGAGGGCCGAGGGACGGAATCCACCTTCCACAGAGGAAAACGCCACGTGCGCTAACAGGGATCTTCTCGCAGTTGTCGCTTTCTCCATCGTCGCCTACGGTAAGGAAAGCGAGGACACGCATGCTATAGAGCGCCCAAATAATATTTATCCGTAGTAGCCTACGGTTCGTTGCTCACCTTGGCTGAGTTCTGGGAGGTACATTTGAATGATCCACCGGGGATCGCCGCACGCTGCAAACGTTCTGGAGACGAGATGCTTCTCCAGGAGAAGAGATTATATTAACAACTATTAATACAGCAATACAAACCAAAAAACAACACTCCATCTCCATCGTGGTCAGGAGTTTTGGGAAAATGCAAAGCACCTGGAAATGAATCAACAAATGAAACATAATGAGAAACAACTCTTCTACTACAGCTACTGTTAAACCTTCACTGTCCCTGAAGCTCTTACGTCAAACAGGCACCTCCGCTTGTCCAAAGACATCTGCCCATCTGGATTAAACATCTCAAAAGCTGCTGGCTGCTGAAGGAGCAGCAGAGAACCACCACCCAAGCTGCCCTGGAGCAGAAAGAGCTCCCTGCCCGGGGACCAGGGCTCAAATACCCAGGGCTCCGCCCACCCCTTCCCACAAACCCCTGGGAAAGGGGCGGGGTCATTCACCCCAGACCCCCTCACCACCCTTACCAAATTACCTGGAATCTCCCTGAAAATGACAGCACCTGCACTTTATCACTGCTATTGCAGCTACAATGAGATTCAGTAGGGATTTCAACTTAGTTTTTCTAGGGAGCAAATAGAAAGTGAAATACCACCACCAGCACTCCAGCATCTTCATTGTAGTCAGGAATTTCAGGAAAATGCAAAGGACCTGGAATTGAATCAACAAATGAAAATTAATGAGAAACAACCTTTCTACTACAACTGCTACTGAACCTTTGCTGCTCCTGAAGCTCTTACGTCAAACAGACACCTCCGCTTGTCCAAAGACATCTACCCACTTAGATTAAACATCTCAAAAGCTGCTGAAGGAGCAGCAGAGAACCACCACTGAAGAGGCTCTGGAGCAGAATGAGCTCCCTGCCCGGGGACCAGGGCTCAAATACCCAGGGCTCCGCCCACCCCTTCCCACAAACCCCTGGGAAAGGGGCGGGGTCATTCACCCCAGACCCCCTCACCACCCTTACCAAATTACCTGGAATCTCCCTGAAAATGACAGCGCCTGCACTTTATTGCTGCTATTGCAGCTACAATGAGACCGAGTATGGATCTCAACTTAGTTTTTCTAGGGAGCAAATAGAAAGTGAAATACCACCACCAGCACTCCAGCATCTTCATTGTAGTCAGGAATTTCAGGAAAATGCAAAGGACCTAGAATTGAATCAACAAATGAAAAATAATAACAAACAACCTTTCTACTGCTACTGAACCTTTGCTGCTCCTGAAGCTCTTATGTCAAACAGACACCTCCGCTTGTCCAAAGACATCTACCCACTTAGATTAAATATCTCAAAAGCTGCTGAAGGAGCAGCAGAGAACCACCACTGAAGAGGCTCTGGAGCAGAATGAGCTCCCTGCCCGGGGACCGGGGCTCAAATACCCAGGGCTCCGCCCACCCCTTCCCACAAACCCCTGGGAAAGGGGCGGGGTCATTCACCCCAGACCCCCTCACCACCCTTACCAAATTACCTGGAATCTCCCTGAAAATGACAGCACCTGCACTTTATTGCTGCTATTGCAGCTACAATGAGACCGAGTATGGATCTCAACTTAGTTTTTCTAGGGAGCAGATAGAAAGTGAAATACAACTGCCAGCACTCCATCTCCATCGTAGTCAGGAATTTTCGGAAAATGCAAAGCAGCTGGAACCGAATCAATGAATGAAACATAATGACAAACAACCTTTCTACTACAGCTGCTACTGAACCTTTGCTGCTCCTGAAGCTCGTACCTCGAACAGACACCTCCGCTTCTCCAAAGACGTCTGCCCACGTAGATTAAACGGCTCAAAAGCTGCCGAGGGGAGGGGTCGATCGTCCCAGGCCCCGCCCACCACCCTTATAAAATCACCTGGACCCTAACTAGAAATGACAGCACCTGTGGGAGATTTAAGGGATGTTCTTAAGGTTGTTGTGCGGATGGGTTTCTGTTAGGTAGAGATTTATTTCTGACCTAGACAAAGTGACTCCGAGGCCGGCGCGAAGGCTGAAAAACACCACCTGTTATGAGGGTGAGGTAATTCTATAATAACGAGACCCGAACGTGGACGATATCCGATCAGCCGACGCGTGTTTGGAACGTGGACGCTTATCGGGAAATAACTGCGTGTATAAGGAGGCTTGTCTCTGCAATAAATGGCTTCGCTTGAACTCGTGTTGAGTTGCGTGGAGTCCGTGAGTTTGCGCCCTCGCGGGCGGTGACCCCGACGTGATCCCTAAGGAGAATTTACGGAAGGCGTGCGACCGCTGCGGGGAGCGAGCCCCAGCTGGAACGGCTCGGCTGGACCGGGACCGGGACGCGGGCTGCGGGCTGCGTGACTCCCGATTGACGGCTACGGAGCGACAGAGGAGGGATAAAGGATCCGATATCGTCGCAACGGATGCCCAAAGAGGAGCGAGAGGAGATGGGGCAGAATATTTTTAAAGAAGAAGAAGAAATACTGGGGGGTTCTCCCGCATATTCTCTCTAAGAGAGGGGTGAAGTATGAGGAGAGTAACCTCAAAAGACTGTTCATTTGGTGCAGAGGCAGTGGGTTTCCTGCTGAACTGTGAGGAGTTTTTCAAATAGAGACCTGGGAAAAAGTGGGAACTGTGTTGTGGAAGGCGATTAGTCGCAGTGAAAAATATATTCTCGGCCTTGTAACCGCCTGTAAACTGGTAATTACTACGGTGAAGCAATTAAAACCTGGAAAGACTGTTATGAGCATTAGTGACTCAAAACTTTAACTTGAACTTTGGGATGATAGCTAAAATCCTAACCCTAAACCCTAACCCGGTGTGAAGTGGCCGGGGGGGAGGTGTGTTTACCTCATTTGCATATTTAATGAGGTAGTTTTCATAATCGGGTTTAATTTCCATAATCAGGGTCTCATTTGTTTCGTGTGTGTTTGGTTGTTTATTGTTTGAGTATTTCCTAGGGGTACGGCAATGTCATGTAATGGATCGGAACGTGTAATTTAGTTTTTTCTTCTTTTTCCACACAAAATACCTACAAGTCTGGTGCAGCAGTAGGGCTGTGGAAGCTCTAGGGGAGGACTGGAATTATTAATTAATTAATCAATTAGTTAATAATTAATTACATGAATAATTCCAGTCCTTCGCCATCACAATCGCACAGCAGTGAACTCGTAAGAGCAAAGCAGCCGTCTGACAGACGCGCTCAGAACCAGGCGAGGCTGGGGTCACAAAAACGGACTCGCATTGTGGTAACATCACTTTATTTATTGCCCCCCCCCCCACCCCCGTGCTTTAAGGTGGGTTGCGCGGGAGTGGGCGGAGTCTTCAGAGGCACCGACGAATCAGCTGAGAGCGATGGTCACCTGCGGGAGGAGCTCGGCCAGGCGGGCGCAGCGATCGGGGGCGGCGGCCAAGGGCGTGTCGGCCAATCGGATGCGGCGCAGCTGGGGGCAGGCGGCCAATGGGGTGAGGGCGGAGGCGTCGCCAATCGCTAAGGTCAGAGTCAAAGGGAAGAACCAATCAGAGCCTGACCCCAGCACCCCCAGTTCACCACAGTTCACCCCAGTTCACCCCAGTTCTCTTTGATCCCGTCGCACTGATCCCCATTGACCCCCACTGACCCCTCAGTGCCTCCCAGTCCCTCCAGTGTCCCCTTGGTTCTCACGGTTTCCATGGAGATCCAGTTCCTCCAGGTGGGGGAGGGGTGGGAAACCCTGCAGAGTTGTGACCTCGTTGAGTGACAAGTCCAGAACCTGCAGGGGAGGGGCAGCCGGATGCTTGGGTCCCTCCTGAACTCCTAGGTCCCCTCAGAACTCCTGGGTTATCCCCTGAACTCCTGGGTCCCCCCCTGAACTCCTGGGTCCCCCCCTGAACTCCTGGGTCCTTTGGGGCACTCCTGGGTCCTTTGGGGCACTCCTGGGTGGTCCCTTCCTCATCTCTTGGGTCCCCCTCCTCATCTCTTGGGTCCCCCTCCTCATCTCTTGGGTCCCCCTCCTCATCTCTTGGGTCCCTCCCGAACTCTTGGGTCCTTTGGGGCACTCCTGGGTCCCCTCCTGAACTCTGGATCCTTTAAGGCACTCATGGGTCCCCTCCTGAACTCCTGGGGGGGTCCCCTCCTGAACTCCTGGGGGGGTCCCCTCCTGAACTCCTGGGGGGATCCCCTCCTGAACTCCTGGATCCCTCCTGAACTCTTAGGTCCCCTCTTGAAATCTTGGGTCCTTTGGGGCACTCCTGGGTCCTTTGGGGCACTCCTGGGTCCCCTCCTGAACTCCTGGGTCCCCTCCTGAACTCTTGGGTCCTTTGGGGCACTCCTGGGTCCCCCCCTGAACTCCTGGGTCCCCCCCTGAACTCCTGGGTCCCCCCCTGAACTCCTGGGTCCCCCCCTGAACTCCTGGGTCCTTTGGGGCACTGCTGGGTGCCCTCCTGAACTCCTGAGTCCCCTCAGAACTCCTGGGTCCGCTCCTAAACTCCTGGGTGGGTCCCCCCCTGAACTCTTGGGTCCCCCCCTGAACTCTTGGGTGCTTTGGGGCACTCCTGGGTCCCCCCTGAACTCCTGGGTCCCCTCCTGAACTCTTTGGTCCCCTTCTAAGCTCTCAGGTCTCGCCCTGAACTCCTGGGTCCCTCCTGAACTCCTGGGTGGGTCCCCCCCTTAACTCTTGGGTGCTTTGGGGCACTCCTGGGTCCCCTCCTGAACTCTTGGGTCCCCTCCTGAACTCTTGGGTCCCCTCCTGAACTCTTGGGTCCTTTGGAGCATTCCTGGGTCCCCTCAGAACTCCTGGGTTCCCCCCTGAACTCTTGGGTCCCTCTTGAACTCTTGGATCCCCGCCTGAATTCCTGGGTCCCCCCCTGAACTCCTGGCTCTTGTCTTGAACTCTTGGGTCCCCTTCTAAGCTCTCGGGTCCCCCCTGAACTCTTGGGTCCCCTCCTGAACTCCTGAGTCCCCTCAGAACTCCTGTGTTCCCCCCTGAACTCCCGGGTCCTTTGGGGCACTCCTGGGTCCCCTCCTGAACTCTTGGGTCCCTTGGGGCACTCCTGGGTCCCTCCTGAACTCTGGATCCTTTGGGGCACTCCTGGGTCCCGCCCTGAACTCTTGGGTCCCCTTCTAAGCTCTTGGGTCCACTCCCGAACTCCTGGGTCCCCTCAGAACTCCTGGGTGGGTCCCCTCCCGAACTCCTGGGTGGGTCCCCTCTTGAACTCTTGGGTCCCTCTTGAACTCTTGGGTGCTTTGGGGCACTCCTGGGTCCCTCTTGAACTCTTGGGTGCTTTGGGGCACTCCTGAGTCCCCACGGAACTCCTGGCTCCCCTCCTGAACTCTTGGGTCCCCTTCTAAGCTCTCAGGTCCCCTCCTGAACTCCTGGGTCCCCTCCTGAACTCCTGGCTCCCCTCCTGAACTCTTGGGTCCCCTCCTGAACCCCTGGCTGGGTCCCCTCCTGAACTCTTGGGTCCCTCCTGAACTCTTGGGTGGTTTGGGGCACTCCTGGGTCCCCTCAGAACTCCTGGGTGGGTCCCTCCTGAACTCCTTGGTGGGTCCCTCCTGAACTCCTGGCTCCTGTCCTGAACTCTTGGGTCCCCTTCTAAGCTCTCGGCTCCCCCCTGAACTCTTGGGTCCCCTCCTGAACTCCTGGGTCCTTTAGGGCACTGCTGGGTCCCTCCTGAACTCTTTGGTCCCCCCTGAGCTCTTGGGGGCCCCCCTGAACTCCTGGGTCCCCTCCTGAACTCGTGGGTTACTCCCTGAACTCCTGGGTCCTTTGAGGCACTCCTGGGTCCCTCCTGAACTCCTGGGTCCCCCCTCCTGAACTCCTGGGTCCCCTCCCGAATTCCTGGGTCCCTCCCGAACTCCTGGGTCCTTTGGGGCACTGCTGGGTCCCCTCAGAACTCTCGGGTCCCCTCCTGAACTCCTGAGTCCCCTCAGAACTCCTGGGTCCGCTCCTAAACTCCTGGGTGGGTCCCCCCCTGAACTCTTGGGTCCCTCTTGAACTCTTGGATCCCCTCCTGAACTCCTGTGTTCCCCCCTGAACTGCTGGGTCCTTTGGGGCACTGCTGGGTCCCCCCCTGAACTCTTGGGTCCCTCCTGAACTCTTGGGTGCTTTGGGGCACTCCTGGGTCCACCCTGAACTCCTGGCTCCCCTCCTGAACTCTTGGGTCCCCTTCTAAGCTCTCAGGTCTGGCCCTGAACTCCTGGGTCCCTCCTGAACTCCTGGGTGGGTCCCCCCCTGAACTCTTGCGTCCCCCCCTGAACTCTTGGGTCCTTTGGAGCACTCCTGGGTTCCCTCCTGAACTCTTGGGTCCCTCTTGAACTCTTGGGTCCCCTCCTGAATTCCTGGGTCCCCCCTGAACTCCTGGCTCCCCTTCTGAACTCTTGGGTCCCCTTCTAAGCTCTCAGGTCCCCCCTGAACTCTTGGGTCCCCTCCTGAACTCCTGAGTCCCCTCAGAACTCCTGTGTTCCCCCCTGAACTCCCGGGTCCTTTGGGGCACTGCTGGGTCCCCTCCTGAACTCCTACGTCTCCCCCCTGAACTCCTGGGGGGTCCCCTCCAGAACCCTTAGGTCCCCTCTTGAACTCTTGGGTCCTTTGGGGCACTCTTGGGTCCCCTCAGAACTCCTGGGTTCCCCCCTGAACTCCTGGGTCCTTTGGGGCACTCCTGGGTCCTTTGGGGCACTCTTGGGTCCCCTCCTGAACTCCAGGGTCCCTCCTGAACTCCTGGGTCCTTTGGGGCACTGCTGGGTCCCCTCAGAACTCTCAGGTCCCCTCCTGAACTCCTGAGTCCCCTCAGAACTCCTGGGTCCACTCCTAAACTCCTGGGTGGGTCCCCCCCTGAACTCTTGGGTCCCCCCCTGAACTCTTGGGTCCCTCCTGAACTCTTGGGTGCTTTGGGGCACTCCTGGGTCCCCCCTGAACTCCTGGCTCCCCTCCTGAACTCTTTGGTCCCCTTCTAAGCTCTCAGGTCTGGCCCTGAACTCCTGGGTCCCTTCTGAACTCCTGGGTGGGTCCCCTCCTGAACTCTTGGGTGGGTCCCCTCCTGAACTCTTGGGTCCCCTCCTGAACTCTTGGGTCCTTTGGAGCACTCTTGGGTCCCCCCTGAACTCTTGGGTCCCCCCTGAACTCTTGGGTCCCCCTTGAACTCTTGGGTCCCTCTTGAACTCCTGGGGCCCCTCCTGAACTCCTGGGTCCCCTCCTGAACTCTTGGGTCCTTTGGGGCACTCCTGGGTCCCCTCAGAACTCCTGGGTTCCCCCATGAACTCCTGGGTCCTTTGGGGCACTCCTGGGTCCCCTCCTGAACTCCTGGGTCCCTCGTGAACTCCTGGCTCCCGTCCTGAACTCTTGGGTCCCCTTCTAAGCTCTCAGGTCGCCCCTGAACTATTGGGTCCCCTCCTGAACTCCTGGGTCCCCTCAGAACTCCTGTGTTCCCCCCTGAACTCCCGGGTCCTTTGGGGCACTGCTGGGTCCCCTCCTGAACTCTTGGGTCCCTTGGGGCACTCCTGGGTCCCCCCCGAACTCCTGGGTCCCCCCCCTGAACTCCTGGGTCCCTCCTGAACTCTGGATCCGTTGGGGCACTCCTGGGTCCCGCCGTGAACTCCTGGGTCCCGCCCTGAACTCTTGGGTCCCCTCCTGAACTCTTGGGTCCCCTCCTGAACTCTTGGGTCCCCTCCTGAACTCTTGGGTCCCTCCTGAACTCTTGGGTCCCTCCTGAACTCTTGGGTGCTTTGGGGCACTCCTGGGTCCCCCTGGAACTCCTGGCTCCCCTCCTGAACTCCTGGGTGGGTCCCTCCTCATCTCTTGGGTCCCCCTCCTCATCTCTTGGGTCCCCCTCCTCATCTCTTGGGTCCCCTCCTGAACTCTTGGGTCCCCCTCCTCATCTCTTGGGTCCCCCTCCTCATCTCTTTGGTCCCCTCCTGAACTCCTTGATCCTTTGGGGCACTCCTGGGTCCCTCCTGAACTCTTGGGTCCCTCCCGAACTCCTGGATCCTTTGGGGCACTCCTGGGTCCCTCCTGAACTCTTGGGTCCCTCCCGAACTCCTGGATCCTTTGGGGCACTCCTTGGTCCCGCCCTGAACTCCTGGGTCCCCTCCTGAACTCTGGATCCTTTAAGGTACTCCTGGGTCCCCCCCTGAACTCCTAGGTCTCCCCCCTGAACTCCTGGGGGGTCCCCTCCAGAACCCTTAGATCCCCTCTTGAACTCTTGGGTCCTTTGGGGCACTCTTGGGTCCCCTCAGAACTCCTGGGTTCCCCCCTGAACTCCTGGGTCCTTTGGGGCACTCCTGGGTCCTTTGGGGCACTCTTGGGTCCCCTCCTGAACTCCAGGGTCCCTCGTGAACTCCTGGGTCCTTTGGGGCACTGCTGGGTCCCCTCAGAACTCTCAGGTCCCCTCCTGAACTCCTGAGTCCCCTCAGAACTCCTGGGTCCGCTCCTAAACTCCTGGGTGGGTCCCCCCCTGAACTCTTGGGTCCCCCCCTGAACTCTTGGGTCCCTCCTGAACTCTTGGGTGCTTTGGGGCACTCCTGGGTCCCCCCTGAACTCCTGGCTCCCCTCCTGAACTCTTTGGTCCCCTTCTAAGCTCTCAGGTCTGGCCCTGAACTCCTGGGTCCCTCCTGAACTCCTGGGTGGGTCCCCTCCTGAACTCTTGGGTCCCCTCCTGAACTCTTGGGTCCTTTGGAGCACTCTTGGGTCCCCCCTGAACTCTTGGGTCCCCTCAGAACTCTTGGGTCCCCCTTGAACTCCTGGGGCCCCTCCTGAACTCCTGGGTCCCCTCCTGAACTATTGGGTCCCCTCCTGAACTCTTGGGTCCTTTGGGGCAGTCCTGGGTCCCCTCAGAACTCCTGGGTTCCCCCATGAACTCCTGGGTCCTTTGGGGCACTCCTGGGTCCCCTCCTGAACTCCTGGGTCCCTCGTGAACTCCTGGCTCCCGTCCTGAACTCTTGGGTCCCCTTCTAAGCTCTCAGGTCCCCCCTGAACTCTTGGGTCCCCTCCTGAACTCCTCGGTCCCCTCAGAACTCCTGTGTTCCCCCCTGAACTCCCGGGTCCTTTGGGGCACTGCTGGGTCCCCTCCTGAACTCTTGGGTCCCTTGGGGCACTCCTGGGTCCCCCCCGAAATCCTGGGTCCCCCCCGAACTCCTGGGTCCCCCCCCTGAACTCCTGGGTCCCTCCTGAACTCTGGATCCGTTGGGGCACTCCTGGGTCCTGCCGTGAACTCCTGGGTCCCGCCCTGAACTCTTGGGTCCCCTTCTAAGCTCTCGGGTCCCCTCCTGAACTCTTGGGTCCCCTCCTGAACTCTTGGGTCCCTCCTGAACTCTTGGGTGCTTTGGGGCACTCCTGGGTCCCCCTGGAACTCCTGGCTCGCCTCCTGAACTCTTGGGTCCCCTTCTAAGCTCTCAGGTCCCACCCTGAACTCCAGGGTCCCGCCTGAACTCCTGGGTGGGTCCCCTCCTGAACTCTTGGGTCCCCTCAGAACTCTTGGGTCCCCCTTGAACTCCTGGGGCCCCTCCTGAACTCCTGGGTCCCCTCCTGAACTATTGGGTCCCCTCCTGAACTCTTGGGTCCTTTGGAGCACTCTTGGGTCCCCCCTGAACTCTTGGGTCCCCTCAGAACTCTTGGGTCCCCCTTGAACTCCTGGGGCCCCTCCTGAACTCCTGGGTCCCCTCCTGAACTATTGGGTCCCCTCCTGAACTCTTGGGTCCTTTGGGGCAGTCCTGGGTCCCCTCAGAACTCCTGGGTTCCCCCATGAACTCCTGGGTCCTTTGGGGCACTCCTGGGTCCCCTCCTGAACTCCTGGGTCCCTCGTGAACTCCTGGCTCCCGTCCTGAACTCTTGGGTCCCCTTCTAAGCTCTCAGGTCCCCCCTGAACTCTTGGGTCCCCTCCTGAACTCCTGGGTCCCCTCAGAACTCCTGTGTTCCCCCCTGAACTCCCGGGTCCTTTGGGGCACTGCTGGGTCCCCTCCTGAACTCTTGGGTCCCTTGGGGCACTCCTGGGTCCCCCCCGAAATCCTGGGTCCCCCCCGAACTCCTGGGTCCCCCCCCTGAACTCCTGGGTCCCTCCTGAACTCTGGATCCGTTGGGGCACTCCTGGGTCCCGCCGTGAACTCCTGGGTCCCGCCCTGAACTCTTGGGTCCCCTTCTAAGCTCTTGGGTCCCCTCCTGAACTCTTGGGTCCCCTCCTGAACTCTTGGGTCCCCTCCTGAACTCTTGGGTCCCTCCTGAACTCTTGGGTCCCTCCTGAACTCTTGGGTGCTTTGGGGCACTCCTGAGTCCCCCTGGAACTCCTGGCTCGCCTCCTGAACTCTTGGGTCCCCTTCTAAGCTCTCAGGTCCCACCCTGAACTCCAGGGTCCCGCCTGAACTCCTGGGTGGGTCCCCTCCTGAACTCTTGGGTCCCCTCCTGAACTCTTGGGTCCCCTCCTGAACTCTTGGGTCCCTCCGGAACTCTTGGGTCCTTTGGGGCACTCCTGGGTCCCCCCCTGAACTCCTGGGTCCCCCCCTGAACTCCTGGCTGGGTCCCCCCCTGAACTCCTGGCTGGGTCCCCCCCTGAACTCCTGGCTGGGTCCCCCCCTGAACTCTTGGGTCCCCTCCTGAACTCTTGGGTCCCTCCGGAACTCTTGGGTCCTTTGGGGCACTCCTGGGTTCCCCCCTGAACTCCTGGCTGGGTCCCCCCCTGAACTCCTGGCTCCCGTCCTGAACTCTTGGGTCCCCTTCTAAGCTCTCGGCTCCCCCTGAACTCCTGAGTCCCCTCAGAACTCCTGGGTCCCTCCCTGAACTCGTGGGTTACTCCCTGAACTCCTGGGTTCCCCCCTGAACTCCTGGGTCCTTTGGGGCACTGCTGGGTCCCTCCTGAACTGCTGGGTCCCTCTTGAACACTTGGGTCCCCTCCCGAATTCCTGGGTCCCTCCCGAACTCCTGGGTCCTTTGGGGCACTGCTGGGTCCTTCCTGAAGTCTGGATCCTTTGGGGCTCTCCGGGGTCCCCTCCTGAACTCCTGGGTGCCCCCTGATCTCCTGGGTCCTTTGGGGCACTCTTGGGTCCCTCCCGTACTCTTGGGTCCGTCCCGAACGCCTGGGTCCCCTCCTGAACTCTTGGGTCCCTTGGGGCACTCCTGGGTCCCCTCAGAACTCCTGGGTCCCCCCCTGAACTGCTGGGTCCTTTGGGGCACTCCTGGGTCCCTCCTGAACTCATTGGTCCTCTCCTGAACTCCTGGGTCCCCTCCTGAACTATTGGGTCCCCTCCTGAACTATTGGGTCCTTTGGGGCACTCCTGGGTCCCCTCAGAACTCCTGGGTTCCCCCATGAATGCCTGGGTCCTTTGGGGCACTCCTGGGTCCCCTCCTGAACTCCTGGGTCCCCTCCTGAACTCTTGGGTCCCTCCTGAACTCTTGGGTCCTTTGGGGCACTCCTGGGTCCCCTCAGAACTCCTGGGTTCCCCCCTGAACTCTTGGGTCCCTCTTGAACTCTTGGATCCCCTCCTGAACTCCTGGGTGGGTCCCCTCCTGAATTCCTGGGTCCCCCCCTGAACTCCTGGCTCTTGTCTTGAACTCTTGGGTCCCCTTCTAAGCTGTCGGGTCCCCCCTGAACTCTTGGGTCCCCTCCTGAACTCCTGGGTCCCCTCAGAACTCCTGGGTCCCCTCCTGAACTCCTGGGTCCCCTCCTGAACTCTTGGGTCCCCTCCTGAACTCCTGAGTCGCCTCAGAACTCGTGGGTTACTCCCTGAACTCCCGGGTCCTTTGGGGCACTGCTGGGTCCCCTCCTGAACTCTTGGGTCCCCTCCTGAACTCTTGGGTCCCCTCCTGAACTCTTGGGTCCCCTCCTGAACTCTTGGGTCCCTCCTGAACTCTTGGGTCCCTCCTGAACTCTTGGGTCCCTCTTGAACTCTTGGATCCCCTCCTGAACTCCTGGGTGGGTTCCCTCCTGAATTCCTGGGTCCCCCCCTGAACTCCTGGCTCTTGTCTTGAACTCTTGGGTCCCCTTCTAAGCTCTCGGGTCCCCCCCTGAACTCTTGGGTCCCCTCCTGAACTCTTGGGTCCCCTCCTGAACTCTTGGGTCCCCTCAGAACTCCTGGGTCCCCTCCTGAACTCCTGGGTCCCCCCTGAACTCTTGGGTCCCCTCCTGAACTCCTGAGTCGCCTCAGAACTCGTGGGTTACTCCCTGAACTCCCGGGTCCTTTGGGGCACTGCTGGGTCCCCTCCTGAACTCTTGGGTCCCCTCCTGAACTCTTGGGTCCCTCCTGAACTCTTGGGTCCCCTCCTGAACTCTTGGGTCCCCTCCTGAACTCTTGGGTCCCCTCCTGAACTCTTGGGTCCCCTCCTGAACTCTTGGGTCCCCTCCTGAACTCTTGGGTCCCTCCTGAACTCTTGGGTGCTTTGGGGCACTCCTGGGTCCCCCTGGAACTCCTGGCTCCCCTCCTGAACTCCTGGGTGGGTCCCTCCTCATCTCTTGGGTCCCCCTCCTCATCTCTTGGGTCCCCCTCCTCATCTCTTGGGTCCCCTCCTGAACTCTTGGGTCCCCCTCCTCATCTCTTGGGTCCCCCTCCTCATCTCTTTGGTCCCCTCCTGAACTCCTGGATCCTTTGGGGCACTCCTGGGTCCCTCCTGAACTCTTGGGTCCCTCCCGAACTCCTGGATCCTTTGGGGCACTCCTTGGTCCCGCCCTGAACTCCTGGGTCCCCTCCTGAACTCTGGATCCTTTAAGGTACTCCTGGGTCCCCCCCTGAACTCCTAGGTCTCCCCCCTGAACTCCTGGGGGGGTCCCCTCCAGAACCCTTAGGTCCCCTCTTGAACTCTTGGGTCCTTTGCGGCACTCTTGGGTCCCCTCAGAACTCCTGGGTTCCCCCCTGAACTCCTGGGTCCTTTGGGGCACTCCTGGGTCCTTTGGGGCACTCTTGGGTCCCCTCCTGAACTCCAGGGTCCCTCCTGAACTCCTGGGTCCTTTGGGGCACTGCTGGGTCCCCTCAGAACTCTCAGGTCCCCTCCTGAACTCCTGAGTCCCCTCTGAACTCCTGGGTCCCCTCCTAAACTCCTGGGTGGGTCCCCCCCTGAACTCTTGGGTCCCCCCCTGAACTCTTGGGTCCCCCCCTGAACTCTTGGGTCTCTCCTGAACTCTTGGGTGCTTTGGGGCACTCCTGGGTCCCCCCTGAACTCCTGGCTCCCCTCCTGAACTCTTTGGTCCCCTTCTAAGCTCTCAGGTCTGGCCCTGAACTCCTGGGTCCCTCCTGAACTCCTGGGTGGGTCCCCTCCTGAACTCTTGGGTCCTTTGGAGCACTCTTGGGTCCCCCCTGAACTCTTGGGTCCCCTCAGAACTCTTGGGTCCCCCTTGAACTCTTGGGTCCCCCTTGAACTCCTGGGGCCCCTCCTGAACTCCTGGGTCCCCTCCTGAACTCTTGGGTCCTTTGGGGCACTCCTGGGTCCCCTCAGAACTCCTGGGTTCCCCCATGAACTCCTGGGTCCTTTGGGGCACTCCTGGGTCCCCTCCTGAACTCTTGGGTCCCTCCTGAACTCTTGGGTCCCTCCTGAACTCTTGGGTGCTTTGGGGCACTCCTGGGTCCCCTTGGAACTCCTGGCTCCCCTCCTGAACTCCTGGGTGGGTCCCTCCTCATCTCTTGGGTCCCCCTCCTCATCTCTTGGGTCCCCCTCCTCATCTCTTGGGTCCCCTCCTGAACTCTTGGGTCCCCCTCCTCATCTCTTTGGTCCCCTCCTGAACTCCTGGATCCTTTGGGGCACTCCTGGGTCCCTCCTGAACTCTTGGGTCCCTCCCGAACTCCTGGATCCTTTGGGGCACTCCTTGGTCCCGCCCTGAACTCCTGGGTCCCCTCCTGAACTCTGGATCCTTTAAGGTACTCCTGGGTCCCCCCCTGAACTCCTAGGTCTCCCCCCTGAACTCCTGGGGGGGTCCCCTCCAGAACCCTTAGGTCCCCTCTTGAACTCTTGGGTCCTTTGGGGCACTCTTGGGTCCCCTCAGAACTCCTGGGTTCCCCCCTGAACTCCTGGGTCCTTTGGGGCACTCCTGGGTCCTTTGGGGCACTCTTGGGTCCCCTCCTGAACTCCAGGGTCCCTCCTGAACTCCTGGGTCCTTTGGGGCACTGCTGGGTCCCCTCAGAACTCTCAGGTCCCCTCCTGAACTCCTGAGTCCCCTCAGAACTCCTGGGTCCCCTCCTAAACTCCTGGGTGGGTCCCCCCGTGAACTCTTGGGTCCCCCCCTGAACTCTTGGGTCCCCCCCTGAACTCTTGGGTCCCTCCTGAACTCTTGGGTGCTTTGGGGCACTCCTGGGTCCCCCCTGAACTCCTGGCTCCCCTCCTGAACTCTTTGGTCCCCTTCTAAGCTCTCAGGTCTGGCCCTGAACTCCTGGGTCCCTCCTGAACTCCTGGGTGGGTCCCCTCCTGAACTCTTGGGTCCTTTGGAGCACTCTTGGGTCCCCCCTGAACTCTTGGGTCCCCTCAGAACTCTTGGGTCCCTCTTGAACTCTTGGGTCCCCCTTGAACTCCTGGGGCCCCTCCTGAACTCCTGGGTCCCCTCCTGAACTCTTGGGTGCTTTGGGGCACTCCTGGGTCCCCTCAGAACTGCTGGGTTCCCCCGTGAACTCCTGGGTGGGTCCCCCCCTGAACTCCTGGCTCCCGTTCTGAACTCTTGGGTCCCCTTCTAAGCTCTCGGGTCCCCCCTGACTTCTTGGTTCCCCTCCTGACCTCCTGGGTGGGTCCCTCCTGACCTCCTGGGTGGGTCCCTCCTGACCTCCTGGGTGGGTCCCTCCTGATCTCCTGGGTCCTTTGGGGCACTCCTGGGTCCCCTCAGAACTCCTGGATACTCCCCTGAACTCCTGGGTCCTTTGGGGCACTGCTGGGTCCCTCCTGAACTCCTGGTCCCCCTCCTGAACTCTTCGGTACCCGCTGAACTCCTGGGTCCCCTCTTGAACTCCTGGGTCCCCTCCTGAACTCGTGGGTTACTCCCTGAACTCCTGGGTCCTTTGGGGCTCTGCTGGGTCCCTCCTGAACTGCTGGGTCCCTCTTGAACACTTGGGTCCCCTCCCGAACTCCTGGGTCCCCCCTCCTGAACTCCTGGGTGGGTCCCCTCCTGAACTCTTGGGTCCTTTGGGGCACTCCTGGGTCCCCTCAGAACTCCTGGGTCCTTTTGGGCACTGCTGGGTCCCCTCCTGAACTCCTGTGTGGGTCCCCTCCTGAACTCCTGGGTGGGTCCCCTCCTGAACTCCTGGGTCCTTTGGGGCACTCCTGGGTCCCCTCCTGAACTCTTTGGTCCCCCCCTGAACTCCTGGGTCCCCTCCTGAATTCTTTGGTCCCCCCCTGAACTCCTGGGTCCCCTCCTGAATTCTTTGGTTCCCCCCTGAACTCCTGGGTCCCCTCCTGAACTCTGGATCCTTTAAGGTACTCCTGGGTCCCCCCCTGAACTCCTAGGTCTCCCCCATGAACTCCTGGGGGGGTCCCCTCCAGAACCCTTAGGTCCCCTCTTGAACTCTTGGGTCCTTTGCGGCACTCTTGGGTCCCCTCAGAACTCCTGGGTTCCCCCCTGAACTCCTGGGTCCTTTGGGGCACTCCTGGGTCCTTTGGGGCACTCTTGGGTCCCCTCCTGAACTCCAGGATCCCTCCTGAACTCCTGGGTCCTTTGGGGCACTGCTGGGTCCCCTCAGAACTCTCAGGTCCCCTCCTGAACTCCTGAGTCCCCTCAGAACTCCTGGGTCCCCTCCTAAACTCCTGGGTGGGTCCCCCCCTGAACTCTTGGGTCCCCCCCTGAACTCTTGGGTCCCTCCTGAACTCTTGGGTGCTTTGGGGCACTCCTGGGTCCCCCCTGAACTCCTGGCTCCCCTCCTGAACTCTTTGGTCCCCTTCTAAGCTCTCAGGTCTGGCCCTGAACTCCTGGGTCCCTCCTGAACTCCTGGGTGGGTCCCCTCCTGAACTCTTGGGTCCTTTGGAGCACTCTTGGGTCCCCCCTGAACTCTTGGGTCCCCTCAGAACTCTTGGGTCCCTCTTGAACTCTTGGGTCCCCTTTGAACTCCTGGGGCCCCTCCTGAACTCCTGGGTCCCCTCCTGAACTCTTGGGTGCTTTGGGGCACTCCTGGGTCCCCTCAGAACTGCTGGGTTCCCCCGTGAACTCCTGGGTGGGTCCCCCCCTGAACTCCTGGCTCCCGTTCTGAACTCTTGGGTCCCCTTCTAAGCTCTCGGGTCCCCCCTGACTTCTTGGTTCCCCTCCTGACCTCCTGGGTGGGTCCCTCCTGACCTCCTGGGTGGGTCCCTCCTGACCTCCTGGGTGGGTCCCTCCTGACCTCCTGGGTCCTTTGGGGCACTCCTGGGTCCCCTCAGAACTCCTGGATACTCCCCTGAACTCCTGGGTCCTTTGGGGCACTGCTGGGTCCCCTCCTGAACTCCTGGGTGGGTCCCCTCCTGAACTCCTGGGTGGGTCCCCTCCTGAACTCCTGGGTCCTTTGGGGCACTCCTGGGTCCCCTCCTGAACTCTTTGGTCCCCCCCTGAACTCCTGGGTCCCCTCCTGAATTCTTTGGTCCCCCCCTGAACTCCTGGGTCCCCTCCTGAATTCTTTGGTTCCCCCCTGAACTCCTGGGTCCCCTCCTGAACTCTGGATCCTTTAAGGTACTCCTGGGTCCCCCCCTGAACTCCTAGGTCTCCCCCATGAACTCCTGGGGGGGTCCCCTCCAGAACCCTTAGGTCCCCTCTTGAACTCTTGGGTCCTTTGGGGCACTCTTGGGTCCCCTCAGAACTCCTGGGTTCCCCCCTGAACTCCTGGGTCCTTTGGGGCACTCCTGGGTCCTTTGGGGCACTCTTGGGTCCCCTCCTGAACTCCTGGGTCCCCCCTGAACTCCTGGGTCCTTTGGGGCACTTCTGGGTCCCTCCTGAACTCTTTGGTCCCCCCTGAGCTCTTGGGGGCCCCCCTGAACTCCTGGGTCCCCTCCTGAACTCGTGGGTGACTCCCTGAACTCCTGGGTCCTTTGGGGCACTGCTGGGTCCCTCCTGAACTCCTGGGTCCCTCCTGAACTCCTGGGTCCCCCCTTGAACACTTGGGTCCCCTCCCGAATTCCTGGGTCCCTCCTGAACTCCTGGGTCCTTTGGGGCACTGCTGGGTCCCCTCAGAACTCTCGGGTCTCCTCCTGAACTCCTGAGTCCCCTCAGAACTCCTGGGTCCGCTCCTAAACTCCTGGGTGGGTCCCCCCCTGAACTCTTGGGTCCCTCTTGAACTCTTGGGTCCCCTCCTGAACTCCTGGGTCCCCTCCTGAACTCTTGGGTGGTTCCCCACCTGAACTCCTGGCTCCCGTCTTGAACTCTTGGGTCCCCTTCTAAGCTCTCGGGTCCCCCCTGAACTCTTGGGTCCCTTCCTGAACTCCTGAGTCCCCTCACAACTCCTGTGTTCCCCCCTGAACTCCCGGGTCCTTTGGGGCACTGCTGGGTCCCCTCCTGAACTCTTGGGTCCCCTCCTGAACTCTTGGGTCCCCTCCTGAACTCTTGGGTCCCCTCCTGAACTCTTGGGTCCCCCCCGAACTCCTGGGTCCCCTCAGAACTCCTGGGTCTGCTCCTAAACTCCTGGGTGGGTCCCCCCCGGAACTCTTGGGTCCCCCCCGGAACTCTTGGGTCCCCCCCTGGACTCTTGGGTCCCCCCCTGAACTCTTGGGTCCTTTGGAGCACTCCTGGGTTCCCTCCTGAACTCCTGGGTCCCTCTTGAACTCTTGGGTCCCCCCCTGAACTCCTGGGTGGGTCCCCTCCTGAACTCCTGGGTCCCCCCTGAACTCCTGGCTCCTGTCTTGAACTCTTGGGTCCCCTTCTAAGCTCTGGGGTCCCCCCTGAACTCTTGGGTCCCTCCTGAACTCTTGGGTGCTTTGGGGCACTCCTCGGTCCCCCCGGAACTCCTGGGTCCCCTCCTGAACTCTTGGGTCCTTTGGGGCACTCCTGGTCCCCCCTCTGCGTTCCTGGGTCCCCCTCTGCGTTCCTGGGTCCCCCCCTGAACTCTTGGGTGCTTTGGGGCACTCCTGGGTCCCCCCTGAACTCTTGAGTCCCCTTCTAAGCTCTCGGGTCCCGCCCTGAACTCCTGGGTCCCCTCCTGAACTCCTGGGTCCCTCCTGAACTCTGGATCCTTTTGGGCACTCCTGGGTCCCCCCCTGAACTCCTGGGTCCCCTCCTGAACTCCTGAGTGGGTCCCCCCCCGAACTCTTGGGTCCCCTGCTCATCTCTTGGGTCCCCTCCTCAACTCCTGGGTGGGTCCCGCCCTGAACTGCTGGGTGGGTCCCCTCCTGAACTCCTGGGTCCTTTGGGGCCCTCCTGGGTCCCCCACTGAACGCCTGGGTCCTTTGGGGCACTCCTGAGTCCCTCCTGAACTCTTAGGATCCCCCTGAACTCCTGGGTGCCCCCTGAACTCCTGGGTCCTTTGGGGTACTCCTGGGTCCCTCCTGAACTCCTGGGACCCCTCTGAACTCTTGGGTCCCTACTGAACTCTTGGGTCCTTTGGGGCTCTCCTGGGTCCCCTCCTGAACTCCTGGGTCCCCTCCTGAACTCCTGGGTCCTTTGGGGCACTCTTGGTTCCCTCCCGTACTCTTGGGGGCCCCCCTGAACTCCTGGGTCCCCTCCTGAACTCTTGGGTCCCTTGGGGCACTCCTGGGTCCTCTCAGAACTCCTGGGTCCCCCCCTGATCTCCTGGGTCCTTTGGGGCACTCCTGGGTCCCTCCTGAACTCATTGATCCCCTCCTGAACTCCTGGGTCCCCTCCTGAACTCCTGGGTGGGTCCCTCCTCATCTCTTGGCTCCCCTCCTGAACTCCTGGGTCCGCCCCTGAACTCCTGGATCGTTTGGGGCACTCCTGGGTCCCTCCTGAACTCTTGGGTCCCTCCTGAACTCTTGGGTCCTTTGGGGCACTCCTGGGTCCCCCCTGAACTCTTGGGTCCCCTCAGAACTCTTGGGCCCCTCCTGAACTCCTGGGGCCCCTCCTGAACTCCTGGGTCCCCTCCTGAACTATTGGGTCCCCTCCTGAACTCTTGGGTCCTTTGGGGCACTCCTGGGTCCCCTCAGAACTCCTGCGTTCCCCCATGAACTCCTGGGTCCTTTGGGGCACTCCTGGGTCCCCTCCTGAACTCCTGGGTCCCTCGTGAACTCCTGGCTCCCGTCCTGAACTCTTGGGTCCCCTTCTAAGCTCTCAGGTCCCCTCCTGAACTCCTGGGTCCCCTCAGAACTCCTGTGTTCCCCCCTGAACTCCTGGGTCCTTTGGGGCACTGCTGGGTCCCCTCCTGAACTCTTGGGTCCCTTGGGGCACTCCTGGGTCCCCCCCGAACTCCTGGGTCCCCCCCGAACTCCTGGGTCCCCCCCCTGAACTCCTGGGTCCCTCCTGAACTCTGGATCTGTTGGGGCACTCCTGGGTCCCGCCGTGAACTCCTGGGTCCCGCCCTGAACTCTTGGGTCCCCTTCTAAGCTCTCGGGTCCCCTTCTAAGCTCTCGGGTCCCCTCCTGAACTCTTGGGTCCCCTCCTGAACTCTTGGGTCCCTCCTGAACTCTTGGGTGCTTTGGGGCACTCCTGGGTCCCCCCGGAACTCCTGGCTCGCCTCCTGAACTCTTGGGTCCCCTTCTAAGCTCTCAGGTCCCACCCTGAACTCCAGGGTCCCGCCTGAACTCCTGGGTGGGTCCCCTCCTGAACTCTTGGGTCCCCTCCTGAACTCTTGGGTCCCTCCGGAACTCTTGGGTCCTTTGGGGCACTCCTGGGTCCCCCCCTGAACTCCTGGCTGGGTCCCCCCCTGAACTCCTGGCTGGGTCCCCCCCTGAACTCCTGGCTGGGTCCCCCCCTGAACTCCTGGCTGGGTCCCCCCCTGAACTCCTGGCTCCCGTCCTGAACTCTTGGGTCCCCTTCTAAGCTCTCGGCTCCCCCCTGAACTCCTGAGTCCCCTCAGAACTCCTGGGTCCCGCCCTGAACTCGTGGGTTACTCCCTGAACTCCTGGGTTCCCCCCTGAACTCCTGGGTCCTTTGGGGCACTGCTGGGTCCCTCTTGAACACTTGGGTCCCCTCCCGAACTCCTGGGTCCCTCTTGAACACTTGGGTCCCCTCCCGAACTCCTGGGTCCCCCCTCCTGAACTCCTGAGTGGGTCCCCTCCTGAACTCTTGGGTCCTTTGGGGCACTCCTGGGTCCCCTCAGAACTCCTGGGTTCCCCCCTGAACTCCTGGATCCTTTAGGGCACTCCTGGGTCCCCCGCTGAACTCCTAGGTCCCCCCCCTGAACTCCTGGGTGCGTCCTCTTCTGAACTCCTGGGTGGGTCCCTCCTGAACTCCTGGTCCCCCTCCTGAACTCTTTGGTCCCCCCCTGAACTCCTGTGTCCCCTCTCGAACTCTTGGGTTACCCCCTGAACTGGGGTCCCCTTCTGAATTCTTCGGTCCCCTCCTGAACACCTGGGTCCCACCCTGAACTGCTGGGTGGGTCCCCTCCTGAACTCCTAGGTCCTTTGGGCAACTACCGGGTTCCCCCCTGTACTCTTAGTTCAATCCTGAACTCCTGGGTCCCCTCCTGAACTTTTGGGTCCCCTTCTAAGCTCTTGGGTCCCCTCCTGAACTCCTGGGTCCCTCCTGAACTCTGGGTCCTTTGGGGCACTCCTGGTTCCCCTCCTGAACTCTTGGGTCCTTTGGGGCACTCTTGGGTCCTTTGGGGCACTCCTGGGTCCCCTCCTGAACTCTTGGGTCCTTTGGGGTACTCCTGGGTCCCCTCAGAAGTCCTGGGTTCCCCCCTGAACTCCTGGATCCTTTGGGGCACTCCTGGGTCCCCTTCTAAGCCCTCGGTCCCCTCCTGAACTCTTAGGTCCCCTTCTAAGCTCTCGGGTCCCCTCCTGAACTCCTAGGTCCCCCCTGAACTCTTGGGTCCCTCCTGAATTCTTGGGTCCTTTGGGGAACTCCTGGCTCCCGCCCAAACTCTTGGGTCCTTTAGGGCACTCTTGGGTCCCCCCCTGAACTCCTGGATCTTTTAGGGCACTCTTGGGTCCCTCCCGAACTCTTGGGTCCCTTGGGGCCCTCCTGGGTCCCCTCCTGAGCTCCTGGGTCATTTGGGGCACTCTTAGGTCCCCCCCCTGAACTCCTGGGTAGGTCCCTTCTGAACTCCTGGATCTTTTAGGGCACTCTTGGGTCCCTCCCGAACTCTTGGGTCCCTTGGGGCCCTCCTGGGTCCCCTCCTGAGCTCCTGGGTCATTTGGGGCACTCTTAGGTCCCCCCCCTGAACTCCTGGGTAGGTCCCTTCTGAACTCCTGGGTAGGTCCCTCCTGAACTCCTGGTCCCCCTCCTGAACTCTTTGGTCCCCCCCTGAGCTCCTGTGTCCCCTCTTGAACTCTTGGGTTACCCCCTGAACTTGGGTCCCCTTCTGAATTATTCGGTCCCCTCCTGAACACCTGGGTCCTGCCATGAACTCTTGGGTGGGTCCCCTCCTGAACTCCTGGGTGGGTCCCACCCTGAACTCCTGGGCAGGTCCTACACTGAACTTCTGGGTCCCCCCCTAAACTCTTGGGTCCTTTGGGGCACTCCTGGGTCATTTGGGGCACTCCTAGGTCCCCCCCTGAACTCCTGGTTCCTTTGGGGCACTCCTGGGTCCCCCCCTGTACTCTTAGTTCAATCCTGAACTCCTGGGTCCCTCCTGAGCTCTGGATCCTTTGGGGCACTCCTAGGTCCCCCTCCTGACCTCCTGGGTGGGTCCCCTCCTGAACTCCTGGGTGGGTCCCACCCTGAACTCTTAGTTCAATCCTGAACTCCTGGGTCCCTCCTGAACTCTGCATCCTTTAGGGCACTCCTGGGTCCCCCGCTGAACTCCTAGGTCCCCCCCCTGAACTCCTGGGTGGGTCCCCTCCTGAACTCCTAGGTCCTTTGGGCAACTCCTGGGTTCCCCCCTGTACTCTTAGTTCAATCCTGAACTCCTGGTTCCCCTCCTGAACTCTTGGGTCCTTTGGGGCACTCTTGGGTCCTTTGGGGCACTCCTGGGTCCCCTCAGAAGTCCTGGGTTCCCCCCTGAACTCCTGGATCCTTTGGGGCACTCCTGGGTCCCCCCCTGAACTCTTGGGTCCTTTGGGGAACTCTTGCGTCCCCCCCCGAACTCTTGGATCCCCCCGGAACTCTTGGGTGCCTCCCAAACTCTTGGGTCCTTTGGGGCACTCTTGGGTCCCTCCCGAACGCTTGGGTCCCCTCCTGAACTCTTGGGTCCCTTGGGGCACTCCTGGGTCCCCTCAGAACTCTTGGGTCCCTTGGGGCACTCCTGGGTCCCCTCAGAACTCTTGGGTCCCTTGGGGCACTCCTGTGTCCCCCCCTGAACTCTTGAGTCCTTTGGGGCACTCCTGGGTCCCCTCCTGAACTCTTGGGTCCCCTTCAAAGCTATCGGGTCCTGCCCTGAACTCCCGGGTGGGTCCGCTCCTCAACTCCTGGGTCCTTTGGGGCACTCTTAGGTCCCTCCCAAACTCTTGGGTCCTTTGGGGCACTCCTGGGTACCTCCTGAACTCTGAATACTTTGGGGCACTCCTGGGTCCCCTCCTGAACTCTTGGGTCCCTTGGGGCACTCCTGGGTCCCCTCAGAACTCTTGGGTCCCGCCCTGAACTCTTGGGTCCTTTGGGGCACTCCTGAGTCCCCTCTGAACTCCTGGGTCCCCCCCTCAACTCTTGAGTCCTTTGGGGCACTCCTGGCTCCCCTCCTGACCTCTTGGGTCCCCTTCAAAGCTCTCGGGTCCTGCCCTGAACTCCTGGGTCCTTTGGGGCACTCTTAGGTCCCTCCCAAACTCTTGGGTCCTTTGGGGCACTCCTGGGTCCCCTCAGAACTCTTGGGTCCCTTGGGGCACTCCTGGGTCCCCTCAGAACTCTTGGGTCCCCTTCAAAGCTCTCGGGTCCTGCCCTGAACTCCTGGGTGGGTCCGCTCCCAAACTCTTGGGTCCCTTGGGTCACTCCTGGGTCCCCTCAAAACTCTTGGGTCCTTTGGGGCACTCCTGGCTCCCCTCCTGAACTCTTGGGTCCCCTTCAAAGCTCTCAGGTTCCCTCCTACACTCCTGGTCCCTGCAAAACCCCGGCCCGAGGGCCGCCCGCGTCCGAACCTTGGTGATGAACGTCGCCTCGCGGAGCGGCCGGGACTGGGGGAAAAAAAAACCCGGTCGGGGGTAATGGATCCCCCGGCTGGAGTTTTTTATTCTTTAACTTTGGAATTTACCTGAAAAGGAAAAAAAATTTGAACCTCCAAGGACAAATAACTACAGTTTCACGCTATCCAAACGCTCTGCACGTCGTCTACCCCGCCGACCGCTTCTT
The DNA here is from genome assembly GCF_037038585.1 of Patagioenas fasciata. NCBI lineage: Eukaryota > Metazoa > Chordata > Aves > Columbiformes > Columbidae > Patagioenas > Patagioenas fasciata. The sequence continues at coordinate 5,052,695 of NC_092549.1, read as the reverse complement.
CCTCTGCTGACGATTGGCTTGAGACGGGTACTTCACGCTTTGCACTTATTTCCTTTGTCATCCTTCATACAGTTCTTGACCACGGTGACCTATTCTCGCTCGGCTTCCCGAGCGTGGCAGTTACCGCGAGCTCGTTCCTCTGAGATTCCGGAACTCAAACTCGCCCCGCGTCTCCATCGCCAAATGCCGACGACACCCGCGATCCCGCCGACGTCGCTCGGTTTCGGGTGATCGACCGGGGCACAGCTGACCGAGAGCGGCGCTAGGTGGCTTGCGCTGCGGCGGAATGTAATGGCGAGGGACGGTATTGCTTACTAAGTGGACAGAATAAGCCAAGCAAATTCAGTTGAAACTTAATTCGGAGCGATTTCTACGTGGACAGGAGACGCCAAAGGCTACAGGGAAGTCTTTCCGTCGAGTCGTGAGGTTCGGTTCAGACTGGACCCCCTCGCTTTGTAAACTCCTCTGTGGACGGGAGCCCGGGTGTGGCTGGATCCGAACTTAGCCCCGCGCTGGATCTACGGTTGGTTTCCCAGACGCACAGGGGATAGGCGAAACGCCTAAGATACAGTCCTTTGACCATATATAAATATAGTATGTGCACACCTGATTACTTATATCGCTCAGCCTGAATTTCTGAATTGCATCGCTCTATACCTCAACATCTCTACCTCCCTTCCAGAGGCATGAGGATGCTTGGGTCGTGGTCTAGGTCCTCGGTCTATTGGGGCAAACTCCCAGGCAAAATCCATGTAAATAACTAACCGAATACAGCGGTACTGCGGGAAGGCTGACTGGAGCTGCCGCTTCTGCTGAGGTCCCAGCCGAGCGTAGAAATCCCTGGGTATTTATACCCTTACAAACTATTCACCCACCCCTCTACGCTGTGATTCGGTCCGATAGCGATAGCCGAGTCTCCGGTCTTCTCGCTTCTCGGCGGATCCTTTGCGCCGACCTCGCGCCGGACTCGGCTCTGCGCGGCCGTAGATTCGGTTTACGGTCCGTGGGAGCGTCCCGACGGCCTCGAACGTGGCGTTTTCGGCGACGGAAGCCTATTTCTGCGTGAACGTGTAAAGCGCGCCTTATGGGATGGGTGCGGATCGGAGTCTGTAGCTGCTTTTGTTACCGTCGAGTAAAGGCTATAATTATGAGTGCTACATAGCCTAACAGAACGTCTTTTTATCAGTGAGTCGTACTGACAATGTGGTCACCTGCAAAGATAAAAAACAAAGATTTCATTAAAACATGCTTTGTCTATGAAATAACAGCACACCACAGAAAACACTAGTCAACAATGGTCTCTGTAACAACTGCAAAACACCACTAAAAGGACTTGCAACTCCCCTGCCCAAGGCTACTGCATCCCAGATGACTTCTGGCTACACATTTTAACACATCAACAGATTAACCCTGGACTCCTAGAGCTCAGTCCACCCGCCCCTGACTCCACACCGCCGGGCAGACCAGCTCCGAGCCGAATGTGCACGTGCGCAGACACGCGCCACAGAACGTGACAGACAACATCATGTCAACAACACCAACAACACCCAACGATGGGAACAACTCCCAATCAGAGAGGCATCTATCCAAAGAACCTGCAGGGAGGCAGTGGTGTGGCGAGGAGCCTCCACTGCAACCCCAGAAAACAAAGGACTCGAACGTCACGGCCCCTTATGAGACGGCGGCACTGGCGCGCACACACGCGCAGAGGAGACGGCGGCACTGGCGCGCACGCACGCGCAGAGGAGACAGCGGCACTGGCGCGCACGCACGCGCAGAGGAGACGGCGGCACTGGCGCGCACGCACGCGCAGAGGAGACGGCGGCACTGGCGCGCACGCACGCGCAGAGGAGACGGCGGCACTGGCGCGCACGCACGCGCAGAGGAGACGGCGGCTCTGGCGCGCACGCACGCGCAGAGGAGACGGCGGCTCTGGCGCGCACGCACGCGCAGAGGAGACGGCGGCTCTGGCGCGCACGCACGCACGCAGAGACGGCAGCTCTGGCGCGCACGCACGCATGCAGAGACGGCGGCGCTACTTAAAAACTTCAAGATGCTGGGAAGAAGTGCCAGTCCATTAGACTGGAGGGGTAGAGAGCAGAGCTGCCGATGCAGCCCAGAACTACACCGTAAAACACAACTGAGCAGAAACATCCAAAATGCAAAAACCATTCACACTTTCAGCTGCCGATACAATAAAACCGGGACCCGATTGGCGCTACGCCAATTGGCACCGGCGTTCCGAATCCCGGGATGGCACCTGGGATCCCTGTCGGGTCCCTCAAACGCGATGAGACCCCGGGATCGTCTGACAGGCACAACGCAAGCCTCCCGACCTACAACACAACACTGACACTGCTTAGAAACTTCAAGATGCTGGGAAGAAGTGCCAGTCCCTTAGACTGGAGGGGTACAGAGCAGAGCTGCCGATGCAGCCCAGAACTACACCGTAAAACACAACTGAGCAGAAACATCCAAAACGCAAAAACCATCCACGCTTTCAGCTGCTGATACAAGAAAACCGGGACCCGATTGGCGCTACGCCAACTGGCACCGGCGTTCCGGATCCCGGGATGGCGCCCGGGATCCCTGTCGGGTCCCTCAAGCGCGACGAGACCCCGGGATCCTCTGACAGGCACAATGCAAGCCTCCCGACCTGCAATACAACACTGACACGAGGCTGGAGCTGCCCTGCCCGGGACACGCTGGCATCGCGCTGAAGCTCCCTGAACCCTTCGCCTACCCAAAAGGGACTGTTCCTGGATCACCCTTGCCCCAAAGAGAACTTTACCCCCCTCCCTGCAGTTCCCAACCCCTTCCCAGCCCCCCAGCCTCCACTTATCTTTCAGAGGGCCAAGAGACTGAATCCATCTTCAACAGAGGAAAACACCACATGTGCTGATGGAGATCTTCCTGCATCGCCGGGTTCCTCCTCGACATCTGCAATAACACAAGAAAACACGCGCTCACTAAGCAGAGCCAGCACACAATATAAAGGCACAAAGCACATCTTTGCTCTGACACCACGCACCGACCCACCTGCTTACGGGGCTCTGCTTGGCTCTTCCCTCGCTCTTTCGTGCCATGTTGTGCCTCTACATCTGAAATCAAGGTATTCAACAAGTCAGCCAGACACTCATCAACAGCTTGACCATTCCAGAGGTCTGCTTTCTATTCAGGAATCCCACCCGACACTCTAATTGAGTCCCTAAAACACTGGGGAATGGATTGCCAGCTACCCTGCCCACAGCTACTGCATCCCAGATGACCGCACAACCTTTGCCCTGCCCGGCACGAGCTGGCATCGCTCTGTAAAGTTCCCTGAGCCCTTTACCCACCCAAAGGGGACTTTTCCTGGACAGCCCTTTCCCTAATCAGAACTTTACCTGCCTCCCTGCGATTCCCGGCCCCTTCCCGGCCCCCGTGCCTCCACTTATCTTTCAGAGGGCCGAGGGACCGAATCCACCTTCGACAGAGAAAACGCCACGTGCGCTAACGGAGATGTTCCTGCATTGCGGGGTTCCTCTTCAACATCTACAGTAACACGAGAAAACGCACGCTCACTAAGCCGTGCCAGCACACGGTATCGCGGGGTAAACGCCGACCCCTTCCGCAACACCCACCTCCTAAGTTCCTCATCGTTCCGTTCGGCGCGTCGTGTCATGGGTGCGGTCACAAACCCTCATCGCTCGTGGCACCTAAGACAGTGGGAAGCAAAAGAACTGTAGGGCTTGGAGCGAGTCCCCAGCCCCACGCTCCTCCTCGCCCCTACCCCGGCTCACCAGAAACGCTCCTCCGAGTCCAAAGGGCCCAAAAGGAGCCTGCAAAACAAGAAGGAAACGCTGAACCGAGTCACCGGGCGACACCGGGCTCCTCGACACCCGCCGCCGCCTCACCTTCTCGGCTGTTGTCCGGCGTGCGGCTTCGCCCCTCCGAGCCGATCCGCGGTACCTGCGAAAACAAAGGCACCTGCTCAGACGCTGCCCGAAAACAGCCTGCCCGCAGACAATTCCATCTCCCGCTCCTTTACCTTGGCCGCTCGCCCACCTGGCCGCCCTTGCTTTTGACTGCAACGCTGTTGACCACAGAGGTTCAGCGACCGCCTGTAAAACACAACCAAAGGATGCTCACACCTGCACCGGCAACACGGGACCTGAAACGAGCTGCTGCTTTGGCCAAACACTCGTTCCTCACCTTGCCCGAGGAGCTGCGGTGCCGATACCCAGCTTTCCTCTTCGCTTCGCACCTGTAAAACAGACAAACAACCAAACTTAGATAGAGGCAGAGGGCATATCTTCCCTCTGACACCACGCAGCGACCCACCTGCTTACGGCGCTCTGCTCGGCTCTTCCCTCGCTCTTTCGTGCCATGTTGTCCCTCTGCATCTGAAATCAAGATATTGAACAAGTCACCCAGATGCTCATCAATAGCTTGACCATTGCACAGGTCTGCTTTCTATTCAGGAATCCCACCTGACACTCTAATTGAGTCCCTAAAACACTGGGGAACGGACTGTCAGCTCCCCCGCCCACAGCTACTGCATCCCAGATGACCGCACAACCTTTGCCTACACAATTTAACACGTCAACAGATTAACCCTGGACTCCTAGAGCTCACTCCACCCGCCCCTGACTCCACACCGCCGGGCAGAGCAGCTCCGAACCGAATGCGCACGTGGGCAGACAAACGCGCCACGGAACGCTATGGACGACACGACCGTAACGGCACCGAAAACGCTCTGCAACGACAGCGACGCCAAAACCAGAGACTGCATCAATCCAAATGCCCTGCAGGGAGGCAGTGATGAGGCAAGGAGCCTCTTCTGCAACCCCAGGAAAAAGGAGCTGAACATCACGGCCCCTTATGAGACGGCGCCTCTGGCGCGCACGCACGCACGCAGAGACGGCGCCTCTGGCGCGCACGCACGCACGCAGAGACGGCGCCTCTGGCGCGCACGCACGCACGCAGAGACGGCGCCTCTGGCGCGCACGCACGCACGCAGAGACGGCGCCTCTGGCGCGCACGCACGCACGCAGAGACGGCGCCTCTGGCGCGCACGCACGCACGCAGAGACGGCGCCTCTGGCGCGCACGCACGCACGCAGAGACGGCGCCTCTGGCGCGCACGCACGCACGCAGAGACGGCGCCTCTGGCGCGCACGCACGCACGCAGAGACGGCGCCTCTGGCGCGCACGCACGCACGCAGAGACGGCGCCTCTGGCGCGCACGCACGCACGCAGAGACGGCGCCTCTGGCGCGCACGCACGCACGCAGAGACGGCGCCTCTGGCGCGCACGCACGCACGCAGAGACGGCGCCTCTGGCGCGCACGCACGCACGCAGAGACGGCGCCTCTGGCGCGCACGCACGCACGCAGAGACGGCGCCTCTGGCGCGCACGCACGCACGCAGAGACGGCGCCTCTGGCGCGCACGCACGCACGCAGAGACGGCGCCTCTGGCGCGCACGCACGCACGCAGAGACGGCGCCTCTGGCGCGCACGCACGCACGCAGAGACGGCGGCTCTGGCGCGCACGCACGCACGCAGAGACGGCGGCGCTACTTAAAAACTTCAAGATGCTGGGAAGAAGTGCCAGTCCATTAGACTGGAGGGGTAGAGAGCAGAGCTGCCGATGCAGCCCAGAACTACACCGTAAAACACAACTGAGCAGAAACATCCAAAATGCAAAAACCATTCACACTTTCAGCTGCCGATACAATAAAACCGGGACCCGATTGGCGCTACGCCAACTGGCACCGGCGTTCCGAATCCCGGGATGGCACCTGGGATCCCTGTCGGGTCCCTCAAACGCGATGAGACCCCGGGATCGTCTGACAGGCACAACGCAAGCCTCCCGACCTACAACACAACACTGACACTGCTTAGAAACTTCAAGATGCTGGGAAGAAGTGCCAGTCCCTTAGACTGGAGGGGTACAGAGCAGAGCTGCCGATGCAGTCCAGAATGACACCATAAAACACAACTGAGCAGAAACATCCAAAACGCAAAAACCATCCACGCTTTCAGCTGCTGATACAAGAAAACCGGGACCCGATTGGCGCTACGCCAACTGGCACCGGCGTTCCGGATCCCGGGATGGCGCCCGGGATCCCTGTCGGGTCCCTCAAGCGCGACGAGACCCCGGGATCCTCTGACAGGCACAATGCAAGCCTCCCGACCTGCAATACAACACTGACACGAGGCTGGAGCTGCCCTGCCCGGGACACGCTGGCATCGCGCTGAAGCTCCCTGAACCCTTCGCCTACCCAAAAGGGACTGTTCCTGGATCACCCTTGCCCCAAAGAGAACTTTACCCCCCTCCCTGCAGTTCCCAACCCCTTCCCAGCCCCCCAGCCTCCACTTATCTTTCAGAGGGCCAAGAGACTGAATCCATCTTCAACAGAGGAAAACACCACATGTGCTGATGGAGATCTTCCTGCATCGCCGGGTTCCTCCTCGACATCTGCAATAACACAAGAAAACACGCGCTCACTAAGCAGAGCCAGCACACAATATAAAGGCACAAAGCACATCTTTGCTCTGACACCACGCACCGACCCACCTGCTTACGGGGCTCTGCTTGGCTCTTCCCTCGCTCTTTCGTGCCATGTTGTGCCTCTACATCTGAAATCAAGGTATTCAACAAGTCAGCCAGACACTCATCAACAGCTTGACCATTCCAGAGGTCTGCTTTCTATTCAGGAATCCCACCCGACACTCTAATTGAGTCCCTAAAACACTGGGGAATGGATTGCCAGCTACCCTGCCCACAGCTACTGCATCCCAGATGACCGCACAACCTTTGCCCTGCCCGGCACGAGCTGGCATCGCTCTGTAAAGTTCCCTGAGCCCTTTACCCACCCAAAGGGGACTTTTCCTGGACAGCCCTTTCCCTAATCAGAACTTTACCTGCCTCCCTGCGATTCCCGGCCCCTTCCCGGCCCCCGTGCCTCCACTTATCTTTCAGAGGGCCGAGGGACCGAATCCACCTTCGACAGAGAAAACGCCACGTGCGCTAACGGAGATGTTCCTGCATTGCGGGGTTCCTCTTCAACATCTACAGTAACACGAGAAAACGCACGCTCACTAAGCCGTGCCAGCACACGGTATCGCGGGGTAAACGCCGACCCCTTCCGCAACACCCACCTCCTAAGTTCCTCATCGTTCCGTTCGGCGCGTCGTGTCATGGGTGCGGTCACAAACCCTCATCGCTCGTGGCACCTAAGACAGTGGGAAGCAAAAGAACTGTAGGGCTTGGAGCGAGTCCCCAGCCCCACGCTCCTCCTCGCCCCTACCCCGGCTCACCAGAAACGCTCCTCCGAGTCCAAAGGGCCCAAAAGGAGCCTGCAAAACAAGAAGGAAACGCTGAACCGAGTCACCGGGCGACACCGGGCTCCTCGACACCCGCCGCCGCCTCACCTTCTCGGCTGTTGTCCGGCGTGCGGCTTCGCCCCTCCGAGCCGATCCGCGGTACCTGCGAAAACAAAGGCACCTGCTCAGACGCTGCCCGAAAACAGCCTGCCCGCAGACAATTCCATCTCCCGCTCCTTTACCTTGGCCGCTCGCCCACCTGGCCGCCCTTGCTTTTGACTGCAACGCTGTTGACCACAGAGGTTCAGCGACCGCCTGTAAAACACAACCAAGGGACGCTCACACCGGCACCGGCAACACGGGACCTGAAACGAGCTGCTGCTTTGGCCAAGCACTCGTTCCTCACCTTGCCCGAGGAGCTGCGGTGCCGATACCCAGCTTTCCTCTTCGCTTCGCACCTGTAAAACAGACAAACAACCAAACTTAGATAGAGGCAGAGGGCATATCTTCCCTCTGACACCACACAGCGACCCACCTGCTTACGGCGCTCTGCTCGGCTCTTCCCTCACTCTTTCGTGCCATGTTGTCCCTCTGCATCTGAAATCAAGATATTGAACAAGTCACCCAGATGCTCATCAATAGCTTGACCATTGCACAGGTCTGCTTTCTATTCAGGAATCCCACCCGACACTCTAATTGAGTCCCTAAAACACTGGGGAACGGACTGTCAGCTCCCCCGCCCACAGCTACTGCATCCCAGATGACCGCACAACCTTTGCCTACACAATTTAACACGTCAACAGATTAACCCTGGACTCCTAGAGCTCACTCCACCCGCCACTGACTCCACACCGCCGGGCAGAGCAGCTCCGACCCGAATGCGCACGTGCGCAGACAAACGCGCCACGGAACGCTATGGACGACACGACCGCAACGGCACCGAAAACGCTCTGCAACGACAGCGACGCCAAAACCAGAGACGGCATCAATCCAAATGCCCTGCAGGGAGGCAGTGATGAGGCAAGGAGCCTCTTCTGCAACCCCAGGAAAAAGGAGCTGAACATCACGGCCCCTTATGAGACGGCGGCACTGGCGCACTCACACGCAGAGACGGCGGCACTGGCGCACTCACACGCAGAGACGGCGGCACTGGCGCACTCACACGCAGAGACGGCGGCACTGGCGCACTCACACGCAGAGACGGCGGCACTGGCGCACTCACACGCAGAGACGGCGGCACTGGCGCACTCACACGCAGAGACGGCGGCACTGGCGCACTCACACGCAGAGACGGCGGCACTGGCGCACTCACACGCAGAGACGGCGGCACTGGCGCACTCACACGCAGAGACGGCGGCACTGGCGCACTCACACGCAGAGACGGCGGCACTGGCGCACTCACACGCAGAGACGGCGGCACTGGCGCACTCACACGCAGAGACGGCGGCACTGGCGCACTCACACGCAGAGACGGCGGCACTGGCGCACTCACACGCAGAGACGGCGGCACTGGCGCACTCACACGCAGAGACGGCGGCACTGGCGCACTCACACGCAGAGACGGCGGCACTGGCGCACTCACACGCAGAGACGGCGGCACTGGCGCACTCACACGCAGAGACGGCGGCACTGGCGCACTCACACGCAGAGACGGCGGCACTGGCGCACTCACACGCAGAGACGGCGGCACTGGCGCACTCACACGCAGAGACGGCGGCACTGGCGCACTCACACGCAGAGACGGCGGCACTGGCGCACTCACACGCACCCGCAGAAAATCTGCGGCACGACCTAAGAACTTCTTCCCAGCATCTTGAAGTGCCAGTCCCTGGGACTGGAGGGGTAGAGAGCAGAGCTGCTGATGCAGCCCAGATCGACACCATAAATCACAACTGACCAGAAACATCCAAAATGCAAGAACCGTCCACGCTTTTGGTTGATGATACAAAAATCCAGCACCTGATTGGCTCTACGCCAATTGGCACCGGCATTCCGGATCCCGGGATGGCACCTGAGAGGCCCGTTGGGCCCCCGGAGTGCAGCGAGACCCCGGGATCATCTCACAGGCGCGAGGCAGGCTTCCCGAGCTACACGACAACGCAGACGCAGGTTAGAGCTGCCCTGCCCGGCACGTGCTGGCATCGCTCTGTAAAGTTGCCTGGGCCCTTTACACACCCAAAGGGGACTTTTACTGGACAGCCCTTTCCCTTATCAGAACTTCACCCCCATCCCTGCGATTCCCGGCCCCTTCCCAGCCCCCGTGCCTCCACTTATCTTTCAGAGGGCCGAGGGACTGAATCCACCTTCGACAGAGAAAACGCCACGTGTGCTAACGGAGATGTTCCCGCATCGTCAGGTTCCTCTTCAACATCTACGGTAACACGGGAAAACGCACGCTCACTAAGCCATGCCAGCACATGGTATCGCGGGGTAAACGCCGACCCCTTCCGCAACACCCACCTCCTAAGTTCCTCGGCGTTCCGTTCGGCACGTCGTGTCACGGGTGCGGTCACAAACTCTCATCGCTCGTGGCAGCTAAGACAGTGGGAAGCAAAAGAACTGTAGAGTTTGGAGCGAGTCCCCAGCCCCACGCTCCTCCTCGCCCCTACCCCGGCTCACCAGAAACGCTCCTCCGAGTCCAAAGGGCCCAAAAGGAGCCTGCAAAACAAGAAGGAAACGCTGAACCTAGTCACCGGGCGACACCGGGCTCCTCGACACCCGGCGCCGCCTCACCTTCTCGGCTGCTGGCCGGCGTGCGGCTTTGCCCCTCCGAGTCGGTCCGCTGTACGTGCGAAAACAAAGGCACCTGCTCGGACGCTGCCCGAAAACAGCCCGCCCGTAGACGGGCCCATCTCCCGCTCCTTTACCTTGGCCGCTCTCCCACCTGCCTCCCCACCCTTGCTTTTGACTGCAACGCTGTTGACCACAGAGGTTCAGCTGCTGCCTGTAAAACACAACCCAAGGACGCTCACACCTGCACTGGCAACACGGGACCCGAAACGAGCTGCTGCTTCGGCCCGACGCTCATTGTTCGCCTTGCCCGAGGAGCTGCGGTGCTAATACCCAGGTTTCCTCTTCGCTTCTATGAAAGAGACAAATGACCAAACTTGCATAGAGCCACACGGCACATCTTCCCGCTGGCACCACGCACCGACCCACCTGCTTATGGCGCTGTGCTCGCCTCTTCTGTTGCTCTTCCGTGCCAAGTCATCCCTCTGCCTATGAAATCAAGGTATTCAACAAGTCACCCAGACGCTCATCAACAGCTTGACCATTCCACAGGTCTGCTTTCTATTCAGGAATCCCACCCGACACTCTAATTGAGTCCCTAAAACACTGGGGAACGGACTGCCAGCTCCCCTGCCCACAGCTACCGCATCCCAGATGACCGCACAACCTTTGCCTACACAATTGAATCTGTCAACTGATGAACCGTGGACTCCTAGAGCTCACTCCACCCGCCCCTGACTCCACACCGCCGGGCAGAGCAGCTCCGAGCCGAACGTGCACGTGCGCAGACAAACGCGTCACAGAACGCTATGGACGACACGACCGCAACGGCACCGAAAACGCTCCGCAACAACAGTAACCCAAAACCAGAGACGGCATCAATCCAAATGCCCTGCAGAGAGGCAGTGATGAGGCAAGGAGCCTCTTCTGCAACCCCAGGAAAAAGAAAAAGGAGCCGAACGTCACAGCCCCTTACGAGACGGCGGCACTGGCGCGCACACACGCAGAGGAGACGGCGGCACTGGCGCGCACACACGCAGAGGAGACGACGGCACTGGCGCGCACACACGCAGAGGAGACGGCGGCACAACCTAAGAACTTCTTCCCAGCATCTTGAAGTGCCAGTCCCTTAGACTGGAGGAGTAGAGAGCAGAGCTGCTGAAGCAGCCCAGATTGACACCATAAGTCACAGCTGACCAGAAACGTCCAAAATGCAAGCACCGTCCACGCTTTAGGCTGATGATACAAGAATCCAGCACCCAATTAGCTCTACGCCAATTAACACCGGCATTCCGGATACCAGGATGGCACCTGAGAGGCCCGTTGGGCCCCCGGAGCACAGAGAGACCCCGGGATCGTCTGACAGGCGCGAGGCAGGCTTCCTGAGCTACACGACAATGCAGACGCAGGCTAGAGCTGCCCTGCCCGGCACGTGCTGGCGTGGCTCTGTAAAGTTCCCTGGGCCCTTTACCCACCCAAAGGGGACTTTTCCTGGACAGCCCTTTCCCTTATCAGAACTTTACCCGCCTCCCTGCGATTCCCAGCCCCTTCCCGGCCCCCGTGCCTCCACTTATCTTTCAGAGGGCCGAGGGACCGAATCCACCTTCCACAGAGGAAAACACCACCTGTGCTAACGGGGATATTCCCGCAGTTGTCGCTTTCTCCATCGTCGCCTACGGTAAGGAAAGCGCGGACACGCATGCTATCGAGCGCCCAAATAATATTTATCCGTAGTAGCCTACGGTTCGTTGCTCACCTTGGCTGAGTTCTGGGAGGTACATTTAAATGACCCACCGGGGGTCGCCGCACGCTGCAAACGTTCTGGAGACTAGATGCTTCTCCAGGAGAAGAGATTATATTAACAACTATTACTACAGCAATACAAACCAAAAAACAACACTCCATCTCCATTGTAGTCAGGAGTTTGGGAAAATGCAAAGCATCTGGAAACAAATCAACAAATGAAACATAATGACAAACAACCTTTCTACTACAACTGCTACTGAACCTTTGCTGCTCCTGAAGCTCTTACGTCAAACAGACACCTCCGCTTGTCCAAAGACATCTGCCCGCTTGGATTAAACATCTCAAAAGCTGCCGACTGCTGAAGGAGCAGCAGAGAACCACCACCCAAGCCAGCCTGGAGCAGAATGACCTCCCTACCCGGGGACTGGGGCTCAAATACCCAGGGCTCCGCCCACCCCTTCCCACAAGCCCCTGGGAAAGGGGAGGGGTCATTCACCCCAGACCCCCTCACCACCCTTATCAAATTACCTGGAATCTCACTGGAAATGACTGCACCTGCACTTTATTGCTGCTATTGCAGCTACAATGAGACCGAGTACGGATGTCAACTCAGTTTTACTACGGACCAGACAGAAAGTGAAATTCAACCACCAGCGCTCCATCTCCATTGTAGTCATGAATTTCGGGAAAATGCAAAGCACCTGGAATTGATTCAACAAATGAAACATAATGACAAACAACCTTTCTACTACAGCTGCTACTGAACCTATGCTGCTCCTGGAGCTCATACCTCAAACAGACACCTCCGCTTCTCCAAAGACGTCTGCCCATGTAGATTAAAAGGCTCAAAAGCTGCCGAGGGGAGGGGTCGATCGTCCCAGGCCCCGCCCACCACCCTTATAAAATCACCTGGACCCTAACTATAAATGACAGCACCTGTGGGAGATTTAAGGGATTTTCTTAAGGTTGTTCTGCGGATGGGTTTCTGTTACATAGATATTTATTTCTGAACTAGACAAAGCGACTCCGAGGCCGGCGCGAAGGCTGAAAAACAATACCTGTTATGAGAGTGAGGTAATTCTATAATAACAAGACCCGAACGTGGACGATATCCGATCAGCCGACGCGTGTTTGGAACGTGGACGCTTATCGGGAAATAACTGTGTATATAAGGAGGCTTGTCTCTGTAATAAATGGCTTCGCTTGAATTCTTATGGAATTGCGTGGAGTCCGTGAGTTTGCGCCCTCGCGAGCGGTGACCCTGACGTGATCCCTAAGGAGAATTTACGGAAGGCGCGCGACCCTGTTGGGTTTCCTTGGGCCCTGTCGGACTCCATCGAGCCCTGTCAGGCTCCGTCGGGCTCTTTCGAGTTTGCTCGGGCCCTATCAGGCTCCGTCGGGCCCTGTCAGGCTTTGTCAGGTCCTGTCAGGTTTGCTCGGGCCCTGTTGGGCCTTGTCGGGCGCTGTCGGGTTTGCTCGGGCTCTGTCGGGCTCCAGCGTGCCCTGTCGGGTTTGCTCGGGCCCTATCCGGCTTTCTCAGGCCCTGTCGGGTTTGCTCGGGCCCTATCGGCCTCCGTCGGGCCCTGTCGGGTTTCCTCGGGCCCTGTCGGGCTCCATCGAGCCCTGTCAGACTCCGTCGGGCCCTTTCGGGTTTGCTCGGGCCCTGTCGGGCTCCGTCGGGCCCTGTCGGATTTGCTCAGGCCCTGTCGGGTTTGCTTGGGCCCTGTCGGGCTCCGTCGGGCCCTGTCGGGTTTCCTCGGGCCCTGTCGGGCTCCATCGAGCCCTGTCAGGCTTCGTCGGGCCCTGTCGGGTTTGCTCGGGCCTGTCGGGTTTGCTCGGGCCCTGTCAGGCTCCGTCATGCCCTGTCGAATTTGTTCAGGCCCTGTCGGGTTTCCTCGGGCCCTGTCGGGCTCCATCAGGCCCTGTCGTGTTTCCTCGGGCCCTGTCAGGCTCCGTCGGGCCCTGTCGGGTTTGCTTGGGCCCTGTCGGGTTTGCTGAAGCCCTGTCAGGCTTCGTCGGACCCTGTCGGGTTTGCTCGGGCCCTGTCGGGCTCCATCGAGCCCTGTCGGGTTTGCTCGGGCACTGTCGGGCTCCGTCGAGCCCTGTCGGGTTTGCTCGGGCCCTGTCGGGTTTGCTCGGGCTCCGTCAGGCCCTGTCGGGTTTGCTCGGGCCCTGTCACGCTCCGTCGAGCCCTGTCGGGTTTGCTGGGGCCCTGTCGGGTTTGCTGGGGCCCTGTCGGGTTTTCTGAGGCCCTATCGGGTTTGCTCGGGCCCTGTCGGGCTCCATCGGGCCCTCTCGGGTTTGATCGGGCCCTGTCGGGCTCTTTCAAGCCCTGTCAGGCTCCGTCGGTCCCTCTCGGGTTTGCTTCGGCCATGTTGGGCTCCATCGGGCCCTGTCAGGCTTTGTCAATCCCTGTCGGGTTTGCTCGGGCCCTGTCGGGTTTGCTCGGGCCCTGTCGGGTTTGCTCGGGCCCTGTCGGGTTTGCTCGGGCCCTGTCAGGCTCCGTCAAGTCCTGTCGGGTTTGCTCGGGCCCTGTCGGGCTTCGTCGGGCCCTGTCTGCTTTCCTCAGGCCCTATCGGGCTCCTTCGGGCCCTGTCTGCTTTCCTCAGGCCCTATCGGGCTCCTTCGGGCCCTGTCGGGTTTGCTCGTGCCCTGTCGGGTTTGCTGAAGCCCTGTCAGGCTCCGTCGAGCCCTGTCGGGTTTGCTGAAGCCCTGGCAGGCTTCGTCGGACCCTGTCAGGTTTGCTCGGGCCCTGTCGGGCTCCGTCGAGCCCTGTCGGGTTTGCATGGGCCCTGTCGGGCTCCGTCGCGCCCTGTCGGGTTTCCTCGGGCCCTGTCGGGCTCCATCGAGCCCTGTCAGGTTTGCTCGGGCCCTGTCGGGTTTGCACGGGCCCTGTTGGGCTCCATCGGACCCTGTCAGGCTTTGTAGGGTTCTGTCAGGTTTGCTCGGGCCCTGTCGGGTTTGCCCGCATCCTGTCGGGCTCCGTCAAGCCCTGTCAGGTTCGCTCGGGCCCTGTCAGGTTTGCTCAGTCCCTGTCAGGCTCCGTCAGGCCCTGTCGGGTTTGCTCGTGCCCTGTCGGGCTCCGTCGGGCCCTGTCAGGTTTGCTCGGGCCCTGTAAGGATCCGTCGGGCCCTGTCGGGTTTACTCGGGCCCTGTCGGGCTCCTTCGTGCCCTGTCAGGTTTGCTCGGGCCCTGTCGGGTTTACTCGGGCCCTGTCGGGTTCCGTCGAGCCCTGTCGGGTTTGCTCGGGCCCTGTCAGGCTCCGTCGGGCCCTGTCGGGTTTCCTCGGGCCCTGTCAGGCTGCATCAAGCCCTGTCAGGCTTTGTCGAACCCTGTCGGGTTTGCTCGGGCCCTGTCGGGTTTGCTCGGGCCCTGTCGGGTTTGCTGAAGCCCTGTCAGGCTTCGTCGGACCCTGTCGAGTGTGCTCGGGCCCTGTCGGGCTCCGTCGAGCCCTGTCGGGTTTGCTCGGGCCCTGTCAGGCTCCGTCGGGCCCTGTCGGGTTTGCTCGGGCCCCGTCAGGTTTGCTCGGGCCCTGTCAGGTTCCGTCGGGCCCTGTCGGGTTTCCTCGGGCCCTGTCGGACTCCATCGAGCCCTGTCAGGCTCCGTCGGGCTCTTTCGGGTTTGCTCGGGCCCTGTCAGGCTTTGTCAGGTCCTGTCAGGTTTGCTCGGGCCCTGTCGGGCCTTGTCGGGCCCTGTCGGGTTTGCTCGGACTCTGCCGGGCTCCAGCGGGCCCTGTCGGGTTTGCTCGGGCCCTGTCAGGCTCCGTCAGGCCCTGTCGGGTTTGCTCGGGCCCTATCGGCCTCCGTCGGGCCCTGTCGGGTTTCCTCGGGCCCTGTCGAACGCCATCGAGCCCTGTCAGGCTCCGTCGGGCCCTTTCGGGTTTCCTCGGGCCCTGTCGGGTTTGCTCGAGCCCTGTCGGGCTCCATCGGACCCTGTCAGGCTTTGTCGGGTCCTGTCGGGTTTGCTCGGGCCCTGTCGGGCCTTGTCGGGCCCTGTCAGGTTTGCTCGGGCCCTGATGGGCTCCAGCGGGCCCTGTCGGGTTTGCTCGGGCCCTGTCAGGCTCCGTCAGGCCCTGTCGGGTTTGCTCGGGCCCTATCGGCCTCCGTCGGGCCCTGTCGGGGTTCCTCGGGCCCTGTCGAACGCCATCGAGCCCTGTCAGGCTCCGTCGGGCCCTTTCGGGTTTCCTCGGGCCCTGTCGGGTTTGCTCGAGCCCTGTCGGGCTCCATCGGACCCTGTCAGGCTTTGTCGGGTCCTGTCGGGTTTGCTCGGGCCCTGTCGGGCCTTGTCGGGCCCTGTCAGGTTTGCTCGGGCCCTGATGGGCTCCAGCGGGCCCTGTCGGGTTTGCTCGGGCCCTGTCAGGCTCCGTCAGGCCCTGTCGGGTTTGCTCGGGCCCTATCGGCCTCCGTCGGGCCCTGTCGGGTTTCCTCGGGCCCTGTCGAACGCCATCGAGCCCTGTCAGGCTCCGTCGGGCCCTTTCGGGTTTCCTCGGGCCCTGTCGGGCTCCGTCGGGCCCTGTCGGATTTGCTCAGGCCCTGTCGGGTTTGATCAGGCCCTGTCGTTCTCCGTCGGGCCCTGTCGGGTTTCCTCGGGCCCTGTCGGGTTTGCTCGGGCCCTGTCATGCTCTGTCGAGCCCTGTCGGGTTTCCTCGGGCCCTGTCGGGCTTCATCGAGCCCTGTCAGGCTCCGTCGAACCCTGTCAGGCTTTGTCAGGACCTGTCGGGTTTGCTCGGGCCCTGTCGGGCACCCTCGGGCCCTGTCGGGTTCGCTCGGGCCCTGTCGGGTTTGCTCGGGCCCTGTCAGGCTCCGTCAAGCCCTGTCGGGTTTGCTCGGGCCCTTTCGGGTTTGCTAGGGCCCTGTCGGGCTCCGTCGGGCCCTGTCTGGTTTCCTCGGGCCCTGTCGGGCTCCGTCGGGCCCTGTCGGGTTTGCTCGGGCCCTGTCGGGTTTGCTGAAGCCCTGGCAGGCTTCGTCGGACCCTGTCGGGTTTGCTCGGGCCCTGTCGGGCTCCGTCGAGCCCTGTCGGGTTTGCATGGGCCCTGTCGGGCTCCGTCGCGCCCTGTCGGGTTTCCTCGGGCCCTGTCGGGCTCCATCGAGCCCTGTCAGGTTTGCTCGGGCCCTGTCGGGTTTGCACGGGCCCTGTTGGGCTCCATCGGACCCTGTCAGGCTTTGTAGGGTTCTGTCAGGTTTGCTCGGGCCCTGTCGGGTTTGCCCGCATCCTGTCGGGCTCCGTCAAGCCCTGTCAGGTTCGCTCGGGCCCTGTCGGGTTTGCTCGGGCCCTGTCAGGCTCCGTCAGGCCCTGTCGGGTTTGCTCGTGCCCTGTCGGGCTCCGTCGGGCCCTGTCAGGTTTGCTCGGGCCCTGTAAGGATCCGTCGGGCCCTGTCGGGTTTGCTCGGGCCCTGTTGGGCTCCTTCGTGCCCTGTCAGGTTTGCTCGGGCCCTGTCGGGTTTGCTCGGGCCCTGTCGGGCTCCGTCGAGCCCTGTCGGGTTTGCTCGGGCCCTGTCAGGCTCCGTCGGGCCCTGTCGGATTTCCTCGGGCCGCGTCGGGTTTGCTCGGGCCCTTTCGGGTTTTGTTGGGCCCTGTCGGGTTTCCTCGGGCCCTGTCGGACTCCATCGAGCCCTGTCGGGCTCCGTCGGGCTCTGACGGGTTTGCTCAAGCCCTGTCGGGCTCCGTCGGGCCCTGTCAGGCTTTGTCAGGTCCTGTCAGGTTTGCTCGGGCCCTGTCAGGCCTTGTCGGGCCCTGTCGGGTTTGCTCGGGCTCTGTCGGGCTCCAGCGGGCCCTGTCGGGTTTGCTCGGGCCTGTCAGGCTCTGTCAGGCCCTGTCGGGTTTGCTCGGGCCCTATCGGCCTGTGTCGGGCCCTCTCGGGTTTCCTCGGGCCCTGTCAAACGCCATCGAGCCCTGTCAGGCTCCGTCAGGCCCTTTCGGGTTTCCTCGGGCCCTGTCGGGCTCCGTCGGGCCCTGTCGGATTTGCTCAGGACCTGTCGGGTTTGCTCGGGCCCTGTCGTTCTCCGTCGGGCCCTGTCGTTCTCCGTCGGGCCCTGTCGGGTTTCCTCGGGCCCTGTCGGGCTCCATCGAGCCCTGTCAGGCTCCGTCGGGCCCTTTCGGGTTTGCTCGGGCCCTGTCGGGCTCCGTCGGGCCCTGTCAGGCCTTGTCAGGTCCTGTCAGGTTTGCTCAGGCCCTGTCGGGCCTTGTCGGGCCCTGTCGGGTTTGCTCGGGCCCTGTCAGGTTTGCTCGGGCCCTGTCAGGCTCCGTCATGCCCTGTCAGGTTTGCTCGGGCCCTGTCGGATTTCCTCGGGCCCTGTCAGGCTCCGTCGAGCCCTGTCGGGTTTGCTCGGGCCCTGTCAGGCTCTGTCATGCCCTGTCAGGTTTGATCGGGCCCTGTCGGGTTTGCTCGGGCCCTGTCGGGCTCTGTCGAGCCCTGTCGGGTTTCCTCGGGCCCTGTCGGGCTCCATCGAGCCCTGTCACGCTCCGTCGAACCCTGTCAGGCTTTGTCAGGACCTGTCGGGTTCGCTCGGGCCCTGTCGGGTTTGCTCGGGCCCTGTCAGGCTCCGTCAAGCCCTGTCGGGTTTGCTCGGGCCCTGTCGGGTTTGCTAGGGCCCTGTCGGGCTCCGTCGGGCCCTGTCTGGTTTCCTCGGGCCCTGTCGGGCTCCGTCGGGCCCTGTCGGGTTTGCTCGGGCCCTGTCGGGTTTGCTGAAGCCCTGGCAGGCTTCGTCGGACCCTGTCGGGTTTGCTCGGGCCCTGTCGGGCTCCGTCGAGCCCTGTCGGGTTTGCATGGGCCCTGTCGGGCTCCGTTGCGCCCTGTCGGGTTTCTTCGGGCCCTGTCGGGCTCCATCGAGCCCTGTCAGGTTTGCTCGGGCCCTGTCGGGTTTGCACGGGCCCTGTTGGGCTCCATCGGACCCTGTCAGGCTTTGTAGGGTTCTGTCAGGTTTGCTCGGGCCCTGTCGGGTTTGCCCGCATCCTGTCGGGCTCCGTCAAGCCCTGTCAGGTTCGCTCAGGCCCTGTCGGGTTTGCTCGGGCCCTGTCAGGCTCCGTCAGGCCCTGTCGGGTTTGCTCGTGCCCTGTCGGGCTCCGTCGGGCCCTGTCAGGTTTGCTCGGGCCCTGTAAGGATCCGTCGGGCCCTGTCGGGTTTGCTCGGGCCCTGTCGGGCTCCTTCGTGCCCTGTCAGGTTTGCTCGGGCCCTGTCGGGTTTGCTCGGGCCCTGTCGGGCTCCGTCGAGCCCTGTCGGGTTTGCTCGGGCCCTGTCGGGCTCCGTCGAGCCCTGTCGGGTTTGCTCGGGCCCTGTCAGGCTCCATCGAGCCCTGTCGGGTTTGCTCGGGCCCTGTCGGGCTCCGTCGGGCCCTGTCAGGCTTTGTCAGGTCCTGTCAGGTTTGCTCAGGCCCTGTCGGGCCTTGTCGGGCCCTGTCGGGTTTGCTCGGGCTCTGTCGGGCTCCAGCGGGCTTTGTCGGGTTTGCTCGGGCCTGTCAGGCTCTGTCAGGCCCTGTCGGGTTTGCTCGGGCCCTATCGGCCTCCGTCGGGCCCTGTCGGGTTTCCTCGGGCCCTGTCGAACGCCATCGAGCCCTGTCAGGCTCCGTCTAGCCCTTTCGGGTTTCCTCGGGCCCTGTCGGGCTCCGTCGGGCCCTGTCGGATTTGCTCAGGCCCTGTCGGGTTTGCTCGGGCCCTGTCGTTCTCCGTCGGGCCATGTCGGGTTTCCTCGGGCCCTGTCGGGCTCCATCGAGCCCTGTCAGGCTCCGTCGGGCCCTTTCGGGTTTGCTCGGGCCCTGTCGGGCTCCGTCGGGCCCTGTCAGGCCTTGTCAGGTCCTGTCAGGTTTGCTCAGGCCCTGTCGGGCCTCGTCGGGCCCTGTCGGGTTTGCTCGGGCCCTGTCGGGTTTGCTCGGGCCCTGTCAGGCTCCGTCATGCCCTCTCAGGTTTGCTCGGGCCCTGTCGGATTTGCGCGGGCCCTGTCGGGCTCTGTCGAGCCCTGTCGGGTTTGCTCGGGCCCTGTCAGGCTCCGTCATGCCCTGTCAGGTTTGATCGGGCTTTGTCGGGTTTGCTCGGGCCCTGTCGGTCTCTGTCGAGCCCTGTCGGGTTTCCTCGGGCCCTGTCGGGCTCCATCGCACCCTGTCAGGCTCCGTCGAACCCTGTCAGGCTTTGTCAGGACCTGTCGGGTTTGCTCGGGCCCTGTCGGGTTTGCTCGGGCCCTGTCGGGCTCCCTCGGGCCCTGTCGGGTTCGCTCGGGCCCTGTCGGGTTTGCTCGGGCCCTGTCAGGCTCCGTCAAGCCCTGTCGGGTTTGCTCGGACCCTGTCGGGTTTGCTAGGGCCCTGTCGGGCTCCGTCGGGCCCTGTCTGGTTTCCTCGGGCCCTGTCGGGCTCCGTCGGGCCCTGTCGGGTTTCCTCGGGCCCTGTCGGGCTCCATCGAGCCCTGTCAGGCTCCGTCGGGCCCTTTCGGGTTTGCTCGGGCCCTGTCGGGCTCCGTCGGGCCCTGTCAGGCCTTGTCAGGTCCTGTCAGGTTTGCTCAGGCCCTGTCGGGCCTTGTCGGGCCCTGTCGGGTTTGCTCGGGCCCTGTCGGGTTTGCTCGGGCCCTGTCAGGCTCCGTCATGCCCTGTCAGGTTTGCTCGGGCCCTGTCGGATTTGCTCGGGCCCTGTCAGGCTCCGTCGAGCCCTGTCGGGTTTGCTCGGGCCCTGTCAGGCTCTGTCATGCCCTGTCAGGTTTGATCGGGCCCTGTCGGGTTTGCTCGGGCCCTGTCGGGCTCTGTCGAGCCCTGTCGGGTTTCCTCGGGCCCTGTCGGGCTCCATCGAGCCCTGTCAGGCTCCGTCGAACCCTGTCAGGCTTTGTCAGGACCTGTCGGGTTTGCTCGGGCCCTGTCGGGTTTGCTCGGGCCCTGTCGGGCACCCTCGGGCCTTGTCGGGTTCGCTCGGGCCCTGTCGGGTTTGCTCGGGCACTGTCAGGCTCCGTCAAGCCCTGTCGGGTTTGCTCGGACCCTGTCGGGTTTGCTAGGGCCCTGTCGGGCTCCGTCGGGCCCTGTCTGGTTTCCTCAGGCCCTGTCGGGCTCCGTCGGGCCCTGTCGGGTTTGCTCGGGCCCTGTCGGGTTTGCTGAAGCCCTGGCAGGCTTCGTCGGACCCTGTCGGGTTTGCTCGGGCCCTGTCGGGCTCCGTCGAGCCCTGTCGGGTTTGCATGGGCCCTGTCGGGCTCCGTCGCGCCCTGTCGGGTTTCTTCGGGCCCTGTCGGGCTCCATCGAGCCCTGTCAGGTTTGCTCGGGCCCTGTCGGGTTTGCCCGCATCCTGTCGGGCTCCGTCAAGCCCTGTCAGGTTCGCTCGGGCCCTGTCGGGTTTGCTCGGGCCCTGTCAGGCTCCGTCAGGCCCTGTCGGGTTTGCTCGTGTCCTGTCGGGCTCCGTCGAGCCCTGTCAGGTTTGCTCGGGCCCTGTAAGGATCCGTCGGGCCCTGTCGGGTTTGCTCGGGCCCTGTCGGGCTCCTTCGTGCCCTGTCAGGTTTGCTCGGGCCCTGTCGGGTTTGCTCGGGCCCTGTCGGGCTCCCTCGAGCCCTGTCGGGTTTGCTCGGGCCCTGTCGGGCTCCGTCGAGCCCTGTCGGGTTTGCTCGGGCCCTGTCAGGCTCTGTCATGCCCTGTCAGGTTTGATCGGGCCCTGTCGGGTTTGCTCGGGCCCTGTCGGGCTCTGTCGAGCCCTGTCGGGTTTCCTCGGGCCCTGTCGGGCTCCATCGAGCCCTGTCACGCTCCGTCGAACCCTGTCAGGCTTTGTCAGGACCTGTCGGGTTCGCTCGGGCCCTGTCGGGTTTGCTCGGGCCCTGTCAGGCTCCGTCGCGCCCTGTCGGGTTTTCTCGGGCCCTGTCGGGCTCCATCGAGCCCTGTCAGGTTTGCTCGGGCCCTGTCGGGTTTGCACGGGCCCTGTTGGGCTCCATCGGACCCTGTCAGGCTTTGTAGGGTTCTGTCAGGTTTGCTCGGGCCCTGTCGGGTTTGCCCGCATCCTGTCGGGCTCCGTCAAGCCCTGTCAGGTTCGCTCAGGCCCTGTCGGGTTTGCTCGGGCCCTGTCAGGCTCCGTCAGGCCCTGTCGGGTTTGCTCGTGCCCTGTCGGGCTCCGTCGGGCCCTGTCAGGTTTGCTCGGGCCCTGTAAGGATCCGTCGGGCCCTGTCGGGTTTGCTCGGGCCCTGTCGGGCTCCTTCGTGCCCTGTCAGGTTTGCTCGGGCCCTGTCGGGTTTGCTCGGGCCCTGTCGGGCTCCGTCGAGCCCTGTCGGGTTTGCTCGGGCCCTGTCGGGCTCCGTCGAGCCCTGTCGGGTTTGCTCGGGCCCTGTCAGGCTCCATCGAGCCCTGTCGGGTTTGCTCGGGCCCTGTCGGGCTCCGTCGGGCCCTGTCAGGCTTTGTCAGGTCCTGTCAGGTTTGCTCAGGCCCTGTCGGGCCTTGTCGGGCCCTGTCGGGTTTGCTCGGGCTCTGTCGGGCTCCAGCGGGCTTTGTCGGGTTTGCTCGGGCCTGTCAGGCTCTGTCAGGCCCTGTCGGGTTTGCTCGGGCCCTATCGGCCTCCGTCGGGCCCTGTCGGGTTTCCTCGGGCCCTGTCGAACGCCATCGAGCCCTGTCAGGCTCCGTCTAGCCCTTTCGGGTTTCCTCGGGCCCTGTCGGGCTCCGTCGGGCCCTGTCGGATTTGCTCAGGCCCTGTCGGGTTTGCTCGGGCCCTGTCGTTCTCCGTCGGGCCATGTCGGGTTTCCTCGGGCCCTGTCGGGCTCCATCGAGCCCTGTCAGGCTCCGTCGGGCCCTTTCGGGTTTGCTCGGGCCCTGTCGGGCTCCGTCGGGCCCTGTCAGGCCTTGTCAGGTCCTGTCAGGTTTGCTCAGGCCCTGTCGGGCCTCGTCGGGCCCTGTCGGGTTTGCTCGGGCCCTGTCGGGTTTGCTCGGGCCCTGTCAGGCTCCGTCATGCCCTCTCAGGTTTGCTCGGGCCCTGTCGGATTTGCGCGGGCCCTGTCGGGCTCTGTCGAGCCCTGTCGGGTTTGCTCGGGCCCTGTCAGGCTCCGTCATGCCCTGTCAGGTTTGATCGGGCTTTGTCGGGTTTGCTCGGGCCCTGTCGGTCTCTGTCGAGCCCTGTCGGGTTTCCTCGGGCCCTGTCGGGCTCCATCGCACCCTGTCAGGCTCCGTCGAACCCTGTCAGGCTTTGTCAGGACCTGTCGGGTTTGCTCGGGCCCTGTCGGGTTTGCTCGGGCCCTGTCGGGCTCCCTCGGGCCCTGTCGGGTTCGCTCGGGCCCTGTCGGGTTTGCTCGGGCCCTGTCAGGCTCCGTCAAGCCCTGTCGGGTTTGCTCGGACCCTGTCGGGTTTGCTAGGGCCCTGTCGGGCTCCGTCGGGCCCTGTCTGGTTTCCTCGGGCCCTGTCGGGCTCCGTCGGGCCCTGTCGGGTTTCCTCGGGCCCTGTCGGGCTCCATCGAGCCCTGTCAGGCTCCGTCGGGCCCTTTCGGGTTTGCTCGGGCCCTGTCGGGCTCCGTCGGGCCCTGTCAGGCCTTGTCAGGTCCTGTCAGGTTTGCTCAGGCCCTGTCGGGCCTTGTCGGGCCCTGTCGGGTTTGCTCGGGCCCTGTCGGGTTTGCTCGGGCCCTGTCAGGCTCCGTCATGCCCTGTCAGGTTTGCTCGGGCCCTGTCGGATTTGCTCGGGCCCTGTCAGGCTCCGTCGAGCCCTGTCGGGTTTGCTCGGGCCCTGTCAGGCTCTGTCATGCCCTGTCAGGTTTGATCGGGCCCTGTCGGGTTTGCTCGGGCCCTGTCGGGCTCTGTCGAGCCCTGTCGGGTTTCCTCGGGCCCTGTCGGGCTCCATCGAGCCCTGTCAGGCTCCGTCGAACCCTGTCAGGCTTTGTCAGGACCTGTCGGGTTTGCTCGGGCCCTGTCGGGTTTGCTCGGGCCCTGTCGGGCACCCTCGGGCCTTGTCGGGTTCGCTCGGGCCCTGTCGGGTTTGCTCGGGCACTGTCAGGCTCCGTCAAGCCCTGTCGGGTTTGCTCGGACCCTGTCGGGTTTGCTAGGGCCCTGTCGGGCTCCGTCGGGCCCTGTCTGGTTTCCTCAGGCCCTGTCGGGCTCCGTCGGGCCCTGTCGGGTTTGCTCGGGCCCTGTCGGGTTTGCTGAAGCCCTGGCAGGCTTCGTCGGACCCTGTCGGGTTTGCTCGGGCCCTGTCGGGCTCCGTCGAGCCCTGTCGGGTTTGCATGGGCCCTGTCGGGCTCCGTCGCGCCCTGTCGGGTTTCTTCGGGCCCTGTCGGGCTCCATCGAGCCCTGTCAGGTTTGCTCGGGCCCTGTCGGGTTTGCCCGCATCCTGTCGGGCTCCGTCAAGCCCTGTCAGGTTCGCTCGGGCCCTGTCGGGTTTGCTCGGGCCCTGTCAGGCTCCGTCAGGCCCTGTCGGGTTTGCTCGTGTCCTGTCGGGCTCCGTCGAGCCCTGTCAGGTTTGCTCGGGCCCTGTAAGGATCCGTCGGGCCCTGTCGGGTTTGCTCGGGCCCTGTCGGGCTCCTTCGTGCCCTGTCAGGTTTGCTCGGGCCCTGTCGGGTTTGCTCGGGCCCTGTCGGGCTCCCTCGAGCCCTGTCGGGTTTGCTCGGGCCCTGTCGGGCTCCGTCGAGCCCTGTCGGGTTTGCTCGGGCCCTGTCAGGCTCCGTCGGGCCCTGTCGGATTTCCTCGGGCCGCGTCGGGTTTGCTCGGGCCCTGTCGGGTCTTGTCGGGCCCTGTCGGGTTTCCTCGGGCCCTGTCGGACTCCATCGAGCCCTGTCGGGCTCCGTCGGGCTCTGTCGGATTTGCTCGGGCCCTGTCGGGCTCCGTCGGGCCCTGTCAGGCTTTGTCAGGTCCTGTCAGGTTTGCTCGGGCCCTGTCGGGCCTTGTCGGGCCCTGTCGGGTTTGCTCGGGCTCTGTCGGGCTCCAGCGGGCCCTGTCGGGTTTGCTCGGGCCTGTCAGGCTCTGTCAGGCCCTGTCGGGTTTGCTCGGGCCCTATCGGCCTCCGTCGGGCCCTGTCGGGTTTGCTCGGGCCCTGTCAGGCTTCGTCGGGCCCTTTCGGGTTTCCTCGGGCCCTGTCGGGTTTGCTCGAGCCCTGTCGGGCTCCATCGGACCCTGTCAGGCTTTGTCGGCTCCTGTCGGGTTTGCTCGGGCCCTGTCGGGCCTTGTCGGGCCCTGTCAGGTTTGCTCAGGCCCTGACGGGCTCCAGCGGGCCCTGTCGGGTTTGCTCGGGCCCTGTCAGGCTCCGTCAGGCCCTGTCGGGTTTGCTCGGGCCCTATCGGCCTCCGTCGGGCCCTGTCGGGTTTCCTCGGGCCCTGTGGAACGCCATCGAGCCCTGTCAGGCTCCGTCGGGCCCTTTCGGGTTTCCTCGGGCCCTGTCGGGCTCCGTCGGGCCCTGTCGGATTTGCTCAGGCCCTGTCGGATTTGCTCGGGCCCTGTCGTTCTCCGTCGGGCCCTGTCGGGTTTCCTCGACGCCTGTCGGGCTCCATCGAGCCCTGTCAGGCTCCGTAAGGCCCTTTCGGGTTTGCTCGGGCCCTGTCGGGCTCCGTCAGGCCCTGTCAGGCCTTGTCAGGTCCTGTCAGGTTTGCTCAGGCCCTGTCGGGCCTTGTCGGGCCCTGTCGGGTTTGCTCGGGCCCTGTCGGGTTTGCTCGGGCCCTGTCAGGCTCCGTCATGCCCTGTCAGGTTTGCTCGGGCCCTGTCGGGCTCCGTCGAGCCCTGTCGGGTTTGCTCGGGCCCTGTCAGGCTCCGTCATGCCCTGTCAGGTTTGATCGGGCTTTGTCGGGTTTGCTCGGGCCCTGTCGGGCTCTGTCGAGCCCTGTCGGGTTTCCTCGGGCCCTGTCGGGCTCCATCGAGCCCTGTCAGGCTCCGTCGAACCCTGTCAGGCTTTGTCAGGACCTGTCGGGTTTGCTCGGGCCCTGTCGGGTTTCCTCGGGCCCTGTCGGGCTCCCTCGGGCCCTGTCGGGCTCCCTCGGGCCCTGTCGGGTTCGCTCGGGCCCTGTCGGGTTTGCTCGGGCCCTGTCAGGCTCCGTCAAGCCCTGTCGGGTTTGCTCGGGCCCTGTCAGGTTTGCTAGGGCCCTGTCAGGCTCCGTCGGGCCCTGTCGGATTTCCTCGGGCCCTGTCGGGCTCCGTCGGGCCCTGTCGGGTTTGCTCGGGCCCTGTCGGGTTTGCTGAAGCCCTGGCAGGCTTCGTCGGACCCTGTCGGGTTTGCTCGGGCCCTGTCGGGCTCCGTCGAGCCCTGTCGGGTTTGCATGGGCCCTGTCGGGCTCCGTCGCGCCCTGTCGGGTTTTCTCGGGCCCTGTCGGGCTCCATCGAGCCCTGTCAGGTTTGCTCGGGCCCTGTCGGGTTTGCACGGGCCCTGTTGGGCTCCATCGGACCCTGTCAGGCTTTGTAGGGTTCTGTCAGGTTTCTCAGGCCCTGTCGGGTTTGCCCGCATCCTGTCGGGCTCCGTCAAGCCCTGTCAGGTTCGCTCGGGCCCTGTCGGGTTTGCTCGGGCCCTGTCAGGCTCCGTCGGGCCCTTTCGAGTTTCCTCGGGCCCTGTCGGGTTTGCTCGAGCCCTGTCGGGCTCCATCGGACCCTGTCAGGCTTTGTCGGGTCCTGTCGGGTTTGCTCGGGCCCTGTCGGGCATTGTCGGGCCCTGTCAGGTTTGCTCGGGCCCTGTCGGGCTCCGTCGAGCCCTGTCGGGTTTGCATGGGCCCTGTCGGGCTCCGTCGAGCCCTGTCAGGTTTGCTCGGGCCCTGTCGGGTTTGCACGGGCCCTGTTGGGCTCCATCGGACCCTGTCAGGCTTTGTAGGCTTCTGTCAGGTTTTCTCAGGCCCTGTCGGGTTTGCCCGCATCCTGTCGGGCTTCGTCAAGCCCTGTCAGGTTCGCTCGGGCCCTGTCGGGTTTGCTCGGGCCCTGTCAGGCTCCATCAGGCCCTGTCGGGTTTGCTCGTGCCTTGTCGGGCTCCGTCGGGCCCTGTCAGGTTTGCTCGGGCCCTGTAAGGATCCGTCAGGCCGTGTTGGGTTTGCTCGGGCCCTGTCAGGCTCCGTCGGGCCCTTTCGGGTTTCCTCGGGCCCTGTCGGGTTTGCTCGAGCCCTGTCGGGCTCCATCGGACCCTGTCAGGCTTTGTCGGCTCCTGTCGGGTTTGCTCGGGCCCTGTCGGGCCTTGTCGGACCCTGTCAGGTTTGCTCGGGCCCTGACGGGCTCCAGCGGGCCCTGTCGGGTTTGCTCGGGCCCTGTCAGGCTCCTTCAGGCCCTTTCGGGTTTGCTCGGGCCCTATCGGCCTCCGTCGGGCCCTGTCGGGATTCCTCGGGCACTATCGGACTTTGTCGGGCCCTGTCGGATTTGCTCAGGCCCTGTCGGGTTTGCTCGGGCCCTGTCGTTCTCCGTCGGGCCCTGTCGGGTTTCCTCGGGCCCTGTCGGGCTCCATCGAGCCCTGTCAGGCTCCGTCGGGCCCTTTCGGGTTTGCTCGGGCCCTGTCGGGCTCCGTCGGGCCCTGTCAGGCCTTGTCAGGTCCTGTCAGGTTTGCTCAGGCCCTGTCGGGCCTTGTCGGGCCCTGTCGGGTTTGCTCGGGCCCTGTCGGGTTTGCTCGGGCCCTGTCAGGCTCCGTCATGCCCTGTCAGGTTTGCACAGGCCCTGTCGGATTTGCTCGGGCCCTGTCGGGCTCCGTCGAGCCCTGTCGGGTTTGCTCGGGCCCTGTCAGGCTCCGTCATGCCCTGTCAGGTTTGATCGGGATTTGTCGGGTTTGCTGGGGCCCTGTCGGGCTCTGTCGAGCCCTGTCGGGTTTCCTCGGGCCCTGTCGGGCTCCATCGAGCCCTGTCAGGCTCCGTCGAACCCTGTCAGGCTTTGTCAGGACCTGTCGGGTTTGCTCGGGCCCTGTCGGGTTTGCTCGGGCCCTGTCAGGCTCCCTCGGGCCCTGTCGGGTTCGCTCGGGCCCTGTCGGGTTTGCTCGGGCCATGTCAGGCTCCGTCAAGCCCTGTCGGGTTTGCTCGGGCCCTGTCGGGTTTGCTAGGGCCCTTTCGGGCTCCGTCGGGCCCTGTCTGGTTTCCTCGGGCCCTGTCGGGCTCCGTCGGGCCCTGTCGGGTTTCCTCGGGCCCTGTCGGGCTCCGTCGGGCCCTGTCGGGTTTGCTCGGGCCCTGTCGGGTTTGCTGAAGCCCTGGCAGGCTTCGTCGGACCCTGTCGGGTTTGCTCGGGCCCTGTCGGGCTCCGTCGAGCCCTTTCGGGTTTGCATGGGCCCTGTCTTGCTCCGTCGCGCCCTGTCGGGTTTCCTCGGGCCCTGTCGGGCTCCATCGAGCCCTGTCAGGTTTGCTCAGGCCCTGTCGGGTTTGCACGGGCCCTGTTGGGCTCCATCGGACCCTGTCAGGCTTTGTAGGGTTCTGTCAGGTTTGCTCGGGCCATGTCGGGTTTGCCCGCATCCTGTCGGGCTCCGTCAAGCCCTGTCAGGTTTGCTCGGGCCCTGTCGGGTTTGCTCGGGCCCTGTCAGGCTCCGTCGGGCCCTTTCGGGTTTCCTCGGGCCCTGTCGGGTTTGCTCGAGCCCTGTCGGGCTCCATCGGACCCTGTCAGGCTTTGTCGGGTCCTGTCGGGTTTGCTCGGGCTCTGTCGGGCCTTGTCGGGCCCTGTCAGGTTTGCTCGGGCCCTGACGGGCTCCAGCGGGCCCTGTCGGGTTTGCTCGGGCCCTGTCAGGCTCCGTCAGGCCCTGTCGGGTTTGCTCGGGCCCTATCGGCCTCGGTCGGGCCCTGTCGGGTTTCCTCGGACCCTGTCGAACGCCATCGAGCCCTGTCAGGCTCCGTCGGGCCCTTTCGGGTTTCCTCGGGCCCTGTCGGGCTCCGTCGGGCCCTGTCGGGTTTGCTCGGGCCCTGTCGTTCTCCGTCGGGCCCTGTCGGGTTTCCTCGGGCCCTGTCGGGTTTGCCCGCATCTTGTCGGGCTCCGTCAAGCCCTTTCAGGTTTGCTCGGGCCCTGTCAGGTTTGCTCGGGCCCTGTCAGGTTTGCTCGGGCCCTGTCAGGCTCCGTCGGGCCCTTTCGGGTTTCCTCGGGCCCTGTCGGGTTTGCTCGAGCCCTGTCGGGCTCCATCGGACCCTGTCAGGCTTTGTCGGGTCCTGTCGGGTTTGCTCGGGCCCTGTCGGGCCTTGTCGGGCCCTGTCAGGTTTGCTCGGGCCCTGACGGGCTCCAGCGGGCCCTGTCAGGCCTTGTCAGGTCCTGTCAGGTTTGCTCAGGCCCTGTCGGGCCTTGTCGGGCCCTGTCGGGTTTGCTCGGGCCCTGTCGGGTTTGCTCGGGCCCTGTCAGGCTCCGTCATGCCCTGTCAGGTTTGCTCGGGCCCTGTCGGATTTGCTCGGACCCTGTCGGGCTCCGTCGAGCCCTGTCGGGTTTGCTCGGGCCCTGTCAGGCTCCGTCATGCCCTGTCAGGTTTGATCGAGCTTTGTCGGGTTTGCTCGGGCCCTGTCGGGCTCTGTCGAGCCCTGTCGGGTTTCCTCGGGCACTGTCGGGCTCCATCGAGCCCTGTCAGGCTCCGTCGAACCCTGTCAGGCTTTGTCAGGACCTGTCGGGTTTGCTCGGGCCCTGTCGGGTTTGCTCGGGCCCTGTCGGGCTCCCTCGGGCCCTGTCGGGTTCGCTCGGGCCCTGTTGGGTTTGCTCGGGCCCTGTCAGGCTCCGTCAAGCCCTGTCGGGTTTGCTCGGGCCCTGTCGGATTTGCTCGGGCCCTGTCGGGCTCCGTCGAGCCCTGTCGGGTTTGCTCGGGCCCTGTCAGGCTCCGTCATGCCCTGTCAGGTTTGATCGAGCTTTGTCGGGTTTGCTCGGGCCCTGTCGGGCTCTGTCGAGCCCTGTCGGGTTTCCTCGGGCCCTGTCGTGCTCCATCGAGCCCTGTCAGGCTCCGTCGAACCCTGTCAGGCTTTGTCAGGACCTGTCGGGTTTGCTCGGGCCCTGTCGGGTTTGCTCGGGTCCTGTCGGGCTCCCTCGGGCCCTGTCGGGTTCGCTCGGGCCCTGTTGGGTTTGCTCGGGCCCTGTCAGGCTCCGTCAAGCCCTGTCGGATTTGCTCGGGCCCTGTCGGGTTTGCTAGGGCCCTGTCAGGCTCCGTCGGGCCCTGTCGGATTTCCTCGGGCCCTGTCGGGCTCCATCGGGCCCTGTCGGGTTTGCTCGGGCCCTGTCGGGTTTGCTCGGGCCCTGTCAGGCTCCGTCAGGCCCTGTCGGGTTTGCTCGGGCCCTGTCGGGCTCCCTCGGGCCCTGTCGGGTTCGCTCGGGCCCTGTCGGGTTTGCTCGGGCCCTGTCAGGCTCCGTCAAGCCCTGTCGGGTTTGCTCGGGCCCTGTCGGGTTTCCTCGGGCCCTGTCGGGCTCCGTCGGGCCGTGTCGGGTTTGCTCGGCCCTGTCGTTCTCCGTCGGGCCCTGTCGGGTTTCCTCGGGCCCTGTCGGGCTCCATCGAGCCCTTTCAGGCTCCGTCGGGCCCTTTCGGGTTTGCTCGGGCCCTGTCGGGCTCCGTCGGGCCCTGTCAGGCCTTGTCAGGTCCTGTCAGGTTTGCTCAGGCCCTGTCGGGCCTTGTCGGGCCCTGTCGGGTTTGCTCGGGCCCTGTCGGGTTTGCTCGGGCCCTGTCAGGCTCCGTCATGCCCTGTCAGGTTTGCTCGGGCCCTGTCGGATTTGCTCGGGCCCTGTCAGGCTCCGTCAGGCCCTGTCGGGTTTGCTCGGGCCCTGTCGGGCTCCCTCGGGCCCTGTCGGGTTCGCTCGGGCCCTGTCGGGTTTGCTCGGGCCCTGTCAGGCTCCGTCAAGCCCTGTCGGGTTTGCTCGGGCCCTGTCGGGTTTGCTCGGGCCCTGTCAGGCTCCGTCAAGCCCTGTCGGGTTCGCTCGGGCCCTGTCGGGCTCCGTCGGGCCCTGTCTGGTTTCCTCGGGCCCTGTCGGGCTCCGTCGGGCCCTGTCGGGTTTGCTCGGGCCCTGTCGGGCTCCATCGAGCCCTGTCAGGTTTGCTCGGGCCCTGTCGGGTTTGCACGGGCCCTGTTGGGCTCCGTCGAGCCCTGTCGGGTTTGCATGGGCCCTGTCGGGCTCCGTCGCGCCCTGTCGGGTTTCCTCGGGCCCTGTCGGGCTCCATTGAGCCCTGTCAGGTTTGCTCGGGCCCTGTCGGGTTTGCCCGCATCCTGTCGGGCTCCGTCAAGCCCTGTCAGGTTCGCTCGGGCCCTGTCGGGTTTGCTCGGGCCCTGTCAGGCTCCGTCGGGCCCTTTCGGGTTTCCTCGGGCCCTGTCGGGTTTGCTCGAGCCCTGTCGGGCTCCATCGGACCCTGTCAGGCTTTGTCGGGTCCTGTCGGGTTTGCTCGGGCCCTGTCGGGCCTTGTCGGGCCCTGTCAGGTTTGCTCGGGCCCTGACGGGCTCCAGCGGGCCCTGTCGGGTTTGCTCGGGCCCTGTCAGGCTCCGTCAGGCCCTGTCGGGTTTGCTCGGGCCCTATCGGCCTCCGTCGGGCCCTGTCGGGTTTCCTCGGGCCCTGTCGACCGCCATCGAGCCCTGTCAGGCTCCGTCGGGCCCTTTCGGGTTTCCTCGGGCCCTGTCAGGCTCCGTCGGGCCCTGTCGGATTTGCTCAGGCCCTGTCGGGTTTGCT
Organism: Patagioenas fasciata; assembly: GCF_037038585.1. Lineage (NCBI taxonomy): Eukaryota > Metazoa > Chordata > Aves > Columbiformes > Columbidae > Patagioenas > Patagioenas fasciata. Next base: position 5,021,449 of record NC_092549.1, on the reverse strand, counting down.
CGGGCCCTGTCGTTCTCCGTCGGGCCCTGTCGGGTTTCCTCGGGCCCTGTCGGGTTTGCTCGGTCCCTGTCATGCTCCGCCGGGCCCTTTCGGGTTTGCTCGGGCCCTGTCGGGCTCCGTCGGGCCCTGTCAGGCCTTGTCAGGTCCTGTCAGGTTTGCTCAGGCCCTGTCGGGCCTTGTCGGGCCCTGTCGGGTTTGCTCGGGCCCTGTCGGGTTTGCTCGGGCCCTGTCAGGCTCCGTCATGCCCTGTCATGTTCGCTCGGGCCCTGTCGGATTTGCTCGGGCCCTGTCGGGCTCCGTCGAGCCCTGTCGGGTTTGCTCGGGCCCTGTCAGGCTCTGTCATGCCCTGTCAGGTTTGATCGGGCTTTGTCGGGTTTGCTCGGGCCCTGTCGGGCTCTGTCGAGCCCTGTCGGGTTTCCTCGGGCCCTGTCGGGCTCCATCGAGCCCTGTCAGGCTCCGTCGAACCCTGTCAGGCTTTGTCAGGACCTGTCGGGTTTGCTCGGGCCCTGTCGGGTTTGCTCGGGCCCTGTCGGGCTTTGTCGGGCCCTGTCGGGTTTGCTCGGGCCCTGTCGGGTTTGCTAGGGCCCTGTCGGGCTCCGTCGGGCCCTGTCGGGTTTCCTCGGGCCCTGTCGGGCTCCATCGAGCCCTGTCAGGCTCCGTCGGGCCCTTTCGGGTTTGCTCGGGCCCTGTCGGGCTCCGTCGGGCCCTGTCAGGCCTTGTCAGGTCCTGTCAGGTTTGCTCAGGCCCTGTCGGGCCTTGTCGGGCCCTGTCGGGTTTGCTCGGGCCCTGTCGGGTTTGCTCGGGCCCTGTCAGGCTCCGTCATGCCCTGTCAGGTTTGCTCGGGCCCTGTCGGATTTGCTCGGGCCCTGTCAGGCTCCGTCAGGCCCTGTCGGGTTTGCTCGGGCCCTGTCGGGCTCCCTCGGGCCCTGTCGGGTTCGCTCGGGCCCTGTCGGGTTTGCTCGGGCCCTGTCAGGCTCCGTCAAGCCCTGTCGGGTTTGCTCGGGCCCTGTCGGGTTTGCTAGGGCCCTGTCGGGCTCCGTCGGGCCCTGTCTGGTTTCCTCGGGCCCTGTCGGGCTCCGTCGGGCCCTGTCGGGTTTGCTCGGGCCCTGTCGGATTTGCTGAAGCCCTGGCAGGCTTCCTCTGACCCTGTCGGGTTTGCTCGGGCCCTGTCGGGCTCCGTCGAGCCCTGTCGGGTTTGCATGGGCCCTGTCGGGCTCCGTCGCGCCCTGACGGGTTTCCTCGGGCCCTGTCGGGCTCCATCGAGCCCTGTCAGGTTTGCTCGGGCCCTGTCGGGTTTGCACGGGCCCTGTTGGGCTCCATCGGACCCTGTCAGGCTTTGTAGGGTTCTGTCAGGTTTGCTCGGGCCCTGTCGGGTTTGCCCGCATCTTGTCGGGCTCCGTCAAGCCCTGTCAGGTTCGCTCGGGCCCTGTCAGGTTTGCTCGGGCCCTGTCAGGCTCCGTCGGGCCCTTTCGGGTTTCCTCGGGCCCTGTCGGGTTTGCTCGAGCCCTGTCGGGCTCCATCGGACCCTGTCAGGCTTTGTCGGGTCCTGTCGGGTTTGCTCGGGCCCTGTCGGGCCTTGTCGGGCCCTGTCAGGTTTGCTCGGGCCCTGACGGGCTCCAGCGGGCCCTGTCGGGTTTGCTCGGGCCCTGTCAGGCTCCGTCAGGCCCTGTCGGGTTTGCTCGGGCCCTATCGGCCTCCGTCGGGCCCTGTCGGGTTTCCTCGGGCCCTGTCGAACGCCATCGAGCCCTGTCAGGCTCCGTCGGGCCCTTTCGGGTTTCCTCGGGCCCTGTCAGGCTCCGTCGGGCCCTGTCGGATTTGCTCAGGCCCTGTCGGGTTTGCTCGGGCCCTGTCGTTCTCCGTCGGGCCCTGTCGGGTTTCCTCGGGCCCTGTCGGGCTCCATCGAGCCCTGTCAGGCTCCGTCGGGCCCTTTCGGGTTTGCTCGGGCCCTGTCGGGCTCCGTCGGGCCCTGTCAGGCCTTGTCAGGTCCTGTCAGGTTTGCTCAGGCCCTGTCGGGCCTTGTCGGGCCCTGTCGGGTTTGCTCGGGCCCTGTCGGGTTTGCTCGGGCCCTGTCAGGCTCCGTCATGCCCTGTCATGTTCGCTCGGGCCCTGTCGGATTTGCTCGGGCCCTGTCGGGCTCCGTCGAGCCCTGTCGGGTTTGCTCGGGCCCTGTCAGGCTCTGTCATGCCCTGTCAGGTTTGATCGGGCTTTGTCGGGTTTGCTCGGGCCCTGTCGGGCTCTGTCGAGCCCTGTCGGGTTTCCTCGGGCCCTGTCGGGCTCCATCGAGCCCTGTCAGGCTCCGTCGAACCCTGTCAGGCTTTGTCAGGACCTGTCGGGTTTGCTCGGGCCCTGTCGGGTTTGCTCGGGCCCTGTCGGGCTTTGTCGGGCCCTGTCGGGTTTGCTCGGGCCCTGTCGGGTTTGCTAGGGCCCTGTCGGGCTCCGTCGGGCCCTGTCGGGTTTCCTCGGGCCCTGTCGGGCTCCATCGAGGCCTGTCAGGCTCCGTCGGGCCCTTTCGGGTTTGCTCGGGCCCTGTCGGGCTCCGTCGGGCCCTGTCAGGCCTTGTCAGGTCCTGTCAGGTTTGCTCAGGCCCTGTCGGGCCTTGTCGGGCCCTGTCGGGTTTGCTCGGGCCCTGTCGGGTTTGCTCGGGCCCTGTCAGGCTCCGTCATGCCCTGTCAGGTTTGCTCGGGCCCTGTCAGATTTGCTCGGGCCCTGTCAGGCTCCGTCAGGCCCTGTCGGGTTTGCTCGGGCCCTGTCGGCTCCCTCGGGCCCTGTCGGGTTCGCTCGGGCCCTGTCGGGTTTGCTCGGGCCCTGTCAGGCTCCGTCAAGCCCTGTCGGGTTTGCTCGGGCCCTGTCGGGTTTGCTAGGGCCCTGTCGGGCTCCGTCGGGCCCTGTCTGGTTTCCTCGGGCCCTGTCGGGCTCCGTCGGGCCCTGTCGGGTTTGCTCGGGCCCTGTCGGATTTGCTGAAGCCCTGGCAGGCTTCGTCTGACCCTGTCGGGTTTGCTCGGGCCCTGTCGGGCTCCGTCGAGCCCTGTCGGGTTTGCATGGGCCCTGTCGGGCTCCGTCGCGCCCTGACGGGTTTCCTCGGGCCCTGTCGGGCTCCATCGAGCCCTGTCAGGTTTGCTCAGGCCCTGTCGGGTTTGCACGGGCCCTGTTGGGCTCCATCGGACCCTGTCAGGCTTTGTAGGGTTCTGTCAGGTTTGCTCGGGCCCTGTCGGGTTTGCCCGCATCTTGTCGGGCTCCGTCAAGCCCTGTCAGGTTCGCTCGGGCCCTGTCAGGTTTGCTCGGGCCCTGTCAGGCTCCGTCGGGCCCTTTCGGGTTTCCTCGGGCCCTGTCGGGTTTGCTCGAGCCCTGTCGGGCTCCATCGGACCCTGTCAGGCTTTGTCGGGTCCTGTCGGGTTTGCTCGGGCCCTGTCGGGCCTTGTCGGGCCCTGTCAGGTTTGCTCGGGCCCTGACGGGCTCCAGCGGGCCCTGTCGGGTTTGCTCGGGCCCTGTCAGGCTCCGTCAGGCCCTGTCGGGTTTGCTCGGGCCCTATCGGCCTCCGTCGGGCCCTGTCGGGTTTCCTCGGGCCCTGTCGAACGCCATCGAGCCCTGTCAGGCTCCGTCGGGCCCTTTCGGGTTTCCTCGGGCCCTGTCGGGCTCCGTCGGGCCCTGTCGGATTTGCTCAGGCCCTGTCGGGTTTGCTCGGGCCCTGTCGTTCTCCGTCGGGCCCTGTCGTTCTCCGTCGGGCCCTGTCGGGTTTCCTCGGGCCCTGTCGGGCTCCATCGAGCCCTGTCAGGCTCCGTCGGGCCCTTTCGGGTTTGCTCGGGCCCTGTCGGGCTCCGTCGGGCCCTGTCAGGCCTTGTCAGGTCCTGTCAGGTTTGCTTAGGCCTTGTCGGGCCTTGTCGGGCCCTGTCGGGTTTGCTCGGGCCCTGTCGGGTTTGCTCGGGCCCTGTCGGGCTCCGTCGGGCCCTGTCGGGTTTGCATGGGCCCTGTCGGGCTCCGTCGCGCCCTGTCGGGTTTCCTCGGGCCCTGTCGGGCTCCGTCGAGCCCTGTCAGGTTTGCTCGGGCCCTGTCGGGTTTGCACGGGCCCTGTTGGGCTCCATCGGACCCTGTCAGGCTTTGTAGGCTTCTGTCAGGTTTACTCGGGCCCTGTCGGGTTTGCCCGCATCCTGTCGGGCTCCGTCAAGCCCTATCAGGTTCGCTCGGGCCCCGTCGGGTTTGCTCGGGCCCTGTCAGGCTCCGTCAGGCCCTGTTGGGTTTGCTCGTGCCCTGTAAGGATTTGTCGGGCCCTGTCGGGTTTGCTCGGGCCCTGTCGGACTCCTTCGTGCCCTGTCAGGTTTGCTCGGGCCCTGTCGGGTTTGCTCGGGCCCTGTCGGGCTCCGTCGCGCCCTGTCGGGTTTCCTCGGGCCCTGTCGGGCTGCATCGAGCCCTGTCAGGTTTGCTCGGGCCCTGTCGGGTTTGCACGGGCCCTGTTGGGCTCCATCGGACCCTGTCAGGCTTTGTAGGCTTCTGTCAGGTTTGCTCGGGCCCTGTCGGGTTTGCCCGCATCCTGTCGGGCTCCGTCAAGCCCTGTCAGGTTCGCTCGGGCCCTGTCGGGTTTGCTCGGGCCCTGTCAGGCTCCGTCGGGCCCTTTCGGGTTTCCTCGGGCCCTGTCGGGTTTGCTCGAGCCCTGTCGGGCTCCATCGGACCCTGTCAGGCTTTGTCGGGTCCTGTCGGGTTTGCTCGGGCCCTGTCGGGCCTTGTCGGGCCCTGTCAGGTTTGCTCGGGCCCTGACGGGCTCCAGCGGGCCCTGTCGGGTTTGCTCGGGCCCTGTCAGGCTCCGTCAGGCCCTGTCGGGTTTGCTCGGGCCCTATCGGCCTCCGTCGGGCCCTGTCGGGTTTCCTCGGGCCCTGTCGAACGCCATCGAGCCCTGTCAGGCTCCGTCGGGCCCTTTCGGGTTTCCTCGGGCCCTGTCGGGCTCCGTCGGGCCCTGTCGGATTTGCTCAGGCCCTGTCGGGTTTGCTCGGGCCCTGTCGTTCTCCGTCGGGCCCTGTCGGGTTTCCTCGGGCCCTGTCGGGCTCCATCGAGCCCTGTCAGGCTCCGTCGGGCCCTTTCGGGTTTGCTCGGGCCCTGTCGGGCTCCGTCGGGCCCTGTCAGGCCTTGTCAGGTCCTGTCAGGTTTGCTCAGGCCCTGTCGGGCCTTGTCGGGCCCTGTCGGGTTTGCTCGGGCCCTGTCGGGTTTGCTCGGGCCCTGTCAGGCTCCGTCATGCCCTGTCATGTTCGCTCGGGCCCTGTCGGATTTGCTCGGGCCCTGTCGGGCTCCGTCGAGCCCTGTCGGGTTTGCTCGGGCCCTGTCAGGCTCTGTCATGCCCTGTCAGGTTTGATCGGGCTTTGTCGGGTTTGCTCGGGCCCTGTCGGGCTCTGTCGAGCCCTGTCGGGTTTCCTCGGGCCCTGTCGGGCTCCATCGAGCCCTGTCAGGCTCCGTCGAACCCTGTCAGGCTTTGTCAGGACCTGTCGGGTTTGCTCGGGCCCTGTCGGGTTTGCTCGGGCCCTGTCGGGCTTTGTCGGGCCCTGTCGGGTTTGCTCGGGCCCTGTCGGGTTTGCTAGGGCCCTGTCGGGCTCCGTCGGGCCCTGTCGGGTTTCCTCGGGCCCTGTCGGGCTCCATCGAACCCTGTCAGGCTCCGTCGGGCCCTTTCGGGTTTGCTCGGGCCCTGTCGGGCTCCGTCGGGCCCTGTCAGGCCTTGTCAGGTCCTGTCAGGTTTGCTCAGGCCCTGTCGGGCCTTGTCGGGCCCTGTCGGGTTTGCTCGGGCCCTGTCGGGTTTGCTCGGGCCCTGTCAGGCTCCGTCATGCCCTGTCAGGTTTGCTCGGGCCCTGTCGGATTTGCTCGGGCCCTGTCAGGCTCCGTCAGGCCCTGTCGGGTTTGCTCGGGCCCTGTCGGGCTCCCTCGGGCCCTGTCGGGTTCACTCGGGCCCTGTCGGGTTTGCTCGGGCCCTGTCAGGCTCCGTCAAGCCCTGTCGGGTTTGCTCGGGCCCTGTCGGGTTTGCTAGGGCCCTGTCGGGCTCCGTCGGGCCCTTTCGGGTTTCCTTGGGCCCTGTCGGGCTCCGTCGGGCCCTGTCGGGTTTGCTCGGGCCCTGTCGGATTTGCTGAAGCCCTGGCAGGCTTCGTCTGACCCTGTCGGGTTTGCTCGGGCCCTGTCGGGCTCCGTCGAGCCCTGTCGGGTTTGCATGGGCCCTGTCGGGCTCCGTCGCGCCCTGACGGGTTTCCTCGGGCCCTGTCGGGCTCCATCGAGCCCTGTCAGGTTTGCTCGGGCCCTGTCGGGTTTGCACGGGCCCTGTTGGGCTCCATCGGACCCTGTCAGGCTTTGTAGGGTTCTGTCAGGTTTGCTCGGGCCCTGTCGGGTTTGCCCGCATCTTGTCGGGCTCCGTCAAGCCCTGTCAGGTTTGCTCGGGCCCTGTCAGGTTTGCTCGGGCCCTGTCAGGCTCCGTCGGGCCCTTTCGGGTTTCCTCGGGCCCTGTCGGGTTTGCTCGAGCCCTGTCGGGCTCCATCGGACCCTGTCAGGCTTTGTCGGGTCCTGTCGGGTTTGCTCGGGCCCTGTCGGGCCTTGTCGGGCCCTGTCAGGTTTGCTCGGGCCCTGACGGGCTCCAGCGGGCCCTGTCGGGTTTGCTCGGGCCCTGTCAGGCTCCGTCAGGCCCTGTCGGGTTTGCTCGGGCCCTATCGGCCTCCGTCGGGCCCTGTCGGGTTTCCTCGGGCCCTGTCGAACGCCATCGAGCCCTGTCAGGCTCCGTCGGGCCCTTTCGGGTTTCCTCGGGCCCTGTCGGGCTCCGTCGGGCCCTGTCGGATTTGCTCAGGCCCTGTCGGGTTTGCTCGGGCCCTGTCGTTCTCCGTCGGGCCCTGTCGTTCTCCGTCGGGCCCTGTCGGGTTTCCTCGGGCCCTGTCGGGCTCCATCGAGCCCTGTCAGGCTCCGTCGGGCCCTTTCGGGTTTGCTCGGGCCCTGTCGGGCTCCGTCGGGCCCTGTCAGGCCTTGTCAGGTCCTGTCAGGTTTGCTTAGGCCCTGTCGGGCCTTGTCGGGCCCTGTCGGGTTTGCTCGGGCCCTGTCGGGTTTGCTCGGGCCCTGTCGGGCTCCGTCGGGCCCTGTCGGGTTTGCATGGGCCCTGTCGGGCTCCGTCGCGCCCTTTCGGGTTTCCTCGGGCCCTGTCGGGCTCCGTCGGGCCCTGTCGGGTTTGCATGGGCCCTGTCGGGCTCCGTCGCGCCCTGTCAGGTTTGCTCGGGCCCTGTCGGGTTTGCACGGGCCCTGTTGGGCTCCATCGGACCCTGTAAGGCTTTGTAGGCTTCTGTCAGGTTTACTCGGGCCCTGTCGGGTTTGCCCGCATCCTGTCGGGCTCCGTCAAGCCCTATCAGGTTCGCTCGGGCCTTGTCGGGTTTGCTCGGGCCCTGTCAGGCTCCGTCAGGCCCTGTTGGGTTTGCTCGTGCCCTGTAAGGATTCGTCGGGCCCTGTCGGGTTTGCTCGGGCCCTGTCGGGCTCCTTCGTGCCCTGTCAGGTTTGCTCGGGCCCTGTCGGGTTTGCTCGGGCCCTGTCGGGCTCCGTCGCGCCCTGTCGGGTTTCCTCGGGCCCTGTCGGGCTGCATCGAGCCCTGTCAGGTTTGCTCGGGCCCTGTCGGGTTTGCACGGGCCCTGTTGGGCTCCATCGGACCCTGTCAGGCTTTGTAGGCTTCTGTCAGGTTTGCTCGGGCCCTGTCGGGTTTGCCCGCATCCTGTCGGGCTCCGTCAAGCCCTGTCAGGTTCGCTCGGGCCCTGTCGGGTTTGCTCGGGCCCTGTCAGGCTCCGTCGGGCCCTTTCGGGTTTCCTCGGGCCCTGTCGGGTTTGCTCGAGCCCTGTCGGGCTCCATCGGACCCTGTCAGGCTTTGTCGGGTCCTGTCGGGTTTGCTCGGGCCCTGTCGGGCCTTGTCGGGCCCTGTCAGGTTTGCTCGGGCCCTGACGGGCTCCAGCGGGCCCTGTCGGGTTTGCTCGGGCCCTGTCAGGCTCCGTCAGGCCCTGTCGGGTTTGCTCGGGCCCTATCGGCCTCCGTCGGGCCCTGTCGGGTTTCCTCGGGCCCTGTCGAACGCCATCGAGCCCTGTCAGGCTCCGTCGGGCCCTTTCGGGTTTCCTCGGGCCCTGTCAGGCTCCGTCGGGCCCTGTCGGATTTGCTCAGGCCCTGTCGGGTTTGCTCGGGCCCTGTCGTTCTCCGTCGGGCCCTGTCGGGTTTCCTCGGGCCCTGTCGGGCTCCATCGAGCCCTGTCAGGCTCCGTCGGGCCCTTTCGGGTTTGCTCAGGCCCTGTCGGGCTCCGTCGGGCCCTGTCAGGCCTTGTCAGGTCCTGTCAGGTTTGCTCAGGCCCTGTCGGGCCTTGTCGGGCCCTGTCGGGTTTGCTCGGGCCCTGTCGGGTTTGCTCGGGCCCTGTCAGGCTCCGTCATGCCCTGTCATGTTCGCTCGGGCCCTGTCGGATTTGCTCGGGCCCTGTCGGGCTCCGTCGAGCCCTGTCGGGTTTGCTCGGGCCCTGTCAGGCTCTGTCATGCCCTGTCAGGTTTGATCGGGCTTTGTCGGGTTTGCTCGGGCCCTGTCGGGCTCTGTCGAGCCCTGTCGGGTTTCCTCGGGCCCTGTCGGGCTCCATCGAGCCCTGTCAGGCTCCGTCGAACCCTGTCAGGCTTTGTCAGGACCTGTCGGGTTTGCTCGGGCCCTGTCGGGTTTGCTCGGGCCCTGTCGGGCTTTGTCGGGCCCTGTCGGGTTTGCTCGGGCCCTGTCGGGTTTGCTAGGGCCCTGTCGGGCTCCGTCGGGCCCTGTCGGGTTTCCTCGGGCCCTGTCGGGCTCCATCGAGCCCTGTCAGGCTCCGTCGGGCCCTTTCGGGTTTGCTCGGGCCCTGTCGGGCTCCGTCGGGCCCTGTCAGGCCTTGTCAGGTCCTGTCAGGTTTGCTCAGGCCCTGTCGGGCCTTGTCGGGCCCTGTCGGGTTTGCTCGGGCCCTGTCGGGTTTGCTCGGGCCCTGTCAGGCTCCGTCATGCCCTGTCAGGTTTGCTCGGGCCCTGTCGGATTTGCTCGGGCCCTGTCAGGCTCCGTCAGGCCCTGTCGGGTTTGCTCGGGCCCTGTCGGGCTCCCTCGGGCCCTGTCGGGTTCGCTCGGGCCCTGTCGGGTTTGCTCGGGCCCTGTCAGGCTCCGTCAAGCCCTGTCGGGTTTGCTCGGGCCCTGTCGGGTTTGCTAGGGCCCTGTCGGGCTCCGTCGGGCCCTGTCTGGTTTCCTCGGGCCCTGTCGGGCTCCGTCGGGCCCTGTCGGGTTTGCTCGGGCCCTGTCGGATTTGCTGAAGCCCTGGCAGGCTTCGTCTGACCCTGTCGGGTTTGCTCGGGCCCTGTCGGGCTCCGTCGAGCCCTGTCGGGTTTGCATGGGCCCTGTCGGGCTCCGTCGCGCCCTGACGGGTTTCCTCGGGCCCTGTCGGGCTCCATCGAGCCCTGTCAGGTTTGCTCGGGCCCTGTCGGGTTTGCACGGGCCCTGTTGGGCTCCATCGGACTCTGTCAGGCTTTGTAGGGTTCTGTCAGGTTTGCTCGGGCCCTGTCGGGTTTGCCCGCATCTTGTCGGGCTCCGTCAAGCCCTGTCAGGTTCGCTCGGGCCCTGTCAGGTTTGCTCGGGCCCTGTCAGGCTCCGTCGGGCCCTTTCGGGTTTCCTCGGGCCCTGTCGGGTTTGCTCGAGCCCTGTCGGGCTCCATCGGACCCTGTCAGGCTTTGTCGGCTCCTGTCGGGTTTGCTCGGGCCCTGTCGGGCCTTGTCGGGCCCTGTCAGGTTTGCTCGGGCCCTGACGGGCTCCAGCGGGCCCTGTCGGGTTTGCTCGGGCCCTGTCAGGCTCCGTCAGGCCCTGTCGGGTTTGCTCGGGCCCTATCGGCCTCCGTCGGGCCCTGTCGGGTTTCCTCGGGCCCTGTCGACCGCCATCGAGCCCTGTCAGGCTCCGTCGGGCCCTTTCGGGTTTCCTCGGGCCCTGTCGGGCTCCGTCGGGCCCTGTCGGATTTGCTCAGGCCCTGTCGGGTTTGCTCGGGCCCTGTCGTTCTCCGTCGGGCCCTGTCGTTCTCCGTCGGGCCCTGTCGGGTTTCCTCGGGCCCTGTCGGGCTCCATCGAGCCCTGTCAGGCTCCGTCGGGCCCTTTCGGGTTTGCTCGGGCCCTGTCGGGCTCCGTCGGGCCCTGTCAGGCCTTGTCAGGTCCTGTCAGGTTTGCTCAGGCCCTGTCGGGCCTTGTCGGGCCCTGTCGGGTTTGCTCGGGCCCTGTCGGGTTTGCTCGGGCCCTGTCAGGCTCCGTCATGCCCTGTCAGGTTTGCTCGGGCCCTGTCGGATTTGCTCGGGCCCTGTCAGGCTCCGTCGAGCCCTGTCGGGTTTGCTCGGGCCCTGTCAGGCTCTGTCATGCCCTGTCAGGTTTGATCGGGCCCTGTCGGGTTTGCTCGGGCCCTGTCGGGCTCTGTCGAGCCCTGTCGGGTTTCCTCGGGCCCTGTCGGGCTCCATCGAGCCCTGTCAGGCTCCGTCGAACCCTGTCAGGCTTTGTCAGGACCTGTCGGGTTTGCTCGGGCCCTGTCGGGTTTGCTCGGGCCCTGTCGGGCACCCTCGGGCCTTGTCGGGTTCGCTCGGGCCCTGTCGGGTTTGCTCGGGCACTGTCAGGCTCCGTCAAGCCCTGTCGGGTTTGCTCGGACCCTGTCGGGTTTGCTAGGGCCCTGTCGGGCTCCGTCGGGCCCTGTCTGGTTTCCTCAGGCCCTGTCGGGCTCCGTCGGGCCCTGTCGGGTTTGCTCGGGCCCTGTCGGGTTTGCTGAAGCCCTGGCAGGCTTCGTCGGACCCTGTCGGGTTTGCTCGGGCCCTGTCGGGCTCCGTCGAGCCCTGTCGGGTTTGCATGGGCCCTGTCGGGCTCCGTCGCGCCCTGTCGGGTTTCTTCGGGCCCTGTCGGGCTCCATCGAGCCCTGTCAGGTTTGCTCGGGCCCTGTCGGGTTTGCCCGCATCCTGTCGGGCTCCGTCAAGCCCTGTCAGGTTCGCTCGGGCCCTGTCGGGTTTGCTCGGGCCCTGTCAGGCTCCGTCAGGCCCTGTCGGGTTTGCTCGTGTCCTGTCGGGCTCCGTCGAGCCCTGTCAGGTTTGCTCGGGCCCTGTAAGGATCCGTCGGGCCCTGTCGGGTTTGCTCGGGCCCTGTCGGGCTCCTTCGTGCCCTGTCAGGTTTGCTCGGGCCCTGTCGGGTTTGCTCGGGCCCTGTCGGGCTCCCTCGAGCCCTGTCGGGTTTGCTCGGGCCCTGTCGGGCTCCGTCGAGCCCTGTCGGGTTTGCTCGGGCCCTGTCAGGCTCCGTCGGGCCCTGTCGGATTTCCTCGGGCCGCGTCGGGTTTGCTCGGGCCCTGTCGGGTCTTGTCGGGCCCTGTCGGGTTTCCTCGGGCCCTGTCGGACTCCATCGAGCCCTGTCGGGCTCCGTCGGGCTCTGTCGGATTTGCTCGGGCCCTGTCGGGCTCCGTCGGGCCCTGTCAGGCTTTGTCAGGTCCTGTCAGGTTTGCTCGGGCCCTGTCGGGCCTTGTCGGGCCCTGTCGGGTTTGCTCGGGCTCTGTCGGGCTCCAGCGGGCCCTGTCGGGTTTGCTCGGGCCTGTCAGGCTCTGTCAGGCCCTGTCGGGTTTGCTCGGGCCCTATCGGCCTCCGTCGGGCCCTGTCGGGTTTGCTCGGGCCCTGTCAGGCTTCGTCGGGCCCTTTCGGGTTTCCTCGGGCCCTGTCGGGTTTGCTCGAGCCCTGTCGGGCTCCATCGGACCCTGTCAGGCTTTGTCGGCTCCTGTCGGGTTTGCTCGGGCCCTGTCGGGCCTTGTCGGGCCCTGTCAGGTTTGCTCAGGCCCTGACGGGCTCCAGCGGGCCCTGTCGGGTTTGCTCGGGCCCTGTCAGGCTCCGTCAGGCCCTGTCGGGTTTGCTCGGGCCCTATCGGCCTCCGTCGGGCCCTGTCGGGTTTCCTCGGGCCCTGTGGAACGCCATCGAGCCCTGTCAGGCTCCGTCGGGCCCTTTCGGGTTTCCTCGGGCCCTGTCGGGCTCCGTCGGGCCCTGTCGGATTTGCTCAGGCCCTGTCGGATTTGCTCGGGCCCTGTCGTTCTCCGTCGGGCCCTGTCGGGTTTCCTCGACGCCTGTCGGGCTCCATCGAGCCCTGTCAGGCTCCGTAAGGCCCTTTCGGGTTTGCTCGGGCCCTGTCGGGCTCCGTCAGGCCCTGTCAGGCCTTGTCAGGTCCTGTCAGGTTTGCTCAGGCCCTGTCGGGCCTTGTCGGGCCCTGTCGGGTTTGCTCGGGCCCTGTCGGGTTTGCTCGGGCCCTGTCAGGCTCCGTCATGCCCTGTCAGGTTTGCTCGGGCCCTGTCGGGCTCCGTCGAGCCCTGTCGGGTTTGCTCGGGCCCTGTCAGGCTCCGTCATGCCCTGTCAGGTTTGATCGGGCTTTGTCGGGTTTGCTCGGGCCCTGTCGGGCTCTGTCGAGCCCTGTCGGGTTTCCTCGGGCCCTGTCGGGCTCCATCGAGCCCTGTCAGGCTCCGTCGAACCCTGTCAGGCTTTGTCAGGACCTGTCGGGTTTGCTCGGGCCCTGTCGGGTTTCCTCGGGCCCTGTCGGGCTCCCTCGGGCCCTGTCGGGCTCCCTCGGGCCCTGTCGGGTTCGCTCGGGCCCTGTCGGGTTTGCTCGGGCCCTGTCAGGCTCCGTCAAGCCCTGTCGGGTTTGCTCGGGCCCTGTCAGGTTTGCTAGGGCCCTGTCAGGCTCCGTCGGGCCCTGTCGGATTTCCTCGGGCCCTGTCGGGCTCCGTCGGGCCCTGTCGGGTTTGCTCGGGCCCTGTCGGGTTTGCTGAAGCCCTGGCAGGCTTCGTCGGACCCTGTCGGGTTTGCTCGGGCCCTGTCGGGCTCCGTCGAGCCCTGTCGGGTTTGCATGGGCCCTGTCGGGCTCCGTCGCGCCCTGTCGGGTTTTCTCGGGCCCTGTCGGGCTCCATCGAGCCCTGTCAGGTTTGCTCGGGCCCTGTCGGGTTTGCACGGGCCCTGTTGGGCTCCATCGGACCCTGTCAGGCTTTGTAGGGTTCTGTCAGGTTTCTCAGGCCCTGTCGGGTTTGCCCGCATCCTGTCGGGCTCCGTCAAGCCCTGTCAGGTTCGCTCGGGCCCTGTCGGGTTTGCTCGGGCCCTGTCAGGCTCCGTCGGGCCCTTTCGAGTTTCCTCGGGCCCTGTCGGGTTTGCTCGAGCCCTGTCGGGCTCCATCGGACCCTGTCAGGCTTTGTCGGGTCCTGTCGGGTTTGCTCGGGCCCTGTCGGGCATTGTCGGGCCCTGTCAGGTTTGCTCGGGCCCTGTCGGGCTCCGTCGAGCCCTGTCGGGTTTGCATGGGCCCTGTCGGGCTCCGTCGAGCCCTGTCAGGTTTGCTCGGGCCCTGTCGGGTTTGCACGGGCCCTGTTGGGCTCCATCGGACCCTGTCAGGCTTTGTAGGCTTCTGTCAGGTTTTCTCAGGCCCTGTCGGGTTTGCCCGCATCCTGTCGGGCTTCGTCAAGCCCTGTCAGGTTCGCTCGGGCCCTGTCGGGTTTGCTCGGGCCCTGTCAGGCTCCATCAGGCCCTGTCGGGTTTGCTCGTGCCTTGTCGGGCTCCGTCGGGCCCTGTCAGGTTTGCTCGGGCCCTGTAAGGATCCGTCAGGCCGTGTTGGGTTTGCTCGGGCCCTGTCAGGCTCCGTCGGGCCCTTTCGGGTTTCCTCGGGCCCTGTCGGGTTTGCTCGAGCCCTGTCGGGCTCCATCGGACCCTGTCAGGCTTTGTCGGCTCCTGTCGGGTTTGCTCGGGCCCTGTCGGGCCTTGTCGGACCCTGTCAGGTTTGCTCGGGCCCTGACGGGCTCCAGCGGGCCCTGTCGGGTTTGCTCGGGCCCTGTCAGGCTCCTTCAGGCCCTTTCGGGTTTGCTCGGGCCCTATCGGCCTCCGTCGGGCCCTGTCGGGATTCCTCGGGCACTATCGGACTTTGTCGGGCCCTGTCGGATTTGCTCAGGCCCTGTCGGGTTTGCTCGGGCCCTGTCGTTCTCCGTCGGGCCCTGTCGGGTTTCCTCGGGCCCTGTCGGGCTCCATCGAGCCCTGTCAGGCTCCGTCGGGCCCTTTCGGGTTTGCTCGGGCCCTGTCGGGCTCCGTCGGGCCCTGTCAGGCCTTGTCAGGTCCTGTCAGGTTTGCTCAGGCCCTGTCGGGCCTTGTCGGGCCCTGTCGGGTTTGCTCGGGCCCTGTCGGGTTTGCTCGGGCCCTGTCAGGCTCCGTCATGCCCTGTCAGGTTTGCACAGGCCCTGTCGGATTTGCTCGGGCCCTGTCGGGCTCCGTCGAGCCCTGTCGGGTTTGCTCGGGCCCTGTCAGGCTCCGTCATGCCCTGTCAGGTTTGATCGGGATTTGTCGGGTTTGCTGGGGCCCTGTCGGGCTCTGTCGAGCCCTGTCGGGTTTCCTCGGGCCCTGTCGGGCTCCATCGAGCCCTGTCAGGCTCCGTCGAACCCTGTCAGGCTTTGTCAGGACCTGTCGGGTTTGCTCGGGCCCTGTCGGGTTTGCTCGGGCCCTGTCAGGCTCCCTCGGGCCCTGTCGGGTTCGCTCGGGCCCTGTCGGGTTTGCTCGGGCCCTGTCAGGCTCCGTCAAGCCCTGTCGGGTTTGCTCGGGCCCTGTCGGGTTTGCTAGGGCCCTTTCGGGCTCCGTCGGGCCCTGTCTGGTTTCCTCGGGCCCTGTCGGGCTCCGTCGGGCCCTGTCGGGTTTCCTCGGGCCCTGTCGGGCTCCGTCGGGCCCTGTCGGGTTTGCTCGGGCCCTGTCGGGTTTGCTGAAGCCCTGGCAGGCTTCGTCGGACCCTGTCGGGTTTGCTCGGGCCCTGTCGGGCTCCGTCGAGCCCTTTCGGGTTTGCATGGGCCCTGTCTTGCTCCGTCGCGCCCTGTCGGGTTTCCTCGGGCCCTGTCGGGCTCCATCGAGCCCTGTCAGGTTTGCTCAGGCCCTGTCGGGTTTGCACGGGCCCTGTTGGGCTCCATCGGACCCTGTCAGGCTTTGTAGGGTTCTGTCAGGTTTGCTCGGGCCATGTCGGGTTTGCCCGCATCCTGTCGGGCTCCGTCAAGCCCTGTCAGGTTTGCTCGGGCCCTGTCGGGTTTGCTCGGGCCCTGTCAGGCTCCGTCGGGCCCTTTCGGGTTTCCTCGGGCCCTGTCGGGTTTGCTCGAGCCCTGTCGGGCTCCATCGGACCCTGTCAGGCTTTGTCGGGTCCTGTCGGGTTTGCTCGGGCTCTGTCGGGCCTTGTCGGGCCCTGTCAGGTTTGCTCGGGCCCTGACGGGCTCCAGCGGGCCCTGTCGGGTTTGCTCGGGCCCTGTCAGGCTCCGTCAGGCCCTGTCGGGTTTGCTCGGGCCCTATCGGCCTCGGTCGGGCCCTGTCGGGTTTCCTCGGACCCTGTCGAACGCCATCGAGCCCTGTCAGGCTCCGTCGGGCCCTTTCGGGTTTCCTCGGGCCCTGTCGGGCTCCGTCGGGCCCTGTCGGGTTTGCTCGGGCCCTGTCGTTCTCCGTCGGGCCCTGTCGGGTTTCCTCGGGCCCTGTCGGGTTTGCCCGCATCTTGTCGGGCTCCGTCAAGCCCTTTCAGGTTTGCTCGGGCCCTGTCAGGTTTGCTCGGGCCCTGTCAGGTTTGCTCGGGCCCTGTCAGGCTCCGTCGGGCCCTTTCGGGTTTCCTCGGGCCCTGTCGGGTTTGCTCGAGCCCTGTCGGGCTCCATCGGACCCTGTCAGGCTTTGTCGGGTCCTGTCGGGTTTGCTCGGGCCCTGTCGGGCCTTGTCGGGCCCTGTCAGGTTTGCTCGGGCCCTGACGGGCTCCAGCGGGCCCTGTCAGGCCTTGTCAGGTCCTGTCAGGTTTGCTCAGGCCCTGTCGGGCCTTGTCGGGCCCTGTCGGGTTTGCTCGGGCCCTGTCGGGTTTGCTCGGGCCCTGTCAGGCTCCGTCATGCCCTGTCAGGTTTGCTCGGGCCCTGTCGGATTTGCTCGGACCCTGTCGGGCTCCGTCGAGCCCTGTCGGGTTTGCTCGGGCCCTGTCAGGCTCCGTCATGCCCTGTCAGGTTTGATCGAGCTTTGTCGGGTTTGCTCGGGCCCTGTCGGGCTCTGTCGAGCCCTGTCGGGTTTCCTCGGGCACTGTCGGGCTCCATCGAGCCCTGTCAGGCTCCGTCGAACCCTGTCAGGCTTTGTCAGGACCTGTCGGGTTTGCTCGGGCCCTGTCGGGTTTGCTCGGGCCCTGTCGGGCTCCCTCGGGCCCTGTCGGGTTCGCTCGGGCCCTGTTGGGTTTGCTCGGGCCCTGTCAGGCTCCGTCAAGCCCTGTCGGGTTTGCTCGGGCCCTGTCGGATTTGCTCGGGCCCTGTCGGGCTCCGTCGAGCCCTGTCGGGTTTGCTCGGGCCCTGTCAGGCTCCGTCATGCCCTGTCAGGTTTGATCGAGCTTTGTCGGGTTTGCTCGGGCCCTGTCGGGCTCTGTCGAGCCCTGTCGGGTTTCCTCGGGCCCTGTCGTGCTCCATCGAGCCCTGTCAGGCTCCGTCGAACCCTGTCAGGCTTTGTCAGGACCTGTCGGGTTTGCTCGGGCCCTGTCGGGTTTGCTCGGGTCCTGTCGGGCTCCCTCGGGCCCTGTCGGGTTCGCTCGGGCCCTGTTGGGTTTGCTCGGGCCCTGTCAGGCTCCGTCAAGCCCTGTCGGATTTGCTCGGGCCCTGTCGGGTTTGCTAGGGCCCTGTCAGGCTCCGTCGGGCCCTGTCGGATTTCCTCGGGCCCTGTCGGGCTCCATCGGGCCCTGTCGGGTTTGCTCGGGCCCTGTCGGGTTTGCTCGGGCCCTGTCAGGCTCCGTCAGGCCCTGTCGGGTTTGCTCGGGCCCTGTCGGGCTCCCTCGGGCCCTGTCGGGTTCGCTCGGGCCCTGTCGGGTTTGCTCGGGCCCTGTCAGGCTCCGTCAAGCCCTGTCGGGTTTGCTCGGGCCCTGTCGGGTTTCCTCGGGCCCTGTCGGGCTCCGTCGGGCCGTGTCGGGTTTGCTCGGCCCTGTCGTTCTCCGTCGGGCCCTGTCGGGTTTCCTCGGGCCCTGTCGGGCTCCATCGAGCCCTTTCAGGCTCCGTCGGGCCCTTTCGGGTTTGCTCGGGCCCTGTCGGGCTCCGTCGGGCCCTGTCAGGCCTTGTCAGGTCCTGTCAGGTTTGCTCAGGCCCTGTCGGGCCTTGTCGGGCCCTGTCGGGTTTGCTCGGGCCCTGTCGGGTTTGCTCGGGCCCTGTCAGGCTCCGTCATGCCCTGTCAGGTTTGCTCGGGCCCTGTCGGATTTGCTCGGGCCCTGTCAGGCTCCGTCAGGCCCTGTCGGGTTTGCTCGGGCCCTGTCGGGCTCCCTCGGGCCCTGTCGGGTTCGCTCGGGCCCTGTCGGGTTTGCTCGGGCCCTGTCAGGCTCCGTCAAGCCCTGTCGGGTTTGCTCGGGCCCTGTCGGGTTTGCTCGGGCCCTGTCAGGCTCCGTCAAGCCCTGTCGGGTTCGCTCGGGCCCTGTCGGGCTCCGTCGGGCCCTGTCTGGTTTCCTCGGGCCCTGTCGGGCTCCGTCGGGCCCTGTCGGGTTTGCTCGGGCCCTGTCGGGCTCCATCGAGCCCTGTCAGGTTTGCTCGGGCCCTGTCGGGTTTGCACGGGCCCTGTTGGGCTCCGTCGAGCCCTGTCGGGTTTGCATGGGCCCTGTCGGGCTCCGTCGCGCCCTGTCGGGTTTCCTCGGGCCCTGTCGGGCTCCATTGAGCCCTGTCAGGTTTGCTCGGGCCCTGTCGGGTTTGCCCGCATCCTGTCGGGCTCCGTCAAGCCCTGTCAGGTTCGCTCGGGCCCTGTCGGGTTTGCTCGGGCCCTGTCAGGCTCCGTCGGGCCCTTTCGGGTTTCCTCGGGCCCTGTCGGGTTTGCTCGAGCCCTGTCGGGCTCCATCGGACCCTGTCAGGCTTTGTCGGGTCCTGTCGGGTTTGCTCGGGCCCTGTCGGGCCTTGTCGGGCCCTGTCAGGTTTGCTCGGGCCCTGACGGGCTCCAGCGGGCCCTGTCGGGTTTGCTCGGGCCCTGTCAGGCTCCGTCAGGCCCTGTCGGGTTTGCTCGGGCCCTATCGGCCTCCGTCGGGCCCTGTCGGGTTTCCTCGGGCCCTGTCGACCGCCATCGAGCCCTGTCAGGCTCCGTCGGGCCCTTTCGGGTTTCCTCGGGCCCTGTCAGGCTCCGTCGGGCCCTGTCGGATTTGCTCAGGCCCTGTCGGGTTTGCTCGGGCCCTGTCGTTCTCCGTCGGGCCCTGTCGGGTTTCCTCGGGCCCTGTCGGGTTTGCTCGGTCCCTGTCATGCTCCGCCGGGCCCTTTCGGGTTTGCTCGGGCCCTGTCGGGCTCCGTCGGGCCCTGTCAGGCCTTGTCAGGTCCTGTCAGGTTTGCTCAGGCCCTGTCGGGCCTTGTCGGGCCCTGTCGGGTTTGCTCGGGCCCTGTCGGGTTTGCTCGGGCCCTGTCAGGCTCCGTCATGCCCTGTCATGTTCGCTCGGGCCCTGTCGGATTTGCTCGGGCCCTGTCGGGCTCCGTCGAGCCCTGTCGGGTTTGCTCGGGCCCTGTCAGGCTCTGTCATGCCCTGTCAGGTTTGATCGGGCTTTGTCGGGTTTGCTCGGGCCCTGTCGGGCTCTGTCGAGCCCTGTCGGGTTTCCTCGGGCCCTGTCGGGCTCCATCGAGCCCTGTCAGGCTCCGTCGAACCCTGTCAGGCTTTGTCAGGACCTGTCGGGTTTGCTCGGGCCCTGTCGGGTTTGCTCGGGCCCTGTCGGGCTTTGTCGGGCCCTGTCGGGTTTGCTCGGGCCCTGTCGGGTTTGCTAGGGCCCTGTCGGGCTCCGTCGGGCCCTGTCGGGTTTCCTCGGGCCCTGTCGGGCTCCATCGAGCCCTGTCAGGCTCCGTCGGGCCCTTTCGGGTTTGCTCGGGCCCTGTCGGGCTCCGTCGGGCCCTGTCAGGCCTTGTCAGGTCCTGTCAGGTTTGCTCAGGCCCTGTCGGGCCTTGTCGGGCCCTGTCGGGTTTGCTCGGGCCCTGTCGGGTTTGCTCGGGCCCTGTCAGGCTCCGTCATGCCCTGTCAGGTTTGCTCGGGCCCTGTCGGATTTGCTCGGGCCCTGTCAGGCTCCGTCAGGCCCTGTCGGGTTTGCTCGGGCCCTGTCGGGCTCCCTCGGGCCCTGTCGGGTTCGCTCGGGCCCTGTCGGGTTTGCTCGGGCCCTGTCAGGCTCCGTCAAGCCCTGTCGGGTTTGCTCGGGCCCTGTCGGGTTTGCTAGGGCCCTGTCGGGCTCCGTCGGGCCCTGTCTGGTTTCCTCGGGCCCTGTCGGGCTCCGTCGGGCCCTGTCGGGTTTGCTCGGGCCCTGTCGGATTTGCTGAAGCCCTGGCAGGCTTCCTCTGACCCTGTCGGGTTTGCTCGGGCCCTGTCGGGCTCCGTCGAGCCCTGTCGGGTTTGCATGGGCCCTGTCGGGCTCCGTCGCGCCCTGACGGGTTTCCTCGGGCCCTGTCGGGCTCCATCGAGCCCTGTCAGGTTTGCTCGGGCCCTGTCGGGTTTGCACGGGCCCTGTTGGGCTCCATCGGACCCTGTCAGGCTTTGTAGGGTTCTGTCAGGTTTGCTCGGGCCCTGTCGGGTTTGCCCGCATCTTGTCGGGCTCCGTCAAGCCCTGTCAGGTTCGCTCGGGCCCTGTCAGGTTTGCTCGGGCCCTGTCAGGCTCCGTCGGGCCCTTTCGGGTTTCCTCGGGCCCTGTCGGGTTTGCTCGAGCCCTGTCGGGCTCCATCGGACCCTGTCAGGCTTTGTCGGGTCCTGTCGGGTTTGCTCGGGCCCTGTCGGGCCTTGTCGGGCCCTGTCAGGTTTGCTCGGGCCCTGACGGGCTCCAGCGGGCCCTGTCGGGTTTGCTCGGGCCCTGTCAGGCTCCGTCAGGCCCTGTCGGGTTTGCTCGGGCCCTATCGGCCTCCGTCGGGCCCTGTCGGGTTTCCTCGGGCCCTGTCGAACGCCATCGAGCCCTGTCAGGCTCCGTCGGGCCCTTTCGGGTTTCCTCGGGCCCTGTCAGGCTCCGTCGGGCCCTGTCGGATTTGCTCAGGCCCTGTCGGGTTTGCTCGGGCCCTGTCGTTCTCCGTCGGGCCCTGTCGGGTTTCCTCGGGCCCTGTCGGGCTCCATCGAGCCCTGTCAGGCTCCGTCGGGCCCTTTCGGGTTTGCTCGGGCCCTGTCGGGCTCCGTCGGGCCCTGTCAGGCCTTGTCAGGTCCTGTCAGGTTTGCTCAGGCCCTGTCGGGCCTTGTCGGGCCCTGTCGGGTTTGCTCGGGCCCTGTCTGGTTTGCTCGGGCCCTGTCAGGCTCCGTCATGCCCTGTCATGTTCGCTCGGGCCCTGTCGGATTTGCTCGGGCCCTGTCGGGCTCCGTCGAGCCCTGTCGGGTTTGCTCGGGCCCTGTCAGGCTCTGTCATGCCCTGTCAGGTTTGATCGGGCTTTGTCGGGTTTGCTCGGGCCCTGTCGGGCTCTGTCGAGCCCTGTCGGGTTTCCTCGGGCCCTGTCGGGCTCCATCGAGCCCTGTCAGGCTCCGTCGAACCCTGTCAGGCTTTGTCAGGACCTGTCGGGTTTGCTCGGGCCCTGTCGGGTTTGCTCGGGCCCTGTCGGGCTTTGTCGGGCCCTGTCGGGTTTGCTCGGGCCCTGTCGGGTTTGCTAGGGCCCTGTCGGGCTCCGTCGGGCCCTGTCGGGTTTCCTCGGGCCCTGTCGGGCTCCATCGAGGCCTGTCAGGCTCCGTCGGGCCCTTTCGGGTTTGCTCGGGCCCTGTCGGGCTCCGTCGGGCCCTGTCAGGCCTTGTCAGGTCCTGTCAGGTTTGCTCAGGCCCTGTCGGGCCTTGTCGGGCCCTGTCGGGTTTGCTCGGGCCCTGTCGGGTTTGCTCGGGCCCTGTCAGGCTCCGTCATGCCCTGTCAGGTTTGCTCGGGCCCTGTCAGATTTGCTCGGGCCCTGTCAGGCTCCGTCAGGCCCTGTCGGGTTTGCTCGGGCCCTGTCGGCTCCCTCGGGCCCTGTCGGGTTCGCTCGGGCCCTGTCGGGTTTGCTCGGGCCCTGTCAGGCTCCGTCAAGCCCTGTCGGGTTTGCTCGGGCCCTGTCGGGTTTGCTAGGGCCCTGTCGGGCTCCGTCGGGCCCTGTCTGGTTTCCTCGGGCCCTGTCGGGCTCCGTCGGGCCCTGTCGGGTTTGCTCGGGCCCTGTCGGATTTGCTGAAGCCCTGGCAGGCTTCGTCTGACCCTGTCGGGTTTGCTCGGGCCCTGTCGGGCTCCGTCGAGCCCTGTCGGGTTTGCATGGGCCCTGTCGGGCTCCGTCGCGCCCTGACGGGTTTCCTCGGGCCCTGTCGGGCTCCATCGAGACCTGTCAGGTTTGCTCAGGCCCTGTCGGGTTTGCACGGGCCCTGTTGGGCTCCATCGGACCCTGTCAGGCTTTGTAGGGTTCTGTCAGGTTTGCTCGGGCCCTGTCGGGTTTGCCCGCATCTTGTCGGGCTCCGTCAAGCCCTGTCAGGTTCGCTCGGGCCCTGTCAGGTTTGCTCGGGCCCTGTCAGGCTCCGTCGGGCCCTTTCGGGTTTCCTCGGGCCCTGTCGGGTTTGCTCGAGCCCTGTCGGGCTCCATCGGACCCTGTCAGGCTTTGTCGGGTCCTGTCGGGTTTGCTCGGGCCCTGTCGGGCCTTGTCGGGCCCTGTCAGGTTTGCTCGGGCCCTGACGGGCTCCAGCGGGCCCTGTCGGGTTTGCTCGGGCCCTGTCAGGCTCCGTCAGGCCCTGTCGGGTTTGCTCGGGCCCTATCGGCCTCCGTCGGGCCCTGTCGGGTTTCCTCGGGCCCTGTCGAACGCCATCGAGCCCTGTCAGGCTCCGTCGGGCCCTTTCGGGTTTCCTCGGGCCCTGTCGGGCTCCGTCGGGCCCTGTCGGATTTGCTCAGGCCCTGTCGGGTTTGCTCGGGCCCTGTCGTTCTCCGTCGGGCCCTGTCGTTCTCCGTCGGGCCCTGTCGGGTTTCCTCGGGCCCTGTCGGGCTCCATCGAGCCCTGTCAGGCTCCGTCGGGCCCTTTCGGGTTTGCTCGGGCCCTGTCGGGCTCCGTCGGGCCCTGTCAGGCCTTGTCAGGTCCTGTCAGGTTTGCTTAGGCCTTGTCGGGCCTTGTCGGGCCCTGTCGGGTTTGCTCGGGCCCTGTCGGGTTTGCTCGGGCCCTGTCGGGCTCCGTCGGGCCCTGTCGGGTTTGCATGGGCCCTGTCGGGCTCCGTCGCGCCCTGTCGGGTTTCCTCGGGCCCTGTCGGGCTCCGTCGAGCCCTGTCAGGTTTGCTCGGGCCCTGTCGGGTTTGCACGGGCCC
Organism: Patagioenas fasciata; assembly: GCF_037038585.1. NCBI lineage: Eukaryota > Metazoa > Chordata > Aves > Columbiformes > Columbidae > Patagioenas > Patagioenas fasciata. Next base: position 4,999,227 of record NC_092549.1, on the reverse strand, counting down.
TGTTGGGCTCCATCGGACCCTGTCAGGCTTTGTAGGCTTCTGTCAGGTTTACTCGGGCCCTGTCGGGTTTGCCCGCATCCTGTCGGGCTCCGTCAAGCCCTATCAGGTTCGCTCGGGCCCCGTCGGGTTTGCTCGGGCCCTGTCAGGCTCCGTCAGGCCCTGTTGGGTTTGCTCGTGCCCTGTAAGGATTTGTCGGGCCCTGTCGGGTTTGCTCGGGCCCTGTCGGACTCCTTCGTGCCCTGTCAGGTTTGCTCGGGCCCTGTCGGGTTTGCTCGGGCCCTGTCGGGCTCCGTCGCGCCCTGTCGGGTTTCCTCGGGCCCTGTCGGGCTGCATCGAGCCCTGTCAGGTTTGCTCGGGCCCTGTCGGGTTTGCACGGGCCCTGTTGGGCTCCATCGGACCCTGTCAGGCTTTGTAGGCTTCTGTCAGGTTTGCTCGGGCCCTGTCGGGTTTGCCCGCATCCTGTCGGGCTCCGTCAAGCCCTGTCAGGTTCGCTCGGGCCCTGTCGGGTTTGCTCGGGCCCTGTCAGGCTCCGTCGGGCCCTTTCGGGTTTCCTCGGGCCCTGTCGGGTTTGCTCGAGCCCTGTCGGGCTCCATCGGACCCTGTCAGGCTTTGTCGGGTCCTGTCGGGTTTGCTCGGGCCCTGTCGGGCCTTGTCGGGCCCTGTCAGGTTTGCTCGGGCCCTGACGGGCTCCAGCGGGCCCTGTCGGGTTTGCTCGGGCCCTGTCAGGCTCCGTCAGGCCCTGTCGGGTTTGCTCGGGCCCTATCGGCCTCCGTCGGGCCCTGTCGGGTTTCCTCGGGCCCTGTCGAACGCCATCGAGCCCTGTCAGGCTCCGTCGGGCCCTTTCGGGTTTCCTCGGGCCCTGTCGGGCTCCGTCGGGCCCTGTCGGATTTGCTCAGGCCCTGTCGGGTTTGCTCGGGCCCTGTCGTTCTCCGTCGGGCCCTGTCGGGTTTCCTCGGGCCCTGTCGGGCTCCATCGAGCCCTGTCAGGCTCCGTCGGGCCCTTTCGGGTTTGCTCGGGCCCTGTCGGGCTCCGTCGGGCCCTGTCAGGCCTTGTCAGGTCCTGTCAGGTTTGCTCAGGCCCTGTCGGGCCTTGTCGGGCCCTGTCGGGTTTGCTCGGGCCCTGTCGGGTTTGCTCGGGCCCTGTCAGGCTCCGTCATGCCCTGTCATGTTCGCTCGGGCCCTGTCGGATTTGCTCGGGCCCTGTCGGGCTCCGTCGAGCCCTGTCGGGTTTGCTCGGGCCCTGTCAGGCTCTGTCATGCCCTGTCAGGTTTGATCGGGCTTTGTCGGGTTTGCTCGGGCCCTGTCGGGCTCTGTCGAGCCCTGTCGGGTTTCCTCGGGCCCTGTCGGGCTCCATCGAGCCCTGTCAGGCTCCGTCGAACCCTGTCAGGCTTTGTCAGGACCTGTCGGGTTTGCTCGGGCCCTGTCGGGTTTGCTCGGGCCCTGTCGGGCTTTGTCGGGCCCTGTCGGGTTTGCTCGGGCCCTGTCGGGTTTGCTAGGGCCCTGTCGGGCTCCGTCGGGCCCTGTCGGGTTTCCTCGGGCCCTGTCGGGCTCCATCGAGCCCTGTCAGGCTCCGTCGGGCCCTTTCGGGTTTGCTCGGGCCCTGTCGGGCTCCGTCGGGCCCTGTCAGGCCTTGTCAGGTCCTGTCAGGTTTGCTCAGGCCCTGTCGGGCCTTGTCGGGCCCTGTCGGGTTTGCTCGGGCCCTGTCGGGTTTGCTCGGGCCCTGTCAGGCTCCGTCATGCCCTGTCAGGTTTGCTCGGGCCCTGTCGGATTTGCTCGGGCCCTGTCAGGCTCCGTCAGGCCCTGTCGGGTTTGCTCGGGCCCTGTCGGGCTCCCTCGGGCCCTGTCGGGTTCACTCGGGCCCTGTCGGGTTTGCTCGGGCCCTGTCAGGCTCCGTCAAGCCCTGTCGGGTTTGCTCGGGCCCTGTCGGGTTTGCTAGGGCCCTGTCGGGCTCCGTCGGGCCCTTTCGGGTTTCCTTGGGCCCTGTCGGGCTCCGTCGGGCCCTGTCGGGTTTGCTCGGGCCCTGTCGGATTTGCTGAAGCCCTGGCAGGCTTCGTCTGACCCTGTCGGGTTTGCTCGGGCCCTGTCGGGCTCCGTCGAGCCCTGTCGGGTTTGCATGGGCCCTGTCGGGCTCCGTCGCGCCCTGACGGGTTTCCTCGGGCCCTGTCGGGCTCCATCGAGCCCTGTCAGGTTTGCTCGGGCCCTGTCGGGTTTGCACGGGCCCTGTTGGGCTCCATCGGACCCTGTCAGGCTTTGTAGGGTTCTGTCAGGTTTGCTCGGGCCCTGTCGGGTTTGCCCGCATCTTGTCGGGCTCCGTCAAGCCCTGTCAGGTTTGCTCGGGCCCTGTCAGGTTTGCTCGGGCCCTGTCAGGCTCCGTCGGGCCCTTTCGGGTTTCCTCGGGCCCTGTCGGGTTTGCTCGAGCCCTGTCGGGCTCCATCGGACCCTGTCAGGCTTTGTCGGGTCCTGTCGGGTTTGCTCGGGCCCTGTCGGGCCTTGTCGGGCCCTGTCAGGTTTGCTCGGGCCCTGACGGGCTCCAGCGGGCCCTGTCGGGTTTGCTCGGGCCCTGTCAGGCTCCGTCAGGCCCTGTCGGGTTTGCTCGGGCCCTATCGGCCTCCGTCGGGCCCTGTCGGGTTTCCTCGGGCCCTGTCGAACGCCATCGAGCCCTGTCAGGCTCCGTCGGGCCCTTTCGGGTTTCCTCGGGCCCTGTCGGGCTCCGTCGGGCCCTGTCGGATTTGCTCAGGCCCTGTCGGGTTTGCTCGGGCCCTGTCGTTCTCCGTCGGGCCCTGTCGTTCTCCGTCGGGCCCTGTCGGGTTTCCTCGGGCCCTGTCGGGCTCCATCGAGCCCTGTCAGGCTCCGTCGGGCCCTTTCGGGTTTGCTCGGGCCCTGTCGGGCTCCGTCGGGCCCTGTCAGGCCTTGTCAGGTCCTGTCAGGTTTGCTTAGGCCCTGTCGGGCCTTGTCGGGCCCTGTCGGGTTTGCTCGGGCCCTGTCGGGTTTGCTCGGGCCCTGTCGGGCTCCGTCGGGCCCTGTCGGGTTTGCATGGGCCCTGTCGGGCTCCGTCGCGCCCTTTCGGGTTTCCTCGGGCCCTGTCGGGCTCCGTCGGGCCCTGTCGGGTTTGCATGGGCCCTGTCGGGCTCCGTCGCGCCCTGTCAGGTTTGCTCGGGCCCTGTCGGGTTTGCACGGGCCCTGTTGGGCTCCATCGGACCCTGTAAGGCTTTGTAGGCTTCTGTCAGGTTTACTCGGGCCCTGTCGGGTTTGCCCGCATCCTGTCGGGCTCCGTCAAGCCCTATCAGGTTCGCTCGGGCCCCGTCGGGTTTGCTCGGGCCCTGTCAGGCTCCGTCAGGCCCTGTTGGGTTTGCTCGTGCCCTGTAAGGATTCGTCGGGCCCTGTCGGGTTTGCTCGGGCCCTGTCGGGCTCCTTCGTGCCCTGTCAGGTTTGCTCGGGCCCTGTCGGGTTTGCTCGGGCCCTGTCGGGCTCCGTCGCGCCCTGTCGGGTTTCCTCGGGCCCTGTCGGGCTGCATCGAGCCCTGTCAGGTTTGCTCGGGCCCTGTCGGGTTTGCACGGGCCCTGTTGGGCTCCATCGGACCCTGTCAGGCTTTGTAGGCTTCTGTCAGGTTTGCTCGGGCCCTGTCGGGTTTGCCCGCATCCTGTCGGGCTCCGTCAAGCCCTGTCAGGTTCGCTCGGGCCCTGTCGGGTTTGCTCGGGCCCTGTCAGGCTCCGTCGGGCCCTTTCGGGTTTCCTCGGGCCCTGTCGGGTTTGCTCGAGCCCTGTCGGGCTCCATCGGACCCTGTCAGGCTTTGTCGGGTCCTGTCGGGTTTGCTCGGGCCCTGTCGGGCCTTGTCGGGCCCTGTCAGGTTTGCTCGGGCCCTGACGGGCTCCAGCGGGCCCTGTCGGGTTTGCTCGGGCCCTGTCAGGCTCCGTCAGGCCCTGTCGGGTTTGCTCGGGCCCTATCGGCCTCCGTCGGGCCCTGTCGGGTTTCCTCGGGCCCTGTCGAACGCCATCGAGCCCTGTCAGGCTCCGTCGGGCCCTTTCGGGTTTCCTCGGGCCCTGTCAGGCTCCGTCGGGCCCTGTCGGATTTGCTCAGGCCCTGTCGGGTTTGCTCGGGCCCTGTCGTTCTCCGTCGGGCCCTGTCGGGTTTCCTCGGGCCCTGTCGGGCTCCATCGAGCCCTGTCAGGCTCCGTCGGGCCCTTTCGGGTTTGCTCAGGCCCTGTCGGGCTCCGTCGGGCCCTGTCAGGCCTTGTCAGGTCCTGTCAGGTTTGCTCAGGCCCTGTCGGGCCTTGTCGGGCCCTGTCGGGTTTGCTCGGGCCCTGTCGGGTTTGCTCGGGCCCTGTCAGGCTCCGTCATGCCCTGTCATGTTCGCTCGGGCCCTGTCGGATTTGCTCGGGCCCTGTCGGGCTCCGTCGAGCCCTGTCGGGTTTGCTCGGGCCCTGTCAGGCTCTGTCATGCCCTGTCAGGTTTGATCGGGCTTTGTCGGGTTTGCTCGGGCCCTGTCGGGCTCTGTCGAGCCCTGTCGGGTTTCCTCGGGCCCTGTCGGGCTCCATCGAGCCCTGTCAGGCTCCGTCGAACCCTGTCAGGCTTTGTCAGGACCTGTCGGGTTTGCTCGGGCCCTGTCGGGTTTGCTCGGGCCCTGTCGGGCTTTGTCGGGCCCTGTCGGGTTTGCTCGGGCCCTGTCGGGTTTGCTAGGGCCCTGTCGGGCTCCGTCGGGCCCTGTCGGGTTTCCTCGGGCCCTGTCGGGCTCCATCGAGCCCTGTCAGGCTCCGTCGGGCCCTTTCGGGTTTGCTCGGGCCCTGTCGGGCTCCGTCGGGCCCTGTCAGGCCTTGTCAGGTCCTGTCAGGTTTGCTCAGGCCCTGTCGGGCCTTGTCGGGCCCTGTCGGGTTTGCTCGGGCCCTGTCGGGTTTGCTCGGGCCCTGTCAGGCTCCGTCATGCCCTGTCAGGTTTGCTCGGGCCCTGTCGGATTTGCTCGGGCCCTGTCAGGCTCCGTCAGGCCCTGTCGGGTTTGCTCGGGCCCTGTCGGGCTCCCTCGGGCCCTGTCGGGTTCGCTCGGGCCCTGTCGGGTTTGCTCGGGCCCTGTCAGGCTCCGTCAAGCCCTGTCGGGTTTGCTCGGGCCCTGTCGGGTTTGCTAGGGCCCTGTCGGGCTCCGTCGGGCCCTGTCTGGTTTCCTCGGGCCCTGTCGGGCTCCGTCGGGCCCTGTCGGGTTTGCTCGGGCCCTGTCGGATTTGCTGAAGCCCTGGCAGGCTTCGTCTGACCCTGTCGGGTTTGCTCGGGCCCTGTCGGGCTCCGTCGAGCCCTGTCGGGTTTGCATGGGCCCTGTCGGGCTCCGTCGCGCCCTGACGGGTTTCCTCGGGCCCTGTCGGGCTCCATCGAGCCCTGTCAGGTTTGCTCGGGCCCTGTCGGGTTTGCACGGGCCCTGTTGGGCTCCATCGGACTCTGTCAGGCTTTGTAGGGTTCTGTCAGGTTTGCTCGGGCCCTGTCGGGTTTGCCCGCATCTTGTCGGGCTCCGTCAAGCCCTGTCAGGTTCGCTCGGGCCCTGTCAGGTTTGCTCGGGCCCTGTCAGGCTCCGTCGGGCCCTTTCGGGTTTCCTCGGGCCCTGTCGGGTTTGCTCGAGCCCTGTCGGGCTCCATCGGACCCTGTCAGGCTTTGTCGGGTCCTGTCGGGTTTGCTCGGGCCCTGTCGGGCCTTGTCGGGCCCTGTCAGGTTTGCTCGGGCCCTGACGGGCTCCAGCGGGCCCTGTCGGGTTTGCTCGGGCCCTGTCAGGCTCCGTCAGGCCCTGTCGGGTTTGCTCGGGCCCTATCGGCCTCCGTCGGGCCCTGTCGGGTTTCCTCGGGCCCTGTCGAACGCCATCGAGCCCTGTCAGGCTCCGTCGGGCCCTTTCGGGTTTCCTCGGGCCCTGTCGGGCTCCGTCGGGCCCTGTCGGATTTGCTCAGGCCCTGTCGGGTTTGCTCGGGCCCTGTCGTTCTCCGTCGGGCCCTGTCGTTCTCCGTCGGGCCCTGTCGGGTTTCCTCGGGCCCTGTCGGGCTCCATCGAGCCCTGTCAGGCTCCGTCGGGCCCTTTCGGGTTTGCTCGGGCCCTGTCGGGCTCCGTCGGGCCCTGTCAGGCCTTGTCAGGTCCTGTCAGGTTTGCTTAGGCCCTGTCGGGCCTTGTCGGGCCCTGTCGGGTTTGCTCGGGCCCTGTCGGGTTTGCTCGGGCCCTGTTGGGCTCCGTCGGGCCCTGTCGGGTTTGCATGGGCCCTGTCGGGCTCCGTCGCGCCCTGTCGGGTTTCCTCGGGCCCTGTCGGGCTCCGTCGAGCCCTGTCAGGTTTGCTCGGGCCCTGTCGGGTTTGCACGGGCCCTGTTGGGCTCCATCGGACCCTGTCAGGCTTTGTAGGCTTCTGTCAGGTTTACTCGGGCCCTGTCGGGTTTGCCCGCATCCTGTCGGGCTCCGTCAAGCCCTATCAGGTTCGCTCGGGCCCCGTCGGGTTTGCTCGGGCCCTGTCAGGCTCCGTCAGGCCCTGTCGGGTTTGCTCGTGCCCTGTAAGGATTCGTCGGGCCCTGTCGGGTTTGCTCGGGCCCTGTCGGGCTCCTTCGTGCCCTGTCAGGTTTGCTCGGGCCCTGTCGGGTTTGCTCGGGCCCTGTCGGGCTCCGTCGCGCCCTGTCAGGTTTGCTCGGGCCCTGTAAGGATCCGTCGGGCCCTGTCGGGTTTGCTCGGGCCCTGTCGGGCTCCTTCGTGCCCTGTCAGGTTTGCTCGTTCCCTATCGGGTTTGCTCGGGCCCTGTCGGGCTCCGTCGAGCCCTGTCGGGTTTGCTCAGGCCCTGTCGGGCTCCGTCGAGCCCTGTCGGGTTTGCTCGGGCCCTGTCAGGCTCTGTCGGGCCCTGTCGGGTTTCCTCAGGCCCTGTCAGGCTGCATCGAGCCCTGTCAGGCTTTGTCGAACCCTGTTGCGTTCGCTCGGGCCCTGTCGGGTTTGCTCGGGCCCTGTCGGGTTTGCTGAAGCCCTGTCAGGCTTCGTCGGACCCTGTCGAGTGTGCTCGGGCCCTGTCGGGCTCCGTCGAGCCCTGTCGGGTTTGCTCGGGCCCTGTCAGGCTCCGTTGGGCCCTGTCGGATTTCCTCGGGCCGCGTCGGGTTTGCTCGGGCCCTGTCGGGTTCCGTCGGACCTTGTCGGGTTTCCTCCGGCCCTGTCGGACTCCATCGAGCCCTGTCAGGCTCCGTCGGGCTCTTTCGGGTTTGCTCGGGCCCTGTCGGGCACCGTCGGGCCCTGTCAGGCTATGTCAGGTCCTGTCAGGTTTGCTCGGGCCCTGTCGGGCCTTGTCGGGCCCTGTCGGGTTTGCTCGGGCTCTGTCGGGCTCCAGCGGGCCCTGTCGGGTTTGCTCGGGCCCTGTCAGGCTCCGTCAGGCCCTGTCGGGTTTGCTCGGGCCCTATCGGCCTCCGTCGGGCCCTGTCAGGTTTCCTCGGGCCCTGTCGAACGCCATCGAGCCCTGTCAGGCTCCGTCGGGCCCTTTCGGGTTTCCTCGGGCCCTGTCGGGCTCCGTCGGGCCCTGTCGGATTTGCTCAGGCCCTGTCGGGTTTGCTCGGGCCCTGTCGTTCTCCGTCGGGTTTCCTCGGGCCCTGTCGGGCTCCATCGAGCCCTGTCAGGCTCCGTCGGGCCCTTTCAGGTTTCCTCGGGCCCTGTCGGGCTCCATCGAGCCCTGTCATGTTTGCTCGGGCCCTGTCGGGTTTGCACGGGCCCTGTTGGGCTCCATCGGACCCTGTCAGGCTTTGTAGGGTTCTGTCAGGTTTGCTCGGGCCCTGTCGGGTTTGCCCGCATCTTGTCGGGCTCCGTCAAGCCCTGTCAGGTTCGCTCGGGCCCTGTCAGGTTTGCTCGGGCCCTGTCAGGCTCCGTCGGGCCCTTTCGGGTTTCCTCGGGCCCTGTCGGGTTTGCTCGAGCCCTGTCGGGCTCCATCGGACCCTGTCAGGCTTTGTCGGGTCCTGTCGGGTTTGCTCGGGCCCTGTCGGGCCTTGTCGGGCCCTGTCAGGTTTGCTCGGGCCCTGACGGGCTCCAGCGGGCCCTGTCGGGTTTGCTCGGGCCCTGTCAGGCTCCGTCAGGCCCTGTCGGGTTTGCTCGGGCCCTATCGGCCTCCGTCTGGCCCTGTCGGGTTTCCTCGGGCCCTGTCGAACGCCATCGAGCCCTGTCAGGCTCCGTCGGGCCCTTTCGGGTTTCCTCGGGCCCTGTCGGGCTCCGTCGGGCCCTGTCGGATTTGCTCAGGCCCTGTCGGGTTTGCTCGGGCCCTGTCGTTCTCCGTCGGGCCCTGTCGTTCTCCGTCGGGCCCTGTCGGGTTTCCTCGGGCCCTGTCGGGCTCCATCGAGCCCTGTCAGGCTCCGTCGGGCCCTTTCGGGTTTGCTCGGGCCCTGTCGGGCTCCGTCGGGCCCTGTCAGGCCTTGTCAGGTCCTGTCAGGTTTGCTTAGGCCCTGTCGGGCCTTGTCGGGCCCTGTCGGGTTTGCTCGGGCCCTGTCGGGTTTGCTCGGGCCCTGTCGGGCTCCGTCGGGCCCTGTCGGGTTTGCATGGGCCCTGTCGGGCTCCGTCGCGCCCTGTCGGGTTTCCTCGGGCCCTGTCGGGCTCCGTCGAGCCCTGTCAGGTTTGCTCGGGCCCTGTCGGGTTTGCACGGGCCCTGTTGGGCTCCATCGGACCCTGTCAGGCTTTGTAGGCTTCTGTCAGGTTTACTCGGGCCCTGTCGGGTTTGCCCGCATCCTGTCGGGCTCCGTCAAGCCCTATCAGGTTCGCTCGGGCCCCGTCGGGTTTGCTCGGGCCCTGTCAGGCTCCGTCAGGCCCTGTCGGGTTTGCTCGTGCCCTGTAAGGATTCGTCGGGCCCTGTCGGGTTTGCTCGGGCCCTGTCGGGCTCCTTCGTGCCCTGTCAGGTTTGCTCGGGCCCTGTCGGGTTTGCTCGGGCCCTGTCGGGCTCCGTCGCGCCCTGTCAGGTTTGCTCGGGCCCTGTAAGGATCCGTCGGGCCCTGTCGGGTTTGCTCGGGCCCTGTCGGGCTCCTTCGTGCCCTGTCAGGTTTGCTCGTTCCCTATCGGGTTTGCTCGGGCCCTGTCGGGCTCCGTCGAGCCCTGTTGGGTTTGCTCAGGCCCTGTCGGGCTCCGTCGAGCCCTGTCGGGTTTGCTCGGGCCCTGTCAGGCTCTGTCGGGCCCTGTCGGGTTTCCTCAGGCCCTGTCAGGCTGCATCGAGCCCTGTCAGGCTTTGTCGAACCCTGTTGCGTTCGCTCGGGCCCTGTCGGGTTTGCTCGGGCCCTGTCGGGTTTGCTGAAGCCCTGTCAGGCTTCGTCGGACCCTGTCGAGTGTGCTCGGGCCCTGTCGGGCTCCGTCGAGCCCTGTCGGGTTTGCTCGGGCCCTGTCAGGCTCCGTTGGGCCCTGTCGGATTTCCTCGGGCCGCGTCGGGTTTGCTCGGGCCCTGTCGGGTTCCGTCGGGCCCTGTCGGGTTTCCTCCGGCCCTGTCGGACTCCATCGAGCCCTGTCAGGCTCCGTCGGGCTCTTTCGGGTTTGCTCGGGCCCTGTCGGGCTCCGTCGGGCCCTGTCAGGCTTTGTCAGGTCCTGTCAGGTTTGCTCGGGCCCTGTCGGGCCTTGTCGGGCCCTGTCGGGTTTGCTCGGGCTCTGTCGGGCTCCAGCGGGCCCTGTCGGGTTTGCTCGGGCCCTGTCAGGCTCCGTCAGGCCCTGTCGGGTTTGCTCGGGCCCTATCGGCCTCCGTCGGGCCCTGTCAGGTTTCCTCGGGCCCTGTCGAACGCCATCGAGCCCTGTCAGGCTCCGTCGGGCCCTTTCGGGTTTCCTCGGGCCCTGTCGGGCTCCGTCGGGCCCTGTCGGATTTGCTCAGGCCCTGTCGGGTTTGCTCGGGCCCTGTCGTTCTCCGTCGGGTTTCCTCGGGCCCTGTCGGGCTCCATCGAGCCCTGTCAGGCTCCGTCGGGCCCTTTCAGGTTTGCTCGGGCCCTGTCGGGCTCCGTCGGGCCCTGTCAGGCCTTGTCAGGTCCTGTCAGGTTTGCTCAGGCCCTGTCGGGCCTTGTCGAGCCCTGTCGGGTTTGCTCGGGCCCTGTCGGGTTTGCTCGGGCGCTGTCAGGCTCCGTCATGCCCTGTCAGGTTTGCACGGGCCCTGTTGGATTTGCTCGGGCCCTGTCGGGCTCCATCGAGCCCTGTCGGGTTTGCACGGGCCCTGTTGGGCTCCATCGGACCCTGTCAGGCTTTGTAGGGTTCTGTCAGGTTTGCTCGGGCCCTGTCGGGTTTCCTCGGGCCCTGTCGGGCTCCGTCGCGCCCTGTCGAGTTTCCTCGGGCCCTGTCGGGCTCCATCGAGCCCTGTCAGGCTCCGTCGAACCCTGTCAGGCTTTGTCAGGACCTGTCGGGTTTGCTCGGGCCCTGTCGGGTTTGCTCGGGCCCTGTCGGGTTTGCTCGGGCCCTGTCGGGCTCCCTCAGGCCCTGTCGGGTTTGCTCGGGCCCTGTCGGGTTTGCTCGGGCCCTGTCAGGCTCCGTCAAGCCCTGTCGGGTTTGCTCGGGCCCTGTCGGGTTTGCTAGGGCCCTGTCGGGCTCCGTCGGGCCCTGTCTGGTTTCCTCGGGCCCTGTCGGGCTCCGTCGGGCCCTGTCGGGTTTGCTCGGGCCCTGTCGGGTTTGCTGAAGCCCTGGCAGGCTTCGTCGGACCCTGTCGGGTTTGCTCGAGCCCTGTCGGGCTCCATCGGACGCTGTCAGGCCTTGTCGGGTCCTGTCGGGTTTGCTCGGGCCCTGTCAGGCTCCGTCGGGCCCTGTCGGGTTTCCTCAGGCCCTGTCAGGCTGCATCAAGCCCTGTCAGGCTTTGTCGAACCCTGTTGCGTTCGCTCGGGCCCTGTCGGGTTTGCTCGGGCCCTGTCGGGTTTGCTGAAGCCCTGTCAGGCTTCGTCGGACCCTGTCGAGTGTGCTCGGGCCCTGTCGGGCTCCATCGAGCCCTGTCGGGTTTGCTCGGGCCCTGTCAGGCTCCGTTGGGCCCTGTCGGATTTCCTCGGGCCGCGTCGGGTTTGCTCGGGCCCTGTCGGGTTTTGTCGGGCCCTGTCGGGTTTCCTCGGGCTCTGTCGGACTCCATCGAGCCCTGTCAGTCTCCGTCGGGCTCTTTCAGGTTTGCTCGGGCCCTGTCGGGCTCCGTCGGGCCCTGTCAGGCTTTGTGAGGTCCTGTCAGGTTTGCTCGGGCCCTGTCGGGCCTTGTCGGGCCCTGTCGGGTTTGCTCGGGCTCTGTCGGGCTCCAGCGGGCCCTGTCGGGTTTGCTCGGGCCCTGTCAGGCTCCGTCAGGCCCTGGCGGGTTTGCTCGGGCCCTATCGGCCTCCGTCGGGCCCTGTCGGGTTTCCTCGGGCCCTGTCGAACGCCATCGAGCCCTGTCAGGCTCCGTCGGGCCCTTTCGGGTTTCCTCGGGCCCTGTCGGGCTCCGTCGGGCCCTGTCAGATTTGCTCAGGCCCTGTCGGGTTTGCTCGGGCCCTGTCGTTCTCCGTCGGGCCCTGTCGGGTTTCCTCGGGCCCTGTCGGGCTCCATCGAGGCCTGTCAGGCTCCGTCGGGCCCTTTAGGGTTTGCTCGGGTCCTGTCGGGCTCTGTCGGGCCCTGTCAGGCCTTGTCAGGTCCTGTCAGGTTTGCTCAGGCCCTGTCGGGCCTTGTCGGGCCCTGTCGGGTTTGCTCGGGCCCTGTCGGGTTTGCTCGGGCCCTGTCAGGCTCCGTCATGCCCTGTCATGTTCGCTCGGGCCCTGTCGGATTTGCTCGGGCCCTGTCGGGATCCGTCGAGCCCTTTTGGGTTTGCTCGGGCCCTGTCAGGCTCCGTCAAGCCCTGTTGGGTTTGCTCTGGCCCTCTCGGGTTTGCTCGGGCCCTGTCAGGCTCTATCGGGCCCTGTCTGGTTTCCTCGGGCCCTGTCGGTCTTCGTCCGGCTTTGTCGGATTTGCTCAGGCCCTGTCGGGTTTGCTCGGGCCCTGTCGGGCTCCGTCGGGCCCTGTCGGGTTTGCATGGGCCCTGTCAGGCTCCGTCGCGCCCTGTCGGGTTTCCTCGGGCCCTGTCGGGCTCCGTCGAGCCCTGTCAGGTTTGCTCGGGCCCTGTCGGGTTTGCACGGGCCCTGTTGGGCTCCATCGGACCCTGTCAGGCTTTGTAGGCTTCTGTCAGGTTTACTCGGGCCCTGTCGGGTTTGCCCGCATCCTGTCGGGCTCCGTCAAGCCCTATCAGGTTCGCTCGGGCCCCGTCGGGTTTGCTCGGGCCCTGTCAGGCTCCGTCAGGCCCTGTCGGGTTTGCTCGTGCCCTGTCGGGCTCCGTCGGGCCCTGTCAGGTTTGCTCGGGCCCTGTAAGGATTCATCGGGCCCTGTCGGGTTTGCTCGGGCCCTGTCGGGCTCCTTCGTGCCCTGTCAGGTTTGCTCGGGCCCTGTCGGGTTTGCTCGGGCCCTGTCGGGCTCCGTCGAGCCCTGTCGGGTTTGCTCGGGCCCTGTCAGGCTCCGTCGGGCCCTGTCGGGTTTCCTCGGGCCCTGTCAGGCTGCATCGAGCCCTGTCAGGCTTTGTCGAACCCTGTTGCGTTCGCTCGGGCCCTGTCGGGTTCGCTCGGGCCCTGTCGGGTTTGCTCGGGCCCTGTCGGGTTTGCTGAAGCCCTGTCAGGCTTCGTCGGACCCTGTCGAGTGTGCTAGGGCCCTGTCGGGCTCCGTCGAGCCCTGTCGGGTTTGCTCGGGCCCTGTCAGGCTCCGTTGGGCCCTGTCGGATTTCCTCGGGCCGCGTCGGGTTTGCTCGGGCCCTGTCGGGTTCCGTCGGGCCCTGTCGGGTTTCCTCCGGCCCTGTCGGACTCCATCGAGCCCTGTCAGGCTCCGTCGGGCTCTTTCGGGTTTGCTCGGGCCCTGTCGGGCTCCCTCGGGCCCTGTCAGGCTTTCTCAGGTCCTGTCAGGTTTGCTTGGGCCCTGTCGGGCCTTGTCGGGCCCTGTCGGGTTTGCTCGGGCTCTGTCGGGCTCCAGCGGGCCCTGTCGGGTTTGCTCGGGCCCTGTCAGGCTCCGTCAGGCCCTGTCGGGTTTGCTCGGGCCCTATCGGCCTCCGTCGGGCCCTGTCGGGTTTCCTCCGGCCCTGTCGGACTCCATCGAGCCCTGTCAGGCTCCGTCGGGCTCTTTCGGGTTTGCTCGGGCCCTGTCGGGCTCCGTCGGGCCCTGTCAGGCTATGTCAGGTCCTGTCAGGTTTGCTCGGGCCCTGTCGGGCCTTGTCGGGCCCTGTCGGGTTTGCTCGGGCTCTGTCGGGCTCCAGCGGGCCCTGTCGGGTTTGCTCGGGCCCTGTCAGGCTCCGTCAGGCCCTGTCGGGTTTGCTCGGGCCCTATCGGCCTCCGTCGGGCCCTGTCAGGTTTCCTCGGGCCCTGTCGAACGCCATCGAGCCCTGTCAGGCTCCGTCGGGCCCTTTCGGGTTTCCTCGGGCCCTGTCGGGCTCCGTCGGGCCCTGTCGGATTTGCTCAGGCCCTGTCGGGTTTGCTCGGGCCCTGTCGTTCTCCGTCGGGTTTCCTCGGGCCCTGTCGGGCTCCATCGAGCCCTGTCAGGCTCCGTCGGGCCCTTTCAGGTTTCCTCGGGCCCTGTCGGGCTCCATCGAGCCCTGTCAGGTTTGCTCGGGCCCTGTCGGGTTTGCACGGGCCCTGTTGGGCTCCATCGGACCCTGTCAGGCTTTGTAGGGTTCTGTCAGGTTTGCTCGGGCCCTGTCGGGTTTGCCCGCATCTTGTCGGGCTCCGTCAAGCCCTGTCAGGTTCGCTCGGGCCCTGTCAGGTTTGCTCGGGCCCTGTCAGGCTCCGTCGGGCCCTTTCGGGTTTCCTCGGGCCCTGTCGGGTTTGCTCGAGCCCTGTCGGGCTCCATCGGACCCTGTCAGGCTTTGTCGGGTCCTGTCGGGTTTGCTCGGGCCCTGTCGGGCCTTGTCGGGCCCTGTCAGGTTTGCTCGGGCCCTGACGGGCTCCAGCGGGCCCTGTCGGGTTTGCTCGGGCCCTGTCAGGCTCCGTCAGGCCCTGTCGGGTTTGCTCGGGCCCTATCGGCCTCCGTCTGGCCCTGTCGGGTTTCCTCGGGCCCTGTCGAACGCCATCGAGCCCTGTCAGGCTCCGTCGGGCCCTTTCGGGTTTCCTCGGGCCCTGTCGGGCTCCGTCGGGCCCTGTCGGATTTGCTCAGGCCCTGTCGGGTTTGCTCGGGCCCTGTCGTTCTCCGTCGGGCCCTGTCGTTCTCCGTCGGGCCCTGTCGGGTTTCCTCGGGCCCTGTCGGGCTCCATCGAGCCCTGTCAGGCTCCGTCGGGCCCTTTCGGGTTTGCTCGGGCCCTGTCGGGCTCCGTCGGGCCCTGTCAGGCCTTGTCAGGTCCTGTCAGGTTTGCTTAGGCCCTGTCGGGCCTTGTCGGGCCCTGTCGGGTTTGCTCGGGCCCTGTCGGGTTTGCTCGGGCCCTGTCGGGCTCCGTCGGGCCCTGTCGGGTTTGCATGGGCCCTGTCGGGCTCCGTCGCGCCCTGTCGGGTTTCCTCGGGCCCTGTCGGGCTCCGTCGAGCCCTGTCAGGTTTGCTCGGGCCCTGTCGGGTTTGCACGGGCCCTGTTGGGCTCCATCGGACCCTGTCAGGCTTTGTAGGCTTCTGTCAGGTTTACTCGGGCCCTGTCGGGTTTGCCCGCATCCTGTCGGGCTCCGTCAAGCCCTATCAGGTTCGCTCGGGCCCCGTCGGGTTTGCTCGGGCCCTGTCAGGCTCCGTCAGGCCCTGTCGGGTTTGCTCGTGCCCTGTAAGGATTCGTCGGGCCCTGTCGGGTTTGCTCGGGCCCTGTCGGGCTCCTTCGTGCCCTGTCAGGTTTGCTCGGGCCCTGTCGGGTTTGCTCGGGCCCTGTCGGGCTCCGTCGCGCCCTGTCAGGTTTGCTCGGGCCCTGTAAGGATCCGTCGGGCCCTGTCGGGTTTGCTCGGGCCCTGTCGGGCTCCTTCGTGCCCTGTCAGGTTTGCTCGTTCCCTATCGGGTTTGCTCGGGCCCTGTCGGGCTCCGTCGAGCCCTGTTGGGTTTGCTCAGGCCCTGTCGGGCTCCGTCGAGCCCTGTCGGGTTTGCTCGGGCCCTGTCAGGCTCTGTCGGGCCCTGTCGGGTTTCCTCAGGCCCTGTCAGGCTGCATCGAGCCCTGTCAGGCTTTGTCGAACCCTGTTGCGTTCGCTCGGGCCCTGTCGGGTTTGCTCGGGCCCTGTCGGGTTTGCTGAAGCCCTGTCAGGCTTCGTCGGACCCTGTCGAGTGTGCTCGGGCCCTGTCGGGCTCCGTCGAGCCCTGTCGGGTTTGCTCGGGCCCTGTCAGGCTCCGTTGGGCCCTGTCGGATTTCCTCGGGCCGCGTCGGGTTTGCTCGGGCCCTGTCGGGTTCCGTCGGGCCCTGTCGGGTTTCCTCCGGCCCTGTCGGACTCCATCGAGCCCTGTCAGGCTCCGTCGGGCTCTTTCGGGTTTGCTCGGGCCCTGTCGGGCTCCGTCGGGCCCTGTCAGGCTTTGTCAGGTCCTGTCAGGTTTGCTCGGGCCCTGTCGGGCCTTGTCGGGCCCTGTCGGGTTTGCTCGGGCTCTGTCGGGCTCCAGCGGGCCCTGTCGGGTTTGCTCGGGCCCTGTCAGGCTCCGTCAGGCCCTGTCGGGTTTGCTCGGGCCCTATCGGCCTCCGTCGGGCCCTGTCAGGTTTCCTCGGGCCCTGTCGAACGCCATCGAGCCCTGTCAGGCTCCGTCGGGCCCTTTCGGGTTTCCTCGGGCCCTGTCGGGCTCCGTCGGGCCCTGTCGGATTTGCTCAGGCCCTGTCGGGTTTGCTCGGGCCCTGTCGTTCTCCGTCGGGTTTCCTCGGGCCCTGTCGGGCTCCATCGAGCCCTGTCAGGCTCCGTCGGGCCCTTTCAGGTTTGCTCGGGCCCTGTCGGGCTCCGTCGGGCCCTGTCAGGCCTTGTCAGGTCCTGTCAGGTTTGCTCAGGCCCTGTCGGGCCTTGTCGAGCCCTGTCGGGTTTGCTCGGGCCCTGTCGGGTTTGCTCGGGCGCTGTCAGGCTCCGTCATGCCCTGTCAGGTTTGCACGGGCCCTGTTGGATTTGCTCGGGCCCTGTCGGGCTCCATCGAGCCCTGTCGGGTTTGCACGGGCCCTGTTGGGCTCCATCGGACCCTGTCAGGCTTTGTAGGGTTCTGTCAGGTTTGCTCGGGCCCTGTCGGGTTTCCTCGGGCCCTGTCGGGCTCCGTCGCGCCCTGTCGAGTTTCCTCGGGCCCTGTCGGGCTCCATCGAGCCCTGTCAGGCTCCGTCGAACCCTGTCAGGCTTTGTCAGGACCTGTCGGGTTTGCTCGGGCCCTGTCGGGTTTGCTCGGGCCCTGTCGGGTTTGCTCGGGCCCTGTCGGGCTCCCTCAGGCCCTGTCGGGTTTGCTCGGGCCCTGTCGGGTTTGCTCGGGCCCTGTCAGGCTCCGTCAAGCCCTGTCGGGTTTGCTCGGGCCCTGTCGGGTTTGCTAGGGCCCTGTCGGGCTCCGTCGGGCCCTGTCTGGTTTCCTCGGGCCCTGTCGGGCTCCGTCAGGCCCTGTCGGGTTTGCTCGGGCCCTGTCGGGTTTGCTGAAGCCCTGGCAGGCTTCGTCGGACCCTGTCGGGTTTGCTCGAGCCCTGTCGGGCTCCATCGGACGCTGTCAGGCCTTGTCGGGTCCTGTCGGGTTTGCTCGGGCCCTGTCAGGCTCCGTCGGGCCCTGTCGGGTTTCCTCAGGCCCTGTCAGGCTGCATCAAGCCCTGTCAGGCTTTGTCGAACCCTGTTGCGTTCGCTCGGGCCCTGTCGGGTTTGCTCGGGCCCTGTCGGGTTTGCTGAAGCCCTGTCAGGCTTCGTCGGACCCTGTCGAGTGTGCTCGGGCCCTGTCGGGCTCCATCGAGCCCTGTCGGGTTTGCTCGGGCCCTGTCAGGCTCCGTTGGGCCCTGTCGGATTTCCTCGGGCCGCGTCGGGTTTGCTCGGGCCCTGTCGGGTTTTGTCGGGCCCTGTCGGGTTTCCTCGGGCCCTGTCGGACTCCATCGAGCCCTGTCAGTCTCCGTCGGGCTCTTTCAGGTTTGCTCGGGCCCTGTCGGGCTCCGTCGGGCCCTGTCAGGCTTTGTGAGGTCCTGTCAGGTTTGCTCGGGCCCTGTCGGGCCTTGTCGGGCCCTGTCGGGTTTGCTCGGGCTCTGTCGGGCTCCAGCGGGCCCTGTCGGGTTTGCTCGGGCCCTGTCAGGCTCCGTCAGGCCCTGGCGGGTTTGCTCGGGCCCTATCGGCCTCCGTCGGGCCCTGTCGGGTTTCCTCGGGCCCTGTCGAACGCCATCGAGCCCTGTCAGGCTCCGTCGGGCCCTTTCGGGTTTCCTCGGGCCCTGTCGGGCTCCGTCGGGCCCTGTCAGATTTGCTCAGGCCCTGTCGGGTTTGCTCGGGCCCTGTCGTTCTCCGTCGGGCCCTGTCGGGTTTCCTCGGGCCCTGTCGGGCTCCATCGAGGCCTGTCAGGCTCCGTCGGGCCCTTTCGGGTTTGCTCGGGTCCTGTCGGGCTCTGTCGGGCCCTGTCAGGCCTTGTCAGGTCCTGTCAGGTTTGCTCAGGCCCTGTCGGGCCTTGTCGGGCCCTGTCGGGTTTGCTCGGGCCCTGTCGGGTTTGCTCGGGCCCTGTCAGGCTCCGTCATGCCCTGTCATGTTCGCTCGGGCCCTGTCGGATTTGCTCGGGCCCTGTCGGGATCCGTCGAGCCCTTTTGGGTTTGCTCGGGCCCTGTCAGGCTCCGTCAAGCCCTGTTGGGTTTGCTCTGGCCCTCTCGGGTTTGCTCGGGCCCTGTCAGGCTCTATCGGGCCCTGTCTGGTTTCCTCGGGCCCTGTCGGTCTTCGTCCGGCTTTGTCGGATTTGCTCAGGCCCTGTCGGGTTTGCTCGGGCCCTGTCGGGCTCCGTCGGGCCCTGTCGGGTTTGCATGGGCCCTGTCAGGCTCCGTCGCGCCCTGTCGGGTTTCCTCGGGCCCTGTCGGGCTCCGTCGAGCCCTGTCAGGTTTGCTCGGGCCCTGTCGGGTTTGCACGGGCCCTGTTGGGCTCCATCGGACCCTGTCAGGCTTTGTAGGGTTCTGTCAGGTTTACTCGGGCCCTGTCGGGTTTGCCCGCATCCTGTCGGGCTCCGTCAAGCCCTATCAGGTTCGCTCGGGCCCCGTCGGGTTTGCTCGGGCCCTGTCAGGCTCCGTCAGGCCCTGTCGGGTTTGCTCGTGCCCTGTCGGGCTCCGTCGGGCCCTGTCAGGTTTGCTCGGGCCCTGTAAGGATTCGTCGGGCCCTGTCGGGTTTGCTCGGGCCCTGTCGGGCTCCTTCGTGCCCTGTCAGGTTTGCTCGGGCCCTGTCGGGTTTGCTCGGGCCCTGTCGGGCTCCGTCGAGCCCTGTCGGGTTTGCTCGGGCCCTGTCAGGCTCCGTCGGGCCCTGTCGGGTTTCCTCGGGCCCTGTCAGGCTGCATCGAGCCCTGTCAGGCTTTGTCGAACCCTGTTGCGTTCGCTCGGGCCCTGTCGGGTTCGCTCGGGCCCTGTCGGGTTTGCTCGGGCCCTGTCGGGTTTGCTGAAGCCCTGTCAGGCTTCGTCGGACCCTGTCGAGTGTGCTAGGGCCCTGTCGGGCTCCGTCGAGCCCTGTCGGGTTTGCTCGGGCCCTGTCAGGCTCCGTTGGGCCCTGTCGGATTTCCTCGGGCCGCGTCGGGTTTGCTCGGGCCCTGTCGGGTTCCGTCGGGCCCTGTCGGGTTTCCTCCGGCCCTGTCGGACTCCATCGAGCCCTGTCAGGCTCCGTCGGGCTCTTTCGGGTTTGCTCGGGCCCTGTCGGGCTCCCTCGGGCCCTGTCAGGCTTTGTCAGGTCCTGTCAGGTTTGCTTGGGCCCTGTCGGGCCTTGTCGGGCCCTGTCGGGTTTGCTCGGGCTCTGTCGGGCTCCAGCGGGCCCTGTCGGGTTTGCTCGGGCCCTGTCAGGCTCCGTCAGGCCCTGTCGGGTTTGCTCGGGCCCTATCGGCCTCCGTCGGGCCCTGTCGGGTTTCCTCCGGCCCTGTCGGACTCCATCGAGCCCTGTCAGGCTCCGTCGGGCTCTTTCGGGTTTGCTCGGGCCCTGTCGGGCTCCGTCGGGCCCTGTCAGGCTATGTCAGGTCCTGTCAGGTTTGCTCGGGCCCTGTCGGGCCTTGTCGGGCCCTGTCGGGT
Organism: Patagioenas fasciata; assembly: GCF_037038585.1. Taxonomy (NCBI): domain Eukaryota; kingdom Metazoa; phylum Chordata; class Aves; order Columbiformes; family Columbidae; genus Patagioenas; species Patagioenas fasciata. Next base: position 4,980,179 of record NC_092549.1, on the reverse strand, counting down.
TTGCTCGGGCTCTGTCGGGCTCCAGCGGGCCCTGTCGGGTTTGCTCGGGCCCTGTCAGGCTCCGTCAGGCCCTGTCGGGTTTGCTCGGGCCCTATCGGCCTCCGTCGGGCCCTGTCAGGTTTCCTCGGGCCCTGTCGAACGCCATCGAGCCCTGTCAGGCTCCGTCGGGCCCTTTCGGGTTTCCTCGGGCCCTGTCGGGCTCCGTCGGGCCCTGTCGGATTTGCTCAGGCCCTGTCGGGTTTGCTCGGGCCCTGTCGTTCTCCGTCGGGTTTCCTCGGGCCCTGTCAGGCTCCGTCGAGCCCTGTCAGGCTCCGTCGGGCCCTTTCAGGTTTCCTCGGGCCCTGTCGGGCTCCATCGAGCCCTGTCAGGTTTGCTCGGGCCCTGTCGGGTTTGCATGGGCCCTGTTGGGCTCCATCGGACCCTGTCAGGCTTTGTAGGGTTCTGTCAGGTTTGCTCGGGCCCTGTCGGGTTTGCCCGCATCTTGTCGGGCTCCGTCAAGCCCTGTCAGGTTCGCTCGGGCCCTGTCAGGTTTGCTCGGGCCCTGTCAGGCTCCGTCGGGCCCTTTCAGGTTTCCTCGGGCCCTGTCGGGTTTGCTCGAGCCCTGTCGGGCTCCATCGGACCCTGTCAGGCTTTGTCGGGTCCTGTCGGGTTTGCTCGGGCCCTGTCGGGCCTTGTCGGGCCCTGTCAGGTTTGCTCGGGCCCTGACGGGCTCCAGCGGGCCCTGTCGGGTTTGCTCGGGCCCTGTCAGGCTCCGTCAGGCCCTGTCGGGTTTGCTCGGGCCCTATCGGCCTCCGTCGATCCCTGTCGGGTTTCCTCGGGCCCTGTCGAACGCCATCGAGCCCTGTCAGGCTCCGTCGGGCCCTTTCGGGTTTCCTCGGGCCCTGTCGGGCTCCGTCGGGCCCTGTCGGATTTGCTCAGGCCCTGTCGGGTTTGCTCGGGCCCTGTCGTTCTCCGTCGGGCCCTGTCGTTCTCCGTCGGGCCCTGTCGGGTTTCCTCGGGCCCTGTCGGGCTCCATCGAGCCCTGTCAGGCTCCGTCGGGCCCTTTCGGGTTTGCTCGGGCCCTGTCGGGCTCCGTCGGGCCCTGTCAGGCCTTGTCAGGTTCTTTCAGGTTTGCTTAGGCCCTGTCGGGCCTTGTCGGGCCCTGTCGGGTTTGCTCGGGCCCTGTCGGGTTTGCTCGGGCCCTGTCGGGCTCCGTCGGGCCCTGTCGGGTTTGCATGGGCCCTGTCGGGCTCCGTCGCGCCCTGTCGGGTTTCCTCGGGCCCTGTCGGGCTCCGTCGAGCCCTGTCAGGTTTGCTCGGGCCCTGTCGGGTTTGCACGGGCCCTGTTGGGCTCCATCGGACCCTGTCAGGCTTTGTAGGCTTCTGTCAGGTTTACTCGGGCCCTGTCGGGTTTGCCCGCATCCTGTCGGGCTCCGTCAAGCCCTATCAGGTTCGCTCGGGCCCCGTCGGGTTTGCTCGGGCCCTGTCAGGCTCCGTCAGGCCCTGTCGGGTTTGCTCGTGCCCTGTAAGGATTCGTCGGGCCCTGTCGGGTTTGCTCGGGCCCTGTCGGGCTCCTTCGTGCCCTGTCAGGTTTGCTCGGGCCCTGTCGGGTTTGCTCGGGCCCTGTCGGGCTCCGTCGCGCCCTGTCAGGTTTGCTCGGGCCCTGTAAGGATCCGTCGGGCCCTGTCGGGTTTGCTCGGGCCCTGTCGGGCTCCTTCGTGCCCTGTCAGGTTTGCTCGTTCCCTATCGGGTTTGCTCGGGCCCTGTCGGGCTCCGTCGAGCCCTGTCGGGTTTGCTCAGGCCCTGTCGGGCTCCGTCGAGCCCTGTCGGGTTTGCTCGGGCCCTGTCAGGCTCTGTCGGGCCCTGTCGGGTTTCCTCAGGCCCTGTCAGGCTGCATCGAGCCCTGTCAGGCTTTGTCGAACCCTGTTGCGTTCGCTCGGGCCCTGTCGGGTTTGCTCGGGCCCTGTCGGGTTTGCTGAAGCCCTGTCAGGCTTCGTCGGACCCTGTCGAGTGTGCTCGGGCCCTGTCGGGCTCCGTCGAGCCCTGTCGGGTTTGCTCGGGCCCTGTCAGGCTCCGTTGGGCCCTGTCGGATTTCCTCGGGCCGCGTCGGGTTTGCTCGGGCCCTGTCGGGTTCCGTCGGGCCCTGTCGGGTTTCCTCGGGCCCTGTCAGGCTCCGTCAAGCCCTGTCTGTTTTGCTCGGGCCCTGTCGGTTTTGCTCGGGCCGTGTCGGGCTCTGTCGGGCCCTGTCTGGTTTCCTCGGGCTCTGTCGGGTTTGCTCGGGCCCTGTCGGGTTCGCTCGGGCCCTGTCGGGTTTGCTCGGACCCTGTCAGGCTCCGTCAAGCCCTGTCGGGTTTGCTCGGGCCCTGTCGGGTTTGCTAGGGCCCTGTCGGGCTCCGTCGGGCCCTGTCTGGTTTCCTCGGGCCCTGTCGGGCTCCGTCGGGCCCTGTCGGGTTTGCTCGGGTCCTGTCGGGTTTGCTGAAGCCCTGTCAGGCTTCGTCGGACCCTGTCGGGTTTGCTCGGGCCCTGTCGGGCTCCGTCGAGCCCTGTCGGGTTTGCATGGGCCTTGTCGGGCTCCGTCGCGCCCTGTCGGGTTTCCTCGGGCCCTGTCGGGCTCCATCGAGCCCTGTCAGGTTTGCTCGGGCCCTGTCGGGTTTGCACGGGCCCTGTTGGGCTCCATCGGACCCTGTCAGGCTTTGTAGGGTTCTGTCAGGTTTGCTCGGGCCCTGTCGGGTTTGCCCGCATCCTGTCGGGCTCCGTCAAGCCCTGTCAGGTTCGCTCGGGCCCTGTCGGGTTTGCTCGGGCCCTGTCAGGCTCCGTCAGGCCCTGTCGGGTTTGCTCGTGCCCTGTCGGGCTCCGTCGGGCCCTGTCAGGTTTGCTCGGGCCCTCTAAGGATCCGTCGGGCCTTGTCGGGTTGCTCGGGCCCTGTCGGGCTCCTTCGTGCCCTGTCAGGTTTGCTCGGGCCCTGTCGGATTTGCTCGGGCCCTGTCGGGCTCCGTCGAGCCCTGTCGGATTTCCTCGGGCCCTGTCAGTCTCCGTCAAGCCCTGTCGGGTTTGCTCGGGCCCTGTCGGTTTTTCTCGGGCCCTGTCGGGCTCTGTCGGGCCCTGTCTGGTTTCCTCGGACCCTGTCGGGCTCCCTCGGGCCCTGTCGGGTTCGCTCGGGCCCTGTCGGGTTTGCTCGGGCCCTGTCAGGCTCCGTCAAGCCCTGTCGGGTTTGCTCGGGCCCTGTCGGGTTTGCTAGGGCCCTGTCGGGCTCCGTCGGGTCCTGTCAGGTTCGCTCGGGCCCTGTCGGGTTTGCTCGGGCCCTGTCAGGCTCCGTCAGGCCCTGTCGGGTTTGCTCGTGCCCTGTCGGGCTCCGTCGGGCCCTGTCAGGTTTGCTCGGGCCCTGTCGGGCTCCTTCGTGCCCTGTCAGGTTTGCTCGGGCCCTGTCGGGTTTGCTCGGGCCCTGTCGGGCTCCGTCGAGCCCTGTCGGGTTTGCTCGGGCCCTGTCAGGCTCCGTCGGGCCCTGTCGGGTTTCCTCGGGCCCTGTCAGGCTGCATCGAGCCCTGTCAGGCTTTGTCGAACCCTGTTGCGTTCGCTCGGGCCCTGTCGGGTTCGCTCGGGCCCTGTCGGGTTTGCTCGGGCCCTGTCGGGTTTGCTGAAGCCCTGTCAGGCTTCGTCGGACCCTGTCGAGTGTGCTAGGGCCCTGTCGGGCTCCGTCGAGCCCTGTCGGGTTTGCTCGGGCCCTGTCAGGCTCCGTTGGGCCCTGTCGGATTTCCTCGGGCCGCGTCGGGTTTGCTCGGGCCCTGTCGGGTTCCGTCGGGCCCTGTCGGGTTTCCTCCGGCCCTGTCGGACTCCATCGAGCCCTGTCAGGCTCCGTCGGGCTCTTTCGGGTTTGCTCGGGCCCTGTCGGGCTCCCTCGGGCCCTGTCAGGCTTTGTCAGGTCCTGTCAGGTTTGCTTGGGCCCTGTCGGGCCTTGTCGGGCCCTGTCGGGTTTGCTCGGGCTCTGTCGGGCTCCAGCGGGCCCTGTCGGGTTTGCTCGGGCCCTGTCAGGCTCCGTCAGGCCCTGTCGGGTTTGCTCGGGCCCTATCGGCCTCCGTCGGGCCCTGTCGGGTTTCCTCCGGCCCTGTCGGACTCCATCGAGCCCTGTCAGGCTCCGTCGGGCTCTTTCGGGTTTGCTCGGGCCCTGTCGGGCTCCGTCGGGCCCTGTCAGGCTATGTCAGGTCCTGTCAGGTTTGCTCGGGCCCTGTCGGGCCTTGTCGGGCCCTGTCGGGTTTGCTCGGGCTCTGTCGGGCTCCAGCGGGCCCTGTCGGGTTTGCTCGGGCCCTGTCAGGCTCTGTCAGGCCCTGTCGGGTTTGCTCGGGCCCTATCGGCCTCCGTCGGGCCCTGTCAGGTTTCCTCGGGCCCTGTCGAACGCCATCGAGCCCTGTCAGGCTCCGTCGGGCCCTTTCGGGTTTCCTCGGGCCCTGTCGGGCTCCGTCGGGCCCTGTCGGATTTGCTCAGGCCCTGTCGGGTTTGCTCGGGCCCTGTCGTTCTCCGTCGGGTTTCCTCGGGCCCTGTCAGGCTCCGTCGAGCCCTGTCAGGCTCCGTCGGGCCCTTTCAGGTTTCCTCGGGCCCTGTCGGGCTCCATCGAGCCCTGTCAGGTTTGCTCGGGCCCTGTCGGGTTTGCATGGGCCCTGTTGGGCTCCATCGGACCCTGTCAGGCTTTGTAGGGTTCTGTCAGGTTTGCTCGGGCCCTGTCGGGTTTGCCCGCATCTTGTCGGGCTCCGTCAAGCCCTGTCAGGTTCGCTCGGGCCCTGTCAGGTTTGCTCGGGCCCTGTCAGGCTCCGTCGGGCCCTTTCAGGTTTCCTCGGGCCCTGTCGGGTTTGCTCGAGCCCTGTCGGGCTCCATCGGACCCTGTCAGGCTTTGTCGGGTCCTGTCGGGTTTGCTCGGGCCCTGTCGGGCCTTGTCGGGCCCTGTCAGGTTTGCTCGGGCCCTGACGGGCTCCAGCGGGCCCTGTCGGGTTTGCTCGGGCCCTGTCAGGCTCCGTCAGGCCCTGTCGGGTTTGCTCGGGCCCTATCGGCCTCCGTCGATCCCTGTCGGGTTTCCTCGGGCCCTGTCGAACGCCATCGAGCCCTGTCAGGCTCCGTCGGGCCCTTTCGGGTTTCCTCGGGCCCTGTCGGGCTCCGTCGGGCCCTGTCGGATTTGCTCAGGCCCTGTCGGGTTTGCTCGGGCCCTGTCGTTCTCCGTCGGGCCCTGTCGTTCTCCGTCGGGCCCTGTCGGGTTTCCTCGGGCCCTGTCGGGCTCCATCGAGCCCTGTCAGGCTCCGTCGGGCCCTTTCGGGTTTGCTCGGGCCCTGTCGGGCTCCGTCGGGCCCTGTCAGGCCTTGTCAGGTTCTTTCAGGTTTGCTTAGGCCCTGTCGGGCCTTGTCGGGCCCTGTCGGGTTTGCTCGGGCCCTGTCGGGTTTGCTCGGGCCCTGTCGGGCTCCGTCGGGCCCTGTCGGGTTTGCATGGGCCCTGTCGGGCTCCGTCGCGCCCTGTCGGGTTTCCTCGGGCCCTGTCGGGCTCCGTCGAGCCCTGTCAGGTTTGCTCGGGCCCTGTCGGGTTTGCACGGGCCCTGTTGGGCTCCATCGGACCCTGTCAGGCTTTGTAGGCTTCTGTCAGGTTTACTCGGGCCCTGTCGGGTTTGCCCGCATCCTGTCGGGCTCCGTCAAGCCCTATCAGGTTCGCTCGGGCCCCGTCGGGTTTGCTCGGGCCCTGTCAGGCTCCGTCAGGCCCTGTCGGGTTTGCTCGTGCCCTGTAAGGATTCGTCGGGCCCTGTCGGGTTTGCTCGGGCCCTGTCGGGCTCCTTCGTGCCCTGTCAGGTTTGCTCGGGCCCTGTCGGGTTTGCTCGGGCCCTGTCGGGCTCCGTCGCGCCCTGTCAGGTTTGCTCGGGCCCTGTAAGGATCCGTCGGGCCCTGTCGGGTTTGCTCGGGCCCTGTCGGGCTCCTTCGTGCCCTGTCAGGTTTGCTCGTTCCCTATCGGGTTTGCTCGGGCCCTGTCGGGCTCCGTCGAGCCCTGTCGGGTTTGCTCAGGCCCTGTCGGGCTCCGTCGAGCCCTGTCGGGTTTGCTCGGGCCCTGTCAGGCTCTGTCGGGCCCTGTCGGGTTTCCTCAGGCCCTGTCAGGCTGCATCGAGCCCTGTCAGGCTTTGTCGAACCCTGTTGCGTTCGCTCGGGCCCTGTCGGGTTTGCTCGGGCCCTGTCGGGTTTGCTGAAGCCCTGTCAGGCTTCGTCGGACCCTGTCGAGTGTGCTCGGGCCCTGTCGGGCTCCGTCGAGCCCTGTCGGGTTTGCTCGGGCCCTGTCAGGCTCCGTTGGGCCCTGTCGGATTTCCTCGGGCCGCGTCGGGTTTGCTCGGGCCCTGTCGGGTTCCGTCGGGCCCTGTCGGGTTTCCTCGGGCCCTGTCAGGCTCCGTCAAGCCCTGTCTGTTTTGCTCGGGCCCTGTCGGTTTTGCTCGGGCCGTGTCGGGCTCTGTCGGGCCCTGTCTGGTTTCCTCGGGCTCTGTCGGGTTTGCTCGGGCCCTGTCGGGTTCGCTCGGGCCCTGTCGGGTTTGCTCGGGCCCTGTCAGGCTCCGTCAAGCCCTGTCGGGTTTGCTCGGGCCCTGTCGGGTTTGCTAGGGCCCTGTCGGGCTCCGTCGGGCCCTGTCTGGTTTCCTCGGGCCCTGTCGGGCTCCGTCGGGCCCTGTCGGGTTTGCTCGGGTCCTGTCGGGTTTGCTGAAGCCCTGTCAGGCTTCGTCGGACCCTGTCGGGTTTGCTCGGGCCCTGTCGGGCTCCGTCGAGCCCTGTCGGGTTTGCATGGGCCTTGTCGGGCTCCGTCGCGCCCTGTCGGGTTTCCTCGGGCCCTGTCGGGCTCCATCGAGCCCTGTCAGGTTTGCTCGGGCCCTGTCGGGTTTGCACGGGCCCTGTTGGGCTCCATCGGACCCTGTCAGGCTTTGTAGGGTTCTGTCAGGTTTGCTCGGGCCCTGTCGGGTTTGCCCGCATCCTGTCGGGCTCCGTCAAGCCCTGTCAGGTTCGCTCGGGCCCTGTCGGGTTTGCTCGGGCCCTGTCAGGCTCCGTCAGGCCCTGTCGGGTTTGCTCGTGCCCTGTCGGGCTCCGTCGGGCCCTGTCAGGTTTGCTCGGGCCCTCTAAGGATCCGTCGGGCCTTGTCGGGTTGCTCGGGCCCTGTCGGGCTCCTTCGTGCCCTGTCAGGTTTGCTCGGGCCCTGTCGGATTTGCTCGGGCCCTGTCGGGCTCCGTCGAGCCCTGTCGGATTTCCTCGGGCCCTGTCAGTCTCCGTCAAGCCCTGTCGGGTTTGCTCGGGCCCTGTCGGTTTTTCTCGGGCCCTGTCGGGCTCTGTCGGGCCCTGTCTGGTTTCCTCGGACCCTGTCGGGCTCCCTCGGGCCCTGTCGGGTTCGCTCGGGCCCTGTTGGGTTTGCTCGGGCCCTGTCAGGCTCCGTCAAGCCCTGTCGGGTTTGCTCGGGCCCTGTCGGGTTTGCTAGGGCCCTGTCGGGCTCCGTCGGGTCCTGTCAGGTTCGCTCGGGCCCTGTCGGGTTTGCTCGGGCCCTGTCAGGCTCCGTCAGGCCCTGTCGGGTTTGCTCGTGCCCTGTCGGGCTCCGTCGGGCCCTGTCAGGTTTGCTCGGGCCCTGTAAGGATCCGTCGGGCCCTGTCGGGTTTGCTCGGGCCCTGTCGGGCTCCTTCGTGCCCTGTCAGGTTTGCTCGGGCCCTGTCGGGTTTGCTCGGGCCCTGTCGGGTTTGCTCGGGCTCTGTCGGGCTCCAGCGGGCCCTGTCGGGTTTGCTCGGGCCCTGTCAGGCTCCGTCAGGCCCTGTCGGGTTTGCTCGGGCCCTATCGGCCTCCGTCGGGCCCTGTCGGGTTTCCTCCGGCCCTGTCGGACTCCATCGAGCCCTGTCAGGCTCCGTCGGGCTCTTTCGGGTTTGCTCGGGCCCTGTCGGGCTCCGTCGGGCCCTGTCAGGCTATGTCAGGTCCTGTCAGGTTTGCTCGGGCCCTGTCGGGCCTTGTCGGGCCCTGTCGGGTTTGCTCGGGCTCTGTCGGGCTCCAGCGGGCCCTGTCGGGTTTGCTCGGGCCCTGTCAGGCTCCGTCAGGCCCTGTCGGGTTTGCTCGGGCCCTATCGGCCTCCGTCGGGCCCTGTCAGGTTTCCTCGGGCCCTGTCGAACGCCATCGAGCCCTGTCAGGCTCCGTCGGGCCCTTTCGGGTTTCCTCGGGCCCTGTCGGGCTCCGTCGGGCCCTGTCGGATTTGCTCAGGCCCTGTCGGGTTTGCTCGGGCCCTGTCGTTCTCCGTCGGGTTTCCTCGGGCCCTGTCGGGCTCCATCGAGCCCTGTCAGGCTCCGTCGGGCCCTTTCAGGTTTCCTCGGGCCCTGTCGGGCTCCATCGAGCCCTGTCAGGTTTGCTCGGGCCCTGTCGGGTTTGCTAGGGCCCTGTCGGGCTCCGTCGGGCCCTGTCTGGTTTCCTCGGGCCCTGTCGGGCTCCGTCGGGCCCTGTCGGGTTTGCTCGGGTCCTGTCGGGTTTGCTGAAGCCCTGTCAGGCTTCGTCGGACCCTGTCGGGTTTGCTCGGGCCCTGTCGGGCTCCGTCGAGCCCTGTCGGGTTTGCATGGGCCTTGTCGGGCTCCGTCGCGCCCTGTCGGGTTTCCTCGGGCCCTGTCGGGCTCCATCGAGCCCTGTCAGGTTTGCTCGGGCCCTGTCGGGTTTGCACGGGCCCTGTTGGGCTCCATCGGACCCTGTCAGGCTTTGTAGGGTTCTGTCAGGTTTGCTCGGGCCCTGTCGGGTTTGCCCGCATCCTGTCGGGCTCCGTCAAGCCCTGTCAGGTTCGCTCGGGCCCTGTCGGGTTTGCTCGGGCCCTGTCAGGCTCCGTCAGGCCCTGTCGGGTTTGCTCGTGCCCTGTCGGGCTCCGTCGGGCCCTGTCAGGTTTGCTCGGGCCCTCTAAGGATCCGTCGGGCCTTGTCGGGTTGCTCGGGCCCTGTCGGGCTCCTTCGTGCCCTGTCAGGTTTGCTCGGGCCCTGTCGGATTTGCTCGGGCCCTGTCGGGCTCCGTCGAGCCCTGTCGGATTTCCTCGGGCCCTGTCAGTCTCCGTCAAGCCCTGTCGGGTTTGCTCGGGCCCTGTCGGTTTTTCTCGGGCCCTGTCGGGCTCTGTCGGGCCCTGTCTGGTTTCCTCGGACCCTGTCGGGCTCCCTCGGGCCCTGTCGGGTTCGCTCGGGCCCTGTCGGGTTTGCTCGGGCCCTGTCAGGCTCCGTCAAGCCCTGTCGGGTTTGCTCGGGCCCTGTCGGGTTTGCTAGGGCCCTGTCGGGCTCCGTCGGGTCCTGTCAGGTTCGCTCGGGCCCTGTCGGGTTTGCTCGGGCCCTGTCAGGCTCCGTCAGGCCCTGTCGGGTTTGCTCGTGCCCTGTCGGGCTCCATCGGGCCCTGTCGGGTTTCCTCGGGCCCTGTCAGGCTCCGTCAAGCCCTGTCTGTTTTGCTCGGGCCCTGTCGGTTTTGCTCGGGCCGTGTCGGGCTCTGTCGGGCCCTGTCTGGTTTCCTCGGGCTCTGTCGGGTTTGCTCGGGCCCTGTCGGGTTCGCTCGGGCCCTGTCGGGTTTGCTCGGGCCCTGTCAGGCTCCGTCAAGCCCTGTCGGGTTTGCTCGGGCCCTGTCGGGTTTGCTAGGGCCCTGTCGGGCTCCGTCGGGCCCTGTCTGGTTTCCTCGGGCCCTGTCGGGCTCCGTCGGGCCCTGTCGGGTTTGCTCGGGTCCTGTCGGGTTTGCTGAAGCCCTGTCAGGCTTCGTCGGACCCTGTCGGGTTTGCTCGGGCCCTGTCGGGCTCCGTCGAGCCCTGTCGGGTTTGCATGGGCCTTGTCGGGCTCCGTCGCGCCCTGTCGGGTTTCCTCGGGCCCTGTCGGGCTCCATCGAGCCCTGTCAGGTTTGCTCGGGCCCTGTCGGGTTTGCACGGGCCCTGTTGGGCTCCATCGGACCCTGTCAGGCTTTGTAGGGTTCTGTCAGGTTTGCTCGGGCCCTGTCGGGTTTGCCCGCATCCTGTCGGGCTCCGTCAAGCCCTGTCAGGTTCGCTCGGGCCCTGTCGGGTTTGCTCGGGCCCTGTCAGGCTCCGTCAGGCCCTGTCGGGTTTGCTCGTGCCCTGTCGGGCTCCGTCGGGCCCTGTCAGGTTTGCTCGGGCCCTCTAAGGATCCGTCGGGCCTTGTCGGGTTGCTCGGGCCCTGTCGGGCTCCTTCGTGCCCTGTCAGGTTTGCTCGGGCCCTGTCGGATTTGCTCGGGCCCTGTCGGGCTCCGTCGAGCCCTGTCGGATTTCCTCGGGCCCTGTCAGTCTCCGTCAAGCCCTGTCGGGTTTGCTCGGGCCCTGTCGGTTTTTCTCGGGCCCTGTCGGGCTCTGTCGGGCCCTGTCTGGTTTCCTCGGACCCTGTCGGGCTCCCTCGGGCCCTGTCGGGTTCGCTCGGGCCCTGTCGGGTTTGCTCGGGCCCTGTCAGGCTCCGTCAAGCCCTGTCGGGTTTGCTCGGGCCCTGTCGGGTTTGCTAGGGCCCTGTCGGGCTCCGTCGGGTCCTGTCAGGTTCGCTCGGGCCCTGTCGGGTTTGCTCGGGCCCTGTCAGGCTCCGTCAGGCCCTGTCGGGTTTGCTCGTGCCCTGTCGGGCTCCGTCGGGCCCTGTCAGGTTTGCTCGGGCCCTGTAAGGATCCGTCGGGCCCTGTCGGGTTTGCTCGGGCCCTGTCGGGCTCCTTCGTGCCCTGTCAGGTTTGCTCGGGCCCTGTCGGGTTTGCTCGGGCCCTGTCGGGCTCCGTCGAGCCCTGTCGGGTTTGCTCGGGCCCTGTCGGGTTTGCTCGGGCCCTGTCGGGTTTGCTGAAGCCCTGTCAGGCTTCGTCAGACCCTGTCGAGTGTGCTCGGGCCCTGTCGGGCTCCGTCGAGCCCTGTCGGGTTTGCTCGGGCCCTGTCAGGCTCCGTTGGGCCCTGTCGGATTTCCTCGGGCCCCGTCGGGTTTGCTCGGGCCCTGTCGGGTTCTGTCGGGCCCTGTCGGGTTTCCTCGGGCCCTGTCGGACTCCATCGACCCCTGTCAGGCTCCGTCGGGCTCTTTCGGGTTTGCTCGGGCCCTGTCGGGCTCCGTCGGGCCCTGTCAGGCTTTGTCAGGTCCTGTCAGGTTTGCTCGGGCCCTGTCGGGCCTTGTCGGGCCCTGTCGGGTTTGCTCGGGCTCTGTCGGGCTCCAGCGGGCCCTGTCGGGTTTGCTCGGGCCCTGTCAGGCTCCGTCAGGCCCTGTCGGGTTTGCTCGGGCCCTATCGGCCTCCGTCGGGCCCTGTCGGGTTTCCTCGGGCCCTGTCGAACGCCATCGAGCCCTGTCAGGCTCCGTCGGGCCCTTTCGGGTTTCCTCGGGCCCTGTCGGGCTCCGTCGGGCCCTGTCGGATTTGCTCAGGCCCTGTCGGGTTTGCTCGGGCCCTTTCGTTCTCCGTCGGGCCCTGTCGGGTTTCCTCGGGCCCTGTCGGGCTCCATCGAGCCCTGTCAGGCTACGTCGGGCCCTTTCAGGTTTGCTCGGGCCCTGTCGGGTTTGCTGAAGCCCTGTCAGGCTTCGTCGGACCCTGTCGGGTTTGCTCGGGCCCTGTCGGGCTCCGTCGAGCCCTGTCGGGTTTGCATGGGCCCTGTCGGGCTCCGTCGCGCCCTGTCGGGTTTGCATGGGCCCTGTTGGGCTCCGTCGCGCCCTGTCAGGTTTCCTCGGGCCCTGTCGGGCTCCATCGAGCCCTGTCAGGTTTGCTCGGGCCCTGTCGGGTTTGCAAGGGCCCTGTTGGGCTCCATCGAACCCTGTCAGGCTTTGTAGGCTTCTGTCAGGTTTGCTCGGGCCCTGTCGGGTGTGCCTGCATCCTGTCGGGCTCCGTCAAGCCCTGTCAAGTTCGCTCGGGCCCTGTCGGGTTTGCTCGGGCCCTGTCAGGCTCCGTCAGGCCCTGTCGGGTTTCCTCGGGCCCTGTCGGGCTCCGTCGGGCCCTGTCAGCTTTGCTCAGGCCTTGTAAGGATCCGTCGGGCCCTGTCGGGTTTGCTTGGGCCCTGTCGGGCTCCTTCGTGCCCTGTCAGGTTTGCCCGGGCCCTGTCGGGTTTGCTCGGGCCCTGTCAGGCTCCGTCGAGCCCTGTCGGGTTTGCTCGGGCCCTGTCAGGCTCCGTCGGGCCCTGTCAGGTTTCCTCGGGCCCTGTCAGGCTGCATCGAGTCCCGTCAGGCTTTGTCGAACCCTGTTGCGTTCGCTCGGGCCCTGTCGGGTTTGCTCGGGCCCTGTCGGGTTTGCTGAAGCCCTGTCAGGCTTCGTCGGACCCTGTCGAGTGTGCTCGGGACCTGTCGGGCTCCGTCGAGCCCTGTCGGGTTTGCTCGGGCCCTGTCAGGCTCCGTCGGGCCCTGTCGGATTTCCTCGGGCCCCGTCGGGTTTGCTCGGGCCCTGTCGGGTTTGCTCGGGCCCTGTCAGGCTCCGTAATGCCCTGTCAGGTTTGCTCGGGCCCTGTCGGATTTGCTCGGGCCCTGTCGGGCTCCATCGAGCCCTGTCAGGCTCCGTCGTACCCTGTCAGGCTTTGTCAGGACCTGTCGGGTTTGCTCGGGCCCTGTCGGGTTTCCTCGGGCCCTGTCGGGCTCCCTCGGGCCCTGTCGGGTTCGCTCGGGCCCTGTCGGGTTTGCTCGGGCCCTGTCAGGCTCCGTCAAGCCCTGTCGGGTTTGCTCGGGCCCTGTCGGGTTTGCTAGGGCCCTGTCGGGCTCCGTCGGGCCCTGTCTGGTTTCCTCGGGCCCTGTCGGGCTCCGTCGGGCCCTGTCGGGTTTGCTCAGGCCCTGTCGGGTTTGCTGAAGCCCTGTCAGGCTTCGTCGGACCCTGTCGGGTTTGCTCGGGCCCTGTCGGGCTCTGTCGAGCCCTGTCGGGTTTGCATGGGCCCTGTCGGGCTCCGTCGCGCCCTGTCGGGTTTCCTCGGGCCCTGTCGGGCTCCATCGAGCCCTGTCAGGTTTGCTCGGGCCCTGTCGGGTTTGCACGGGCCCTGTTGGGCTCTATCGGACCCTGTCAGGCTTTGTAGGGTTCTGTCAGGTTTGCTCGGGCCCTGTCGGGTTTGCCCTCATCCTGTCGGGCTCCGTCAAGCCCTGTCAGGTTCGCTCAAGCCCTGTCGGGTTTGCTCGGGCCCTGTCGGGCTCCGTCGGGCCCTGTCAGCTTTGCTCGGGCCTTTTAAGGATCCGTCGGGCCCTGTCTGGTTTGCTCGGGCCCTGTCAGGCTCCGTCAGGCCCTGTCGGGTTTGCTCGTGCCCTGTCGGGCTCCGTCGGGCCCTGTCGGGTTTGCTCGGGCCCTGTCGGTTCTCGGTCGGGCCCTGTCGGGTTTGCTCAGGCCCTGTCAGGCTCTGTCGGGCCCTGTCGAGTTTCCTCGGGCCCTATCGGGCTCCATCGGGCCCTGTCGGGTTTGCTCGGGCCCGGTCGGGTTTGCTCAAGCCCTGTCAGGCTCCGTCGGGCCCTGTCGGGTTTGCTCAGGCCCTGTCGGTCTTCGTCGGGCCCTGTCGGGTTTGCTCAGGCCCTGTCGGTCTCCGTCGGGCCCTGTCGGGTTTGCTCGGGCCCTGTCGGGTTTGCTCGGGCCCTGTCAGACCTTGTCAGGCCCTGTCGGGTTTGCTCGGGTCCTGTCAGGCTCCCTCGCGCCCTGTCGGGTTTCCTCGGGCCCTGTGGGGCCCCCATCGAGCCCTGTCAGGTTTGCTAGGGCCCTGTCGGGTTTGCTCGGGCCCTGTCGGTCTCCATCGGACCCTGCCAGGCTTTGTCGGGTCCTGTCGGGTTTGCTCAGGTCCTGTCAGACCTTGTCAGGCCCTGTCGGGTTTGCTCGGGCCCTGTCGGGTTTGCTCGGGCCCTGTCGGGCTCCGTCGCGCCCTGTCAGGTTCGCTCGGGCCCTGTCGGGTTTGCTCGGGCCCTGTCAGGCTCCCTCAAGCCTTGTCAGGTTTCCTCGAGCCCTGTCGGGCTCCGTCGGGCCCTGTCAGGTTTGCTCGGGCACTGTCAGGTTTGCTCGGGCCCTGTCGGGCTCCGTCGGGCCCTGTCGGGTTTGCTCGGACCCTGTCGGGCTCCGTCGGGCCCTGTCAGGTTTGCTCGGGCCCTGTCGGGTTTGCTCGGGCCCTGTCGGGCTCCGTCGAGCCCTGTCGGGTTTGCTCGGGCCCTGTCAGGCTCCGTCGGGCCCTATCGGGTTTCCTCGGGCCCTGTCGGGCTCCATCGAGCCCTGTCAGGCTCCGTCAAGACATGTCGGGTTTGCTCGGGCCCTGTCGGGCTCCGTCGGGCCCTGTCAGGTTTGCTCGGGCCCTGTCGGGCTCCGTTGGGCCCTGTTGGATTTGCTCAGGCCCTGTCGGGTTTCTTCAGGCCCTGTCGGGGTCCATCGGGCCCTGTCGGGTTTGCTCGGGTCCTGTCGGGTTTCCACAGGCCCTGTCGGGTTTGCTCGGGCCCTGTCAGGCTCCGGCGGGCCCTGTCGGGTTTGCTCGGGCCCTGTCGGGTTTGCTGAAGCCCTGTCAGGCTTCGTCGGGCCCTGTCGGGTGTGCTCGGGCCCTGTCGGGCTCCGTCGAGCCCTGTCGGGTGTGCTCGGGCCCTGTCAGGCTCCGTCGCGCCCTGTCGGGTTTCCTCGGGCATGGCGGGCTCCATCGAGCCCTGTCAGGTTTGCTTGGGCCCTGTCGGGTTTGCTCGGGCCCTGTCGGGCTCCATCGGACCCTGTCAGGCTTTGTCAGGTCCTGTCTGGTTTGCTCGGGCCCTGTCAAGCCTTGTCGGGCCCTGTCAGGTTTGCTCGGGCCCTGACGGGCTTAGTCGGGCCCTGTCAAGTTTGCTCAGGCCCTGTCGGGTTTGCTCGGGCGCTGTCGGGTTCCGTCAGGCCCTGTTGGGTTTGCTCGGGCCCTGTCAAGTTTGCTCAGGCCCTGTCGGGTTTGCTCGGGCGCTGTCGGGTTCCGTCAGGCCCTGTCAGGTTTGCTCGGGCCCTGTCGGGCTCTGTCGGGCCCTGTCAGGCTCCGTCGGGCCCTCTCGGGTTTGCTCGGGCCCTGTTGGGCTCCATCGGGCCCTGTCAGGCTCCGTCAAGCCATGTCGGGTTTGCTCGGGCCCTGTCGGGCTCCGTCGGGCCCTGTCAGGTTTGCTCGGGCCCTGTCGGGCTCCGTTGGGCCCTGTTGGATTTGCTCGGGCCCTGTCGGGTTTGTTCAGGCCCTGTCGGGGTCCATCGGGCCCTGTCGGGTTTGCTCGGGTCCTGTCGGGTTTCCACAGGCCCTGTCGGGTTTGCTCGGGCCCTGTCAGGCTCCGTCGGGCCCTGTCGGGTTTGCTCGGGCCTTGTCGTTCTCTGTCGAGCCCTGTCGGATTTGCTCGGGCCGTGTCAGGTTTGCTCGGGCCCTGTCGGGCTCCGTCGGGCCCTGTCGGGTTTGCTCGGGCCCTGTCAGGCTCTGTCGGGCCCTGTCGAGTTTCCTCGGGCCCTATCGAGCTCCGTTGGGCCCTGTCGGGTTTGCTCGGGCCCTGTCAGGTTTGCACAAGCCCTGTCAGGCTTTGTCGGGCCCTGTCGGGTTTGCTCGGGCCCTGTCGGTCTCCGTCGGGCCCTGTCGGGTTTGCTCGGGCCCTGTCGGGCTCCGTCAGGCCCTGTCAGGTTTGCTCGGGCCCTGTCGGGATTGCTCGGGCCCTGTCGGACTCCGTCGAGCCCTGTCGGGTTTGCTCGGACCCGACAGGCTCCCTCGCGCCCTGTCGGGTTTCCTCGGGCTCTGTGGGGCCCCCATCGAGCCCTGTCAGGTTTGCTAGGGCCCTGTCGGGTTTGCTCAGGCCCTGTCGGGTTTGCTCGGGCCCTGTCGGGCTCCGTCGCGCCCTGTCAGGTTCGCTCGGGCCCTGTCGGGTTTGCTTGGGCCCTGTCAGGCTCCCTCAAGCCTTGTCAGGTTTCCTCGAGCCCTGTCGGGCTCCGTCGGGCCCTGTCAGGTTTGCTCGGGCACTGTCAGGTTTGCTCGGGCCCTGTCGGGCTCCGTCGGGCCCTGTCGGGTTTGCTCGGACCCTGTCGGGCTCCGTCGGGCCCTGTCAGGTTTGCTCGGGCCCTGTCGGGTTTGCTTGGGCCCTGTCGGGCTCCGTCGAGCCCTATCGGGTTTCCTCGGGCCCTGTCGGGCTCCATCGAGCCCTGTCAGGCTCTGTGAGGCTTTGTCGGGTTTGCTCGGGCCCTGTCGGGCTCCGTCGGGCCCTGTCAGGCTTTGTCAGGTGCTGTCGGGTTTGCTCGGGCCCTGTCGGGCCTTGTCGGGCCCTGTCGGGTTTGCTCAGGCCCTGTCGGTTTTACTCGGGCCCTGTCAGGCTCCGACAAGCCCTGTCGGGTTTGCTCGGGCCCTGTCTTTTTTGCTCGGGCCCTCTCGGGCTCCGTCGGGCCCTGTCGGGTTTCCTCGGGCCCTGTCGGGCTCCGTCGGGCCCTGTCGGGTTTGCTCGGGCCCTGTCGGGTTTGCTGAATCCCTGTCAGGCTTCGTCGGACCCTGTCGGGTTTGCTAGGGCCCTGTCGGGCTCCGTCGGGCCCTGTCGGGTTTGCTCGGGCCCTGTCTAATTTGCTTGGGCCCTCTCGGGCTCCGTCGAGCCATGTCGGGTTTGCTCGGGCCCTGTCGGGCTCCATCGGACCCTGTCAGGCTTTGTCGGGTCCTGTCGGGTTTGCTCAGGTCCTGTCGGGCCTTCTCAGGCCCTGTCGGGTTCGCTCGGGCCCTGTCAGGTTTGCTCGGGCCCTGTCGGGTTTGCTCGGGCCCTGTCGGGCTCCGTCGCGCCCTGTCAGGTTCGCTCGGGCCCTGTCGGGTTTGCTCGGGCCCTGTCAGGCTCCCTCAAGCCTTGTCAGGTTTCCTCGAGCCCTGTCGAGCTCCGTCGGGCCCTGTCAGGTTTGCTCGGGCACTGTCAGGTTTGCTCGGGCCCTGTCGGGCTCCGTCGGGCCCTGTCGGGTTTGCTCGGACCCTGTCGGGCTCCGTCGGGCCCTGTCAGGTTTGCTCGGGCCCTGTCGGGTTTGCTTGGGTCCTGTCGGGCTCTGTCGAGCCCTGTCGGGTTTGCTCGGGCCCTGTCAGGCTCCGTCGGGCCCTATCGGGTTTCCTCGGGCCCTGTCGGGCTCCATCGAGCCCTGTCAGGCTCTGTGAGGCTTTGTCGGGTTTGCTCGGGCCCTGTCGGGCTCCGTCGCGCCCTGTCAGGTTCGCTCGGGCCCTGTCGGGTTTGCTCGGGCCCTGTCAGGCTCCCTCAAGCCTTGTCAGGTTTCCTCGAGCCCTGTCGAGCTCCGTCGGGCCCTGTCAGGTTTGCTCGGGCCCTGTCAGGTTTGCTCGGGCACTGTCAGGTTTGCTCGGGCCCTGTCGGGCTCCGTCAGGCCCTGTCGGGTTTGCTTGGACCCTGTCGGGCTCCGTCGGGCCCTGTCAGGTTTGCTCGGGCCCTGTCGGGTTTGCTCGGGTCCTGTCGGGCTCCGTCGAGCCCTGTCGGGTTTGCTCGGGCCCTGTCAGGCTCCGTCGGGCCCTATCGGGTTTCCTCGGGCCCTGTCGGGCTCCATCGAGCCCTGTCAGGCTCTGTGAGGCTTTGTCGGGTTTGCTCGGGCCCTGTCGGGCTCCGTCGGGCCCTGTCAGGCTTTGGCAGGTCCTGTCGGGTTTGCTCGGGCCCTGTCGGGCCTTGTCGGGCACTGTCGGGTTTGCTCAGGCCCTGTCGGTTTTACTCGGGCCCTGTCAGGCTCTGACAAGCCCTGTCGGGTTTGCTCGGGCCATGTCGGGTTTGCTCGGGCCCTCTCGGGCTCCGTCGGGCCCTGTCGGGTTTCCTCGGGCCCTGTCGGGCTCTGTCGGGCCCTGTCGGGTTTGCTCGGGCCCTGTCGGGTTTGCTGAAGCCCTGTCAGGCTTCGTCGGACCCTGTCGGGTTTGCTAGAGCCCTGTCGGGCTCCGTCGGGCCTTGTCGGGTTTGCTCGGGCCTTGTCTAATTTGCTTGGGCCCTCTCGGGCTCCGTCGAGCCATGTCGGGTTTGCTTGGGCCCTGTCGGGCTCCATCAGACCCTGTCAGGCTTTGTCGGGTCCTGTCGGGTTTGCTCAGGTCCTGTCGGGCCTTCTCAGGCCCTGTTGGGTTTGCTCGGGCCCTGTCAGGTTTGCTCGGGCCCTGTCGGGTTTGCTCGGGCCCTGTCAGGTTCGCTCGGGCCCTGTCGGGTTTGCTCGAGCCCTGTCGGGCTCCGTCGGGCCCTGTCGGGTTTGCTGAAGCCCTGTCAGGCTCCGTCGGTCCCTGTCGGGTTTGCTCGGGCCCTGTTGGGCTCCGTCGGGCCCTGTCAGGTTTGCTCGGGCCCTGTCAGGCTCTGTCGAGCCCTGTCGGGTTTGCTCGGGCCCTGTCAGGCTCCGTCGGGCCCTGTCGGGTTTCCTCGGGCCCTGTCGGGCTCCATCGAGCCCTGTCAGGCTCTGTCGGGCCCTGTCGGGTTTGCTCGGGCCCTGTCAGGCTCCGTCGGGCCCTGTCAGGCTTTGTCAGGTCCTGTCAGGTTTGCTCGGGCCCTGTCGGGCCTTGTCGGGCCCTGTCGGGTTTGCTCGGGCTCTGTCGGGTTCCGTCAGGCCCTGTCGGGTTTGCTCAGGCCCTGTCGGGCGCTGTCGGGCCCTGTCAGGCTCCGTCGGGCCCTCTTGGGTTTGTTCGGGCCCTGTTGGGCTCCATCGGGCCCTGTTAGGCTCCGTCAAGCCATGTCGGGTTTGCTCGGGCCCTGTCAGGCTCCGTCGGGCCCTGTCAGGTTTGCTCGGGCCCTGTCGGGCTCCGTTGGGCCCTGTTGGATTTGCTCGGGCCCTGTCGGGTTTCTTCAGGCCCTGTCGGGGTCCATCGGGCCCTGTCGGGTTTGCTCGGGTCCTATCGGGCTTCCACAGGCCCTGTCGGGTTTGCTCGGGCCCTGTCAGGCTCCGTCGGGCCCTGTCGGGTTTGCTCGGGCCTTGTCGTTCTCTGTCGAGCCCTGTCGGATTTGCTCGGGCCCTGTCGGGTTTGCTCGGGCCCTGTCGGGCTCCGTCGGGCCCTGTCGGGTTTGCTCGGGCCCTGTCAGGCTCTGTCGGGCCCTGTCGAGTTTCCTAGGGCCCTATCGGGCTCTGTTGGGCCCTGTCGGGTTTGCTCGGGCCCGGTCGGGTTTGCTCAAGCCCTGTCAGGCTCCGTCGGGCCCTGTCGGGTTTGCTCGGGCCCTGTCGGTCTCCGTCGGGCCCTGTCGGGTTTGCTCGGGCCCTGTCGGGCTCCGTCAGGCCCTGTCAGGTTTGCTCGGGCCCTGTCGGGTTTGCTCGGGCCCTGTCGGACTCCGTCGAGCCCTGTCGGGTTTGCTCGGGCCCTGTCAAGCTCCCTCGCGCCCTGTCGGGTTTCCTCGGGCCCTGTGGGGCCCCCATCGAGCCCTGTCAGGTTTGCTAGGGCACTGTCGGGTTTGCTCGGGCCCTGTTGGTCTCCATCGGACCCTGCCAGGCTTTGTCGGGTCCTGTCGGGTTTGCTCAGGTCCTGTCAGACCTTGTCAGGCCCTGTCGGGTTTGCTCGGGCCCTGTCGGGCTCCGTCGCGCCCTGTCAGGTTCGCTCGGGCCCTGTCGGGTTTGCTCGGGCCCTGTCAGGCTCCCTCAAGCCTTGTCAGGTTTCCTCGAGCCCTGTCGGGCTCCGTTGAGCCCTGTCAGGTTTGCTCGGGCACTGTCAGGTTTGCTCGGGCCCTGTCGGGCTCCGTCGGGCCCTGTCGGGTTTGCTCGGACCCTGTCGGGCTCCGTCGGGCCCTGTCAGGTTTGCTCGGGCCCTGTCGGGTTTGCTCGGGCCCTGTCGGGCTCCGTCGAGCCCTGTCGGGTTTGCTCGGGCCCTGTCAGGCTCCGTCGGGCCCTATCGGGTTTCCTCGGGCCCTGTCGGGCTCCATCGAGCCCTGTCAGGCTCTGTGAGGCTTTGTCGGGTTTGCTCGGGCCCTGTCGGGCCTTGTCGGGCCCTGTCGGGTTTCCTCAGGCCCTGTCGGTTTTACTCGGGCCCTGTCAGGCTCCGACAAGCCCTGTCGGGTTTGCTCGGGCCCTGTCTTTTTTGCTCGGGCCCTCTCGGGCTCCGTCGGGCCCTGTCGGGTTTCCTCGGGCACTGTCGGGGTCCGTCGGGCCCTGTCGGGTTTGCTCGGGCCCTGTCGGGTTTGCTGAAGCCCTGTCAGGCTTCGTCGGACCCTGTCGGGTTTGCTAGGGCCCTGTCAGGCTCCGTCGGGCCCTGTCGGGTTTGCTCGGGCCCTGTCTAATTTGCTTGGGCCCTCTCGGGCTCCGTCGAGCCATGTCGGGTTTGCTCGGGCCCTGTCGGGCTCCATCGGACCCTGTCAGGCTTTGTCGGGTCCTATCGGGTTTGCTCAGGTCCTGTCGGGCCTTGTCAGGCCCTGTCGGGTTTGCTCGGGCCCTGTCAGGTTTGCTCGGGCCCTGTCGGGTTTGCTCGGGCCCTGTCAGGTTCGCTCGGGCCCTGTCGGGTTTGCTCGAGCCCTGTCGGGCTCCGTCAGGCCCTGTCGGGTTTGCTCGGTCCCTGTCAAGTTTGCTCAGGCCCTGTCGGGTTTGCTCGGGCGCTGTCGGGTTCCGTCAGGCCCTGTCGGGTTTGCTCGGGCCCTGTCGGGCGCTGTCGGGCCCTGTCAGGCTCCATCGGGCCCTCTCGGGTTTGCTCGGGCCCTGTTGGGCTCCATCGGGCCCTGTCAGGCTCCGTCAAGCCATGTCGGGTTTGCTCGGGCCCTGTCGGGCTCCGTCGGGCCCTGTCAGGTTTGCTCGGGCCCTGTCGGGCTCCGTTGGGCCCTGTTGGATTTGCTCGGGCCCTGTCGGGTTTCTTCAGGCCCTGTCGGGGTCCATCGGGCCCTGTCGGGTTTGCTCGGGCCCTGTCAGGCTCCGGCGGGCCCTGTCGGGTTTGCTCGGGCCCTGTCGGGTTTGCTGAAGCCCTGTCAGGCTTCGTCGGGCCCTGTCGGGTGTGCTCGGGCCCTGTCGGGCTCCGTCGAGCCCTGTCGGGTGTGCTCGGGCTCTGTCAGGCTCCGTCGCGCCCTGTCGGGTTTCCTCGGGCATGGCGGGCTCCATCGAGCCCTGTCAGGTTTGCTTGGGCCCTGTCGGGTTTGCTCGGGCCCTGTCGGGCTCCATCGAACCCTGTCAGGCTCCGTCAGGTCCTGTCTGGTTTGCTCGGGCCCTGTCAAGCCTTGTCGGGCCCTGTCAGGTTTGCTCGGGCCCTGTCGGGTTTGCTCGGGCGCTGTCGGGCTCCGTCAGGCCCTGTTGGGTTTGCTCGGGCCCTGTCAAGTTTGCTCAGGCCCTGTCGGGTTTGCTCGGGCGCTGTCGGGTTCCGTCAGGCCCTGTCAGGTTTGCTCGGGCCCTGTCGGGCTCTGTCGGGCCCTGTCAGGCTCCGTCGGGCCCTCTCGGGTTTGCTCGGGCCCTGTCAGGCTCCGTCGGGCCCTCTCGGGTTTGCTCGGGCCCTGTTGGGCTCCATCGGGCCCTGTCAGGCTCCGTCAAGCCATGTCGGGTTTGCTCGGGCCCTGTCGGGCTCCGTCGGGCCCTGTCAGGTTTGCTCGGGCCCTGTCGGGCTCCGTTAGGCCCTGTTGGATTTGCTCGGGCCCTGTCGGGTTTGTTCAGGCCCTGTCGGGGTCCATCGGGCCCTGTCGGGTTTGCTCGGGTCCTATCGGGTTTCCACAGGCCCTGTCGGGTTTGCTCGGGCCCTGTCAGGCTCCGTCGGGCCCTGTCGGGTTTGCTCGGGCCTTGTCGTTCTCTGTCGAGCCCTGTCGGATTTGCTCGGGCCCTGTCGGGTTTGCTCGGGCCCTGTCGGGCTCCGTCGGGCCCTGTCGGGTTTGCTCGGGCCCTGTCAGGCTCTGTCGGGCCCTGTCGAGTTTCCTCGGGCCCTATCGGGCTCCGTTGGGCCCTGTCGGGTTTGCTCGGGCCCTGTCAGGTTTGCACAAGCCCTGTCAGGCTCCGTCGGGCCCTGTCGGGTTTGCTCGGGCCCTGTCGGTCTCCGTCGGGCCCTGTCGGGTTTGCTCGGGCCCTGTCGGGCTCCATCAGGCCCTGTCAGGTTTGCTCGGGCCCTGTCGGGATTGCTCGGGCCCTGTCGGGCTCTGTCGAGCCCTGTCGGGTTTGCTCGGGCCCTGTCAGGCTCCCTCGCGCCCTGTCGGGTTTCCTCGGGCCCTGTGGGGCCCCCATCGAGCCCTGTCAGGTTTGCTAGGGCCCTGTCGGGTTTGCTCGGGCCCTGTCGGGTTTGCTCGGGCCCTGTCGGGCTCCGTCGCGCCCTGTCAGGTTCGCTCGGGCCCTGTCGGGTTTGCTCGGGCCCTGTCAGGCTCCCTCAAGCCTTGTCAGGTTTCCTCGAGCCCTGTCGGGCTTTGTCGGGCCCTGTCAGGTTTGCTCGGGCACTGTCAGGTTTGCTCGGGCCCTGTCGGGCTCCGTCGGGCCCTGTCGGGTTTGCTCGGACCCTGTCGGGCTCCGTCGGGCCCTGTCAGGTTTGCTCGGGCCCTGTCGGGTTTGCTCGGGCCCTGTCGGGCTCCGTCGAGCCCTGTCGGGTTTGCTCCGGCCCTGTCAGGCTCCGTCGGGCCCTATCGGGTTTCCTCGGGCCCTGTCGGGCTCCATCGAGCCCTGTCAGGCTCTGTGAGGCTTTGTCGGGTTTGCTCGGGCCCTGTCAGGCTCCGTCGGGCCCTGTCAGGCTTTGTCAGGTCCTGTCGGGTTTGCTCAGGCCCTGTCGGGCCTTGTCGGGCCCTGTCGGGTTTGCTCAGGCCCTGTCGGTTTTACTCGGGCCCTGTCAGGCTCCGACAAGCCCTGTCGGGTTTGCTCGGGCCCTGTCTTTTTTGCTCGGGCCCTCTCGGGCTCCGTCGGGCCCTGTCGGGTTTCCTCGGGCCCTGTCGGGCTCCGTCGGGCCCTGTCAGGTTTGCTCGGGCCCTGTCGGGTTTGCTGAAGCCCTGTCAGGCTTCGTCGGACCCTGTCGGGTTTGCTAGGGCCCTGTCGGGCTCCGTCGGGCCCTGTCGGGTTTGCTCGGGCCCTGTCGAATTTGCTTGGGCCCTCTCGGGCTCCGTCGAGCCATGTCGGGTTTGCTCGGGCCCTGTCGGGCTCCATCGGACCCTGCCAGGCTTTGTCGGGTCCTGTCGGGTTTGCTCAGGTCCTGTCGGGCCTTCTCAGGCCCTGTCGGGTTCGCTCGGGCCCTGTCAGGTTTGCTCGGGCCCTGTCGGGTTTGCTCGGGCCCTGTCAGGTTCGCTCGGGCCCTGTCGGGTTTGCTCGAGCCCTGTCGGGCTCCGTCGGGCCCTGTCGGGCTCCGTCGGGCCCTGTCGGGTTTGCTGAAGCCCTGTCAGGCTCCGTCGGTCCCTGTCGGGTTTGCTCGGGCCCTGTTGGGCTCCGTCGGGCCC
Source organism: Patagioenas fasciata (assembly GCF_037038585.1). Classification (NCBI taxonomy): domain Eukaryota; kingdom Metazoa; phylum Chordata; class Aves; order Columbiformes; family Columbidae; genus Patagioenas; species Patagioenas fasciata. The sequence continues at coordinate 4,957,019 of NC_092549.1, read as the reverse complement.
TGTCAGGTTTGCTCGGGCCCTGTCGGGTTTGCTCGGGCCCTGTCAGGCTCTGTCGAGCCCTGTCGGGTTTGCTCGGGCCCTGTCAGGCTCCGTCGGGCCCTGTCGGGTTTCCTCGGGCCCTGTCGGGCTCCATCGAGCCCTGTCAGGCTCCGTCGGGCCCTGTCGGGTTTGCTCGGGCCCTGTCAGGCTCCGTCGGGCCCTGTCAGGCTTTGTCAGGTCCTGTCAAGTTTGCTCAGGCCCTGTCGGGTTTGCTCGGGCGCTGTCGGGTTCCGTCAGGCCCTGTCGGGTTTGCTCGGGCCCTGTCAAGTTTGCTCAGGCCCTGTCGGGTTTGCTCGGGCGCTGTCGGGTTCCGTCAGGCCCTGTCGGGTTTGCTCGGGCCCTGTCGGGCGCTGTCGGGCCCTGTCAGGCTCCGTCGGGCCCTCTCGGGTTTGCTCGGGCCCTGTTGGGCTCCATCGGGCCCTGTCAGGCTCCGTCAAGCCATGTCGGGTTTGCTCGGGCCCTGTCAGGCTCCGTCGGGCCCTGTCAGGTTTGCTCGGGCCCTGTCGGGCTCCGTTGGGCCCTGTTGGATTTGCTCGGGCCCTGTCGGGTTTCTTCAGGCCCTGTCGGGGTCCATCGGGCCCTGTCGGGTTTGCTCGGGTCCTGTCGGGTTTCCACAGGCCCTGTCAGGTTCGCTCGGGCCCTGTCAGGCTCCGTCGGGCCCTGTCGGGTTTGCTCGGGCCCTGTCGTTCTCTGTCGAGCCCTGTCGGATTTGCTCGGGCCCTGTCGGGTTTGCTTGGGCCCTGTCGGGCTCTGTCGGGCCCCATCGGGTTTGCTCGGGTCTGTCGGGCTCCGTCGGGCCCCATCGGGTTTGCTCGGGCCCTGTCGGGTTCTGTCGGGCCCCATCGGGTTTGCTCGGGCCCTGTCGGGCTCCATCGGGCACCATCGGGTTTGCTCTGGCACTGTCGGACTCCGTCGGGCCCTGTCGGTTTTGCTCGGGCCCTGTCGGGCTCTGTCGGGCCCTGTCAGGTTTGCTCGGGCCCTGTCGGGTTTGCTCGGGCCCTGTCGGGTTTTGTCGGGCCCTGTAGCGCTGTGTCGGGCTCTGTCAGGAGTTGTCAGGCCCTGGCACGGCTCCAGTGCACCCGTCAGCCTGCTCTGAGCACGGTGCTCTGCTCCGCTGGCTCCCAGCCTGTAGGACTGCAGCATCCTCCTGCTTCCCTCCCCATGGCTGATGTCCCTGTTTTGCTTGCTGGCAGTGGTCCTTGACCACCGATGTAAGGATGGAAATAAGTGCAGGCTTGTCTGGCATAGAAGCTTTACCAGTGTTTTGGCATCCCCATGGGGTCTGGGCTCATTTTTCTGCCCTCTCTGACCAGACCAAGGAACATGGACCAAAACTGTGGTTGCAAACCCAGCCCTCCCAGTGCAAGGACATGAGCCGATGCTCCTGCGATTCGTTCTGCAGCACCTTGCACTGCGGAGCCTCCAGACAAGAGGACAGCAAAACTCAAGGAGCTTCTTAAAGTCCTTTTAAAATAACTTTATTTTTGCTATACTTTTAAACTTGGTAAATACTTTGACTCCTCTGGTTGCTAAACCAAGAGAAAGCAAAAATAACACTTGGTGGTAGGAAGCTGCAAAAGGAAACACATGTGCCTTTGCTCCGGCACACACACACACACGGCTGCTGCGGTTTTGGTGCTGCCGGCTGCTTCCTCAGTGCTTGATGATGCTTCCCTGGTGCACATTGCTTCTGGGCCCGCCATGTACCTTCTGAACCTCGCAGCCCTGCACCATGCTTCAGCATCACTTTGTGCTGTGAATGCACTTGTGGTCCTCGGGGATGCTGCAGGGCCACTCTGGAGTCTAGGGGCAGAAGGTGGTCCAGGCTCAGGGGAAAGCAGGACAAGTAACTGGCTGGTGCCATGCTTCTCCATTCCTTTGATGTGTTTGTATATGAGGCCTTTATTCTTGGATGAACTATTTGGATGTGAAATGCTGTGGCTGCAGTGAGGTGGCTTCCTAGCAGACCTTTAGGGAGGAGAGCAGGTCTCTGAGCCCTGAATGATGCAGAGATGCTGCACAGGGTGGCCATGGCTGCATCCCAGCAGGATCTGCCTGGGTTCACTCTGAGCTGGTGCCCACAGGGACCTGGGTTTCCGGACAGTTCCCCACCTGACCTTCTCCCCTGTCCTGCCCAGAGCAGTCAACTGACCAAAACACGCACATTGGCATCAATTTTCCAGCGCTGCCAGAGAGACAGATGCTGCCCATGCGCTGATGCGTCTTCCCGTACATGCCACTTCCCCTTGGTCTTTGTCTTGTCTGTGCAGATAGTAAATTATTCAGGGATGAAACCAGAGATTTCTTTGAAGTGCCTGGCACAGGAGACCCCTCTAGGAGCTACTGGAATAAAAATGCAAGACGCATCTGAGCTCAGTTTCTGTCTGTATATTATTTTGGGTGAAAACAGTCATTTACTGAAAGTCCGTGGAGTAATTTTTTTGTTCTCTGTGTTTTCACAGTATGTGACAGGCTTGATTTTGAGTTCCTCAAATTCACGCCCATCGATTAAAAATATATACCTCAGTGGGTTACATATTTTACCAATGGATTTGTCTACATGGCACCAAATCTCTTGTAACTCCAGTCGCCATCCTGGACAAGGTGGTGATGGCAGCAGGAACTGGCCTGAATGGAGCCAGGATAGTGCTGGACCATTACCTTGTCCTTCACCCATGCCAACGGCTGATGGGGCTCTAGCCCTCACCCCAGAAATGACCTCCCAGGGTGGTTTCTGGCTATTAATCACCCTATTTCAGTGCCAACAACTTGAGCTCACAGGAAGCTGTTGGTGGGGCAAAAAGGGGAAGGAAGACATTGCAAGAGAGAGCAGCGGTGGAGAGCTCGGTGTGGCAGAGGAGGATGGAGCCGAGCAGTGTCAGGACAACGTGGCTCTGCTTCGCCGTGCTCTGCTCTGGAGCTGGTGAGTGTGGTCAGGGGGATGGTGTGGGGTCCAGGCACTCCTCACAACTGTGGTGCTGGAGAGAAGAGGAGGAAGGGGTGGTGTGAAGGCAAGTGGGTGCGAAGCCGCAGGGCAGGATGCTCACCCAGCCTTTTCATGGGCAGCCAGGCTCAGAGCTGCCTGGTCTATTGCTTGATTTGGGTCTGGCTTGTGTGGGGGGAAGAATCAGGGTTTCCTGACTTCCCCCTCCACCAAGCTGGGCCCCAAACCAGCACCCTGGGCTCCCCTACTCCTGCCCAGCCCTCTGCTGGCTAAGTGGTAAGGCTGCTCACTGACCACTTGGCTCCCTGCATGGTGAGAACCATAGGTGGTTGTGGACTAGTTTGCTTGGAGACCCTGTTTTGCCACCACAGATCACTCGTCTATGTCAGCACCACTGCCAGTTGCCCAACCTCCAGTAGCTCAGCGTGATGCCATCTGGCAGCATGTGGCCCTACACGACTTCCAACCAGCCCTCGGTTCTGCCTCCCCATTAGCACCTTCTTTGTTAGTGGGCGTTTGTCTCCGCAGGGTCATGCAGGAGGGTGGTGTGGGACTGGCTGCTTCAGTGTCCCAGCTGGGTGTGAGCCAGCAGCACCTGCTAGCACCCACCAGCCCACCCAGGAGCTGGCCCTCCAGCCCCACATCTCCACCCCAGCTCACTCGAAGTTGGCAGGACATGGGTTTGCTGTTTCTTGCTCCTGCCTTGTGTTTCCAGCCATCCTCGGTGCAGGACCATGGTAGGGCCAGTGCAGCCCCTGGCTCTGCAGCTCCATTCCTGCTCCTCAGGGGCACTTCTGCTTTAGGGAGGCATTAACATGAATAATGACCCTTGTTTCAAGCTTTCGCCCTCAACGGAGAAGAGCTGAGGCACCAAAGCACCACGAAGGGTGTTCATGTTCCAGAGACCATGGGAGACCCCACCACAACCACCGAGGATGAAGGCAAGCTGATGACATGGCCAATGGCCACTCTGACTCCTCTGGTGACCGAGGTCCCTGTCATCACCCTCGTGCCAACACAAGCAGATGCCGCAGAGAACAAAACACGTGAGTGCCATGGACAAAGGAATAGATGTGGCTTGGGAATGTGCCACCATTCTGGAGGGTCCTGCATCCTCCAGAGACAGTGCCAGGAAACACCCCCGAGGCCACTTTTGTGAGCAGAAATCCTGCATCTTCTGTCTTTTCCCATAGAAAACATGTCAGCTGTTCCCATCAGGTACTGGTCCCCTTTCATTTTTGTGGTGGTTGCTCTGCTCGTGCTTTTCTTCACCTACCGGCGGAAAAAGGGGGAAGGTGAGCACCCCACCGGGGCACCGATATCTCCCAGCTTCACTCAGCCCCACGCTGGCTTAGCAGGAAAGGGGGGGCAGCCATCCTGTAGCCCACATCCTCAAAGCAGCGAGAAGTGCGGTAAAAAGTCAATTATTCTGGTGCAGCTCGATGGTGGGGCGGGGGGGGGGGAGGGGTGGTGTCTGCCTTTATGCTGGGGGGGCAGGATAAGGCCTTCGCACCAACAAGAGGCCATCCCTAGAAGTCCCCTTTGGCCACAGTTCAGCCCCATAGGGACAGTTCCCCCTTGCACAGATCTGGCCTTAAGAGTCCAGAAGTCTGGACTTTCCTGCTCCATTTTGCATCTCTTGCTGCCAGCTCTGCCCTTCCCCCCGGGTGGGGGGGGCAGTGCTTCTCCTCCTCTGCTTTAACACAAACCTCGAGCTCAGGGTTTTTTTTTTTGCTCCTGCAAAGCAAACCCAAAAGCTCACCAGCTTATCCCCTGCTGCTGCCCTGTTACCAGGTGGGTCTTGCTGGGCTTTTGATGGAGCTCATTTGGCCCTGCTGGTGTAACACCTGTGTCTACCCTGGCCCACAGGGAGCCAGGACCAAGTTGCCCCCACCAGTGACTCTTCAGGTGAGAGAAGCTCAGCCTAAGTGGAAGGTTGGCTGTGAGGCCAGGGTGTTGTGTTATGCCATCTCTAACTGTGCTGGGATTCACATCTCATTGTGTTGCAGATTTGGGAGCCCTGGACCCACTCCCTATCCAAGACACCATCCCAATAATTCCTGCTCCCCAGGTGAGCCCAACCAACGGGGATCCTCTCACCAGCAAAGTATGATCTGGGGGGTGGGTGGTAGGTTGGGAGCTGCTTTCTTACCCTGCATGGCTTTGGCCAAACCCCAGGCTGTGACTCAGTTTCCCTATCCACCACAGCGGTGGCGGGTGATGAGGAGGCTCAGATGGGTCCTTGAGCTGCTTCTCTTGCAGGAGGAAAGAAAGGGACTGGAGAAAACCCCAGAGGACACCGAAACCAACTTCAGTGAGCCGAGCCCCCCAGTGGTGCCCCAGGTATTTCACCCTAGTGCCCAGCAGAGGGGGGAGCTGCCAGCTGAGACCTTGGCCCTCCAGGCTGTGCGGGTCCCCGTGGGGGGTTTGTAACTGTTCCCCCGCCCCCAGCACCTGATTTTGCTTGTCTCCAGCCTGACACCCCCACAGCTGCTGGTGGTCTCCGCTGTCCTGGGGAGCTGGAGGCTGACTGAGGGGTTCTGGGGGAACCAGTGGCTTCCAGACCCCCCCAAGGAGTGCAAGGCCACCCCCGAGGGACAGTATGGGGATGATGCTCCTGGCCAGGGTACCATGTGGCGGCTGCAGGCCACGAGCATCTTATGCCACCTCTGCCCTTCCTCTGGATGCTGGAGCATCTGCTTAAATCCCAGAGGAACAGGGACATGTGTGGGACGGGGACTTGTGTGGGATGTGGCCACACGTGTGCCCCGTGTGTGAGGATGGAGGCTCAATGCACCTGCAGAGGGCATGGCTGAGTCAATAAAGCAGGATTTCATCCCAGAACCCCTGGACTTTCTCTGCTGGGACAGGCAGCCTCCCCCACTCACCCCAGTTTGAATAATTGAATCATTCTGGTTGGAAAAGCCCCTCAAGATCATCGAGTCCAACCATTAACCCACCCCTGGCACTAACCCATGTCCCTGAGAACCTCATCTCCATCTGTTCAATGCCCCACAGGCCTTTCTGTTGAAATTTTTTTTCTGTGTCAGTTGTCCCTTTTCCCCCCGTTTCACACGGAGGGTGAGAAGCTGCCATGGGGGCTGGAGGAAGGAATTTCTTGTGCTGCTCCGTTACTCACGGAGGGAAAAAAACCCAACCACCACACAGGACTGAAATAACCCCATGGCTTCAGGGCCCGGGGCTGGTCAGGTAAATGTAAAACTCATCGCTGGGCAAAGATGGGATGAGGGCTGGAAAGCTCCATGGGTAATGTGGCCTGGGAGAGGAAAGAACAACCCTGGGTAAATGAGGAGCTGTGGGGGAGACAGACCCTGAGCCCCAACATGGCTCACCGGGGGGGCTGGCAAACCCCCCCAGCTCCATCCATGCATGCACTGCAGGCAGCTCGCGGCTGCCGCTGACCTGCCTCAGTTTCCCCTCAGCCACAGCACACATCTTCCTGCAACAGGATGCAGTGGGGGTGGGGTCCAGGGCTGAGATGAGGGGGAGGAAAGGTGCAAAAACCAAAGGAAATGCTGACACCAAGTCCCAGCGAATCAGCGTTGCTGTTGTCGTAAGGGGATCCCAAACCAGCCCCCGAGCAGGGGGGGAGTGCAGGCGGGTGCTGGGGCTGCGGGTGCAGGTGCCGGCACATCCGCTGCCTCCGCAGCAACGGCAGTTGTGCGAGGGGGAGTGTGAGCTGTGCGTGGAGTGCGGGTTTGCTCCCCAGCAAAGTGTCCTCACCCCAGGGAGGGTTTGGGCATTTCTCTGCTAGCAGAGCAGCCCCTGCTCACCCTAAGCCATGGCCCCATCAAAACCCTTCACCCCCATAAACCCCAAATCCTTGGTCCACCAAAACCTTGGCCCTCACAAATTCCAAATCTTCGGCCCTATGAAGCCCAGACCCTTGACCTCACAGATCCAAACACTTGGCTCCATAAACCCCAAATCCTTGGCTCTCAAGCCCTTGGCCCCTGTAAATTCCAAATCTTTGGCCCTATCAACCCCAAACCCTTGATCTCACAGATCCAAAACGCTTGGGCCCATGAAGCCCAAATCCTTGTCCCCACAGATCACAAGCCCTTGGCCCCATTAGACTCTAAACACTTTGTCCCACAAACCCCAAATCCTTGGCCCCACTAGATTCCAAGTTATTTGTCCCATAAATCCCAAATCCTTGGTCGCACAAACCCTCAGCCCCGTAGACTTTAAATCCACCATCCTACAAACCTCAAGGCCTTGACCCCCCAAACCACAAAACCTTTACCCTCTAGACTCCAAACTCTTGGCCCCACAGACCCTAAATCCATGATACCCCAAAACCCCTGAGCCCTCATCCTGCTCTGAGCATCCTCCAAGGGCGAATTTCTCTCATTGGATGCTGGAAGACAAAATTAGAAAAAAAAAAGTCAAATGGGTTCATTTTATTTAAAAAAAAAAAAAATGTACAATTTTAGCTCCTCTATGAAAAAATAAACCAAAACCAACCAACAAAACTTCCTACCACTGCTGTAATGCTTCGATCCACTGCAAACTGTAAAAACAAGCTTTTTATATATTAAAAAAAAATATATATATACATTTTACAGTTTTCTACACACATGCACAAGGTCTCGGCTCTGCAGAAAAAAAACCAAACAATCAAAACAAAAACAAACCCAAAAATGAATGAAACAGGGTTTATTCTTCTTAAAATCCAAGTGGAAAATGCCCCATCCCTGGTTGACCCATCCGCTCACACTCACAAAAGTCTTTTTTGCAGTAAAGCACACCAAAAATGGGCTCCCAGAGGCAGCAGCACTGATGGAGTGGGGGAAACCAGGGGGGTGAAACCCGGATTCTTCAGCCTGAAGAGGCTGGAAGATCAGGGCTTAGAAACTCCTGAAAAACAGTGACTTCCTGGAAATCAGGAAAGTCATCCCAGAACAACACGTTGCCCGGGTGGGGACAGACCCCACAGGACCCCTCCAGCTTCTTAATCTTACTACTGGTACTTACTGGGGAAGCCACCAGCCCCTCTGGGGTGGCACCTGTGGCCTGAGGACACACAGCATCATTGCTCCCCTCAAACTCAGCCCTTTTTAGTGCTTAGGACAAAAAAAAAACCAAAATCCAGTAAAACCACAAGCTTCCCCACGATGAAATTTGGCAGCTCCCATAACCAAAGAGCCCCACCCTGCCCAGTCACAATCCCCCCTGGGACATCGTGAGACCCCCAGCCTGGCTGGATGACAGGACCCAGAGGGATAATAACATAACAAAAATTAAAATAAATCCATGAGGTATTTGTGACTCTAACAAAACCAAGGGAAGGCAAAAGCTTTTGTGTCCCTGACAGCAAGTCAGCCCCTGTTCGTGGCATCACCACGGGCTGCTTGCCACCCTGGGATGTTAATTAAGGACCTCCAGGACCTCCATGAGCCACCAGCCCTCATCATCCTCATGAGGAAACCCTTCTGTCACCCACCTCGCCAGCTCCAAGTCCAGGGTTGGAGCCCCAGAGACATCTTAAGCTGCCCTTCCTGCAACCTGCGGCCACAGCTCCAACCACCCCATGGGGATGTTGCTGAGGCCAAGGACACAGGTCGCCTCGGGAGCAGGGAAACAGCTTAAAAAAAACCTCCTCCTCTTTCACTTAAAAAACAGATTTTTGCTTGCTTTTGTTAAGAGCTGAGTGTAGAAACCATCAGCAGAGAGGCAAGGAGGACATTTCTGTGTCGCCACTCTGGTTTCTTAGGTGCTGGGGGAGGTTTTCATAGCAGCCATGGATCATGGAGGTGTTTGCAAAATCTTCCCCCCAAAAAAGTCTCTAGGATTAAAAACCAGCCCCAAATGCTGGGCAGCAGTTTAAGGCCAGAGCCGGGACAGGCACCAGGTAGAAAACGGGTGAGCATGGAAGGTCCTTGGGACCTGATGGTGCTTGAAGACGCTGGTGAAGAGAACATAGAGTTTAGCCCTTGAGTTATGGCACCAAAACACCATCTCCTTCCTGGCTGCACAGCTGTCCTCTGCCGGCTGCACCTTCTAGGGGGTTGCTACAAGGATTTGGGTTTCAAGGAGGAGGAGGAGGAGGAGGACAAAGGGGCTCAGCCCACCCTGGCGGAGGGCAAGTGGTCGTGGGTGAGTGATGGAGCCAGGCATGGGCGCTGCGTCCCAGTGCCCACCACAGTTCTGCCCTTGAGTCGCAGCCTCCCGGAGCCCCAGTGGAGACGGGGAGGATGAGACGGGGGGGGTCTGGAGAGGGTATTCCCCCCTGCCCCAAACCCCTCTCCATCCCTCTTCAGCTCACACAGAAGTCTCTGACTGCAGCCTCATGACGAACTTGTGTGACTTGGGGTCCACAAACTCTTCTGAGAGCTTGAAGAACGGGATCTTCTTGGTGCTCACCACAACGCTGAAGTCCTGGCGCTTCAGCACAAAGACCACCCCATCTTTCAGGCCATTTGTCACCGGCTCCTCGCTGACCAGTGTCCACTGCTTGGCCAGCCAGCGGTCCTTGTGGTACTGGATGGTGGGTCCTGCCGTCAGGTACCGCTCAAGGAACGCCTGGAAGAAGGAAAGGGCACGTGAATGTCACCTACCTACGGATCAGCCTATTTGTTTTTTTTTTTTTTTTTGCAGCCTCAAGTTGCTTGGCAGGTCCTGCAGGAAAAACATCCCCACTCAGCTGCTTCCCATTGCCGCACGTTGCTCCCTCGGGGTTACACCCACTTTTCTGGCTGTATTCCCCAGCCCCTCGTCCTCTCAGGGAAGAAGCTCTCACACAGTGCGGTAAAAATCCCACCCAAGTCCTCACCTTCTGGACCAAGAACCTGGGAACCCGTTCCACCCCGCGCACCTTGGGTGTCATGTCATGGGTGATGCAGAACTCGAGGTGCTGCAGGATGCTCTCCATGGTGTGGTAGGGCTGCTGCTTGGTGGTGCGCAGGTACTTCTGCATGGCCCGGGCCATGGAGGCGAAAATGGCCTGAGCCGCTTCCCGAGGGTCCATGATCTCCCGGGGGTTCTTCTGGTCCTCCTCCTGCAGCCGCTTGATGTGGGTGAAGGCTTCTTCCACCGCCACCACCAGCCTGCCAGGAGGACAAACTGTGGACGTGGCTGCAGCAGGGCAGAGTCCAGCCGCAGGCAGGAGATCCCCTGGGGCTAGGGCATGAGCCGCTCGCTGCCTGCCCACCTATGGTGGCAGGAACCTAGCTTCCACCCCACAACAGCTTTGCAGGAGATCTGGCCATGCCATGCAACAGCCAGGCTTGTGATCATAGAATCATAGACTCATTTTTGTTGGAAAAGAGCCTCAAGATCGAGTCCAACCATTAACCCAACACTGGCACTAACCCATGTCCCTGAGAACCTCATCTCCGCGTCTGTTCAACCCCCTCCAGGAATACCCTGGGCAGCCTGTTCCAATGCCCAACAAAGATGTGCTTTCCCAAGAGAGTGGGTACCTTGTTTTGGGGGTGGTAGAGGTGGACACCCCGTGGGAAACCCCCAAGGTCCTTGGGGGGCAGTCCTGTGTACCCCAAAGGGAGCAGCAATGGGGCACCCAGTCCCCGCCCCCAGCCCCGTACCTGGCACGGCGTTTCCGCACCCTGCGCTCATGCTCAGCCTCCTCGTAGTAATACTCGTTGTGGCTGTTGTCACGCCTCCGGGCAGCCGCTGCGATGACGGCCCGGGACTGGCCCGTAGAGTTGTTCGTCGTGTTTTCTGCAGGGAAAAGGGTGAGGTTAGAGAGGACTTTGGGGGCTGCGAGGTGCCCGATGTTCCCCCTGTCCCTTGGCCAGGCTGTGATGATCCCACTGTGGGCTCTCTGGAGTCAACAGGAGCCTTCCGAGGGGAAAATATGGGGATGGAGAAGGGAAGGAGAAGAGAAAACAGGAGAAGCCAGGGGAAGGGGGAACTCACCCTCGCCAAGGGAATAGACTTTAAACCCGGACATTTTCTTGGACAGGATGGATTTTGGCAGGTTGAGGAGGGCAGGGTTGTAGACCGGGAAATCGTGGTAATAGTTCTCCAGGATCCACACGGCCGCTCGCTGGATGCTGCAGGGAGAGGCAGCCGGGCGGGGGGGTGCACAGAGAACCGTGAGCACCACGCCACAGCAAGGGGCACACACAGATGGGCGGGACAGGGAGGGACAGACGGACAGCATGTGGCACTGTGAGGACGGGGACGTCTTGTCCCACAGAAGGAAGGGAGCTGTGCCCACCATGGGGCACACATGCAGCTCCTCCAGCCAGCGGGTGCTGGGTGCCATGGAGGGGAGCAGTGTCCCACTTGTGAACATATGCATGGATATACACACATGCACCTGCACACACAAGTGTGTGTGCTCAAATGCACATGCCTGAATATACATACACGTGTGTATGTGGACATGTATCAGTGCATATGTCATATGTATGTGCGTATGTCCATGTAGAAGGAGAATCATTTCTGTTGGAAAAGACCCTCAAGATCAGGGAGTCCAACCATAACCTAAATCTAGCACTAAATATGTCCCTGAGAACCTCATCTCTACGTCTGTTCGAGCCCTCCAGGGATGGTGACTCCAGCACTGCCCTAGGCAGCCTGTTCCAATGCCCCACAGCCCTTTCCAGGGATAAATTGTTCGCAAGATCCAACCTCAGCCTTCCCTGGTGCAACCTGAGGCTGTTTCCTCTGCTCCTGGCGCTTGTTCCTGGGGAGCAGAGCCCGACCCCCCTGGCTCCAAGCTCCTTTCAGGCAGTTCAGAGATCAGAAGGTCTTCCCTCAGCTCTTGTTCTCCAGCTGAACCCCCAGGTCCCTCAGCCGCTCCATCACACTTGTGCTCCAGCCCCTCACCAGCTCCGTTCCCTTCTCTCAACTCACTCCAGCACCTCAAGGGCTTTCTTGGCCTGAGGGTGCACATGCACAAATCCATGGACACATATGTATGTGCACATGCACCAACGCCCATGCAAACAGATGAATATGCACTCACACACGGGACACGCAAACACCCCATGGTCACGCAAACCTTGTGCACACCCACAAAAGCAGGACCCCCACTTCCCGGCACCCCCGCACCTGAGGTGGCCAACGTTGTAGAAGCGGCTGGCCCCATCTGTGGAACGGACGGCCTTGAGGGTGAACTGGGGCTGGAGCTGCCGCAGCTCCAGCAGCACCACAGCCAGGTAGTGCACGAAGAGCAGAGCGTCCACCAGCGAGACCGTGTACTGCACCACCCCCTGGTAGTTCCGCTCACGCGAGTCCAGGATCCGCACCCCATAGAAAAGCCAGTAGGAAACGACGAGGAGGAAGACAAGCACCATGAGCAATGCTCGGAAGATGAAGATGCGGGGGAAGAAGGCTTTGGGGCGACGGAAGAAAAGAGCCCAGCTACCCAGCAGGAGGATGAGGAGTTTGAAGGCCACGGAGATGAAGAGCCCCTCGCAGGGGGTCCCGCAGGGCTCCAGCTCCTCCCTCCACAGCAGCTGGGGCAGGACCATGAAGGTGAGGGGGGTGACAAAGGCCAGCAGCGCCAGTGCTGCCGCCAGTGCGACGCCCAGGTGCCGCGAGCAGTCCAGGTGGGCACTGTCCTCCATGTCCTTGGTGATGCGGGTGATGTCGTCGTGTGAAATGCTGTGCTCCGATGTCCCCGTCACCACCGTTGTGGTCTCGCCCCAGTTGTCATCCTGGGGAGAGGCAGACGGGAGGGTTACATGGGGGGATGGCTCTGTGTCACCCCAGCCCAACCCCAGCATCTCCCATCCACCAAACCTCAATGCCTGGCACCATCACCCCCATTTCATTGGCAGAAACCGCAGCCTGGAGCAGGGGGACACAATGATTTGGCTGCCACCCTCCATGAAACCCCCACTGGTGGCTCCATGCTGCGCCCCACCTCTCCAGCAGCGGTAAGAGCAGCTTTGGAAGTTGGAAGCATCCTGCTTCCAGGCAAACCCCCTCATTAGCAGGGCCAGAACGAGCATGCCCAGCCACTGTCCCAACACACCCTTGCTGCCACTGCACGGGCAGGCGCTGCCGCCTCCAGCACCGGGCAGGACAAAGTCACAGGTGATCCAGCAATTCCGAGCACCGGGCAGGTCTCCCACCACCTTTGGAAACCCCTTCCTCAAGCCAAGTGGTGCAGAAATAAATAATCCCCTTTTGATTCCTCCCCAGCTAAAACTGGTTTCAGTGAAGGGAGAAGCGTTGCACCACAGTTGCTGAAAATGCCATCCCAGGTCTGCCCATCTGTCTGTCTGCTCACTCAGACTCCTACATTCTGTTTTATAGCACATCAGCATCCCTGAAAATTGGCAGTTTACCATAGCGTATCTTTTTCCCCCACAATTTCTGCAGGAAAGCTAGCAATTTAATCGTAAACATCAAACTAAAGCCACAGCCTGGGGCTTTCCAGAGGGACAGGGAGCAGAGGAGGGTCCAGGAGGGCCAGTTCCTGTCCAGCCCATCCCCAGGTGAACCCGTGATGCTGTTGCTTCACTCCACCTGCAGCTGGATTGGGTGGTTCAGCTTCCGTCACCCGCAAACCCCAGCCTCTGCTGGCACTGACTCCTTGGTGGGGGAAGATGAAAGGAGCTGGAGCCGCCTGCGTAGGTGGCTGGGAGATAATTAAAGCTGGGGACTGGGCTCCAGCGCCCAGTGCAGGGGGCACAGCAGCACTGCCCCTGCTGCTGCTCACACCAAGGGACCCCACGGAAGTGCAGGGCTGGGGTGGCTGGTCGAGGGACAGGGCACAGGATCCTCCTGGGGTTATTAATGCTTTGGCACGGCCAAGCTGGCACAGCCCTGTGGGCAACAAGCAAGGAGCTGGAGCTAATCCCCAGGGAGCAGATTCCCAAGGAGCAGATCCCCAGGGTCTGGATCCCCAGGGCATTTTCCACCCTGAGTAGCCCGTGCCCACCCCAGCTGCTTCCACGGGGCACCCTGACAGCCAGTCCCCTTTCATTTGCATCCGTGCTGCCCGCCTGCCCTCCCTGTCGGCACTCGGCAGAGCCGCCAGCAGCCCAGGGCCTGCCCGACCAGCTCGACTGCTCTGCTGGGGAGCACTGGGCATGTCTGGAGCCTCCATGCTCCACTGGCGGCTCCCACCCTCAGCAGCATCCCCATGGCGGGGCTGAGATGCTGATCCCATCCCTCCCCGTGCCCGACTCACCCTCTCGTCCCCCCGGGTGGACTCGTTGTCCAACAAGGGCTCGCCTGGTGCTTGGATGGTCACTGACTTGTCCCCACGGCTCCCGTCCCGGCTTTTGGAGCGATGCCGGTCCCGCCGGTCCCTGGAAGGCAGAGACGGGAGAAGGTGGGTGCACTGGGGTGGCAGCACCCACTGGAGCCAGGGGAATCCCCCGGGCATGCACCAACCCCCTCACCTGTGCTTGCGGGAGCTGCGGGAGTGCCCGGATTTGTAGGAATACCCCGAGTACTGGGACTCATTGTCCATGGTGTCGCAGTGCCGGGACTTGTGCCGCTCCACACCGAAGGGCTTGGCTCTCCCCGGCCCCGGGACGGCGGCCAGGGCCTCCTTCAGAGGGGGCTTCTTCAGGCCCAGGGGCACCTTCAAGAAGTCAACCGTCACCTTGAGGGACTCTATTTTGATCACCTTGTTGGGCTTGTCTCAGGAGAAAATGGCTCACCCGCCTGCAGAGGGGAAGTGAAGGTAGCGGCAGAGCAGAAGCATCCCCTCGCCCACCACCCACCCCATTCCTCCATCCAGCCCTGGTGGGACTTCGGCAGGGAAAGGGAATTTAGGTCACCTTGGGGCATTTTCTATTTTATCCCATGTCTGAGCTGGGTCCGGGATGATCATCTTCCCCTTTATTAACAACACAGCACAATTTGCTTCTGTTTCGTGTGATTTATGCTTAAATTAATATCACGATCATTATTTTAACTGCTGAGAGTGCCTAGGGTGGGGGCCAAAAAAAAGAAAGGAATGAATAACTGGGTGCAGGCAACGTTTCAGGCCCATCTCACAGTGCAGGGCGCTGCCTGGACACGTTTCCCAGCACGGAGCCAGGTGATGGCGCGGGATCCCGCTCTGCCAAGGCGCACTGCTGCGTGCTGGCTCCAGCTCGCCTCGCACCGGCAGACGGACTGGGGAGAGCTTCGGGTTTGCTGGGGGAACTCCCAGGCTGCTGGGAGCCACAGTGGTGGCTCCGAGGATAGGACTGGGGACTGGTTCCCATCGCCCTGTGCCACTGACTCACGGCTGCCACGTTGCTGTTTGCCAACCCCAAACTTCCATTACAGGCGTTTGTAGGCCCAGGCGTATGGGCCTACAAACACACGTACATGACACCCACCTACGGTATCAGATCTTTGCTGGGATGGGAAAATATCACCTTGTTTCAAACCTGGCCAGATGGCACAAGGCACTGGGACCTTGGGGAATGGCTTGGGGGATGGGGGCAGGAGATGGGTACCACATCAGTTGTCTCCGGGGTCCCAATTCATGTCACCCCGCTGTCCTGGGGGACTCGTAAGCTACTTACAGCTGCGACACAGCTTGCCTGGGTCCGTGATCCCAGCAGCGAGGGGACCTGGGGAGGGACGGGAGCCACCAGCAGGGCGGCAGTGGGGATATCACGCTGTCTAATGCGTGCTGGATGCTGCTGCAGGGGTCCTGCCAAATTCTCCTGTCCTCACCCTAAGGGTGCTGGGGGGCTGGGCGCTGTTCAGAGACCTGAACCACCCCTCTGAGCCAGCACCGCCACAAGGGGTGCACGCCAGGGGGGCCATGCTGGCTGCGTTTGGGGATGGGTCCATGACAGGTTACCACAGAAATGCCATTTCAACCAAATAAAACCCAAATGTCTTTTGGCCTCTTTTCCAAGGCCTCGGGGAAGGGGGAGATGGGGTCAAGGAGGCGAAAAAGGGGGCAGCAGGGGATCCTTTTGTCCCAGATGCTGGATGCTCACACATTTATCACTATGGAAACAAAAGCGCCCCCCCCCCACGTCCGTTGTCTAGGAGATGGCAACAGCGCCTAGAGCTCGTCCTGGCATCTCCAGCGAGCAATGGGGGAAGGGACAGGGAGAGAAAGGACCCCGTAGTGCCCCCCAAAACCTCCTGCCAGACCCCTCTTCTGGGCTTTGTTTGCAGCTGGGGATCGGGTTTCTGTCAGGAACAATGATGGGCGATGGCGTAAGGACACATTTGTCCCCAGTCCATTAACACCCATAGGACATTGATACTGGGGCAGAGGACAGACCCAGGAGGACTCACCAGTGGGGCGGCACAGGTCAGGGTGAGGCAGCTGCAGGCAGGCGCTGTCCCCCGTCCCAACAGTCACCGAGGCACTTGGGGCATCCTGAGCCGCCGACGGGAACGGCATCCAACTGGTGGGTGCTGGAAGGGGCTGCGCATGGGGGGCCACTCACAGGACAGGCAGCTGTGCCAGGGGTCTGCAGTCAAGCTGGGGGGAGCAAGAGAGGAGGAAATCAGGAGCCAGGCATCCCTGCCACACACAGACAGAATCAGAGAATCGTTTTGGTTGGAAAAGCCCCTCAATCATTGAGTCTAATCGTTAACCTAACACTGGCACTAACCCATGTCCCTGAGAACCTGATCTCCGTGTCTGTTCAACCCCTCCAGGGATGGTGACTCCACCACTGCCCTGGGCAGCCTGTTCCAATGTCCAATAACCCTTTTGGGAAGACATTGTTCCTAATTTCCAATGTATAGAAAGATGTCTTGTGGCATCCCTTCCCTGGGGACTGGGACAACGCATGTGCTGCGGTAGCCATTCAGCACCTATTTGGGGGAGAGTTGCAGCACGTCATGCTGGGGACCATCAGTCAAAGTACTTGTCCTGCAGGTCACCCAGTCGCCTGGGGACACCCACCCCATGAGAGCTCCTTGCTTGGCCATGACCCTCGTGAGCACCCAAGAGGAGCGATGGGCAGGGGAGGAAGACAAGGGTAGGCTGGATGTGTGCACAGACACCGCAAGAGCCCAAAACCTGCCCAAGCATCACTTCCATGTGGCATCAGCAGCCTGCTCTGTATCCAGCACCAGGCACCCACCGGCTGCTGGATGTGACTCCCCTCAAAGTGTCTGGAGCCCCCAGCATGGCTCCCACCTCTCAGCCCCAGCCTGGCAATCCTGCAGAGGCAAAGCTGATTTATCAGTCAAAATCTGGACAGGGTTTTCTAGCACATCTCAGAGATTCAAAGTACTGGCCCGTGGATTTAATGCTTCTCAGCCACCACAATCCCATGGCCAGTGGCCACACTTTGAGTCTGTCCCTGAGTCACAGTGTCCCTGTGGCTGCATCGGTAATGTGGGGACCCCAGAGCCGTCCAGCAAAGCTGGAGCCAGGAGCTGAAGGTGGATCCATTCAGAGGGAGAACAAGCGTGGCCCTTCCATCACCATCCGGCAATGGGGCCGAGGTTATGAGCAGAGGCTTTCGGACCCTTTCTCAGGGCAGAGCAGCAGCACGGGATGGTTTGGTCCAGCAAAATCCACAGATGAACCAGAAGCAACCTCCAGATTCAGAGCAGGGCTGGGCTCTGGACAGTGAGGACCCTCCAACTTGCCTGCACAAGAGTGGCTGAACCTTCCCCCCAGCAAAAGGCTGGTGTAGGGATAAACCCCAAACCAGGAGTTTCGCCAGCTTAATTTGTAAATCGAGCAGGTTGCTGGAGCTGGGAGCTCCTCATCCATCCCACAGCTGCTCCAGTGCCGGCAGAGCAGCTTGACTGCTTCAGCAAGGAAGAAAGAGAACTTTTTTTGATGGTTTGCCCAGCAGAGTGGGGAGAGCAGGTTCGGCGGCACAGGGTGCTCTGGTGGAGAGGCTGGAAACAGTTCCTCATCTCCAGCAGAAGCGGCCTCGCCTTATGGAGCCCGTGGAGACGTGGAACAACCGCCGAGGGCTGGGAGCAAGATCCAGCCGCATGCAAATGAGAAGGAAAATTCACATTTTTTAATAGCGAGGTGATTAACCATCAGAACGAACTCCCCAGGGGAGGAGAGGATTTGCCATCTCTTTACATCTTCAAGTCCAGACTGGATGGCTTCTCAGGACGATGCTGGAGCACATCAGAGGGTTCAAAGCAGAGAGAGCTCAGCTGGGTGACCGGGATGGTCAGAAAATCCACTGCTGCCGTCTCTCCTGCCTTTGAGCCCACGAACCTCAAAAAACAAACTCTCTTTTACATTCAAATGCTCAAAAATAAATAAGCTCCAAGCCTGTCTAGTTGAGAAAGCTTTCTTATTTCTAACAGCTCCAGGGCAAATCCTAAAAGGGAGATCCTCTCCTCCCCCCGGCATGGCAGCACATCCCTCGGACAGGGCAGCACCCAGCCGTCACCCTACTCGCTTCAGCACCTTGCGGGAGCCAGGCACAACGTTTGCTGGAGAAAAACACACTTGGAGCAAAGGGCAGAGGGAAAAAACGATAGTTGAGCAACCCTGTCCCAGCCAAGAGGGCTGGGATCGAACCAGCTGCAAGCACTCATGCCAGAGCTCAGACAGGTGAGACCAAGGTCCTGAGGGAACGTTGGGAACAGCCATCAGCAACCAAACCGCGCCGGCTGTTTCCTCAGCGACTGTACACCCGCACCTCTGCACCAGCAGGACAAGGATGGAACCGCAGTGTGCCCGCCTGCATTGTGCCACCACGCTGGTGCCCGCCATTTACACCACCGGTGCTTTTCTTCCAGCATCGTCAAATCTAGTGCAGTTAAATAAATACCAGCGTTAAGTCAGGACGCTCTAATGTGGTCAGGAGAAAGGTGCGAATGCAGCCCTTCGCACACCGGCGATAGCTGGCTTCCCGCTGCTGAGTCAAGCAGGAGCAGAACGAAACATCAGCTCAGGCACATCTGGGCAGGTGTTTTCCTGCACCACGCGACGAACATCACAGCAACTTGGAAACCGAGTCACGGAGCTGGTCAGGAGAACCCTCGGGTCCTGGAACATCACCCCACCGCTGTTTGTCCTCCCAATAATAAGCCCAGGAGAGCTGGAAGCATGGCTCTGCCTGTGACAGAGATGAGGAAACTGAGGCACGACACAAACTGGAGTTTATGGACAGGCGGGAAAGCTAACACAAGCCTTGGCCCTGCCTCACACTGTAACTTTCGGGGTGTCCTTCCTTGCCATGCCGACACCGGGGAGGTTGACCCAGGGACCCCTGAGCAGCGATCCCCGCCATGGGGACGCCATGTACTGCCGCGACGCTTCCAAAACCGATTCTTTCCCTGCCTGGGAACGGGAGGCACCTCCCGGCTCCGGCAGACGGCTGAGCCAAGCCCAGTGCCCGGCACATTTGCTTGCTTGGCTACACAAACACGCCTTGTTGCCTCCACACAATAGGCACCTCTCCCCCACCGGCCACCGCCTCGGTCCCCCGCTGGTCACTGGCCCCAAGGCCCTGCGCTGCCCAGCTTTGGGGGGGACGCAGCCGTAGCTCCCATATGCACCAAATTCTGGAGAGCCAAGGCAGCTGCCAGCACTGGGTGCCCCCAGGTGAACGGCAAAGTACAGAAGGTGGGTGCCCGGTGGGTATCCCTGCTTGGAGTGGGGGGACACGGTCTGCCCAAGGAGGAGCTGGTTGGGAGTCAGCGCGAGGGGGGCCCCAGCCCCCCCCATCACCCCAGCCCCGGGAGATGCGACCACCAGGGGAAATCCACAAACTTCCGACTTTCTGGTCCATTGGCACAACTAGGTGCTTCAGGGGGATGCAGGAGAGGCCCATGGGAAGCCCAAGTGGCTTAATCCGCCTCCCCCATGGGGTCCCATTCTGCTCTCAAATTGCTCAGCGTCAGCTTGGATGCAGAAGGTTTAATATCCCTTCCAAACTGCCAGCTTTAATTACAATCACTCGGGATTGTTACAATATCCACAGGAACGTCCAGTCCCTCCAGCACCCAGTCCTCACCAAGCTTCCTCCGGCAGGGAAGTCCCACTGTGTGACTAGGGGACAAAGCCCGGCCTGTCCCCCAGCATTTCATTCCTGCTGCATCTGGGAGTGACAGAGGTTGCAGCCACATCAGGTGGCAGGGATGCGCTAGCTCCACAGGTAAAAATCACTGTACCAAGATCTCGAATCAGAGGAAGAAAAAATGTACAAAAAAAGAGAAGGATTTGCATGAGAACGGGGCTGGATGCAAAGAGAAAGCTATTTGCATTGCAAAATGTGCTGGCATCAAGGGATCCTAACTCCAGTCCCACAGCCAGCTGCTCTCCCAGGCACCCCCTGGCTCCTTCTGGCCCACCCCAGGGCTCAGAGGGGTTCAGCCCTCACCCCATGTCCTCACAGCCCCTGTCCCCCTCAGCTCGAGCTCGTTGGAAGCGCCCAGGGATCCCCGGGAAGATGAGCGGCAGCTTGCCCCTCGTGATCTCTGGTGCCAGATCCAGGCAGCGGTGGGATGGCACCGTGACATCCAGCACAGCGCCAGCCCCACCAGTGGCACCTCTGAGTGGGATGACGGCATGAAGTGACAAACCTATGGTCACCCTGGGGCAGAGGAGGATGCAAATGCTGGTGTTCTGGGCTGCTTCTCAGGTGGTCACAAGCATCACGAGCTGAGAAGGCACACGGGTCTGCACTCGCAGCTTGGGCCATTACTTGGATTTCAGTGCGTTCCCCAAGAGCATCTCCAAGGCACTGCAGTGACACCCCAAAAGCCCAGTTCCCACCCCAAAGGGACACTTGCAGTGTAAACGACTGTGCTTGTAGATCGATTGTAACTCTGGTCTGTCAGCTGTGGAGTTAACCCTCCTAAATCATGCCAGGCTGCGGCAGGCAGACAGCATTATCCACCTCTTGGAGCCTGGAAAAGCAGCGCAGAGCTGGGATCTGTCCGTGGAGAGACATGGAGGAGGGTGACTGCATTTGCACACCAACCGCAATGCTTGAGCTGAAGCTGAGCTCAGCCCGAGGTGCCAAACACCTTTGGAGGGCACCAGGGAACAAAAAATCCCTTCATGCAGCATCCAGCTTTGGTGGCTGGTCCCATGGGGACTCCAGTGTCACCCTGGTATGCCTGTGCCACGATGGCCTTGAGTTTGAGTACTCGCTGCTTCTTTGCTGACACTCACCCAGGGGCAGCTGGGGACAGGCAGCGAAGCCCTGTGGTTTTCTCCAAGGCCTCCTCCCAAGCATCCCAGACAGACAATGAAGCCATAAAGCATCTGCCGGCCACACCAGCTCTCGAAAGACAGGACCAAAAATCTAAAATTAGCTCAGACCAAAGGACCTGGGGTTGATTCAGTCCTGCCTGATGCCAGGGTGAGGGGCTCCCTGCCTTCCCCCAAGCCCCCTCCAGCCCCATTGTCTGTGAGCTGATGAGAACAACAAACCACATTTGATCACTCAAACGGCTGAAGGGAGCCCAGAAGGAGCATGGGGACGGGCAGCTGGTATCCCCAGCGCGGTGCCCGTCCTTGGGGCCATGTCTCCAGAACAAGGGCTGCCCACGGGACCTGGTGACCTGCACCCCTAAACCAAACAAGCTGACGGCCACCCCACGGTCCAACAGCCAGGTAGAGGAGCCGCCACCAGCTCCAAGGTAGTCCTGTGCTAATTAAATCAGCCAGTCTCACCCTGAGCTTCCCTGCCCCAGCAGAAAGGCAGTGTAAATACACAGGGAGAAACCCGGCTGCTCGGAGCTCGCATCTGACTCAGGCTGCCTCGGAGCCCAGCTTGGTCCCAACACAATCCTGGATTGCTGTGATTAAGCAACAGCCATCCCCAGAGGCTCCATGAAGATAATATTTAATTCTTTTTTTTTTTTTTTAAGCCTCTGCCTCAGTTATTATACCACGGCCTGCAGGGGGAACAGGCTCTACGCCCTCTCCCAAGGAAATAAAGCCCAGACAGAGCAGCAGGGCCGATGTCTGAGCTCGTGCTCAGTGTAGAATGGAGGGAACTCCCTGCCGGTTCAGGGCGCTCTGCCAGGACAGGACCAAGATAAACCGGATCAGAATCCGGCCGGGTCTCTCCCAGAAGCAGGTGAGTGTGCTGGCGGGGCCAGACCCTGCCCTGCAGGTCCTGCAGATCCGGCAGGAGCATCACGTCCCCGTCCTCACCAGCAGCGCCCCAGCCCTGGCACAGGGCAGGTACTGGGGTGGGCACCCCATAAGCGTCCACCCTTACCCAGGGAGAGGCTGGCCGCTGCTGCGGTCACTCTCTTGCTCGCAGGGGTTGCAGGCAGGGAGAAAACCCGGTGCCAGGCACAAAGGGCTGGAAGGCCAAGGGCTGGTTGACCGCAGCAGAGCAGCTTGACCAGTAAACTCCAGTATAAGCATGCCCGCTGCAGAATGAAAAAGCTACGGGCACTGCTGCAACCGGGGGAGACCCGGCCCCGCTGCATCGCCCCCCAGGGAGGCTCCCCAGGGCCAGCGGAGCCCTGCGAGAAGGGAGCACCCAGCACGATGGGAGCGGGGCCCATGCCCGGGTGCGTCCTCAGCACCCCCCGCCCAGGGACCCCAGCACTGCAACCGCCCCCACCCACCCCGGGACCCTCTCGTACCACGCAGCGGGGTATCCCCGGCAGTGGGGCTCGCCGAACAGCCGCTCCCCGCCTGGCTGGCGGCCCAGGAAAATCCCCGGCTTCCCAGGCCCCTCCTGCGGGGACGCGCCGAGCCCGGCCCCGTTCCCTCCGCGCTGCTGCGGGGCCGCCCAACTCCCCCCGCATCCCCCCTGCTTCTTGCCCCCGCACTCACCATCGCCGCCGCACCTTTGTGCGCGTCAACGCCCCCCCCCGCACCAAAATCCTGGGGCTGCTGCTGCGGCGGCGGCGGCGGAGGAGGAGGAGAAGGAAGAGGCGGAGGAAACCCCGAATCCCAGCGGAGCGGCTCCCCCCCCCAGCCCCGCCGCTCCCCGGGCCGGCAGCCCCCGCCCGCCGCTGTTCCCGGCCGCTCCCCCCGCGCCCGCCCATTGTCTCCGCTCCGCGCTCCCGGCGCCCCTCCGGGGCCATTGTCTGGCGAGAGGCCGGGGGAAACCCGGCGACCCCCGGCTTCCCCCTCCCCCGTACCTGCAGGACCCCCCGCCCCGGGGATCCCACCCGCTCTCCCGGTTCTCAACACGCAGCCGGGGCTTTTGGAGTAAGGAGTGTAAGGATAGTGGGGTTGGGGGCGCCCTGGTCCTGGAGGGGGTCCCTGCTGCTGGGGGTGTGGGCACAGTGGGGTTCAGGGTTCTGCCCTGCTGGAGTCTCCCCCAGCTTCAGCAATCGGTGGGGTCACATGGGACCTCCAAGAGGGTCACTGTACCCCCAGGTGCCCCTCTGCACTCAGGCATGAGCTGTGTGCCCCCAGAGGGGTAACAACCCATGGGGGTCATGCTTCTGCTCCCACCTTTGTGCCAAGCCCAGGTGTTTTGGGGTGAGGGTAATGATGTGAACACGCAGTTCCTCTTGGCTCTTGAACCCCCTCACCCATGAAACCTGGGGCCATCGCCCGGGTCTGGCTCTGTTCCTCAGTGTGGCCGGGTGGAGGGTGTCTGTCACCTCCAATGGCTGGGGTCTCCTGGCTCAGCCCAGAAACGGGTCATGGCACATGGGACCTTCCCAGTGCCAGAGGGTCAGCCCCAAATCTCCACTTCAGTGGGGCTCCTGCCGCACCAGGCTGGGTGGGAGCACCTGGGAGACCCCCACCCGCTCTCCCAGCTTCCCAAGGACAAGGGATGCACACGGAGCAAAGAGGGATGAGAGAGCACAGGGGCCAGCAGCTCAGCACACACACCTGCAGACCTTCCGTTCGCAGGGAGGGAGCCAGAGGGGCTGGCCAGGATGGACCCAGGGGTGGGTGTCCGTTATGGGAGACTCAGGGCCCAGCACCACCCCCTCACCCAGCAGGGCCCGTGGGAAGGAGCCCGTGTGCTCACAGGCTACTCACAGCCCCGCTCAAATCACCCCTGCTCCCCGGGGATACCCACGTAAAAGCAGATCCCTCCATTTTGAGGGGGGCAAATCCCACGCGTAGGACACCCCGCGGAGGGGGTTGCGGCGCTGCCTGTAAGAGCCAGGCTGAGCCGCCGGGCGCTTTATATCAACGAGCACGGCTGGGAATGGGCCGGGCCCACCCCCCGCGCCGCCCAATGGCGTGCGGCGCTCTCCTCCCGGAGCGCGCCATAGGCTGGATTTAAATGGCTTGTTTCCCTTAGTGGAGAGGAGGCGTTGGAGCGCGCGCGCTGGGTTAATATCAGTACTAGGCTTAGCCAGGTCAGGCTGGAGGGGCTCTATCTGCCTGAGCCCTGACACAGTTCAGCCTGTGTTATTTGGGTCCCTCTGGGTCACCTCCTCACCATCGTGTGCCCCACGGGCAGAGGTGCCACCTGACAGCGGTGTCTGGCAATGTCCCCTCCACAGCACTCAGAAATGCAAAGTGCAGGCTCAGGTCAGTGAGAGCTGAAAAAGGTGGTTAGAGCTGTCAGCTGGAGGATGGAGCTTGGGGCACCTTGGGAGGGACCCTCAAGTCTGGCCAGCTTGTCTGTCCTCTTCTATCGAGGGTCTCAGCTCCCATGTAGGAGCCTGTTTAGGCACCATAGTTGTGGCTTCAGATCTGGGCATCCCATGTAGCTCAGCTAGTGACGCTTATTCCGCTATCTCTCAGCAGCTGTCAGCCACATGCCACGTGCTATGGACCCTGCCTGGAAGGACACGTGGGTCCCAAACTGCACCCACTGCCCCACTGCATGCCCTCACCCCTCCGATCTCTGTCCAGACAGGCTCTTTATCTCTGCTACGCTGTCGCTGGCGTGAGGCATCATTAGTTCCTGCTCCATATCTCGTAAGAAGGGAACAGATACACGCTTTACCTCCTGCAACTGTTGGCCCTTTTTGGTCAGGGCATGTCTCTCTCAGCCACCCTTCTCCGATCAACACTGCAGCTTTAGGGGACCCTTGTGCTCTAAAGCAAGCACAAAATAAGCATTTAAAATGACGGGTCATGGAAGATGCTCTTGGGAAGGTCCCACACATGGGCATAAAGGCGCCGTTTTCCTTTGTCCCTTGTGCCGGTCCCAGCCCTGCCCAAGAGCTGCAGCAGGGCTATGGTTCGCAGGGGGCAGAGATGCTCCAGGGCTACCCGGGACACGGGTCTCCAGCTTGGGGGTGACCTGGGTCTGGTGCGAGCATGCAGGGACCCAGCAGATGGCACTGCCTCCTCACACAGAAGAACTGGGGACACAGCTGCTGCCCACGGTGACATCCCTCAAGGGACCAGGGCACAGGCAGGCTGCCTGGCCCTGGGGCAGAGGGATGAGACAAGGGGGGGGTCCTTCCCCCTTCCCTAACTCAGGGCATCACATCCTGACCCAGCTACTTCTTTTTTGGAGGAGGGAAGGACACAGAACAGGGCTCGCAGCCATCCCCACCTCATTGTCCCTGGGGCAGGGACACAGAAATGCCACTGGGCAGAAGCAGCCAAGCAGTTTCATGCATCTCTGTTTTTCTGCTCTTTCAGGACAATTTTCCACGGGTATTTTTCAAATGAAAAACCACTGTGAAAAATTCCTCTTGCATACACTCTTGTGCACCAGGACCAGCATCCTCCAGAGGCTGGGGAAGGGATGGGGAGATGGAGATATGCATGGGGAATCATAGAATCATTGAATCATTTTGGTTGGAAAAGCCCCTCAAGATCACTGAGTCCAACCATAACCCACCCCTGGCACTGACCCATGTCCCGGAGAACCTCATCTCCGTCTGTTCAACCCCTCCAGGGATGGTGACTCCACCACTGCCCTGGGCAGCCTGTTCAATGCCCCACAGCCATTTGGGGAAGAAGTTGTTCCCAAGATCCAATCTGAAACTTCTCTGGCACAACTTGACGCCATTTCCTCTCATCCTAAGGGAATGAGAGCTAGAGAGAAGGAAATAGCTGTGGCAACAGGGAAAGAGCTGGGAAGCATCTGGGAAAATGCCCAGGAAGGTAGAGGATGAGCCGAGCTGCCCGTTACCCTGCCTGTTACCCTGCCTGCCCACATACACAAAGAACAGGCAAGGGACCCAATCTGTTGGAGATGACAGCGAGGCCAGAACCAGCATCTAAATTAGCATGAAGTGTTTCCATTGTGCACAGCACAATGAGGACCATATGTCAGGGCTGGGGCTGGCAGCCGGGAACAACAGGCCCCGCTGAGGTTTGGGAACTCATGCAGCCCAAACCCTATTACCATCTCCTGGAGCTCAGCAGCCAGGGGTGGGATGGAGACTGCCAGCACAGGGCGGCTGGGAGCAGAGCTGGGTCTGGATGCAGGCCACGAGGACATGATGCATCCCAAGAGGTGAACACCAGGGAGAAATCCCTGAGATGGGACAAAAAGGCAGCGCCCAGGTCTCCTCCTGCACCTCATCAGCCACGACTGCTCCTTCAGCCCAATGCTGCAGAGTCTCCCTGCTCCCTCCCCCACATTCATTATTTCCCCTTCGACACATCTCTGCTGAGCCGAGCTGCAGCCGAGGCCAATTGATTATATGAAGAAATTTGGAGCAAATCGGTGAACAGCTGCAACCTGCCCCCGGGGATGCGCAGGATCGGCACAGACAAAGGAGAAGAGCTGCAAACTTGCTTCCCCGCTTAGGTTGAGATGGGCTGAAGATGCAGGGAGAGGGCCGGGGGTTCACAGGGGCAACTGGGAAAGGGGAGAGGGCTGGGAGGGGTGTGTGGAAGGGAGCGTGGGGGCTCTGCCAGGGGTACGGTCAAGCAACGGGTGACTTCGTAGCCAAGGCCACACCAGTTTCCCAGAGAAATGCAGGAGAGAGGGATTATTGGGCATGTTTGGAGATGCTGATACCTGGACCAGATGTCCTCATCTCTCTGCTGTCACCAGCAGGACTGGGACGTTCGAGGTTTGCTTGTCCCGGTGGGCTGGGCTCACATGGTGACTGCAGATCCAGGGAAAGGTCAAGCCTGGACAGTCCTGGTCTGACTCTATGAGTGCCCAGAGGACACGTCCTGGTCCCCTGGCCGGAGTGGAGGGTAGTGCTCTCACTCCCACCAACCCCGTTCACTGGCACAGCTGCAGCCATCAACTCCTGCACGGGGAATCTGCTGCCACCTGAACAGCGCAAGGAAGACACAGTTAGAAATAAGATTAAAAGAAAAGAAAAAAGAAAAGCTGGGCAGTCCAAGTTCATGATCTCCCTTTTGCTGGCAGTTTAATCAATTTCCCCCTTCCCAACTTCCTTGTTAACTCACAAATAATAAATCCTTGCACAGTTCGAACAGTCAAGACGAACACACGCTGGGGCACACCGCATACAAGGGTGGGCTAATTAGTTGTTTTTTCACCATGGTCATTATTTTTTTGTTTGTTTGCTTATTTTCTAGTTTTCCTTTCCAAAAAGTGCACAACACAGCAAAATAAATAATAACATTTATCAATAAATTAATTCAATAAATATCCTTGTGGCACAGAGACGTGGCTGGTGGGTGGAGGGGAAGGACGGGCTGACCTGCTCTGTCTTCCTGCCCCGCTGAGCAGCACGGTGACGGCAGCCAGCAGCGGGGACGGCTGCTCCGGCCCTCAGGGATCCCATATTCACTGCTGAGTCCTTGCGAGACAGAGGTAGTGATCGTTCTCCCCACATTATGGGGATGGGGAAACTGAGGTACGGAGCAAGGCATTGCTGGGAGCTGGGCAGAGACAGGGGTGGGATGGAGCCAGGAGGTCTATGAGGTGCCAGGAAGCCCAGCTGGGGTTTGTGGGGCTCAGACACTTGGTGTGGGCAGCAGCAAACACCTCGGGAGGGCAAAATCAGCAGGTGGGACCCCAGAGAACTCCCTGTTCGCACTCTGGGGGTTTGCTGGCGTTCACACAACATGGCACTGACCCTCTCACCACAAGTATTGCACCTCCAGCACATCCAAATCCACCTCTCCCAGCACCCACCATGTGTCCCACACCACTGCCTGTCTTATGGCGAGGCTCAGTGCCATGGGCCAGGCTGGGGCTTTGCTCCCAGCCCAAAACATTGCAGTTCCTGCACGGTCCTGGTCCCCCATCTGTGTTCTGCTTGTGCTCTTGCCACTGCCAGTGCAAAATTAAGTCTTAAACCAACCAAACACCCAAAACACAAGGCAAAACATTCATTCTTGCAATGAGCTTCCCCCAGCCTCAGCGTGCCCCTGCTGGAGAAGAGGCTGCTCGGCTCTGCCTTCCCTTTCCCAAAGTGCTGATCCATGTTTGTGGGGGGGCTGGGGAGAGCCCCGCCAGCTGGGTGCCAGGCAAAGGGCCGGGCTGGGGGCCGTATCCTCTTCCTCCCCTCTCCAACGCTCTGCCCTGCGAGCCACACGTAAAGTGCAGTTTACCCCAGCAGAGCACGTGCTGCAAAAGGTCATGCTGCACCAGTGCCTTACCAGTGTGAACAGGGGGGACCCCTTTGCGCACGAGTCCCAGCAGTGCCGGCTGCACTGTAGGGGAGGGACAGGGTGCTGGGGGAGCTGAGCACCGCGTTCCCCTGCACGTCCCCCCCCACTTGTGACCCCCACTCAGGCTTTTTTCACCAGGAGCACAGAACTGGAGAGAGTGGGGAGGGATGAAGTGCTGCACTGGGAGCTCTGGTGCCCCAGGGTTGTGGCTTCACACTCACTGTGCAAAGGAGGGTCAGACAGCGAAGACTGGGATGCATGGGGCAGGGAACCAGCATGCTGAGGTTTGGGGAGCCCAGACCGTGCAACTGAGCAGCTTGGCGAGCCCCCAGGTGCTGCTCCGGCTTGGGGCCAGTGTGGTGGCAGGGACTTCGCGGGCAGCACAGCGAGTGAGTGCACCTCTCTGGGAACGTGCCGCTGTCGTCCATGGGAAGCGTGGCCAGGTCCGCACACCGCTTTGTGCTTCTTTTTGGGGTGTGAAAAGCCAGAGCGAACACCAAGCAGCTGCTCTGTGCCCAGGGATGCTCCTGGGCTGTGTTCCCTCTGCAGAGAGGATGGTCCTGATTTCAGCCTTTAAGTTCCCAGCATGATGCCAGGGGCAGAGCAGCAGCAAACAGACAAAATGCCCAGACTGGCCATGCTGATGGGGTGGCTGGTGGGAGAAAGCACAGACGGGACCACGGGGCTGCTTGGCACTGTTGTGTTTCACAGGTCCATTTTTTTGTGGCTCGTACAAAAGAAGTGACAGACAGACAGACCTGGGCTCAGGGAGTGGACATGGCTGGGGCTCAGGGAGTGGACACGGTGGACAGACTGACAGATGTGGGCTCAGGATCCCATAGGCATTATCAGTGGGATGCGCAGCAGAAGGACAGAGAGAAGTTGGGAGCACAACACAGCCAGCACAATCTTCAGGTGGCTGATACAGCAGGACAGACAGATGGCTGATGGACCAAACATCCAGCCTGACTCAGGCAGAATGGACAGACAGATGGACGTGGGCTTGCTGGCAGGGAAATACAGCACTTAGATAGAGGGTAGAGCAGACAGTTGGGAACTTTGTGCATTTGAGCAGATGGATGAACACAGACACAGAAGCTGAGATGCCTCACATGTGGTTTATGTCATAGATGGACAGACGGACTTGAGCCCTTGGCTCAGATGCCCTGTTCAGGTGGCAGGCAGACAGACAGAAAGACAGAGGCTGGGCGGCTCAGACGTCCAGCACATGGTTCAGGTAGGAGATGTAGCAGATGGCCAGGCGGAGGATCTCAATCTTGGAGAGCTTCTTGTCTGGCGGCAGGGTGGGTAGGAGCTTGCGCAGCTCAGCGAAGGCCATGTTGAAGGCCTCCACACGGATGCGCTCCCGCGTGGCATGGGCTGTCCGGTATTTGGCCGTGGCGCGGCGCCGACGCCGACGTTCCTCCCGACTCAGGTGCTGCAGGTCTTTCTTCACAGCATCACCCGGCTCGGCTGCCCGGGACTGAGAGCACAAACCAACGCCACCGGCGTCCCCCGTGCTGCCCGTTCGGCTGCAGTTGCTGAAGATGGACTCGGACTTGGAGTGCGTCGGGGGCAGCTCGATCTCTGTCTGGTCTGAATTAAGCATCATCTTCGCGGAAGAAGGCTGCACAGAGGGACAGATGCTTCAGAGATGTGGTATGTCAGGAGGACAGACTGACCCAGGCACGACGTCAGAGCAAGTCTGCTGCACTTGAAAGAGAAGGTTTCAGGCTCACAGCAAGCCCCTGGTTACTCTCCTCCTCTTCCTCCTCATCACACACACTCTCTGCAAGGGAATTTAAAAATTCTCCCTGGAGTACTTGTAGGGTGTGTGACAACTTTCACGATAAATAACGTAAGAAAGATGGCAGGATGCCTAAAATAAATAAACAAATAAATAGATATCCTCTACGTGCACAGGCGCAGAGACCACAGGCTCTTCTGTGCAGCCAGTTTCGGAGCCGTCAGGTGTCAGAGCTGAACTCCTCCCGCGAGCTCTAGAAAACAGAAGCACAGGGGCTCTCAGTATTGCCCGGCTCTTGGCAGACACAAGAGACGGAGCTAGAGAGCATGAGGGCTCTTTGCTCCACCTGCCCTGTGGCATCGGCCCCCGCCAGAGCAAGGGACAGCCCACTGGGCTGGGACAGGGCTCCTGGTCCCCAGTTGAGGGTGATGGAGCTGGTGGGATGGCTCTGGGAGAAGGTGGAAGCCATTTCTCCTGGCTCTCCAGAGAGATGACAGGTGGTGGATGAGCGAAGGGGAAAAACAGACTGTGGAGGCGAGAGGAAGGGGGGAGCTTATTGTATAGTAAATGAGCCCGTATGTCATGGATCCTGGCACCCCCGACATATGGAACCCAACACAGCTGCTTTGCTTGATGTGACCAAATAGATGCTGGCTCCCTGCTCCCTCCGGGATGCCGTGCTGCCTGCTGGGAAATCTGCCTCTCCTCTCCCTTCTTCTCCCCCTGCCGCCTTCCCAGCACAGCTCTGGCACACGGCGGGGAGGCCAGGCCCACGGGGGCTCCCGGGCTGGCAGAGGTGCCTCCAGCATACCGGGAGCAGCTCTGGGAAAGGCAGATGTGTCACAGGTGCGTCTTTTCCCCCCACCGAGCAGGGGAAGGGCTGGGGTGGAGCAGAGGAAAGGGAACAAACTTCATATGGGGAAATGCTGCTGCTGGAAGCAACGGCAGCCTGGGAAGGCGGCCAGGCAGAGATGTACAACATATTACCTCTCCCAGGCCTGACAAGCTTGTAATGAGCCATACGACTGAGAAATGGAAACTCAACAAATATGGACAGGCAGTGACTGGGGAGAAATAGT
Organism: Patagioenas fasciata; assembly: GCF_037038585.1. Taxonomy (NCBI): domain Eukaryota; kingdom Metazoa; phylum Chordata; class Aves; order Columbiformes; family Columbidae; genus Patagioenas; species Patagioenas fasciata. The sequence goes on along the minus strand of NC_092549.1, from coordinate 4,925,907 downwards.
CCACAGCCTGCTCTAAAATACCAGCGGGGAGCAGAGCCCTTGATGTGCATTTGCAGAAGCACTGCCTAAGGAACACAAGGAACCTCATAAGCATGTATAGAATCACAGAATCACAGAATAGTTTGGTTTGGAAGGGACCTTCAAAGCTCACTGAGTCCAACCTCTCTGCAATGAGGAAGGACATCTTCAACTAGATCACATATAGAAATGCCTGCACAGCCCCTCTGAGTACCCCACCAGAACATACGTGGCTGTTTCTCTGCGTGCTTACACACATGTGTACACACATACACAGACATGTTTCCCAGCACATTTGTGTAAATGGTCCCAGTCAAAGTCTCCTCTGCAAGAATCCGACATCCATTTATGCACAATAATTTACAGCCACACTCACAAATCTACCCAAAGTTGGGCACCTCTGCGTGCACACACACACACATACACACTCATTCTTGCACTGCGATATTCAGATTTCACTAAAAAAATAACCTGGACATCTGTGCTCTAACACAAAACCTTTCAGCTGTGTGTGAGGCTATCAGTAAACCATCCATATCCCAAACTTGTGCAGTCCTTAGCCCAGAGATGACAGAAGGGCTGATGGAAACACGGCTTTTGGGATCCGCGGAGATGCCCTCTCAAGGCTTTGAGCTTGCAATAAACTGCAGTGCCCTTGGAGCAGGACTGAGTTTGGTTTTGTGTTTCACTTGCTCTCCCTGTGATCAGCTTCAGAGACAAACCAGCCAGGAACCAAGAACCATGACAAAGTTATTGAATCAGCCACGTCTGCTGCAGCCACCCGCCACAGCAGTGACTCCTGTACCTTTTTAACCTTCTCCATTTTCCCCCTGCTTTAATTTCTTTTCTCTCTCTGCTCTCGTCTCCTTCCCACAGACCCAGGACCTCCTTTCTGGCACTCAGTGGTGAAGGGATCATTCCTGCCCTGCCCTCGTGAACACCACCCAAAGCAAACCTGGAGCTGGCAAGCAAGCTGGGGCAGCCCTTGGTGGCCAGATCCAGGCTCACGGTCACGGCCACGCTTCCCTGTGTGCTGGCAGTGCCGCCTCACTCCCAGTATCCTTCCCTGGAGCATCACTCTGGCAGCAAGGCCAGGAGGAGGAGGGAAGGTCAGCCCTGGGGCCAGACACATGCCACGGCAGCTCTGCGCTTTCAGCCCCAGGGTTGTGGCAAGGAGTTGGTGCGTGGACATCCCAGGATCACGCTCACATGTGCAGCTTCTCTTTAAGTACTCTCTCCCTGCTTCTTGGGGATGGGGAACTGTATTTGATCTCTTGCACGCTCTTCACCGCTCTTATGTCTCCCTCTTACCCCGGTGTTGCTGCTCTGAAAACCACAGGCCTGATCTACTCTTGCTCTGCAAATGCAGGCTGTGTCTCATCCACCCGGGGCCGCACTGGAGGTGCCGTCCACGTGCAGGTGAGCCACCCCAGCAAGAAACTGCTGAGCAGCTCTGCTGCCTCCTGGCCTCATCACTTCAGCATAGGGCAGGGAAGGAGACAAACAACCTCCTAGGACACCAGCACTGAGGCATGAGTGTGTCACTCTCATCCTGGTGGAGAAGAGGCTGCAGAAGCTCCTTCTCCTTGGGCAGATGGGGATAGTGACCTGGCCCAGGAACAGCCCAGGAAGCACTCACCAGTCAGACATGGGCTGTGGGACACGTTGCTGTTGCTGTTTCAGCATCCTTGCGAGTGAATTCAAGGTGTATCAAACACGGGAGGCAGGAGTCCTGCACGGGGGTCTCTCTCTGTTCTCAGTCACAGCAGGATGTCAGCAGGAGACACTGGACCATTTGCATGAAGACACGTTTCAGTACTGGACCCAAATAAACTCCTTCTCTCACTCTTCCTTTGCTGGGTTAGTCCAGTCCTCAAAAAGCTTTTCCTTCACCTGGGTGACTTGTGCTCTGAGGTGCTTCCACTCTCCTTCAGATGAACTGTAAACTGTCGTCTTACTTAATCAACCTACTGCAAGAACCTCCTTTAAACCTACACTTGCTCCAGTCCTGCCTTCAGCAAAACCTCAGTGATACTTACACCCCCGAGGGGAAGCAATGCTTCCCACCTCCTTGCCTGCCCTTTGCCTTGCACTCCAGACTGGCAGCGTGACAATTTTTGAGGACTCCTTGGCCATGCAAACTGTGACAAGTGCCCAATTTAAGGCCATCTGAATGGAGGTTCCTTTTCTTTTTCCTGATCAGAAATCCCCTGTGCCACTACCAAGCCCAAAGCAAAGGACGCGCAGGCGGGTTTGTGTGTTAAACCTCGCACCGAGTACGAGCAGAAGGGTCAAGCCCCTTCCTGAGACAGCCTGCAAGCTTTGTACTGAGGGTTTCCATCCCACACGGACCATGCTGCTTATCTCGCTCTCCCTTTCCCCACCTGCCATGCTTCCATTTTCCAGCATCAAACCTCACAGAACCATCCAGGAGCACTGTCCACCCAGCCCCAGGACAGCCACCTTACCCCCAAGCTGATGACCATTCCCAGGCTCCAGCTTTTCTCTTCCAGCAGGATGAAGCTCAAGTAATCCAGGGAGGGAGAAATTGCTTGGCTCATCTGTCCATTGAGGAGGTAAGAAGTTCCTCTGCGTGTGCACGGTGTCCTGCTCCACAGAATGGACCTGAGGGGTCAGGGAGAGCCCTGGTGGCCTTGGAGCCCAGTCATGCTACTCCTTGAGCAGGAGTGGGAGTGGGCCACCACGCGTTGAGATGGACACCCCAAAGAGGCATGTGCCCCATGTGCTATATATACACCCCAGCCTCGCGGACAGGTCCGACCCCGGCTGCCTCATTGGCCGCTCCAGTGCCCCCCCCCTCATAAATATTAAAGTCAAGCGAGGGGATGCCATTGGCTGTGCGGGAGGTTGGAGCCCCCGGGAGAGGAGGGAGGTGGAGGTTGGATGTGGTCCTGGAGGGTGGATGGAGGTGGTGGGCTGGGAGAGAGGGAGGGAGGAGGGTGGGGGTGCTCCGGGAGAAGGCGACATCTGTTCTCCATGCATATTTCATAAAGGAGAAATAGAGAGATGGGAGCAAACGTGGAAAGGGGAGGAGGAGAGACAGGCAGGCAGGCAGGCAAGTCTCTGTGCTGGGGTGGGATGAGGAGCAGGGTCTGCACAAGATGTGGGACTGATGACACAGCCTTCCTGGTGCCTCCCACTGGTGCACGGCCCCTGCTGCCGTGGCGTGGGTACGTGTGGGAGCCAGGCCGCGTGTCTGTGCTGCGCTAGCATGCACACGTGTCTGTGGACACACAGCCGCACGCTGCACGGGTCTGCAGGTGCGTGTGTAGGGTGGGTGAGCACTGGTGGGTGCCCAGACCACAGATTCCACCAGCAGCAGCAACTATCCTATAGGTCCTGCCTAGCAGCTGCGGTAAAATTCACCTGCAGTAAAGTTTGGTAAGGAGAGAAAGTAAGTGAAAGCAAGCGGTACCTAGAATACACAGGTATTGCTTTGAAATGCTGATCCTCTATTTAACCACTAAACAATGATCTCTTTTGTGGGTTAGACTTTGTCTCTGCCTCTCACCCTTATCCAATCTCAAATTTTCTTGTTAAACTCTGTCTTGCAAAAATCTGCTCCAGTTTGTCCTCATTATCAGTAAATTCCTATATCCCCCATCCCGCTCACATGTATCTCTGTATCCTCTTAGATCTCTCTGTAGTTTCCTTGCTGGAGTCTCCTACCTTCATCCTCTCCCTCCCTCCTCGGAGTGCTGGAGGTTATGGCCCTCCCGTGCTTTCTCCCAGCCCTGGAGGCTGGTTCCCCCTCCCCTGCACTGCAGGAAAAGCCCAGGTGATGGGCATCTGCACTTGGGTGGACTCCAGCCCATGGCATGGATGGGCAGATGGTCTTGGAGTTTGCAGGGTGAGCAGTGGAGGAGGCAGAGGGATCAGGTGGCAGCGAGGAGCCCACCTCGCCATTGCTATCGCACCGATTAGAAAACAATATTCACCTAATGAGCTCGTGGCAACAGCCACATTCGCCCTGAGACCAGCGCACACGATGCACAGCATGCCTGGGCAGGGAACTGGATGCAACGCGCTCTGTACATCCATCGCACACGCGCCCCATGGACACTGCGCACACGCACACGTCATGGCTGACATGTGGACACGCGAGCAGCACGTACAAATTCACATGGGAGTGTGCACCCTTCGCCGTTGCACACCCCATATCCTCCTGCACACACCTCCCCCTCCTCCCGTGCTGCCTTGCTCTGCCTGGGCCCCCCATCTTCCCCAAGAGCCCAATGGACTGTTTATATGTTTTCCTTGCTCCATGCTGCCTGTCCCTCCTCTGTCTCGCCTGCTCCCGCCCAGGCCAGCTCCTCGTTTCCTGCCAGGACGCCAGCAGGGCCCCACCTCTCTCTGCAGCTGATGCTGGGCTGCTCCGGGCATCCTGCCGGGCTGGGCCCGGGGAGGAGGGGAGGGACGGAGTGGAGCTGGCTGCCGGAGCCTCTCCACGGCAATGCCAGGCCCGGTCTGTGCCGGCCTCATGGCCATCGTAGCGTGCAGCACCTGGGCAAGCAGGCGTTTCAGTTCCCTTCAGCAGGCTCCTGCTCCAGTGCTTCTCCCAAGTTGAGGATTTAGCAGCTCCAAAATCCCACCCTGGATCCTCGCGGTTCTCCCAGTGAGCAATGCACAGTGTTCTGTGGGAACGCCGACTGCCTGGTTGTCCCCCAGGCATCGGTCACTAACCAGAGACAGCCCCCTCCAGTGACACAAACACAGCACCCACTCCCCTTTCCCACAATATGGTCACCTTAACGCTGCCCTGGAATGATGAAGACTTTCAGCCTTCTTCCTCCCATAGGTAAGAGCTGAGATTGCAAAAGCCCCTTTATCTGTCAGCATCCAAATTCTGCGTTGCCGGGACGGAGGATTTCACCTGCGGATGTCCCTCAGCTTGGAAAATGGTGGCTCTTTGTACCTGAGAAATGTCTACGGTCAGGATGCTTCCTTGATGCTGAGTGCAAAGCCCCGCAGAACCGCCCGGCTCATGGCAGGTAAGACGGACGCCGGCGAGGCTGCGCCAGGGAGCGGAGCAAGATGAAGCCACAGCCATGGGTCTTGTGGGAGGGTGATGGCAAAGCGAGAAACTCAAGATCTTCCCTCTACACTCTCCGCCATGGCTGCAATCCTCCCCGGTCCCCGCTCACAGCCTTCAGCCCGGGGAGCTGCCCTGCTCCCTGGGAGTTCGGTGGCTACCTCATTCTCTACCTCCTCAGCAAGAACTTGTGAGCTTCAAAATCCTATGGCTGTCCAAAAACTGACGGGATTTGGGGGAGGGAAAACAAGAGACCCTCTAGTTTTCTTCTTCACTTCTGAATTACCCAACTTGCTAGCTGAGAGAAACTGGCATTCCCTGTCAAAACCAGGCAGGTTTCCTAATGGCAGGAGCCCATAACCCAGAGCCTGCAGAAAATCCTCATTTCCCCTGAATTCCTGAACCTCTCTTTCAATACAGCATCATTGAAGAAGAAAGAGGCTGGAGAACACTGACGGGGCACGGCCAACTTTTGAAAGTCTCTTGATACCTTCAATTTGACCCCGAGTGAGTCCATTGTGGCGTTTCCATCTGAGGGGACAAAGCCCTCCAGGACTTGCCCACCTTAATGCACCAGGTTCGGGGATCAGCTGCAAAGAAAGGAGCTGTGGGCCAGGGCCGGGGGGACCTGAGCTGGGCTACCCACATGCAGGCAGGGAGTGCACAGTGAGGTATGAAAAGAGACTAGAAGAGGCAGCATTTGGCAGGGGATGAAGCGACATATTGTACAAAGCCACTGGGGACCACACTGGCCCGGGCTTGTCAGGGAAAACAGGCAGCTTTAACCCTTGTGCTGCTGGAGCAGCCCCAACCAGAATCATAGAATCATTTCAGTTGGATGAGACCCTCAAGATCATCGAGTCCAACGATAACCTAACCTAACTCTAGCACTAAACCATGTCCCTAAGATCTCACAACTTTTCTACAGCGAGGGGCTGGATGCCATAATGATGGGTAGGAGATTTGGAAGATCCCTACCATGATGCCAGCAAGATCAAGACCCTAGGGGGTGTTACTGCTCATGCCCCTGGAAAATGGTACCTTCATGCAACTGGTGGGACTGTGCTCCATCTCTCCAGCAAGGACCCTCTGCAAAACAAAAGGCACCGGGCTCCCCCACGTTTCTGTGACCACCGGCTGCTCATTCATGGCAGTCCTCTCCAGCAGACCTGCCTGTTTGGGCTGTTCTCTGCAGTCAAGCAATCACAGATCCCATACCATCCACAGTATCACATTTGGTGCCATTACACTTTGTCCAGATGTGCACAAGTGCAGTTCGTGGAGGAAGCAGCTGCCAGCTCCATCCTGTCTGGTTTGCAGCACGCTTTTGCAACCAACGGCTGCAGCCCGAGCTGGCTGCGAAGGTTCAGACGCTCCGCACAGACGGTGTGAGGCCTCTCTGACCACATCATGATGCTCAGCTGGGTGAGCTCCAGCTACCAGACTCTTCATACAGTGAGTGGGAAGCAGAGCTATTTGGATTGACACTGGAGAAACACCCAGGCAGGCTGTTAATCGTCACTTGGGGTGATAATGCCCTGCAAAGCCAGGGCTCAAGGCCTTTTTGGGCCACTACATTAGAGCACACAAACGTGTGTGCGTGTGCAGGCTGTGTAAACTGTGTGCGCACAAGTGCGTGTGCACGTGCAAACTTGGGCCGCAGGGTACGTGTGCATGCAGGTAGGTGGCTGAGCAAGGCCCAGCACCCCTCAGCAAGTGTTTGCACGCTCAGCTGTGTTTACTGTGCGTGTGCTCAGGTAACAACAGAAGGTCCCTGAATGGCACAGCTCTCCCCAAGCCCTGGGCACGCTTGCCTGGCTTGTGACAGAAGCTCTCAGCTCCGATAGCCCCTCTCCTCTTCTCGCCTTTGTCTCCCTGGCTTTTATTGAATGCAGGTTTTGTGAGCGGTCGGTGACAGACGGCCCCGGTGCTCGATAACTAGACAATCTGTCACTACCACCACTGACAGCTTTCACAAGGAGCCCCTTTCCTTTCATCCTTCCCGGTTCCCTTTGCCTTTGCTTGTCCCCCTTCCACACGTGCTCTCTGGCTTTGTTCCCCCCTAAAAGCCAAATAGCGACAGAAGTTCCTGATCATAATATTGCTCTAATCGAGTCTGTCATAATCGGATCCAATCTAATTACGTTCAGATCCCTCTCTTCTCCTGACTCTCTCTATTGCCTGTCCATCTGTCCCTCTCTTCCCTTCCAGTCTTTGTGTCCATCCATCTGTTATCTGCAGGCCCTTCTCCCTTCCCATCATCTCCCTGGGCCCCTGCCCCATTTGCAGTGTGGCTGCCCCAGCCCTTTCCTCCAGCGGCTCCCTCTCCAATCCATCTCTCTTAAAGGCCTCTCCATCAATCCATTTAGCAGCAGCTCCCTGCCTCCTCTCGCCCATCTGCTTCTCCCTTTTTGCTGGCTGCGAGATGTAGAGATGCTGTTTTGTTTGTATGCCGATCTTGATTAGCCCCAGAAACCTCACTGTTAAGGCCATGCTGGCACTAGGGAAAGATCACCTGGGTAGCATAGAGCTGTATGTCCTAGGCAGCATCCTCCATCCCTGCCCCACCCTCTACCTTCTCTGAGTGATTGCATCACAATCAGGCTGGACATGCAGGTGAAAGGCTGGACAAAGCACAGAGATAAAAGGATGGAGCCCCAGGAGCACAGAACTGCACAAGGCAGGCGAGGAAACAGCAATCTTGAATCTTCCCAAAGTAGCTTCCATTTTTCTCCAGCCCTGGTTATTTCTCCCCAGGAATGCACACGGCTGGCTGGATGATGGGCAGACGGATGGCTGGATGTGCAGGCATGGTGGTGGGACCTGCCTGGATGTTCTCAGTGCACACAGAGGGGACAAGGCAGAGCAGAGCGGTGGCAGAGTGCTGCAGTGGTACCCACTGGGGGAAGCAGGTGCCCAGGTATCAGGGTGTAGTGGATTTGGGGTCACTCGAGGGTCTCCTGTGCCTTTCCCAGCAGCACCTGGTCCCTGTCAGGGACAAGGGCAGCCACAGAGATGGACCCTGGGCATGATCTAATCTGGCAGTTCCTGTGCTCCTATTTGTAGCAGTCAGACCCTGATTTTAAACACATGTTGGACTCAGATGCCTGCTGGGTGCCAGCCAATGGCCCTTTCTTGCTGTGATAGTTATATCCTGAGCTAGGCTGCCTTCATTCCTTCATCTGGACCTTGTAGGTGCTCACGGGTATGGCACAGAACACTGCTGTCAACAATCATGGCAGCAGGACTACTAGAGACTGACCAGAGGCTACTGGACAGAGAGCTCAGAAAAGGGAATGGAGCTGGTGAGGGGCTGGAGCACAAGTGTGATGGGAGCGGCTGACAGACCTGGGGGTTCAGCTGGAGAACAGGAGCTGAGGGAAGACCTTCTGATCTCTGAACTGCCTGAAAGGAGCTTGGAGCCAGGGGGGATCGGGCTCTGCTCTCAAGGAACAAGCACCAGGACCAGAGGAAACGGCCTCAAGTTGTACCAGGGGAGGCTGAGGTTGGATCTTGGGAACAATTTCTTCCTGGAAAGGGCTGTGGGGCATTGGAACAGGCTGCCTAGGGCAGTGCCGGAGTCACCATCCCTGGAGGGCTCGAACAGATGCGGAGATGAGGTTCTCAGGAACATGGGTTAATGCCAGGGGTGGGTTATGGTTGGACTCAATGAGCTTGAGGGGCTCTTCCAACCAAAATGATTCTCTGATTCTATGACAGAGCACTGGACTAGGACACAGCACTCAATGTATTCTTTAGACAGCATCATGCAAAGGCTCTGTTACGTCTGTAACCACTTCAGTGGTCCACAGACCAAAGCCCTGCCAGTCTACGCAGGGAAATGATGGGCTCTGACCCACTTCAGAGACTCGAGGCACAGGGCATACAAAGCTTCGAGATCTTTAAAGTATTCAGCATAGACAGATCTAGAGCAGTTTGAAGACATGTAGAAGGAGTAGCTCTACTTCATGAGGCAAGCGGGTTTTCTCCACATATTTATCTGGCAGTCAAAGCTAAATTCTGTCCCTGCAAATGATGGTCCCAGCAAGGCCACCTGTGGGACAGCTCAACTGCGGCAGCTGCAGCCACTGCTGTCCAAAGCACAGCCGCTGGGCTCCAGCACCAGGAACAGGAGAGGCACCAGAAGCTGGGCAGACTGGAGGGGAAGGAGGAGCAGAAGTGTTAACTCAAGTAGTGTTAACTCCAGCCAGAAAAATAGCGACTTCTCAGAGAAGCGACAGAGAGCACAGTACTACGAACTCTGCTCTGCGATGCCCCAAGCTCAGTCCTCAGCTTGAATAATGCACTGGGAGCTGCTCCTATAGCTCACCCAGCAAACTCTCCTGCCCTTAGCCAGAAAGCCTCTTTGGTCTCCAAAAATCAAGCCCTCTGCCTCCCAGTCAGCTTCATCTCTATTTTAGCTGCTGATAAAACATAGAAAAATTTTTTCTTCCTGTCTCCATCACTTCCTTCTCCCAGAAGCCAAACAGGCCTGGCTTTGTTCTAGGTATTAATTAACTTCCCTGCCTCTTAATATTCCAGAGCCATAAAGTTCCCAGGAGCTGAGAGGCTGAGCGCTAAGAAAACATACATTTCCTCTCCTTTCTCCTTGTCTCATTGACTGTCACCCCCATATGTCTCCCCCTCAGGGCATGAGGGCAGCTGCAAACCCTCCTCTCTGGGCTCAGCCCCAGCCCTCTGCCTCCCGGGAGGCAGCTGAGTTCACAGGTCAAGAGAGTCAGCCGCATCTTCTTTTTGTGCAGAAATCCCTGTTAGAGTTGCATGGGGAGAGAGGAGAGGAAATTGATGCTCGCAAATTATGTGTGTGCATGAAGCAGGGGGGGTGTGTCTCAGCAAGATGCCTGGGGCTCTGTGGTGGAGAAAGCATGTGCCAGCTGCCCTCCTCGGCAAGATGAGTCGGGGGCTGCCCAAAAAAACGAGTCTGCGCTTTGGTGGAGCTGGAGATGGTCTGGGGTAATCTAGGTGCTCTCTCAGTACCAGAGGCATGGGTTGCAGTCCCAAGGAGAGGGCGTGGGGATATTGGTAAGGATGAGACTTCTCATTGAACTGTAGAATGCAAGGTATAGGGATGAAGGTAATTTTGGAGGACAGTCAAGGACAGTCAGGAGAAAAGTGAGGCAGAGAGATCCCTGAGTTTCTTTCTATTCCTGGCTCAGCACCTTGTAGCCAAAAGAGCTGTCAGCAGGTAGTGAATTACTTCTCTCCCAGGTTTGACAGGAAAGGAATTTCCAGTGTCCTCTTGATCTTCTCCAGGGCTGCCCTGCCAGCACCAGTCTCACTGGAACTGGACACAGGGAGGAAATGGGAACAGGTGCAGAGCTGTAGCCTTCACCACCAAACCCAGTGCAAGGTGTAGACAGGCAGGTGCCCCTGGGAGTGGATGCCCCAGCCCTCGCTGGCATCAGCAGGCTGGTTATTTGGAGGAGCAGTTCAGCAAGACTTGCCAGAAGTTGCATCACCTCCTTTTTCCCCTGGCAGAGGGCTGCAGAACTTGCTTCTTCCAGGCCCCACCTCTTGAAGGTGTGTTTGCCTGGGGGTACTCAGCTGCTTTCGCTTTTTTTCCCTGTTTCTTTGGTCAAAGGTGGAGCAGAGAAAAGAGCTTGCAGACCCTCAGTCCCCTTCAGCCAGCAGAATAACTGACCTGCTGATCTCAATGCCTGAAAGACGCCACGGATGTTAAGTGCTTGGACAGAACTCAAAGCCGTCCAGCACCTATAAGCATCAGGAAGAACTAGTTAGAGCAGGAATAATGTAAAACAACCTCAAAATGTAGTAGTTCTGGAAGAAGTACTCATGACTTGGAGCAACAAGGCAAAGACTAAGAGAAGAGAATATTTTCCCAGTACCTGAACTTGACTGTGACGTTGAACTCCAACAGCGTGAGCTTTTGCCTCCTCTGCTGGCTCTGCTAGAGGGAGGGTAACCTTTGTCACCCGGGAGAGTATCTTGAAACACTGCAGCAAGGTTTGTCAGGAGAAATCTGCCGAAGCCAGAAAAGAGCTCAGCACCTCTAGAGTGTTCCCGTGAATTGTTTCCCAGCTGGACTGTGTCCTCCTGGAGCAGCTACGACAGACACGAGTGGTCCTTGCTGCATCCTTTCCCTTGGCCAAGAGGCAGCCAGGGTTACTCTGCTGTGGGTGGCTGCTTCAAAGACAACCAGACACAGAGCAGAGAAGTTGTCTGCTTTCCCTACCTTTTGCATAATTTTCCATGCAAACTTTTCTAATTATCAAAGCAAGTAGGCTTTGAACAGGGGAATGATGTCATTCATCTCAAAGAAGGCCAGCACACACCAAAATACACCTAGTTGCACCTCAGAACTCAGTAATTTTGTTTCTACTGTAAAGATAAAAATGAAACTATGTATATATCAGCACTCTACTTTCCACATTCATGTACTGAGAAGGCACTTACTATTGCTTATTAGCATTAGGGATGCTCTAATTAATGTACATAATCTCAGGAGTGATGGAGAAAAGCGTATCAGGGGAGTTATCAACTTTAAGGCTTGCACAGCTGAGGACAGCTGCTGTTACGGCACAATGGGCAGGAGCAAAAAGAGATGAAACTCAGCCCAAACCAAAAGCAGCTATTGCATGTTATGAAGGAAGATAAACAAGAAGTCAAGCCTGGTTTGTGTTGAAACCGGGGACATACCTACTGCAGATAACTGTACTCAGACTGAAGGCATGGAAAGGATGGCTTAAGAGGGAGCCTTTCCAGGGCTAAGACACTAACTCTGGGCTTAAAGCAGCAGACAGCAGCTCCCTAAGGGTCAGCGATTTAGTAGCTGTACACAATAGCTGCAGAGGCTTTCCTAGTCCCAGCGGAGGGGCATGAGCACTCCCAAATCCACTGTCAGCTCTTTGTCTGAAGATCAGGAGTGACACCAGACGACTGGATAGGTCAGAGATCCCAGTTCCTCCCATTTATGATCTGACAAGGGATGCAGGTGAACCTAAGACTTTCTGCATCATCTTGTCCCTGTATAAATCATTATTTCATTCTCCACAACACACACAGCAGTTTCCTTCACCAGCACTAGCTCTACTTTAACAAAACACCTTTGTATTTCAGGTCCGGTTCACCGCCAAGGTCTCAGAGCATCCCCTCAGCCCTGTGAGACAGGGGCCACGTCACCGGTGGGGACACTGCGAGGGGCAGGGGAGTGGCCACAGCCAGTCTGGGGAAGAGAAACCTGGGGACTCGGACTTGCTCTCGTAGCTCATGTATTTCCCAGACAAACCCCACAATCCTATTTCTTCCTCACCCCCTTTCATCCAACACTCAGGCTCGATTCCCAGAGGAGGGAAGGCTCAGATCTGTACGGCGCAAGCCTCATCATCAAAAGCCAGCTGAACAGAACAAGTTTACTGACCATGGCAAAACATGACGAGGAGGGCTGGAAACACCGACGGCCACTGCCTTTTCCTTTTACCCCCTCTGTGCAGCAACACTGCTGGCACCAAGAGAGTCTGAGAGACACACAAACCCCCAGCTCAGGTGAAATTTTAGACTGACAGTCAAGCGAAAACTTGCAGTCTTCTCCAGTGTTGGCAGCAGGAGGCAAAATGTGTCTCTGCTGAAGCGTCTGCCAGCGCTCGCTTCCCCCTTCCTTTTGTCAGGCACCGATGGGAGGGTCGCTCATCGCGGTGTCTGCAGGGAGACCTGTTGGCCATTCGAGGAGCAGCGTTTGTTCGCCTCACCAGAGAGCAGCTCCGAACAAAAAGCTGGGAGTGAAAAACGGGGCTGGGAGCGGCAAAAGGGTTTTTATCTGTTTGTATGGGGGAAAAAAAGCAATTCCAACCAGAAACCTTCAGGAAAATGAAAAAAGAGCCCAAATCCAAGCAGAGAATCTAGATTTGAAAAACAGAAGAGAGAGCAGTATGGGAAGGCCGCATTTTTAATATGAAAATGATCAAGAACCTTGTGTATATTGACTCAGTTTGCTGATCAGCCATCACCGATCCTACCACCTCCCCACACAGCACAGCTCCACCATGAATTAAGCGTTTGCATTTTGATATGTAAAAAAACATAATAAACTTACCTCAGGGAAGGAAAAATACATTTTAGAAAATTCTCTGCCAAATCAGATGCTCTTTTGAAGTCTTCTGTCTCACCTGAGTACATTAACGCACAGAAACAGTCTACTTGGATAATTTTGGGGCACCGATTTTGTTCTGATGAAGTTGGAATGAGTCCAAAGATTAGGAGTTAGAGGCTATAAAAACCCTTATTGTAAAGACAAGATATGTCCATTTAAATAGAGATATGAGTTTCTTCAGTATTGCTAGGAAAAACGCAAAGAAATCCAGCACAGAAACACTTCACCAAGTACCAGGAGCAGTTTCCTGATAGCAGGATGCTTTATCAAGTGGAAAAAGTCTCCCTCAGGGTGGCTCTGAAAGTACAAGGTCTGAATTACTTTAAAACTCCAGAGTGCATGCCTAGTTGAGAAAAGACTTGAACATAATAAGCCCACACTGTCCTCTAGGGAAGGGAAGCCGATGTCTGCCTTTGTGCTACTCAGCTCTGATTTCTGCAATTAATCCTCTCTAATTTTGAGCCAACAACAGCACTATTGCACCTTTGAATTACAATCACTGAAGAATAAGTGATTTTTTATACACAAGAATAAATCTGAGTGCTTGGTCAATCACAACAGAGCCTGGTCTTGCTGGGCACTAAGCAACAGCATCAAAGGAAACAAAGTGTGTGAGTAGGCTCACTATAAAACACATTTATTATATCTGTGCCCAGGTATTGACCAAGAACCAGGAGCGATCAGCCATCCTGCCTTGGAGAGACCACAGTCTGAAACCCAGCGAGTTAAGCCCTGTCAGCCCTCAGAGCACAACGTCTCTCTTTCGTCCAGTTGTAGAAACAATTTGAAGTTCACAGAGAGCCAAAAACCAAATCAAACTCCATTTCTCCCGAGACCAAAATATATTGCAACACCCAGTGGATTTGGTCCTTTTGGCAGCAACTAAGACAAAATAGGCAATGGGGTAATTTCTAAGTGGAGATTTTTTAATTAAACGGAACTATTTATATATATACAAAACCCAGAAAATATTGCACCATTAAAAAAAAGGACATTTTACATCTAATCATCTGTTAAACATACCTTGCCCTCCCTGCATTGTAGTAAACACAGATTCACAGCAACTGTTGGACGTTAACAGGCAACCTGTGCTGTCAAACACCACGTAATTCCGCCAGTCCACATTCATCCCAAAGAAAACACCTTTCCCCTTCCCACCCCGCCTGCCTTTAGGGAACAAATCCATCACATTGTTGTCTTGGTGGCATTCAGGACCAATCCTCTCAAGTTGCTCGAAATTAAGGACAAATTAAAAAGAAAGGCTTTGGGAACTTCTCAGTCACAGTTTCTTTCAGGCTTAGTCGGCACCGTTTTCTGGGCAAGTCTCTTATGTTTTTGGGGCTCAGTCTCCAGAACCCAAGCACAGAAGCTCTGGTGAGAACCATGTGCATCCCTCTCCAGAGAGAGGGGCATTCCAGTGTAGTTTTGTATTTGACAATTGGAATCCAAGGGCTAAGACTTCTCAAGCCCCGAGAGCATCTTCAGTAAGCCACAGCCCCAGAGTCCCGTGGGATGCTAAAAAGCACATCCGCTTTGGCGTTGATAAAATACGTGGCGAGGAGAGAGATGATCAGAATGGCAATCCCCACAACCAAAGTGATTATCTAGGAAGGGATGAGAAACACTCAGCATTGTTACACACACGAATCTGCAGCACCTTACAGAATTTGCTTTGAATTGGGAGTCTCTGTCAGAAGCTACAGAGACCAGCTTGTTACTGAGCAGTATGTGCCTTAAAACACAAAGATAATCTGAGGACCTTACGGTCTCAGACAAAAGCAACTACCAGACAGGACCAGGTCAGCTTTCACTGAAGTTATCAACAGCGCACACAAACAAATGTTTAAGAGAAAAGGTAAAGAAGTATCACAGATAAAGGACATATTGCATTTCAGAGTGGTTGACACAGTTTGCAAAGATTTTTAGTGAACATTCAATGTGACATTTTGCCCACTCCTGCATGAACCGTCATCTCCTCCGTCATGGAACTGTAAATGCCTTCAAGCACCACAGCTACTGGCAGAATCAACATCTGCCAACAGCCTCTGCATAACCGAGATCACCTCCTGCTCAGCACCTTTCCTGCAGCCTAAGTGCCAAACCAGTCCATCAGATTCCTCTTTGACAACCCTTCTCCCTCGGGGGTAGGACTCCCATTCCCAGGCTCCCCCGAATATCTCAGGGCAGTCCCCATGGGGTGGCCAGAAACACACTGCTACGCCTCTCACGGTACGTCTTCTATGGGGTCAGCACTTCAGGGATGGCTGGGCTCAAACTGTGCCTCTCCAGGGCACCAGATCTACTGAGCTGTAACGGGCCGAGAGGCACAGGCAAGTCACAGTGCCACACAAATAAATTGCTCATATTTCAAATAATCACCTGAGAGACGCAACAATTGCTTGGGTTTGTACAGCTTTTAGGTGACTTACTGCTAGCAAAGGACGATGAAGCTCTGGAGTCTGTCCTGACAAGGTCTGACATTATTAACAGCAAACCAGAGGACACCAAGACAGGCAGAGCATCCCAAAGTAACGGTACCCTTAAACCTTATTCTGCTGGCACCCAGCCCAGGGCTGCTCAGAATCTGAGACGCTGAACCAACAGCAGCTTTTGTTGGTGAAGGTTTGTGCAAAAGTTATTTCTGGGCTGTTGAGGGCAGATCTGAACTCCAGGAAGACCCGGGTTGCACATCATGTAAAACACCAGATCAGCCAGATTCATTGCCTTGGCTTCCTGTGCTTGGGGAAGGAGTTAAGACTCCTGTCACTTCTTTTGCTCACAGAGTTCAGCGATTATGCTGCACTGTCTCAGGCCCAGTGACCAGTTTATTAACCCACAAATGGCTGGAGGTGGTAGGGTTATCATCAGCTGTGCACTCTTGGTTACCTCTTTCTCAAGGATCAAAGCCTGGCTGTTCTTAACTGAGGAGCTCACACAGGATGACGGTACAAGATTCTGTAACAAACTCTGAATTGTTTCTTCAGCTGTTAGGAGGCGTTATTCAAAGCCCTACGGATTTCAACCATTCACTTTTGTCTTTTTCTCTGGTTTTCTCTTCCAGACATGTACAAACTCACCTCTAGCTCCTTGCTGGCTACCAGAAATATTCGGGCACGGATCTCTTTCCACCGACTCTCTGTCCATGTGGAGTACTCTGTAGATCCCCACTGTCTCAGCTCAAAGGCAGGAGAGAGTGCTTTGCTCAGGTGAACGCTTGACCGAACGCAGTAAGGGACTCGTGATGTTGCGTTAGGGTCCAGGGAACCCTGCACCCAGAAATATTCATACATCTGCGAAGAAAACACGAGAGTGAGAGACAGCAAACGGTCACTAGCAAATAACCAGACTACCTCCTTGTTCTGGAACCTTCCCCGTGTCCCCAGAGAGAAAGAGAAACTTTACAGAGCGTTCTCACTGTAAAGGGATCCTTTTCACAGAATCACTGAATGGTTGGGGTTGGAGGGGACCTCTGGAGATCATTTAGTCCAACCTACCTGCTAAAGCAGGTACAGGAAGGTGTCCAGGCAGGTTTGAATGTCTCCTGAGAAGGAGACTCCACAATCTCTCTGGGCAGCCTGGGCCAGGGCTCTGCCACCCTCAAGGTAAAGAAGTTTCTCCTCATATTCAGATGGAACCTCTTATGCTTCAGTCTCTGCCTATTGCCTTTCATCCTATTGTTGGGCACTACTGAAAAGAGTCTGGTCCCGTTCTCTTGAAACCCACCCTGGAGATATTTATAAACGTTGATGAAATCCCCTCCCGGCTTCTCTTCTCCAGGCTGAACAGAGCCAGCTCTCTCAGTCTCTCCTCAGAAGAAAGGTGCTCTAGGCCCCTAATCATCTTCGTAGCTCGCTGCTGGACTCCCTCCAGTAATTCCTTGTCCTTCTTAAACTGGGGAGCCCTTGGGCATTAAGATGCCTCCTTGTAGGAGGAGTTTCCTAGCTATCCCATGTGTTATTATGAGGAATTCTTAAGCAGCTTTCCTCAAAAGCAGAAAACAGCAAATCGGACAGCAGATGCTTGTCACCCCACTCTGACTGATACTTACTTCCTTCTCACTGTTGGGTGTTTTTTCAGGGTTCAGACACTCTTCCTTGGTGAGGTTCACAACAGTGCCTGTGAGGTTGGCTAGGACGTACTGCACAAGGTAGGTGGTGTTCACAGGGCTGGAAACGGCAACGTAGTGTTGGGGAACGTCACCTGGAACAGTCGGAGAAATGGGATTGACGGGGAGATGGCCAGAACCAGATAATGTTAGCGTGGTCCTTCAGAAAGCTGCCAGGTAACATATGGGGTCAAACCCATCCCTGTGTTCTTTTTCCCTATGTTGCTCTTACCCAGAATTCCTTTTAAGTCTGGTTTAATGATGGACTGAAACCAGGAATTGTTCATTTTAATCAGAAACCCATACAGCATTCGAGAGACCTGGAAAGAAACGGAAATTCGTTTATACAAAGAGGAGAGAAAATAGCATCTTAACAGCTATACCTCTTAAGATCATTCATCTGACACGTGACAGGGGTCAAGAGCACAGCAAAAGAGAGACCATATGTCACAACTGCGTATAATTCAGGACCGAGCTGTGAAAATTCGGTTTGATTTCAGTTCCACTGACTCCTTATCTGATCCCTGTGGCACACACTGCCATTTCACCTCAGCTTCCTCTTTTGCTTTATGGAATGAGGATACAGGTCTGTTTTTGTAGAGGGCTCATGAAGTTTAATGTCTGTCCAGCGACTGAGAAGCAAGGAGCTAGGGAAGGGTGAAAGGTTTTTGATTCAGCTGTGGTGGAGAAAAGGAGAAGGGGGTAGGCAAAGCCCTCACGGAGACAGACAGGACAGCATGCTGCGTAAACACATATAAACAGAGACAGAAGGGGGGTTCGTGAGGGCTCATCAGAGATGCCAGGGACTCAATTCCATCTGCTTGTACCGTTTTTGGATCTGCCTGAATAGCAGAGGTGTTGTTGGCTCCCCCTGCAAGCTGGTAGAGCGCACGGGCGACCACTGTGGCAACTTCTGCCAGGGACTGCAAAGAAAAAACACTGTGTTAATCAAGATAGGCAGATTCAGCAAAACAAGCAAGGAGAGCAAGCCAGAATCTACCCATCCATCAAACCATTTACATCGGGCTAGCGTTTGAGTGCCTATTGCCTTTTTCACTGTACAAAGCACTCCTGCCTTCCTCCTGCCCTTTTTGGAAATGGCTTTGCCCCTCTCCCCATCACCCTGCTTGTTATCTGCCCCTACCCAAAGCCCCATCCAACCCAGATGCAGTAGCTTAAGAAAAACGTAAAGTAGGAACCTTGGCTGTGTCTGTGACATACTCCAAAGTCTCCTCCGGGCTGAGCCCCTCGGGGTATTGCATCCGGATGTTCTCTGGAGTGTCGTACATGCTCTGGTAGTATCTGAAAAGAAGGAGGCAAACAGAGATTGGGGAGGGGCAGAAAGAAACCACAGGGCATGGAATTCAATTCAGAGTCTGCCTAAAGCAAATAGTGGGAGCAGTCTCCTGGGAGCAGAGATACAGCTCTGCCAAAGCGCTGCCCTGCCACACGCTCCTTAAACCAGTTAATGAGGCTTTATAATTAACTTGGCCCTTCCGCAGCTTCTCCCATCTGAGGATCTCCAAGCAATTTCCAAGCTGTGATTAGCGTTCAGGTGGGCAACAGCCCAATCTATTAAATGGGTAGAGAAACTGAGGCAAGGACAACCCATGCAGAAGGTCTCCTGGGACGAGAGCTTTGAATGCAAGTCATGTGAGTGGATTTTATTAATGCCTCATCTTGAAGGCAGCAAGGAATTCCAACTACAAGACCACAAGTCTACAAAAGATTTACACCAAGGCATCTGCAGCACATGCAGCTGAATGGGAAACTGGGCGGAAAGCCCACGGCGTAGTCTGACATTCCCAGCCAGCCTAGGACTCATCCTCCTAGTCTAAAGAGGGGTCACACAGCAGCGAGGCATGTTTTCCTCCACCCAGCTCTTCTTATCCCTTTAAAGTAGTGCAGATTTAGAGGCGAAAGGGAATTTACTTCCCTTTGATTGCTACAGAGATTCTCAGAAACAGCAGAAGGGTTGAAGATAAAGGGAAAGAGACTATCGGAAGAGTCTGGGGGAAAGAGGAGAGGCATATGTCTGTTCTCTACCCCATGTCACTTCCAAAGTTGATGAGGAGCAGGGGATCCCCAAGGAACACATTGTAGCAGGGTCATGTGAGGTGAATAAAAGTGCCCTTTCCAATGCCTGGGGCATTCTGCCATCACAAATAGTAAGCTATATTAAAAAAAAAAAAAGGCAGCTAGCTTCTGGAAGAACAGATGAGGCTTAGGCACGCTCAGTTGCCATTTGCTCACCTCTGGCTTCCAGCCAGCTGTGGGGAACATTTTCTGTACAAAACTGGATTTCTTTCGGTTGTCAGAATAATTATGTTGCGCTTGTTCAATTACATGGCACATGTTTCCTCCTCTGCTCCCCCCGAACTGCTGCTCTACATGTATGTTAGCCAGCACACTCCGGGCACAGGCGCTGCAGGAGCTCAGGTGCCCTCTGCTGGCTCCGTCGCCTGCAGAACAGGGTCCAGGCCGTGCCCACTTGTCCCGGACATACCTGTTCTGGAAAGCTGCCTGGTGGTCGGTCAGGACCACTCCAGGGATGTGCCGGGCTCGAAGGAAGCGCTGGAAGGAAGATGGGGGAAGAGGCTGCGAATATCCAACCTCCTGCAAACTCACATTTGCTCCCATGCTGCTGTTACTCAGAATATGTAGCAAGTTCCTAACCTGAAAAAAAAGAGAAAAAGGCACCGTCCCACTATTCTTTTGGATCTATAATTTCTCTGGAAAGGTTAACATCCTGATCACCTGCAGCGTGCTGAAGATCCCACAGTATTTTGGCTAGGTGACTGACTACATATTGCTTTCTATTACCTGCACTTCAACAGATTTATTCATTCGAGAGACAGGGTCTGTATGCATCCATAAAATTGAGCCATTCCTTAGAGCCACCTGCAAGTAAAAAAAAAAACACCATAAACACATGACTGGAAATCACTGAGTCTTGCAGAGCAGGGAAGTTCAGTCCAGGGAAAAGTCAAAAACAGTGAAAGCTTGGCTGGGAAAACCACAGCAAAATTATCAGAGAAACAGGGAATGAAAAGTCCTCTAACTTAACCCACACCTGATTCAACTCCACAAAGGAATGAATGTTGTCCAAGCGGAGAGGAAACTTGTCTTTTTCCATATCATACACCATTCGGGAGCTGCCAATGTAATCAAAGGTTTCCTACGACAGAAAAAAAAAAAAATCACACATGAATCACCTAAGATTGCTGTCCGGCACAAAAGCAATATATGAAAGGCTGAGCTGGAACAAAACCAAAAGCTTGAGGGCCAACCACTGCACCAAGTATTTCTGAAGGTTTGTGTAGCCTGGCACACATCAAAAGTAAATATTACACTGTCCCTGGCGCCAAAGACAAAGGTGTTGTAGGCAGGGACAGAGCAAAGGACAAAAATTAAGGCAAACAGCAACAAAACAGGGGACAGCTATTACGCTCCACAACCAAGAAAGGCACAAAGGCAGACTGAAGCGAGCACTGATATCTGGCAAGGCACTGCGAGTGAGCAACAGCAAAGACATTCATACAGCCTCTGCTCTGGCATATGTCGTCCTCCTTGGTTTTGGGGAAGGAGGACAGCAAGTCAGGGAAAAAGGACAATTCTCCATTCCAGGAAATAAAAATATGAAGCTTTCCTGAAAGAAGGGGTATCTGTTTCCCTTGAAAAAAAGGGGGGTAGGCAAGGCAGCAGAAATGAGTACGTCAAGGGAGCTACAAGAAGCTGAGCGTTGCCTGGGGAGGAGCTGGTGCCCCTAAGAAGAGAACTGGGGTGAGAGATGAGCAGTGCGGTCAGCCAGCCACCAGCCATCTCCGCAATGAATGTACAGCCAAGCCTTATCATTCCTCCTCCATTCAGGGAGCACGACAGAAAATGTTTGCTTCATCATGCTCTACGTCTCCCACCCCCAAGGAAATTCTGGGTAGGGATGGATGTGCTGAGCAGAGCGAATGAAGGGAATCGCAGGGCCACAGAATGGGAGCCAGTTTCACAAAGCTGCACAAAAAAACCACCCATCAGTGCAGATGCCTTGAGGGGAACATCAGCTGTTGGCCATCAGTCCCTCCTCTACAAGCTTGTTCTGCATTTCCACAGCTGCTGGCTCCAGTGCTGGGTTCTCAGAAATGAGCTACATTTTGCTGCTGTCAACACATATATTTTTAATCTAGCCTTCTCTGGGCTTCATTTCAGAATTTAGAGCCTGGCCACTGCAGTTCACCCTGAACTGAAACAGAGAACAAACATACAGCCAGGCACACTGGGAGGAGAGGGGAGGGAAAGCAAAGTTTGTGTCATTCATGTAGAATGAATTGTGGGGCAGAAAATTAGTTGCCCCAGTGGAAGCTTCATCTGCTGTTGTTATCGCAGTGCATTTAAGATCCAATTCTTGCTGGGGGAGCAGAGAAAATCATGGTATGAGGATGCAAACAAATGTCTCCACACACAGAGTAGGGAAAAAGTTCATTTGCAGGGAGCCAAGGGTTGATTTGTTATCTTAGAACAAGCCAAACGGGGGAGTGACGCTGCTGCTCTTACCCCTTGGAAGAAGGTGAACATGATATTCCTTTGTAGCAAATGAACATCTGACACTTTATGAAGGGCTTCGGCAGCAGCCAAGTGGGTGACAAAAGAAGAGACAGCGCTCTCTGCCCCGGGCGCAATGTTCCAGAAGAAGGAATGGCTGTCGATCTGTAAGCATGGACGGGAGGTGTAAGAAATGTGCACATGGAGAGAGGAACACTGTACCAGGAAAGCAAATCCATCGCCTTCCTCCTATCCCACTCACCCTACTGATATGGGAAAAAACAAAGCACCCCATGTACCGTAACCGAAAATACCAATTGCATTGCTGCGGCAGTCCTGAAGCCTCAGAGCTCTGCCCCCGCCGCCCTCAGCCCTGACCCAAAATAGAGATCATTCGGCGTGCCGTAATTTTAACGCTGGCAGCACTGTTCAGCACTGGCCTCTGAGACGGCAACAAAATGGAGTTTTGAACTGGCATCTTTGGAAGGTGTAAAGTGCTGTAAAACAGACTGCTAGATGGGGAAGCAAACTTCTTTCTCAGCCCTCACGCTGACTCAGTGCTTGACACACAACAAAATCTCCAAGTGATTCAGTCTCCCTCTCCCAAAAAATACAGATGAGCCAACTGCACGGTCTGCTTCTCTGTAGCACATTTTGAGGATGTGAAACGTCTTAGGAAAGCATAACAGACACACCAACTACTTCCACTTGTCTGGTTCCATCAGCAAAGAAGATGCTGAAAAACATATCGCATAAGATAGCAAGAAACAAAATGCAGATGTTTTTATATTGAAACAATAGATAAATATACGTAAAACTACCAGCTGAAAGGTTCATACTTGCAGAACCACAATAGCCAGTCAGATCTAAAAGAAGATTTGAAACACAGGAAGAAATCAAAATATACAAGGAGTATATTCCCATAAGACTAAGTCTCTGGCTTTCCAGAATCCTTCCAGTCGACACTCTAAAAGCAAGATTAAGAGGTACCTACTCGCGTCGCGACAATAATAACTTCCTTCTCAGGATCAACTTTTCCAGAGGAATTGATAGGTTGCAGGGTGCTCCAGACATTGTAATCAAGCAGAGGATCACACACAACCTCTAGGAAGCAGAAAAAACAGGGTTTGAGTCGAGCCTACAGCAGTGACAAGTCAGAAATGTGCCTCCTGGTCAGCTGTAGCTCATCAGTGGCTCTATCACAAGAGATCTGTGCTCAGTGGGGATGAAGTCCTGGCCCCAGGAAAGCCACTGGTAAAACATTCCTTAGGATTTAACTTCATGCATACACAGCCTAACGGAGCAGTAAGCTCGGAGCCATTCTTGATGATTTACATAGCAGGTATTAGGTCCCATCTTTTCTATACATTATTTTCCAAACTGAAGACAAACATATTTTGAAAAGGCTCAGCTGGCAAGCAAGCCCTTAGGGAAACTCTAAAATTTTCTTTCTTTTGCACAACTGTATTCCACTGGGATTCTTACAACCAGGCATAATGTCAAGGAAAGGAGGAACGTGCTCACCTGGATTAATGCTGAAGGTGCTTTGGAGGGAGCTGCGCCTCATGCAGGTGACGGTGCTGGTGACAGCGTGCATATGGGAGAAAAGTTGCATGGCACAGAGAGGGTACTCGGGGCCCGATCCACCGCGAGGGACATTATGATCTTGATAACACTGTATGGAAACAAAAATCAGGACAAAACAGTATTCCTGTAAAAACATTGTGTATTGCATCTAAAATTTGACAGTTTTACTGTAGATTTCAATATCTAAGCTGAGACAAAACAAAACTTCCACCCCCTTTCCTGAACAGTGGCAGGAGTTCCCCTTCTGCTTGCTGAGGAAGCTCAGTACCTGCTTAATAACTTGAGTCTCATTGGCATCTTCAAGGAGAAAAATAGGGAAGTCAAAATCCTCATATGACAGCCCATTGCCCACAGGGTTCCACGCAGTCCTGTTGCAGTGTGCAAACTCAGGGCCGTAATCTTTGGAATAGACACCTGGCAACAGAAAGAAACAGGTGAATCAGAGCCTGGAAGAGAAGAACAAACAGCAGAAAAGGTAGGGCCTGCTGAAAAAATAGAGAATGAGCGCCATGACGAGCTCAGGAACCAGCTGACAAAAGCTTGGAGGGATGGAGCTGGTCACTGCATGGGGCAGAGCGGCAGAGAGAGCGAGGAGAAAGACACTGGTGGGACGCTGGAGTGTGCTCAGCAAGCAGTTATGACGTGCTGAGAGAGTGGAGGAGGCACACAAAGGAGCATTATCCTTCTAAAGGAGGAACATAAAAACCTGCATTTTGTGAGCTCATCATGTGCTGGAAGTAGCCCTAAAGCATCCATAACGTGCCAATCATTTGAACACCCAGATACTGTGCAAACAGCATGAAGGCAGGGACGTGAGAAAAGCCAGCACGTCAAACTCATGGCAGGAGTGTACACACAGTAGAAAGCTCTGTGCAAACTACTGAAGGCATTGCGATTTCCCCCCTCCAAGTGCAATACAGTAAATTTGCTGCATGAAAAACCAGTGAGACGAAAACCTGAAACCCTGAAACCACAGGGGGAAATCAAGGAGGTGGGCTGGAATTTCAAAAAGTAGTGACTGGTCCAGACAGGGAGGTTGACACACTCGCTGCTCAATCTCCGCAAACACGAGATGCTTTTACCATCACGTGTGGACAAAGTACGTGTTTCATGCGTTAAAGAAAAGGAAGTTACAACCACCCTTGGTCAGGCTTAACACTTCTGTGACTTCACGCTGTTTTAGTCAGCTTATCTACCAGTCTTTCACAAACATCCCCGACAGCTCTTTTTGAGAACTGATGAGATTCCAGCTCAGACCAACGACTTTGAAAGAAGATATTGAGCCTGTTATCTTAAACATCATTTTGACATTAAAGTGGAGCTGCAGCTTCAGCTATCCTTCACTCATCTTTGACCATCCAATGGCAAGGCATCATTTTTCTTCCTCCCAGTGAGGATCAAGACTGAACATTTCCTTACCAAACCCATCATTGGGGCACTTCAAACCAGGAGAGAAGCCCTGGGGAGGGTTGGGTTTGGCCATGGTCACAGCTAGGCCTGACACCCGGGAGGTTCCCTTCAGCTGCATCATCACTCTCCTGGAACACAGAAAACATGAGTGAAATTTCGAATTAACAAGCTCTTACAGTTGAGCACATGATAATAATTTTGATCAAAATAATCAACTTATCCCCTTTTCATTATCTTCTACATAAGATTACGCCCACAGCAACAAGGAGGAAACTTCAACCACTTCTTTCCCACTCTGCCCAGGAAGAGACATGACCAATCTTAATCACGTTATTTAATGAACTTCAGTAACTGCTGGTGATGAACACGGCAAGAGAATTCACACAGAACAGAGCCCTTCTGACCGCAAAAGAGCCCATTTAAGAAGAAATAAATTCAGGCACTAAAACATACGTTTCAACCTCAATATAGTTTGGTGCAGTCAGGTCTGATTCTGCCACCTGTCACTTGAAAAATGACATTTTTACCACCAGATTAAGGACCCAGAGTGGTCTTGGGGGCTCATGGCACCCTGGGAAGATAAAAGCTGATGGTGACTGACCTGTTGAAGAGGTTCCCATCCAGCAGTATCATGTAGGGTGGGTGTGGGCCATCAGCAAGCACCCACTTCAGGTCTTCCTCCTCCTCAACCACGTGGATCACTCCCGTGTCTCCGCTGATGGAGGCTGCAGAAAGAGAGCATGCCCTTTGTGTGTCACAGCGATCTACTTCCTTCACACCCCCAAGCCACCCCAGAAGAGAGTCATAGAACCATTTAGGTAGGAATAGACCTTGAAGATCATCAAGTCCAACCAAACCACGTCCATAAGTGCCACATCATAGAAACACCGAATAATTTTGGTTGGAAAAGCCCCTCAAGCTGATCAAGTCCAACCATAACCTAAATCTAGCACTAAACATGTCCCTGAGAACCTCATCTCCACGTCTGTTCAACCCCTCCAGGGATGGTGACTCCACCACTGCCCTGGGCAGCCTGTTCCAATGCCCCACAGCCCTTTGGGGAAGAAACGGTTCCCAAGATCCAACCTCAACCTCCCCTGCTGCAACTTGAGGCCGTTTCCTCTGCTCCTGGCGCTTGTTCCTTGGGAGCAGAGCCTGACCCCCCCTGGCTCCAAGCTCCTTTCAGGCAGTTCAGAGATCAGAAGATCAGATCCCCTCAGCTCCTGTTCTCCAGCTGAACCCCCCAGGTCCCTCAGCCGCTCCCATCACACTTGTGCTCCAGCCCCTCACCGGCTTTAAGGGCAGAGCGATTTGTTCCTAAGGGCTTTATGGAAGAACAACTCACAGGATTAAAGGGCTAGAGGAAGCAATTTGGTGAAGTGATACCATTTAGCTAAAGCAGGACAGAAAACAGTGGCTTTTAGTAGAGGAAAAAGACGCTGAAGGGCATACATTAAGAAGTAAGCACTCATGCTTTGAAAGCATCTTTTGTTTAAGCTCATCAGAGCACTCAAGGATCTTCAGATAACTACAGGCCTCCTGTGACTGAACAGAATAAGAAAGGACAGGAGGAAACTGCAGTCCGAAATAGAAAAGAACTCAGAGCCAGAACCAGCCTCAAAGATCACAGCCACAGACCCAGGTTAGTGCTGCCCCTCTTCAACAAGTAAAGATCACAAATTCAGAAACCTGGAGCTCAAAGACAGCTCAGCATGAGCCGCAGAAGAGCACGGAGGGAGATAAAGGGCAAAAATATCATGGCAGCAAAGAGGGACAAGAAACAAAGCAGGTTCACTGCTCATCATTTTGCCCTGTCTGAATGAAAGCAGACAAAGTGCTTTCAGAAGAAGCTCCTGATAAGGATAAGCACCTTGTCAATCCCTACAATTAGTAACTGTTGTAATTAACGGCCACTGCCTGTGTCGGGGGAGCAGGAAGCGCACAGCTGCCTGCCCAGACACTGGGCTCACAGCAAAGGGTGGCAGAGGTGTCAGAGAACCTTGTACCCTCAGATATCTGCCAGCCCAGGCGCAGCTGTGCTGCCCTGCTGTGGCAGCTGCCAACCTCTGCTGCAGGGAGTGGCTGAGTGAAAGCAAAACTTAGTTGTGTGTAAAACACTGACTCACAGGAAGCCCTTTCTACACTAACTTCAGCCCGGAATGCTGCTTGAACAGGGTTCTAGAATCACAGAATACCCTGAGTTGGAAGGCACCCACAGGATCATGGGTTCCAACTCCTGTCCCTGCACAGGACACCCCACAGCTCACACCATGTGTCTGAGGATGTTGTCCAGTCTCTTCTTGAACACCGTCAGGTTGGGGCCCTGACACCTCCCTGGGAGCCTGTTCAGTGTCCAGCACCTCTGGGTGAAGAACCTTTTCCTCATGTCCCACTGACCCTCCCTGGCACATCTTCCAACCCAGGGCAGAGCCACCGCAGGGAGGAGTTCTGGCGCCCCGCTGCTGTACTCACACTGGCAACCAATCTGGTGGGTGGCATTCAGAAGGCGAACGCACGGTGCAGTTTTGTTCAAGGGGATGTAGATCTTCCTCTCCACCGAGTTCCCCTGGCAGGAGCCTGAGGAGAAAATGCAGCCCCGCCTCAGAGGGAGCCAAACTAGGGGCTCCCCACACCTCAAAAGGCTCTCCCCGGCTCAGGGTGGGGAAAAGCGAGCCCCTCCACAGCTCGGAGAGGAACACCGAGGGCTCCCAGCGCCGCCATGTCAAAGGGGGCCAGGTGGGGCCCACCCCACCTCCGCCCCAGGCCGGGGGAGGCCGGGCCTGCCCTGCCCCGTCCCGCCCTCCTCCCAGCCAGCCTCACCCGCTGCAAGCGCGGCGAGCACCAGCCCCCACCAGGCCGGGAACGGGGCCCAGCAGCTCCCAGCAGCGGCCTCCATTCCCCGCCCGCCCCCGGCTCTCCCCACCGCCATCTTCCCAGCCTTTCCGCTTCCTCGGCCGCGCCCGGGCAGCGCCGGAAGCCGCTCTGCGCCGGCGGGAGGACTGACACTCGATGCTCGGAGAGGTGGCGGAAGCGGACGTCGGTTGGTGGCATTTCCGGGGCGCTGACGTGGAGGGCCGGGGCGGTGGAGAGGGCCGAGGCGGAGGGCGATGCTGACCAAGTTCGAGACCAAGTCGGCTCGGGTGAAAGGTAACGGCGGGGCAGGACCGAGGCCGTGGTGAGGGCCCGGGGGGTGCTCTGCCGGGAACTCCCTCGGGGCTGCTCCGGGTCTCTGGGCTCCCCGGTGCGCGGAGGCCTCGCTGACGAGTCTCTCGGTGCCTCACAGGGCTCAGCTTTCACCCCAAGCGGCCGTGGATTCTCACCAGCCTGCACAATGGCGTCATCCAGCTGTGGGATTATCGGATGTGCACTCTCATCGACAAGTTCGATGAGCACGACGGTCAGTGAGCTGGGGGAGCTGGTGGGTGTGGGACCTGCTTTTGGGGGGAGAGGGAGAGGAGGAAGGGAGGCTGAGCCCGAGTGTTGCTGAGGCTTGTTGGACTCCTCTGTGTTTCTGTGGGGCCAGTTCACTGGTGCTGAGCTTCATAGAATCATCAGATAATTTTGGTTGGAAAAACCCCTCAAGATCATCAAGTCCAACCATTCCCCCAGCCCTGGCACTAACCATGTTCCTGAGAACCTCATCTCTGTCTGTTCGAGCCCTCCAGGGTTGGTGACTCCAGCACTGCCCTGGGCAGCCTGTTCCAATGCCCCACAGCCCTTTCCAGGAATAAATTGTTCACAGAATCCAGCCTCAACCTCTCCTGGTGCAACCTGAGGCCGTTTCCTCTGCTCCTGGCGCTTGTTCCTGGGGAGCAGAGCCCGACTCCCCCGGCTCCAAGCTCCTTTCAGGCAGTTCAGAGATCAGAAGGTCTCCCCTCAGGTCCTTCATCTGCTCCTCATAAGACTTGTGCTCCAACTTTGCTTGCATATGCATAAATCAGGGTAATCATTTTGTTTCTAGTGTGAAAATGATCCTGTAAATAGAGATCTGAAAGTTCTGGATGTTTTGTGATGCTTTGTTGCAGACGTGTTGATGAAAAAAAGCACATTTGGGAGTGAGATCTCAGACTGTTATGTGACATTTCAGTATTATGCTGAAGCTCTTAATTTACCAGTGGCAGCAGGAGTGAGGAGGAATGCGAATTGTCGTCTTTTAACTTGCTCAAGGGGCTGCTCCAGCTGTCAGCAGTCTTGTTGTGTCCAACCTGCTCTTCCTATTTGCAGGACCTGTTCGAGGTATTGATTTCCACAAGCAGCAGCCTCTCTTTGTTTCTGGAGGTGATGATTATAAAATAAAGGTAAAATTGTATCTCTTTAGCTCTTTTTCTCTCAAAGGCATTGTCTAGGGAAAGGAATGTGGAAAGAAACTGGTTAAAAGATGAGAAAGAGTGTGGTGGGGAAGGGAAATAGTTTTGGGGTATTTAAGTGCTCCTGTTTCATAGACATTAGAGTTGAGTGCAGCGAGTTGAAGTCTCTGTAGTGTTAGAAACACATTTTAAAATGGAAGTAAGAGGCTTGAAGTTGAACTGAAATCTTGAATCTCTTGAAAAAGGACAAAAAAAATCTCGGTGGTGGAGGCGTGTAGAGTTGTTGTTCTGCTCCTGTGTTGTGCAGGTCTGGAATTACAAATTGCGTCGTTGTCTCTTCACTCTGCTCGGGCACTTGGATTATATTCGCACAACGTTCTTCCACCATGTATGTCAGCTCCTCTCCTGTTTATCCGGGTGCTGGGTGTCTCCTCCCTTTGCTAAAGAGATTGTGCTGGATTTGCTGGTTTGAGGCTGCTCCAGCTGTGATAGCCTTTTGTTGAAGTGTGAGAGACATAAATTCTGCTTCCAAGATCTTTAATAAAATTTAAAATGGGTTGTTTCTGGGGATAGTTGGAAAATATCCTGCGGGGAGGGAATGTCTGAGATGTGTGTCATTTCGTATAAGAAGATTTTGTCTTTTTAGGAATATCCCTGGATCTTGAGCGCTTCTGATGACCAGACCATTCGGGTTTGGAACTGGCAGTCCAGAACCTGTGTTTGGTAAAATGAATGGGCACTTTAAAAAGTAGCTGTACTGTTTGGGGATGAACTGTGATCTTTTGTCACGTTCAAGCAGAAGCTGCGCTTATTTGAAGGAACAGAACCGAAAATGAGATCTGAGCAGTTCTGAATCTTTCTGTCAGTCTTTTCCTCATTTATTCTGATGGCACTAGGCCTGCATTCATAAATCCATGTGTCGTTTGGTTGAACGTTTTTTGGGGGTTAAAATAATACATGTTGGCACCAAAGCCTGTGAAGTTATTGATATCAGAAAGTCACCCCTTGAGTGCTCTTTGCCCGGTGTTGAGGTGTGGTACCTCTGGAAGAGCAGCATTTGGCAATCCTGTATCATCCTTCCCCAGACTGAGCTTCTTGTTGTTGGTGCAAATTTGAATTCTAATAATAATACATTTTATGTTTAAATGGTATTTTCTGTCCTTTTCGTTGTAGTGTGCTGACAGGACACAACCACTATGTGATGTGTGCCCAGTTTCACCCCTCCGAGGACCTGGTAGTGTCGGCCAGCTTGGATCAGACTGTGCGCGTTTGGGATATTTCTGGTGAGCTGCCCAGGTTGAGGGGTTACCCCATGGTGAAACCGACTTCACTGCAATTGCTGAAAGCCAATTGAGGCAGGAAGGAACAATTTGGGTCTGAGAGCAGGAGCCTCAGGTAGAGAATTGGAAAATTCTCTATTGGTGGGGACTTATTCCCCTCCATTTCCATGAAGTTGTAGGATAGTGGCTGGAATGGACTTCTGGAGGCCACCTCGGCCACCCTTTTGCTTGAAGCAAGTCCTCTGCAACAGTAAATGCGGTGAGCTGTGGTTTTGTGCAGCCAAAACACCCTCTAAAGATGGAGATTTTGCAACCTTGTCTCCCAGTCTGATTTGATAGCAAACATAAGCAACGAGTATTGCAACAAGTGACATAGTGTGACTTGGAGGATGATTTTAGAAAATTCTGTATAACTTTTATCCCCTTGGCAAACTCTTGGAGGCAGCAGTAAGTCATTTGTTCTGAGAGAAAGAAGTAAAGACCTCTGTAGGAGTTGCCAAAAGGAAAGGGTGTAGGGGTTTGGGAGTTTTTCTTGGTAGCCTGGTTGTGGGTGGTGACAGGGAGAAAATAGTATTAGGAATTCTGTCAACATTCAGCCGCTTGTCTGCTTTATAAATGAAGGGTGGAGCAGGAGCTGCAAGTCAAAAATCCGAAGTACTGGTATCTTTGCTATTTCTTAGGTTGTACCTAGGCTGCAAGGTGACTTCGTGGGATGAAACCCGATTCGTAAAGGAAAAATTAGGAACAAAAAAAATACCAGATGGAGATCAGGGACTGGTGGGAGGGAGGGAAGGGCAGGACTGGTGGGGCTGTGACACAGAGACCCTCCATCCGCTCTTGCCATTGCGGTTTTGGTTGGACATGCAACGTTATTCGTAGCGCACGCTCAGACGTGACCAGCTGTGTCAACAGTAGGGGCTGGGGACAGAATATCCCAGTTATTTAAAACCTGTCCCTCTCTCTACTGCCAGCATGGGGAATTTAACAGCTCTTGTGCTCTTTGCTGCTGCATTCTCCCACAAATGCTCTCTCTCAGCAGAGTTCCAGCTGCCAAATTGGTTTGGAGATAGTACAGCCCTTTTTTTGTTTCTCTTCTCAGCTGATGTGTGATGGGGGATTTTAGAGACCTCTGAATTATTGACTCAGCTGCCGCTCCAGTCAGACACGACACTGTGAGAATGCTAGTGTGCAGAAAAGCTACAGAGGGATGAGAAACAGATTCAGAACACATTCCCTCCCTCCGCAGTTTTTCCCCCAAATTACATATGTCCTTTGCGGGATTCTGTTCTGGCCCTACCAGTCTCCCAGGAAGGGTTATTTCCCCATTTGGTTTGATGTCTGTTGTTGATACAATCCTGCCCACAGAGGGCAGCATTTGGTGTTGAGCTTTAACTCCGTTTCTGAACCCTGCTGTTAACTTGCACCTTCTGCTGACGTCAATGGGAATTTTCTTCAGCAGGTTTTGGCATTATAAGCACTGGGGTTTTTTGATGTTAAATGAGTTTTCTTTAGAATAAGGATCAGACTTTATTTCCTATAGTTTTAGCTCCTGAAAATACCTTGTGTCTAGGCACCTTGTCCAAAATATGTAAGCAAGAGGACTTCAAAGTGTCTTGGGTGAAATTTCCCTCCCCCCCAACACAGGCCCAAGCTCGGATTAGCGACGGGGTGCGAGGGGGAGAAATAAGAATGTATCAGCCCTTTGCTGAGGTGCTGCTGTTTGCATCCCAGTGAGCTGAAGTGAATCCTCCCTGCAATATGCTGCGTTGCAGACTTTGCTTTTGGTCTGTCTCATCTGAGCTTGTGTTTTTGAAGGAAGTGGAAGAGGTTCCTGGATGTTTCTCACCATCTTCCGTTCTTTCAAGTCCCCATTTTCACCCAAAGATGTGTGTAAACAGCACAGGGGAGTGCTCAACTAGTTGGTAAATTAGAAACATTGTCTTGATAATATACTTCTTGCTTCCTCCCCCTCTGCTTCTCCTTCCTCTTTGTTCCACAAGGCCTAAGGAAGAAGAACCTGTCCCCTGGAGCTGTGGAGTCGGATGTCAGGGGAATAACTGGCGTGGATTTGTTTGGGACAACAGATGCGGTTGTGAAGCATGTTCTTGAGGTACAGTGTAAATGTGTGTGTTCAGTTCAGCCTTTTCAGATTTATTTAATGAAATCCCTGTAACACAAATGATTCTGTAAAGGCCAAGAAGAATAGCAGAGGAGGAAAGAGCTAGAACACTGGACTCGGCTCTATAGAGATACATGTTCTTATAGATTATGGCACTCCTTTTTCTGGGAAGTTTAAAAATGGAAATCTGGAGAAGTTTGTGCTGTAACCAAACTGATACAGTTGTCTCTATGATGCCAAAAGCTTAGTTAAATAACAGATGTTATTACCTTGTGTTACTGGAAGCAACAGAGGAGATTATGGTAGAGAGAACCATCTGTAAATGGCTCGTTAAAGCTGGGATGTAGTGCCGCTCTGCTGCTGAGCATCAGCTTTGTTCTACTGGTGAAGAACAGTATCTGCAAAGCTTATTATTGTGGGCATCTATAAGAATGCTTTTACTATCTGTGAGCATTCAGCATGAGCAGCATGGTGTATAAAAAGGGGGAAAGCTGTGTCTTGGCAAGCCCGTCCACAGTCTTTGTTGCTTCATCCTTCCTTTGTTCATTCAGTCACCGAGTTGCTTCAAGTGATGTTTCTTTTTGCCTGTAGGGCCATGATCGTGGGGTGAACTGGGCTGCGTTCCACCCGACAATGCCGCTTATTGTGTCCGGAGCTGACGACCGGCAAGTGAAGATCTGGCGGATGAATGGTGAGAAAGTTCTCCCGAGGGAGCGTGTGGGCTGAGGCGCTGAGAGTTGGAATTTATGTTAGGACATCAATAGGCTGAACCTGGAGGTAACTTGCACTTTGCAAACATGTCTGCATGAGAGGTAGATAATCCCCAGCAGCATTGTCTTGCAATTTGAGGAGAGCTCAGTTGTCTAACAAACACCTTTAGCTGCTTCTGATTTACAGGCACTGCTGAGTGGAAACTTGCAGGAGTAGAACAGCTTGACTCTGAAGGTTTTTGAGTATGCATCAGTGGAATAAGAAAGGGAGATGATTTGAGAGCAGGAATGGTCATGCTTTTGTCAGCTCAGTCCATCTCAACTGTGGCCCTTTTGGCAAACTGATTTATTTGTTGTTTGTTTTGTTTTTTTCACTTGAACTGCGCTCGTGGTTAAAAAGTGACCTTAAGTGTAAATCACAGGGAATGACCGAATCAGCCAGTGCAGTCACTTTACTGAAGTACTTGATGTTTTTCTGCTATGGCAGTCCTTAGCCTGTTTAAGTTTTCTTTTCCTCATTCTTTTCAACTTTTGGTTAGAATCGAAGGCCTGGGAGGTTGACACTTGCCGGGGGCATTACAACAACGTCTCGTGTGCCGTCTTTCACCCGCGGCAGGAACTGATCCTCAGCAATTCAGAAGACAAGAGCATCCGTGTCTGGGATATGTCTAAACGGTTAGTGCTTGTCAAGCATCTGACACAACCTTATTCTAAAAGTTTTTACACATTATGAAAGGCCTACGGTTATTTCTAGAGAAACTGAACACTAGCAACTCTTAAAACAGCACTAGCGTTTGAGAATTCAGGAGTGAGAAATCATGTTTTGAGCATTCTCTGTCCCTTTGAGACACATGCTAAGGGCAAGGCTTGTAATTGTCTGAAAGCAGGCAGAAGAAGGCTGACTTCTCTAGTGGTACTGCTGCTGAAAGTATGTTAAATGAAAATATATTATTTGACAGAAGGCTTTGAATACAGTGCTTTGAACTCTCAGTGGACTCATGCTGAATACTAGAGGTGGTCTGTATGACAAAGCTTAGGATCTTCATTTTGGGAACTGAAGTTTACGCCAGGGTTGCTTTATATTTGCTATTCCTTCTCTTGCACATCTAGCACGGGCGTCCAGACCTTTCGGCGTGATCACGATCGCTTTTGGGTATTGGCTGCTCATCCCAACCTCAATCTCTTCGCAGCAGGTAAAAAAAAAAAACAAAGACCCATTCAGTGTCTGACAGGTTGTCATTGAAGGTAAAATGTATTCCATATAGGAAATCCATATAGGATGTGCATTTCTTTAGCATGCTTTGCAGAACATACTGACTTGCAGATGCTTTTATTAAAGGTATTATTGGGAAAAGATCCTTGTTTAACTCCCTGCAGTGGCTGAGAGCTGTGAGCAGAACAGTCTCTTTTGCCAGCTGCAGTTCAAAGCTTAGAACAAGACAGCCTCTGCATTAACTCCCAAAATACTCTAAGGCTAAGAAAAGATGGGACAGATCCCAGGGGATCTAGTGATGCTTGAAGAAATGCGTGACAGCAGGGCAGGCTGTTTTTAGAAGAATGTCAGATCTTGAATTTATGAAATGTGTACAGGAGTGGGAACATGGCCCTTAGTGAGGAAATAAGTGGAATCTCTTAATTCAGTCTGGCCGAGGGGTAGCAGACGTGGCTGGAAGTCACTGGTCTTGTTAGTTCTTCCTTGGTTTGAAAGACTTGGTAGCATCACCTTCATAATGAGAAAATACACAGGATTTCATTCATGTTTTAAATTCTTCCGTACCTTTTCTCAGGCCATGATGGTGGCATGATTGTGTTCAAACTGGAACGGGAGAGACCTGCCTATGCCGTGCACGGGAACATGCTGTATTATGTGAAGGACCGTTTCCTCCGCCAGCTCGATTTCAACAGCTCAAAAGATGTTGCTGTCATGCAGCTGCGAAGGTGGGAGATGGGTGCTCATCGTGTTACAAGAGGTGTTGCTAGTATCCTGAATGCCATATTAGTTTTTGTGCTTACAAATATGTCATATTGTTGTATTCACATACCTCAGTTTCAGCCAACTCTTCCATTGTATGAACTTGCAAAGCCTACAAGAAGCTTTTTCAGTCAGTTCTTATCTGTGCATAGATATACATTTTTTTGTAACAAACATTAAGTTTGAAATAATTTCAAACTGAAATACCAGTTCTTTGATTTATGAGGCGCTGATGTTCTTACAGTGTTTCCAAGTGTTTTTGATCCAGGAAATTAAACAAAACTTAGCTTTTCTGAGACTTGATGTATTTCAGAAAATAGAGAGTGTTTATCAGAAGATGACTCTTGATCCACTCTGACTTTTCTTTTCTTTGTTCATGACCCTTCTTCAGTGGTTCCAAGTTCCCTGTGTTCAACATGTCGTACAACCCAGCTGAGAACGCTGTCCTTCTCTGCACAGTGAGTCTGTTTGGTTGCATAGTGTGCTAAAGAACTTTCCATGAGGCTGTGGAATCCTATCTCAAAACGCTTTTTTCGTTTGCAGAGAGCCAGCAACTTAGAGAACAGCACTTATGACCTGTACACCATTCCCAAGGATGCAGACTCCCAGAATCCCGATGGTAGGCATTTCTTATTTCACATTAATCCTTGTGAGTGTTTATTACTGTGTAACTGTCCCATCCTCCACTCTCCAACTGTGTGTGTGTTATATATAAAAAAGCTCCATTTCTCTAAGCCTCTCTCATTGGACTCTGTGTTTCCCAGTGCCCCTGCAGCACACATCATTTGGCAGGATTCCTGCTCACTATATCACACTACACTGACTTGAAAAATTCATGTTCATCCCAAACTTTTACTGCTACAAATATATATTTTATAATTTTGTTATTAGGAACTTTCCATTTTTCCCTTTGTGCTCAGCAGGCAGCCTTCCTGGCTCATCAGCAAAGATGGATTTTAGTCAGATATGTTTTGTTCTAAGAGCCTTTATATTCCGAACAAGTGACTGTAAAAGTGACAGTGCCAGGATGCCAGTAGTCATTATTCCTCTCAGCAAATTCCAGATCAGTTTTGGGCAATTTACAAGTCAAAACATGATTTAGGAAAAAAGAATCATTCTTTCTCCTAACTATGAATTCCATTTGGAATCTGAAGCTCCAGCTGGTTCCTCCTGCCTCTGTCGTCGTGGCAGTAAAGATTTTGAAATGAGTGGGAGTGATGGATGAGTGAGACTGGAATCCAACTCACTCGTTATAGATTTATTGGTTTCTCTGGATCTAATGAAGGGAAGATTTCTTTGAGTACAGTCAGCAGGTGTATGTGGGGAGAGAAAGAGAAATGGAACCTTTTAGTAACTTTATATGGCTTAAACATTACTGAATATATTTCAAATATTTAGGTTGAGTGAGGCATTCAAAGCTGACTTGCCTGGGGACACCCAGCTTGTGACCCTTTAAATAAGGAAAGGGGTTTCTTCTTCCAGAGGAAGAAATGTCTCTACCTCATGAAAGCTGTGAGCTCTTAATGCATTTGCAAGAATAGCATAAAATTTAATGGACTGATAAATATCTTCTCCAACAAGCCGCTGTGTTCGCAGCCTTCTCATGATCTCCAGGACTATCATGTAGATATTTAACACGTGCCTTGGAGTTGCCATCATCATGTCCTCCAGCTTATTTACCCAACCTACAAGGGAAACTAAGCTTTCTTACCATTTTTTAATTCCGAGTAATATATTTAAATAGTTTTCTGCCTGATCTACAGTCAGCGTTGAAGACTTAAAACCAGTAAAAATGTTGAGTTGTGAAGATTCTGAAAAACAGATGAAGTTGCCATCAGAAAACCCCAAGCAGAGCTGGGAGTTGAATTCAGACAAGTCTTTCTTGTATTGAGTTGTAAATGAGGGCTGAGACAGTTCACGTTTAATCCATCAGTTATTTGGATGTTGATCTGCCACAAATAGCACTTTGCTTGGTGAAATAGCACTTGGCGTGGTGGGTGAGTCTCCGAAACCACTCATGCTGAGCAGCAGGAGGACTGGTGCAAAAAGAGACTGAAAACCAAAGTTTTATTTTACCAAAACAGCAACAGCTCTCTTGCTTTGCTTCTCTGTTCTCTTCTGCTGCTGCGAAAGCCTCCTCCGCATCTGAAGCCCGTCCTGCAGTACTGTCTGTCTGTGCATCTGACATGACGAGTGTTTGTGTTCGCTTTTTAAAAGCAGGAGCACAGCTGCGTGCTGGGGAGAGTGCAGCCTTTCTCCTCCAGCTCATTACATCGCTTTGTGGGGGGGTTGCGTTGAAGCTGGGACCCTCGCTGCTCGGTTTGTTTGGCCAGCGAGGCTCTTGCTCGTTAGTTTGACAGACGGTGCTGTCGCCCGGGATGGCTCGCTCCCGCGCCAAGCAGCGGCGTTGGCAAGACCGACGGCCACTTGTCTTGTCCCTTGGCTGGAGAGAAGGGCTGGTGCTGGCCACGCTCCCATCTGAAAGGACATCGGGGTGGAAATGAGTCTCTTGAATAGCCTGGGGTTAAATAGGAATTAGTAGGAAGCGGCTCCAACGGCCAATATGGGATCAAACAAGACTGACTGATGTGTTGCTGTAAGAGCCTGCCAGAGGTTTTATTCACTGCATGTGTTTTGCTCCTCCCCAGCCCCCGAAGGGAAGCGTTCCTCTGGGCTGACAGCTGTGTGGGTCGCTCGGAACCGCTTCGCAGTCCTGGATCGCATGCATTCGGTAAGAGGACAAGCTCTATAGGGTCGTCCTTTTAACAGGATGTTTTGTCGTTTGGAAGCACGCAGATGGAAAGTGGGGAGATTGGGTTAATGGCATTTTGTAGATCAGAGTAGACTGGCAAGGCATTGTCAGGGTGAGCTGCAGGCACACGTGAAGAAATATAGTGAAAATGTAATGAGTTGAAATATTATTGAACTCCTTTGACAGTAGATCTTACCTTGATTGCTTGTTGCCTGCTGCAGCAGGTGAGTTCAGGAATGAGTGCTGACCAGAACAGGGCTGGGAAGCCACCCAGGCCATGTTCATACCATGAAATTAATGTGGAAACAGCGAAAATACAGGTTCGGTTTTTATAAAGCTCTTTGTTCTGACGTACGGAGTACAATAAGAGAAAGGGGAGAGACAGTCATGGAAAGTTTTCCCTGCTTGAATTACTTGATTTGAAGGGGAAGACAAGTTTTGCTCTTTGCCCCATGGAGGATATTGTGTTTTTTTTAATTTAGGGTGTGGTTGGTTTGTTTGTTTTTTTGCTTAGTAAGTTCAAGTTTATTTCGTACCTGTTCTGTTACTCCTCCCTTCTTTCCCTTTCTTCTCTTACCTTTCTCCTGTCTCAACTTCCACATTTCCTTTTTCCAGCTACACTGTGTTCTCTCTCACTTTTCCCTAATATTTACATTGTTCATATACTCATTGGAGAGAGGACTTGCAAGTTGTATCAGCCAGGTAGTCCTGACAGCAGTGAGGCTGAACAGAAAGGGTACGCTGTGTCTGCACCGTGGCAAACCTGGGGTCAGGTTTTCTAGCAGGATAAAGTCCCATCCTTCAAGAAAGGCTGAAGCTCTTTTTTTGGCCTCTTGTCACCCAGGTTTAGCTACACAAAAATTCCGAGTTCAAATAATCCTGAATTTCTTTGTAGACTACCTAGCTGTAGAATCGATCTAACTGTCCTTTGCTGTTACGTTTCTTCTCATCAAATGGCAGATCCTCATCAAAAACCTGAAGAATGAGATTACAAAGAAGGTGCAGGTGCCGAACTGTGATGAGATTTTCTACGCTGGCACAGGGAACCTGTTACTGAGAGATGCAGACTCCATCACCCTGTTTGACGTGCAGCAGAAGCGGTAAGATGTGGTCTGTTGGGAGAAGTTTTAATATCGTAATCCTGCTGGCTGTGTTCTCGGGGGACAAGTAACAGCTATTAATGCACTCTAGAATTTAGCATCAGCTGCAGGCTGTGTCAGGCTGATCCAAACCACAGCTAACAACTGGTGTGAAGAGCAGAGTGTGAACGTAGCCAAGGTGCAATTTATGCTGCAGGCATTGTGCCGTTTATTTATCACAGGGAGATGTGTGCCATACCCTTGTAAATCCTGCAACTGCAGATTCAGGTGCTATGAAAGTGGAGAGAAATAAATAAGCTAAGTCCAGCTAAGCCTGCCTGATTTCTTGTCCCTTACATTTTATATCTGCTCAAAACGCTCTTGAACTGGAATGTGGCAGCCTATTTGTGCTGGTATATGTGTTGCTAGCCACAAAGGCAAGGAATTGGTGCTTTTTGCCATTTTTATAGGCTTGAGAAGGCTCTGGATTGTCTGCAGATGCATACAGTCTATGTTGATCACTTGCATCTCAGAACATGCCTCATGACTTTAATTTCCTTATTTTTATGCCTTTCTTTTTCTAGTATTGTTTGGGAAGTCACAAATATATTTAGCAAAGCAAATGCTCCTTAGAAATGTCTTATTTCCCTTGTTCTGTTCAATCCATCCCTAAAACCCCATCAGAAATCCAGGTTTTGAAGTCAATTGTCACTTCCAGTGTATTTGTTACTGCACAGATGTGGAGAGAGGTTTATTTTGCTGAACTGGACTGCGGAGACACGCAATTCTGCCTCATGATTTTATAGCTTCAGAATTGCAAAAAGGAGCTTCAGAGCATCTGCGAAGTGGGTTCAGGGTGTTGGGTACTGGTAGTTCTTGCACAGCTTGGTCACCTTGTTCAACTCTCTGATGTCAGCGCTTTCCTTTTCCAGAACTCTGGCCTCTGTGAAGATCTCCAAGGTGAAATACGTCATCTGGTCGGCTGACATGTCTCACGTCGCTCTGCTGGCAAAGCATGGTAAGCAGGGCAGGGGAGTCAGTGTTTCACCTGGATCCTGGTGCATAGTAGCTCCTTCCTTGCTTGGGAACAGAGTCCCTGATCGTGTGACCTGCTAGAGAAACCATTCATTGTGGTGGCCAGCAGTGAAGGTGCAGCTGAAGACGTTCACAGTGTGGGCCCTTTCTTCAGCAAAACCTTCCTGCAAGCTTGTAAAACAGAGGATTTCTTGTACTCCTCAAAATGATCCAGCTAATCCCTTTTGTAAAACAGAGATACATGGTGACAATTTTGGTGTTTGCCATCAACTCCTTAGTGTCTGACTCTTTGAATGTAGTCCCTGTTGCTGGGACTATGGAAGAGACCTGTTGTTATTCCGAGGCAGATTTGTAACAGTAGAGGGTTCCCTAGCCTTACTTCTTTTGGCTTTCCTCCCCAGCCATCATGATATGCAACAGAAAGCTGGAGTCACTGTGTAATATCCATGAAAACATCCGTGTCAAGAGCGGTGCCTGGGATGAAAGCGGCGTTTTCATCTACACCACCAGCAATCACATCAAATATGCTGTCACCACAGGGTGAGTCTGGGAGTCGTGCACTCAGTCCAGTCCTTGGACTAGCGGACCTTGTGCACACTACCGTGGGTTTTTTTTTTGTAGATGCCAAAGCTGGTGCTTCTGAAATGGCACTTTTATTACAGCATGGACATACCTAAAGAGCTAAATACTCATGTTTGGTTGCTTGCCTGGTGCACTGGTATTTTATCGCTGGGCTGGATGTCTGCACTGTTCATCTGACTGGAGTTTGTTTTTATAAGTCAGCCTAAAATAACACACAGAGTGTAGGAGCCTTTTTGAGGTAGGGGATGTGGCCATACAGATACATTGTGTTGGCACATGTGTCACACATGTACTGTGTGTTGGCGTAGGGATCACGGAATTATCCGCACCCTGGACCTGCCTATCTACGTGACCCGCGTAAAGGGGAACAACGTCTACTGCCTGGACAGAGAGTGCCGCCCCAGAGTCCTCACTATTGATCCCACAGAATTCAAATTCAAGCTGGCATTGATCAACAGAAAGTATGATGAGGTGAGGTGGCATGAGAAACCCTGCACTCTTCCTTGACCGTGGCCTGAGGATATAGAAAAATTCCTCACAAGTGGTGGCATCAGTTTCAGTGCTTGGGCCTTTTCTTTGCAGGTGCTGCACATGGTGAGGAATGCAAAGCTTGTGGGCCAGTCCATCATTGCCTACCTGCAGAAAAAAGGCTACCCCGAGGTGGCACTGCACTTTGTCAAGGATGAGAAGACCCGTTTCAGCCTCGCACTGGAGTGTGGCAACATTGAGGTGAGGTGACAGTGGTGCTGTGACAAAGGCATGGCCTTGTAGGGCACCACTTGCAAACCTTGCTTTTTGCTGCGAGGAGGAGGAGTACTGAGAAGAAGAAATATTAGTTGAGAGTGATAGTGTCCCAAAACCAGAGTTTTGTCACCTGGTGTGCAAAAAAAAAGAGTTATTGTTTATTACAGAGTTGCATAAGCATGAATGCTGGAATAAAGCCAGCATGCCAGAAAGGAAAATAACAGCCATTATATACAAAATCTTATCACTACATTCAAATTTGAAAGAGCCAGTTGGTGACACGTTTGCATATTGCATTACATAATCCCTTTAGCGTATAATGAGCAACGTTCAGCTAACACACTTATCCAACAGCGGTGTTCAGCTAAAGGACACTTTATCCGACAGTCTCAAGATACATGTTAAAACAGGACTCGACTAATCATGCAGGCT
Source organism: Patagioenas fasciata (assembly GCF_037038585.1). Lineage (NCBI taxonomy): Eukaryota > Metazoa > Chordata > Aves > Columbiformes > Columbidae > Patagioenas > Patagioenas fasciata. Next base: position 4,884,058 of record NC_092549.1, on the reverse strand, counting down.
ACCACATGTCTAAAGCTGCAAGGTCAGTCTCTCTGATTAAGTATTTTTCAAGTCACCCTTGTCTTTGTCAGGCTGACCTAAAACGGAAAGGATTTACGTATCTTTAGGTTAGCAATTGCAGGCAGGATTCATTCTTTTAAGTGATAATGAAAACAATAGAGTTGAGAATGATAGCAGCCCTGCTAAGGCCCGGCCTCTCAGCTGGGGCAGGATTTAGTGCAGTGATCCTTGTAATCCCATGCTTTCCATCACAGGCATTATCAGCAGGAGCCTGCAGAGAAAACTGCTCTCTGGAAAGCCCTTGTCACCATGTCACTTCTCTCATTAGATTGCTCTGGAAGCAGCCAAGGCTCTGGATGACAAGAATTGCTGGGAGAAACTGGGAGAAGTGGCGTTGCTGCAGGGAAATCACCAGATTGTGGAGATGTGCTACCAGCGCACCAAGAATTTCGATAGACTCTCCTTCCTCTATCTCATCACTGGCAATCTGGAGAAGCTTCGGAAGATGATGAAGATAGGTGAGTGCCAGGGTGCTGACAAAGAAGAGTGAGATAAGAAGATCTGAGTGTTATTCCCACAGGGAATGATCAGCATCAAAGTAAAAGCTCTTGAGACTTCATGTTTTCTTTGTTTTAGCTGAGATCCGTAAGGATATGAGTGGCCACTACCAGAATGCCTTGTATCTGGGAGATGTGGCAGAGAGAGTGAGGATCCTGAAGAACTGCGGGCAAAGTGAGTAATATCACACTAATGTGGGGAGAAGCTGGGGAGGTAGTTGGGAGGAACAGTAGTTCCTGCAGGCAGATCAATGTAATCCCTTCCCTGAGAAACTGAATCGGATGAGCACAAAATAACCCAGGAGCTTGAATACCATCCAGGAGACCCGAGTCAACTGTAGATGATATTCAGATGGTCAGTCATTGCCTACACGTTCTATTGACACCCCTAAAGGTGTAATTCTGCACCTTGCTGTGCTGCTCGTCTTTCCTTTGTGACAGTGTGGCCATGTGTGCTGCTATGAGAAGTTTTTGTTTCTCTAGGCAATGAAGAATGTCCACTCATGTTAATTATATTTTATTTCAGAGTCTCTGGCCTATCTCACAGCTGCAACTCATGGTCTGGATGAGGAAGCTGAAAGCCTGAAGGAGACATTTGATCCCGAAAAGGAAATGGTTAGCAGACTGACTAATGCTTCCTATTTTGTTACATGAGCTCTAGAGTTTGGGAATATGACAGTGGGATCTGGTGTTAGTGTGACTGGCGAGGCAGCTCCTTGCTGGGAGGGAGGAACCCTCTCCATTCCAGTCACCACTTCTCAGGCTTCAGACTGTCTGTGCCACTTGGAGGTGGGTAGGTCAAAGAATAGGATTTTCCTTATTTGGCCTTTAACCATTTTCTGCTCCTCTCTGCTCAGATTCCAGACATTGATCACAATGCAAAACTGCTGCAGCCTCCTGCTCCCGTCATGCCATTGGATACCAACTGGCCATTGCTGACTGTCTCCAAGGGGTTCTTTGAAGGAACAATTGCTAGCAAAGGTATTGCTTTGCACTTGGAAAGCTGCATTAAGCTGGGATATGCGGAATGCAGATATTTGTCTCCGTGGTTCCTGAACTGTTGCTGTTAACCTCACAGAAGCTGGAATCCAGCTCGCATGGCATTTACACCATCTTTGGCAAATCTTTCAAATCTTTGGCCTTCTAGCACAAGATGGGACTTGACAATTGGAGAGGAGGGTGCTGACCTAATGCAATTCTTTACTTAACACCTGACCACCTCAGAAATGAGTAAATGGAGGATCCTGCCCTTTTTGCAGGCAAAGGAGGAGCCTTGGCTGCCGATATTGATATTGACGCTGTTGGCACTGAGGGCTGGGGAGAAGATGCAGAGTTGCAGCTGGATGAAGGTGAATTTAAGAATTTCGTAGTTTTTCTTGAAGTGTATGGGTGCATCTGTGTAAGAGCTCTGACTATTTCCTGTTGCCTACTCCATGCAGATGGCTTTGTGGATGCTGGAGAAGGCTTTGGAGAGGAAGGTCTAGGTAAAGGACAAGAAGATGGAGGTGGATGGGAAGTTGAGGAAGATTTGGATCTTCCCCCTGAACTGGTAGGAGGCTTCTGAAGTAGCCCAGTTGTAGCAATGACAACTTGTAGTGGTGGGAGAAATGTGTTCTGGGCTTCTTCAGAGACTTGGTCGCCATAGCTGTGGCCAGCTCTGATTTCATCTGGATACTGGAGACTTCCATGATGCTCACTGCTCTGCGTGTTCCCCCAGGATGTTCCTGCAGGTCCACCAGGAGCAGCTGAGGATGGATTCTTTGTGCCACCCACCAAGGGCACCAGCCCAGCTCAGGTAACAGCACAGATCTTTTCATTGTCATTCTCAGAAACAGTGTAATTTGGCACTTCTCTTTTTGGGTTCAGTCCTTCTTGTGAACACTTGTGTGAGCACAGCGTAAGAACTTGTTAAGGGGACTTAGGGGTGATGAGGGTAGGTAAGGCTAATGTGCACATACACGCGTTTCCTCTTGTATTTCCTCTTCCCTTCTTGTAGGTGTGGTGTAACAATTCTCAACTTCCTGTGGACCACATTCTGGCAGGTTCCTTTGAGACAGCAATGAGAGTAAGTTTCCCCCTGGAGTTTCTAGGGAAAAAATGTGCTGTGATCCAGTCTGAAGCTTCGTTTTGTGTCCTTTTGTGAGTCATTTTGTGCATTGTTTTCTCTTTGTATAAAATAAGAGCTGCTGTGAGCCTGAGTTATGTCTGTGCAGCTTTTCTACTGCCCTGGACCACTTTTACTCAGATCAGTGTGTCTTTTTCAGCTCCTCCATGACCAGGTAGGAGTAACAAACTTTGGACCCTACAAGCAGCTGTTCCTGCAGACCTATGCCCGTGGCCGTACAACCTACCAAGCCCTGCCGTGTCTCCCTACCATGTACGGATACCCGCATCGCAACTGGTAAGCAACCGGGTCAGCTCCTTTTCTCTGCTCTTTTCCTTGTGCTGTCTACCTCCCAGACTCCTTGAGAGCGATGTCTCCTCCCCCTGTTGTGAATCATAGAATCATTTTGGTTGAAAAGGACTTTAAATATCATCGAGACCAACCTTTAACCTGGGAGGAGCCTTCCTGTTTGCTGGATATGAACAGGGAACATTCTGTCTTTAGTGGGATTTTTCTGCTGCTAGATGTAAAGATTTTAAAGAACCACTTTCATTTTTTTAGAGACTAAAACCAGGGTGAGGTGGTTGGGATACTGTGTTTTCTCGGACTAGTGTTCTGCCTCTGACAAAGCTGGTCTGAGGGATCTAGAGAACCACAGGTGTGTTTTTACAGTAATGTCTGGAAGCTGCTGTAGAAAAATGAGCCCCACTTCCCAACCTGTGCTAACACAGAACTGAGTAATGTGGGGGCAGAATTACAGAAGCATGGATGTCTTTTATGTTAAGCTGATGGGCAAGAAAAGCAGCGTGGCCCTGGGTCAAAACGTTTCTGACAAGTTGCAGACAATGCCTGTGTTCTTGCTGGCCTCTGCAGCGGTGTCCTTTGTACCCCCAACCCATCTTTGGTGCCCCCAGGAAAGAAGCTGGCTTGAAGAATGCCCTCCCCGCCGTGGGGCTGAAACTGAACGACCTGATCCAGCGCCTGCAGATCTGCTACCAGCTGACTACGGCTGGCAAGTTCGAGGAGGCCGTGGAGAAGTTCCGCTCCATCTTGCTCAGCGTGCCCTTGCTGGTGGTGGATAACAAGCAGGAGATCGCTGAGGTGAGGGGCAGACTCTGTATGTTGTGTGCGTGCCTGTGGGGCAGGAGGCTGAATGCCTGACTCTGTCTCCCTCTCTGAAAGGCCCAGCAGCTGATTGCTATTTGCCGGGAGTACATTGTAGGACTCTCGATGGAGATTGAGCGGAAGAAGTTGCCCAAAGAGACCCTGGAGCAGCAGAAGCGAATCTGCGAGGTACAGAAACTCCGTTAATTTCCTCACTGGGAGGGAGATGAGGGGGAATCATAGAATCATTTTTGTTGGAAAAGCCCCTCAAGCTGATAGAGTCCAACCGTTAACCCAACCCTGGCACTACCCCATGTCCCTGAGAACCTCATCTCCATGTCTGTTCAACCCCTCCAGGGATGGTGACTCCAGCACTGCCCTGGGCAGCCTGTTCCAATGCCCCACAGCCCTTTGGGGAGAAATTGTTACCAAGATCCAACCTCAACCTCCCCTGCTGCAACTTGAGGCCATTTCCTCTGCTCCTGGCGCTTGTTCCTGGGGAGCAGAGCCCGACCCCCCTGGCTCCAAGCTCCTTTCAGGCAGTTCAGAGATCAGAAGATCAGATCCCCTCAGCTCCTGTTCTCCAGCTGAACCCCCCAGGTCCTTCAGCCGCTCCCATCACACTTGTGCTCCAGCCCCTCACCAGCTCCATTCTCTTCTCTCCACTCGCTCCAGCACCTCAAGGGCTTTCCTGTAGTGAGGGGCGCAAAACTGAACACAGTATTCAAGGCGGGGCCTTGAATGCAGCATTTTCAGGACATCCAGATTTTCCTGTGGTTGGTAGTGATTATATCCCCACTTTCCCTCCTTCTCCCTAACACAGATGGCTGCCTATTTCACCCACTCCAACCTGCAGCCCGTACACATGATCTTGGTGCTGCGTACTGCTCTCAACCTCTTTTTCAAACTCAAAAACTTCAAGACAGCTGCTACTTTCGCCCGTCGCCTGCTGGAGCTGGGTCCGAAGCCTGAGGTGGCTCAGCAGGTATGTCCACGAGGTGCACAGGCAGAAATACCTGCCGGGGCAGACCCTGTTGGGACTGCTTCCTCGCTGCCCCTGTGGTCGATGTGCTTGCTTCTTGCAGACTCGCAAGATCTTGTCGGCATGTGAGAAGAATCCCACTGACACCTACCAGCTCAACTATGACATGCACAACCCCTTTGATATCTGTGCTGCCTCTTACCGACCCATCTACCGTGGCAAACCAGTGGAGAAGTGTCCGCTCAGCGGAGCCTGCTACTGCCCCGAGTTCCATGGGCAGATCTGCCGTGTCACTACGGTAAAGGAGTCTTGGTGTCTGTTACCACCCACTCCTAGTCTGGGATGTTTCCTTTGAGAATCCCCTCCAGCAGCTTCCCCTGTGCTCCCCCTAAACTGAGCTGGCATGGGTTGTGGGTCAGGTTGAACATCGGAAGACTTGTGAGGTGGAGCAGTTTGGGAATTGGGAAATAACCATGTCATTTAAAAGCGACCTTCAGGGACTAACACTGCAGCGATCAGCAGCACGTGTTCTCAAGAACCGTGTCTAGGCTCTGAACGCCACATACGGGGTTGGGCTGTTGAGTCACTTTTCAGCATTAATCATCTCCCTTTTATTCCTCAGGTGACGGAGATCGGCAAAGATGTCATCGGGCTGCGGATCAGCCCACTCCAGTTCCGCTAGGCCTTGTCTGTCCTGGGGAGGTGCTAGATGGGAAGTAAATGGTCCCGTTTCACAGCACAGTCTGGAAACTCACCTCCCACACTGTTCCAGCTTCTAGTCTAGTCTAGTCTAGTCTCTTCACCGTAGCTGTGCAAGTACTGTCTTACCTGCTCTCCCCACTCCGAGGAATGCTGTAGTCAGATTCTCTGCTGCTTCCCAGTCATAGCAACTTGCGCTTCTGTTTCCAGATCCAGCTGACGTGATTTTTGTATGCATGATTTTCTCAAGACAAATCTTTCCCAGAGGATAAAGGATGACTCTTGCTGAGTCCCAGTTACTGCACGGTACACTCTGTAGAAACTGCTTGAGGGGCATCACCTGCCTCTGACATCCTTTAGTGTTTGGCTACTGATAGAAGAGCTCGAAGATGCTGCTGCAGCCTGGAGAACAGGGAGAGCCAAGCCCGGCTCTCCTGGGAGCACAGCACCGTGTGGAACTGGGGCCAGCGCAGAGCCTGTCCCTGCGCCGGGGCAGCTCTGCTCCCCACAGAAGTGGCAGGAGAACAGCTCATCATCCAAGTGCTAGTGTTGACTTTTTGTTTTGTTGTCCTAGCAACATTTCTCAAAATACTCAGCTTCTCTCATGAATAAAGTAAGTTGACCATCTTGATCTTCCTGTTTTGTAGCTTGATTGGTCTTACTGAGATAGAGATTAGACTTAATTTCCTTATCTCATCTCCCCTTCACACCTGTAAGCTGCCAAACTTGGAGGGTTTTGAAGTTCGCAGAAAATGGAGGCTGTAGTCCTGAAATCATTTATTATGCCAGTAGGGGCTGCTTCTGTTGATTATTAGTGTGTAATCACTGTTGCCAGTGCTGAAATTATCCTTATTGGTAATGCTCCTGCCTTTGCATTTACCTTGCATGGTTGTACCATTTAGTATTCGTGTACCGTAGTACTTAGGGGGCCAGAGGATCTCCAAAGCCAGGTGGATCATCATTTCCAGCAGTGACAAGGATGAGAACACGTGTGTTCTCGTATCCATGGAGAAGCAGAGGGGAGGGTAAGACCTAAAGGTGCTGCTCCTGTTCTGGCTGGACTAACCACCTAGTGCTTTCTCCTCGCTTGTGATGCCAAAATAAAACCATGCCTTACGCTAGAATGTTAAACCTTTTATTTTATACATAAAAAGGAGGGATAAAAAGAGGAATTGGGATGTCTCCATCTTGAGGGCATTGCTTCTAGCTGTGCGTCGGTCTTGTTTGAGGAATGTTCACAGTGGCAGGGGAGACGCAGCAGCCAGGGCTAGTGGGCAGGGGCCTTAACCACCAGGGTATCATGGCAGGCCACCGCGATGCCCCCAATGAGGTTCAGGAACTCCTGGAAGTCCAGCTGCCCATCGCTGTTTAAATCGAGTTTCTTCATCATCCTGTCCAAGACAGCTGGGTCCTTCTGATTCTGCAAAAGAGCCAAGAGGTGGGAACTGAGGTTGGCCTGTAGGCAAAGGAACGCCCCTGCCCCAGGAAGGGAACTGCAGCTGCTGCTTTCATCACCAGAGGAGAGAGATGGGGGGAGCCAGCTCTTCCCATTGCCCATCCCACAGCATTTGTAGGGGCAAAGGCTTCACTTCACTTCCCAGGGACTGAAGCTGTGCCAAAGGAGACTCCTGGCCTGGATTTTGCTCACCTTGGTGAAGGCAGCCAGCTCAGTGTTCATGAAAGCCAGGAACTCCTTCTTGGAGAGCGTGCAGTTGTCCCCTTCGCGCCCTGCATACCGCTGGAAGACGGCCAGCAGCGACTCGATGCAGCGTTCGGTCTCCGTGGGCTGCAGGAACAAGAGCAGGTTCAGGCTGGCCGTTGCAGGGAGCCGCGGGCTCGCAGACAAGCAACTTGGCTCCATTTCTGGAGGAGGGTTGGGCTGAGAGGGGTCTCCTGCAATTGTTTTCCTCGAGGAGTCTCCTCTGCCCAACCTGCCCAGCTGCATTTTTCTTTGGTATTAATTTCTCTGCTATTTTGGCACAGCACTATGGTGCAGGACTGGGGAGTGGTTCATGGAAAATCCCCTGGGGAAACGTCAGCTCCCATCAGAGGAGTGTCCTGATGGGAAGGAGCTTGCGCTGCAACCACAGCAACTGCTAATTTTTTCCATGCTGTCCAGCACAGCTGGACTGAGGCTGCTTTTCTGGAAAGATAAAGCAGCCTGCCTCCTCTTTCCTTCCCTCTGCCCTGGCTGGACAGAGGAGAAACTCTGAGTAAGGAGAGAAAAATGCGACTGGAGTTGGCTCCAGGCAGGGAGGGAGTCGGAGTGGCCTGTGTGGTGATGGATGGGGCAAAATGAGGGAGATTGAGGGGATGTGGGGCTCTTTTCCCTGGGAAAAGGACAGCTCTGGGAGGAATCCACCCTTCCTGGTCTGACCTCAGCATCCTGGGGACTCCCTGCTACACCCTGCCCTGTCTGAGGCTCAATTCACCCTTTTTTTTCTTAATGTGAGAGAAGCTGAGTTGCTTCCACCCTCAGCTGCAGGTTCTTGACTCCTCTGCACCCCCTACTCTGCTGCTTGGGCGTGGGGGGGTGAGGGTGGAGGCAGAGCTGCAGGCCCAATGATGGGCATTGGAAGCATCAGTGGGGAAAAGGAGGGGGGGGACTGCATGGCTGGGGGTGTAACACTGCTCCTTGGTCCCCCCCAGCTTGTGGGGACCCTCTCCCCTCCCTCACTAACTCTGCACCCTCTTCCTGCACCCCCTCCCCAGCAGCTCAGCCCTTGGCACTGTCTCCTCTTTTCCGTGCCAAAGCGAGTTTTGCCTTCGGCTCCGGGACCACTTAAGGAAACTCCCCTCTGTCATCGCCCTCCTCCCCCTACAGAGTCGTTTCTCCCTCCCCATCCTGGGGTCCCTGCTCACTCACCATGGCTGGGGTGCGAGGAGGGGGCTCGGTGCTCGGCAGGGTCACGGGGCGATGTGGCGGAGCGGGAGCCGGGGCAGTTATGAACCTCACGCCGCAGCCGCCGCCCTTCCCGTGTCAGCCGGTGCCGGCGCTGACTCAGCCCTGGGGCTGCCTGGGCAGTCGTCAGCAGCAACGGCAGATCTGGACGTGCCTGTGGTTCCCAGGAATGGGCTGGGCCCCTCCTCTGGGTTCTCAGTCCCTTTACCCTCAGTTTTATTCTTTACAGTTATTTACACTTCAGTTTTCTTCCCTCAGTCCTTTGCAACTTGTCTCTTTATGGCTCCCTTTATTTCTTTCCCAGGCTTGGGGCTCAGCCCCTGGCTCCCAGCACTGCCTTGCTGCTACCCAGAACAACCTCAGTGTTTCCTCATGCTAGGGCAAGATTTGGCCCTTCCCAGCTTTGCAAACGAGGTCAGTGAAGGCAGATCAGGCACAGGAGAGCAGGCAGTGTCCCTCTGCCAACACAGCTGCGGGGGCCATCTATCCCTGACCCAACCCACCTGCTGATAACACCTTTTCATCATGTTGTAAACGGATTGGTTGTGTTGCAGCCAGGATTTGTCCCCAGCAGTGCAGGTTTGAGCTCCTGGCCTGGGCTGTTGCAGAGTGAGAGTCCCCAGAGGGGTGAAAATGGAGAAGTGCAGAAGTGGAGGAGGGACATGAGGCACCTGAAAGGCAAGTGATGAGCCAAAATAGCTCAGAGCAGGGAGGGTGGGGGCTGTGGGACTTGTGCTGCTCAGAAAGCAGCGCACAGGGCTGTACTGCCCCGCTGCAACCCCCCTGACAAGAGCCAGGGAAGCTGCTCAGACACGTCGTGTTTCCCCGTGTTTGCACAGGCAACCGGTCCATGGTTACGGCACCCACGTCTGTGCTTTTGCAACCAGCGCTGACGCAGAATCACCCACTCGAGGCCATATTTCCCTGTGGCTCCCAGCCCTGGGTGGTGCCGCTGTTCCTCAAAAGCTTCAGGGGAAGCCTGGAGCAGAGAAGCTGGGGTGACGTGGGAGCCGGGATGTCCTGTGGGATATGCAGCACCTTCCAGGGATGGGGCTCTTTGGGAAATCCCACTGGAGATGGTGACTCAGCACAGACTGGGAGAAAGGGAAGTAGTAAATTAGGGGGCCAACAGTCCCAAATCTCCTTTCCTTTCTTGCCCCAATATCCTTCCACCAAACTATCCTTTTTTTCCCACGTATTGAGGAAAAAGTACCTCTAGTCCCCAGCCGGCCCCTCCCGAAATGCAAATAGTTCAGTCCACGTAAACCAGAAGGATTTGCCAAACTTGGGAGCTGATAGCAGGAAACCTGCTGCACTTCTCTTGGGGTTTTGCACTCCCACCTGCTCTTTTGGTCCCTTAACAATAAAATATGAGCTGGTTGGAGGCGCAAGTGTTATTTTACCCTTTGCAAAAGGGTTGTGGCCCGACTCTGTCTTGGCTGCAGTGAGGGATTTCGGGAGGTTTCTTTTTCTAGCTGCTGCCATGTGTGTTTGCAGTCCAGGCGTTGGCCCTGTTTGCAGACAGCCCATCTGTGCTGCCATATGTTTGTCACCAAGACTTGCGACTGTCACATGCACAAAGGGCACGTTGGTCAGAGCATTGCCTCATGCATCTGCCTGCCCCTGGCTGGGACAGACCCTTCCAGGTCCCTCCGGCACCAGGTTCAGGATGTCTCAGGGTGGTGACTGTGGCCAGGTGAGCAAGAAGCGCTGGCCGCTGAGGCTGCATCAGGCTATGGTGGACCTGAGATGCCTTTGTTCCTCCTGGCCAGCCCTCTTACCAGCCAGCAGGCTGATTGCATTTAAGAGCAAGGCACAGATGGTGCTGGGGTTGCCCTCGCTTCTCTGTCTTCTTGCAAAATTACAACCCCGTCTGCTGCTAAGGGAATTGGTTCTCTTTTGCTCAAGGGAAAGAAAAATGAATAAAATCTGGACTTCTCAAGGAAGGGTCACTGGTGTCTCCATCTCCAGCCTCATGCACCATGTGTGGCACCTTGTGCATTTTTTTGTGCTGTGCTGCTGCCTCTCTCCTGCCATAGGATCAAGGAGTGATCCTGGGCACAGGGAAGTCCGAGGGAAAAAGCAAATGGATGCATGTGGCCAGGAAAATGTGCATTGGGCTGGCTTTGTGCTGCTGGCTCTCCTCGTAGTGCACGGCTGCTGTGAAAGCTGGAGCGCATGGACACATCGCCATGTCCCCATGTGGGTCTGAGATCACAGCATGTGCAGCTGTGCTGGGAGCCCCTGACACCATGCAGATGAGTAATGAGGGCCAGAGTTTTGGAAGGATGTGGACTCCTACGTGTGTAGTAGGGGGGATTTGGTGGGATTTTTGGCATCCCCTGTCTGCACTAAGTGTCTGGCATTAGGAAGAATGCATGACCTGAATTGGGACACCCACCCACCATACTGAGGCCGTTATAGAAATTAGATGCAAGGACGAAGGATGGCAGCAGTTAGTGCAGTCATCAGCTATTTATTCTGATTTTTCGTGCAATACATCAGTGTGAAGAACAAAGAGACCCACCCCCACCCCACCACCATTACCCTGCAGTAACCACAGCATAACCCAGCTGCTTCAAAGCCTTTGTGAGGCCAGAGTTTGGATCCTGCTCTATTAGGGGAGCAGAAAGGTGTAACCAAAAGCACTGAGTCTACAAAGGTGCTTTTTTTTGTCAACCTTGAGGATTCTCAGGCCCTAGAAGGAAGATGTTTATTTGTTGTTGTTGTTTGATTGATTGTTTTTGTGTGTGTGTTTTTGTTTTGTTGTTTTTGTTGGTTTTTTGTTTGTTTGTTTGCAATGCACAACAGAAGCTAGCATGAGAGCCAGGCACAGGGCGTGGGACACAAGAGAGCAGTGAGATACAGGACAGTCATGCCACAGGGTAGGAAGGATGACAGGGACATAAAGGCCAGAGAGTCCCAAAGAAACCAAGTAGAGCACAGATGTGACTAAATAATACATTAAGGTAGACAGACATAATGAAGGAAGGCAGAAGCTTGAGATCTTAGGGTAAATCTCTACCTACAGAGCTGCTGTTAGATGGAAAATCCAAAACTCACTTAACAGGCTAAAAGAGAATCCCTTAAAACTTATACATTGAATACCTCTCTGTCATACACAGTAAAAACCTAGGAGGAAAACAGATAGCAGAACTGATCCTAAAAGACCACCATGTGCTGCTGGTGTTTGATCCTCCTCTTCTGCTTGGGATCATCCCTTTCCCTTTCTGGGCAAATACTCCTCTCGTTCTCTGGCTCTTGGCGCTCACAGGGATGGTCCCTCCTTTCCAGGTTCTCACGTGGCTCCAGTTCCTTGAACTTCACACCTGCCTCTGCTGCCACCACTGCACTCTCCCGTTTTCTTTCATACTGCGCTAACTCATGTGGTCTCCTTCCATTGTCTTCTGGCTCATATTTTTGATGGTCACATCTCTTGGGTGCATCTTTCTGGTCGCTGGTGGCACCTCGGTCTTCCCTCTCTCGTGTCTGGTGGCTGTGGGGCTCATAGACATCCAATTCCAGCTCCGGTTGGTGATCGATCCTCCTCTCCCGCTCAGGCTCTTCCCTTTGCCTTTCTTGGCAAATCCTTCTCTCGTCCACTGGCTCGTGGTGATCACGGAGACAGACCCTCCTTTCCCCATCCTCACGTGGCTCTGTTTCCCAGGAGATGCGATGGATCTTCACATCTGCTTCTGCTGCCACCACTGTGCTCTCCTGTGTTCTTTCGTACGTAATTGAATCATGTGCTCTCCTTCCATTGTCTTCGGTCTCATGTGTTTCATGGTCACGACTCTTGCGTGCCTCTCTCTGGTCTCTGGTGGCACCTCGCTCTTCCCTATCTCGTGTCTGGTGGCTGAAGTGCTCGTAGACTTCCAGTTCCAGCTCCCTTTGGCCATCGATCCTCCTCTCCCGCTTGGGCTCTTCCCTCTGTCTTTCCAGGCCAATCCTCCTCTCGTCCTCTGACTCTCGGCACTCACGGGGATGGTCCCTCCTTTCCCCATCCTCATGTGGCTTCAGTTCCCTGGAGACGTGTTGGATCTTCACACCTGCCTCTTCTGCCACCAATGCAGTGTCCCGCATTCTTTCATACTGCACTGACTCACGTAATCTCCTTCCGTTGTCTTCGGTCTCATAATTTTGACGATCACGTCTCTCGCGTGCCTCTCTCTGGTCTCTGGTGGCACCTTGCTCTTCCCTCTCTCGTGTCTGGTGGCTGCGGCGCTCATAGATTTCCAGTTCCAGCTCCAGATGGGGATCAATCCATCTCTCCTCCTTGGGCTCTTCCCTCTGTCTTGCCGGGAAAATCCTCCTCTCGTCCTCTGACTCTTGGCACTCACGGGGATGGTCCCTCCTTTCCCCATCCTCACGTGGCTCCAGTTCTCTGGACATACGGTGGATCTTCACATCTGCCTCTGCTGCCACCACTGCAGTCTCCCTTGTTCTTTCATACTGCACTGTGTCATATGGTCTCCTTCTCTCATCTACAGGCTCATAATTTTGACGGTCACGTCTCTCGCGTGCCTCTCTCTGGTTTCTGGTTGCACCTCGTTCTTCCCTCTCTCGTGTCTGGCGGCTGCGGCGCTCATAGACTTCCAACTCTCGCTCCCTTTGGCCATCGATCCTCCTCTCCCACTTGGGCTCTTCCCTCTGTCTTTCCAGGCCAATCCTCCTCTCGTCCTCTAACTCTCGACACTCACGGGGATGGTCCCTCCTTTCCCCATCCTCACGTGGCTCCAGTTCCCTGGACACATGGTGGATCTTCACACCTGCCTCTTCTGCCACCACTGTAGTCTCCCGTGTTCTTTCATACTGCACTGGCTCACGTGGTCTCCTCTCATCTTCAGGCTCATAATTTTGACGGTCACGTCTCTCGCGTGCCTCTCTCTGGTCACTGGTTGCACCTCGTTCTTCCCTCTCTCGTGTCTGGCGGCTGCGGCACTCATAGACTTCCAACTCTCGCTCCCTTTGGCCATCGATCCTCCTCTCCCGCTTGGGCTCTTCCCTCTGTCTTTCCAGGCCAATCCTCCTCTCGTCCTCTAACTCTCGACACTCACGGGGATGTTCTCTCCTTTCCAGGTTCTCACGTGGCTCCAGTTCTCTGGACACACGGTGGATCTTCACACCTGCCTCTTCTGCCACCAGTGCGGTGTCCCGCGTTCTTTCATACTGCACTGACTCACGTAATCTCCTTCCGTTGTCTTCGGTCTCATAATTTTGATGGTCACGTCTCTCGCGTGCCTCTCTCTCGTTTCTGGTTGCACCTCGTTCTTCCCTCTCTCGTGTCTGGTGGCTGCAGCGCTCATAGACTTCCAACTCTTGCTCCCTTTGGCCATCGATCCTCCTCTCCCGCTTGGGCTCTTCTCTCTGTCTTTCCAGGCCAATCCTCCTCTTGTCCTCTGACTCTCGACACTCACGGGGATGTTTTCTCCTTTCCCCATCCTCACGTGGCTCCTGTTCCCTGGAGACGTGTTGGATCTTCACACCTGCCTCTTCTGCCACCAATGCGGTGTCCCGCGTTCTTTCATACTGCACTGGCTCACGTAATCTCCTTCCGTTGTCTTCGGTCTCATAATTTTGACGATCACGTCTCTCGCGTGCCTCTCTCTGGTCTCTGGTGGCACCTCGCTCTTCCCTCTCTCGTGTCTGGTGGCTGCAGCGCTCATAGACTTCCAACTCTTGCTCCCTTTGGCCATCGATCCTCCTCTCCCGCTTGGGCTCTTCCCTCTGTCTTGCCGGGAAAATCCTCCTCTCGTCCTCTGACTCTTGGCACTCACGGGGATGGTCCCTCCTTTCCCCATCCTCACGTGGCTCCAGTTCTCTGGACATATGGTGGATCTTCACATCTGCCTCTGCTGCCACCACTGCAGTCTCCCTTGTTCTTTCATACTGCACTGTGTCATATGGTCTCCTTCTCTCATCTACAGGCTCATAATTTTGACGGTCACGTCTCTCACGTGCCTCTCTCTGGTTTCTGGTTGCACCTCGTTCTTCCCTCTCTCGTGTCTGGCGGCTGCGGCGCTCATAGACTTCCAACTCTCGCTCCCTTTGGCCATCGATCCTCCTCTCCCGCTTGGGCTCTTCCCTCTGTCTTTCCAGGCCAATCCTCCTCTCGTCCTCTAACTCTCGACACTCACGGGGATGGTCCCTCCTTTCCCCATCCTCACGTGGCTCCAGTTCCCTGGACACACGGTGGATCTTCACACCTGCCTCTTCTGTCACCACTGTAGTCTCCCGTGTTCTTTCATACTGCACTGGCTCACGTGGTCTCCTCTCATCTTCAGGCTCATAATTTTGACGGTCACGTCTCTCGCGTGCCTCTCTCTGGTCACTGGTTGCACCTCGTTCTTCCCTCTCTCGTGTCTGGCGGCTGCGGCACTCATAGACTTCCAACTCTTGCTCCCTTTGGCCATCGATCCTCCTCTCCCGCTTGGGCTCTTCCCTCTGTCTTTCCAGGCCAATCCTCCTCTCGTCCTCTAACTCTCGACACTCACGGGGATGTTCTCTCCTTTCCAGGTTCTCACGTGGCTCCAGTTCTCTGGACACACGGTGGATCTTCACACCTGCCTCTTCTGCCACCAGTGCGGTGTCCCGCGTTCTTTCATACTGCACTGACTCACGTAATCTCCTTCCGTTGTCTTCGGTCTCATAATTTTGACGGTCACGTCTCTCGCGTGCCTCTCTCTCGTTTCTGGTTGCACCTCGTTCTTCCCTCTCTCGTGTCTGGCGGCTGCGGCGCTCATAGACTTCCAACTCTTGCTCTCTTTGGCCATCGATCCTCCTCTCCCGCTTGGGCTCTTCCCTCTGTCTTTCCAGGCCAATCCTCCTCTTGTCCTCTGACTCTTGACACTCACGGGAATGGTCCCTCCTTTCCTCATCCTCACGTGGCTCCAGTTCCCTGGAGACGTGTTGGATCTTCACACCTGCCTCTGCTGCCACCAATGCGGTGTCCCGCGTTCTTTCATACTGCACTGACTCACGTAATCTCCTTCCGTTGTCTTCGGTCTCATAATTTTGATGGTCACGTCTCTCGCTTGCCTCTCTCTGGTCTCTGGTGGCACCTCGCTCTTCCCTCTCTCGTGTCTGGTGGCTGCAGCGCTCATAGACTTCCAACTCTTGCTCCCTTTGGCCATCGATCCTCCTCTCCCGCTTGGGCTCTTCTCTCTGTCTTTCCAGGCCAATCCTCCTCTTGTCCTCTGACTCTCGACACTCACGGGGATGTTCCCTCCTTTCCCCATCGTCACGTGGCTCCTGTTCCCTGGAGACGTGTTGGATCTTCACACCTGCCTCTGCTGCCACCAATGCGGTGTCCCGCGTTCTTTCATACTGCACTGACTCACGTAATCTCCTTCCGTTGTCTTCGGTCTCATAATTTGGACGGTCACGTCTCTCGCGTGCCTCTCTCTGGTCTCTGGTGGCACCTCGCTCTTCCCTATCTCGTGTCTGGTGGCTGCGGCGCTCATAGACTTCCAACTCTTGCTCCCTTTGGCCATCGATCCTCCTCTCCCGCTTGGGCTCTTCCCTCTGTCTTTCCAGGCCAATCCTCCTCTCATCCTCTAACTCTCGGCACTCACGGGGATGTTTTCTCCTTTCCCCATCCTCACGTGGCTCCTGTTCCCTGGAGACGTGTTGGATCTTCACACCTGCCTCTGCTGCCACCACTGCAGTCTCCCATGTTCTTTCATACTGCACTGACCCACGTGGTCTCCTTCCATTGTCTTCGGTCTCATACATTTCATGGTCACGTCTCTCGTGTGCCTCTCTCTGGTCTCTGGTTGCACCTCGTTCTTCCCTTTCTCTTGTCTGGTGGTTGTGGCGCTCATAGACTTCCAGTTCCAGCTCCCGTTGGTGATCGTTCCTCCTCTCCCACTTGGGTTCTTCCCTCCTTCCATGCTCTTGTTCGGTCTCACTAGTCTGCTGAATCTGTCTTACCTTTTTTAGCTGATATTCCTTGTTTCTCCTTTGTTCAGAGATGTCTCTTTCTAGCTCACGGGTCTTACTGTACCTCAGATCAATCTGTATTGGTTCCTGAATGTATGACTGATGCAGGCATCTTGAGTCCAGGAACTGAAGCTCATGTCTGTGTCGGCTCCTGTCTTCAAGTTCAAATTGTTCTGGCTCATGTAGGTGGTCCCGGCTTCTCTCTTCCGTTAGTAATTCAGCTTTATGTGGCTGATTGTAACTCACTCTATCTGCTTCTTGTGAATGATGTTTTTTCTGATCGTAGGCTTGTAGTGCTGGCTCATTTGGCTCATGGCTTTTGCACTGGTTTGGCAGTGGTTGAGGTTCATGTATCTGGTTGTGACTCCTCACTTCTGCCAATTGTTTTGGCTGAGGCCTCTCTTGGTTTTGCCTTTCATCTGCCTCTAGTTCGGCGTGATGTGCTTGCAAGTTGCTGTGCTTTTGGAGTTGTACATCTCCTTGTCTGTCCAGCTTCGCTGGCTGACGTCTTCTCTGGCTGTTACATCGGTCTTGTGGCTCTTGGCTTCGTTCTTCATATACCTGAAGGACTGGCTCCCCCAGCTCGGTGCTTCGTTTTGCATTGTTTCTACTTTGTGTGTTACGTTGCTGGTGATGACTCCCCATTTCCTCTAGAGTTTCAAGCTCATTGATCCTGGTGTCTTGTTGCAGCTCATGTTCACCAGGGGGATGATGATTGCTCTCACAGGTTTTTCGTTCCTCCTCCTGCTGATTCCGGTGGCTCTCTCTGTTCTTAACTTCAAGGTCTTGGAGTGACTTATCACTGGCCGTCAGCTTTGTTCTTTGCAGAAGACATGGTGCCTTTGACCGGTACCAGTAGCAGGCCTTAGCCACTCTGAACACCAAAAGCAGAAACTCATTAAAATCGATTTCCCCATCATCATCCCAGTCCAGAAACTGCAGAATCTTGTAAATCGTCTGAGGGTCATGCGGGTTCTGCAGGGAAAACAGACAGGGAAACAAAAAATGGATTTTAGCCTTTGTGTTCCTTGTCAGAGAAATGCAAAGCCAGGAACAATTGCGATCTTTTCTCCTTCCATCTCTCCCGCCTTTGCTTTTGTAGCTCAGCAAAAACTCCATGTGTTTGTTCTCCATTTTCCTGTTCATTCCCTGGCTGCAGCCCACCAGCTCTCCTCTTTTGGGGAGATGCGGAACCCCTCTCCTGGATTCATTTATTTTCTCCCTTTGGAAGAAAACCATACCTTGCCACAGTTCATTCTCCAACATTTGCCCATTTGCTCATGACAAAATGTGTTGGAAGAGCTGTCAAAGCAATCAGTGGAGAGACACATCTGATGCTCCCCTTTGGTGAAAGCCTCCCAGTCATAAGAATCATCTGGAAGGAGATTTTGCAGTCCCTGCACTCCAGTCTTGGACTCAAGCTCTCCTTCTTGCAGCAGCACTCACCACTATAACATCTGCAAACTCTCTCTGGATCAACTCTCTCATCTTCCTTTGGCTGAGGTTGGAGCAGCCTCCGTCTTCCTTTACGTGTTCGTGAAAGACACGGATGATGGTGGAAATGCTGTCCAAGAAGTGAGACATCTTCCTGCAGATTCAAGCAAGCCTGCATGGAAAGGAGCAAGCTTAAGAATGGGAGATTCACTTGCCTTTGAGCATGAAAGGAGGGTGGGGAATTAATGAGATCAGGCTATGTGCATTAATGGGACACTGGATGCCATGTACTGTGTGTCTACTCCTGTGCCGTGGTGAGCTCTATTTCACCAGAGCACTGTGAAGAAATCGAAATGCTTAGGTGTTTTAGTGGGATGGGGAGGGTCCTCCAACTTGTCTACTGATGTCTTTTAATGAGATTTGATAGTGGATGGCAGGATGCCTGTGTTTATGGATCACAGGGAGGGGTCTGGGGATGGTGACTCCAGAGATGCCCTGAGAATGTGCCCCCTAGAGCTATACCAGGTATTTATGTTTTTCCAGGACCTGCACTAGATGTACATTGGCTTCTCTGGAGCCGGTTAGAGGATGTCTAACGCAGCACTGGCACGGCCTGAGACAAGATCTGCCTGGGTCAGAGACAGGTAGAGTGCTTACAGAGTGCTAAAACAAGCCCTGTTACTGATGGTCCTATGACCAGTAGTAATGTAAAACAATTGATAAAGCTTCCATCACAACATCAGTTCGTTGGCAAATTGATTTAGCCAGAGGGGAACAGTCAGATCACGTAGGTCAGAGCTACTGATATAATTTTACTGAGATCTGCATGGCAGAAAGCTGTGCTCCTGTTCAAGCTTTTTGTCTGGAACCCTCAAAAACCACCTCCTTCTGTCCTCCTCATAGGATCCCCAAGCCTATTATCAGGCACATCAGTGCAGCTGGTGAAGCTGTACCATGTCTGCTTTGCCGCCTCTGTTTTACATATATGTATATATATACACACACATGAACACGTGCACATCTCTGCATACAAAATCCTGGGGTTCGATATTTCTTTTGAAAACAGAAAATTCCTGCAGTCTGTTCATTCTGAATAGCAGCTGACGCTAGACCAAAGCAAGCCACAAAATCTGGCTCCCTTTCTTGGTTTCTGCTTGAGAAAAGCTGCCTCTACACGTGAACACACAAAAACCGCATGCAGGTATCTGAATCGTGCAGAACATTTCACTACATATAAACACAAAGACTCCCAGAAAATACTGTGGCAGTAATGATGCTACCACCCAACATGAATCCTATAGAAACAACATGTTCTTGCCCAGCAAAGAGCACGTTTCAGGAGTGACTTACCCAAATCAACAACAGGACCAAGTGGGATTCCTGTGAAGCCGTGCGGACTGATCAGAGGACCCAAGTCCTTTTATAGGGTCCTTGATGGAGCTACAGAAAGGAGACACCCTTTGTGGACATTGTCCTGATTCATCTTTGGCCAAGCCCAGCTGCACCTTCATGTCCTCAAACGGGTTATTTAACTTATCATCCCCTTACCTATCATTTTAACCCAGAAATAGCAGTTGCCATGTGGCAATTCAGGCACTGGTTGGTTCCACCTAATCCGGACTGTAAAGTTATTTTACAGGCTGATTGCATTTCAGATTTTAAAAAATCCAGAACAGCTATAAAGTGTATATATGTATTAATGGGAGGGTGTATTTATATATAAATGTGCATTTGCGTAGGTATGAATTTATATATGTATAATATATATACACACACGCACATTAAAATAACACCAGAATTAAATTTTGAAGATGGGGTCAGAAGTGCTGACAGCAGCAGAGCCCATTGAGAGTGGATCAGGGACAGGAACAGGGACAGGGACAGTCAAGCCAGTGAGCTTGATACCACAATATCTGAGATTATTTTTGTTTGTTTTTCGTGCAGTTCCTTTGGCACCTTGGGCCCAAGGATAAAGGAATTTGGGTCTGGCTCTTGCGCACAGAGGGAGAGAAGATGACCTAAGTGAGATGACAATGGTGAAATGCAAGTGCGCATTTGTGAGGTCCCCAAATCCTCCAGATCTTGGCCTGTGTGGCATCTTTGTAGAGTGTGCTGAATTTTTTTTTATTTTTGGTAACTTCTTAGTAAGGAGTCTTGTTGTTATATTATTCACGTTTTTGTTGCGAAAAACTAAACAAAACAAAAAGAACAGCCACAGACAGAATATTTTTGAATGGTAAAACATGCAAAATGAGTTTTTGTACAAGAAGTCTTTTCAATAAGCAATGTCTTTTCATTGAGAAAAATAACCATAAAACAGCTTTCATATTAACTGTCTTCAATGAATAACTTTCATTTCAACTTTGCTTGATCTGTAATTAAAAATAAAAGCAGAAACCTCTCTGCTGAGTGGTTGATTCATGTTGAATCTTCATCTGGTTGCCCTAGGCAGCTTTTGCTCTAATTACAATTATTTTTTTAAGAAAAATCTTTTAATAGTAGATTAATTAGAGACCAACTGACTCCTTTATTCACCCTGAACTCTCCCAGTACAGAGAGCAAATGAGGATGATACCAGCCATGCCATCTGGGCCCCAGCTTTTGGTTTCGGAGGTAGGATGCTGCCTTGCCAGGCACGACAGAGACGTTGCAGAGAGTATTCGGAGCATGAACTTGTCATGCAGCCTTGGGTGAACGGCTCATCTAGCCCATCTGTAAGGTAAGATCATACTGGGTGTAGGAGCCTAATTAATTAGTGCTGGTAACACTTTGGGGATACTCATACAAGTGCGTACTAAGGATTGTTACTAACCATACTTCATTTTTGAGCTTTTTTTCAGGATTAAATTATACTTGTGCAAATTATACCCCAGCTGTGGGATAATAATACCCTTGGGAAACTGTAATTTTATGGTAGATTGGAGTTATTATTAAAATTAGAGTATTACAGTGCGGCTGGAGCTTGTACACTTGGTGTCCTGTAACAGTCTCTAATCCCCTCTGCAGGGACTGGGTCAGTGCAGGATGGTCGGGTGTACGTGACCCGCGGGCAGAGTTCAGGTATCAATGCAGCAAAAAGTGTGTTGCATTTTCAGCCATGCACACGCTGGCATCCTCACCTGCTTTCCCGTACTTTGCTGCCATTCCTAGGACAAAGCAATGAGTTTCAAAGTATGTTCTTGGCAACACCAAATGCCCCCTTTCTCCCATGGCTTGCCTTTCCCCAAAGATGCTTTCTTGATAGATTTTTAAAAGTTTGTTACCCAAGAGCATGGGTTCCATCTTCCTGCTTCTTACCCAATTCTGCACCCATCCCTGTTGCTGTTTATATAGGGTGATCGAGCCTCTATTGCATTTAATCTCAGAAGATCCAAGTTCCAACACCTCCCAGACTTGCAGGACTATTTTTTTCAATTGAGTCAGCGGGATAATTTTCATTGTGCCATAATGTTCTCCTCAAAATGAACCAAAAAAAAAAAAAATCCCTTCTTCAAATACGACACTCGTGATGGCAAAAGTAGTGTCATTCGGAATAGAGAATATAACTAACACATCCCTAACAGGGCTTGGTTCTTGCCTGAACTGGGAGGTCGGTTTTTTATTGATGCCACAAAAGGCGGTAGCTGATGGACAGACAGACTACAGGCAGGTGGTTTGGTCTGGTGATTTTAGACCCTAAGCCAGAGGTAAGAAGAAGTAAAAGAGCTGTTGGACAACTCTCGAGACATATTTTACAAGAAAAATGGAGTTTTCTTGAAAATGAAATGTTTCAAGGAATGTTTCGGATGAAATGGGATTTTCACAGATAGGTGATGAAATTTAAGTCTTGACTCTCCAATTTCGTGTCCACATCTGTCATGAGGTAGATATATGTTGTGTCTCATACATTTAATTATGACATTGGCACTTCTAGACCGAATCGTTTTTGGATGTACATTCTGGGGATAGTTTTGAAATGCTGTTTTTTCTGATTCAGTGTTTAGCAAATTGTGAAATTCTGGGGTGTCCCAGAGGAATGACGTTTTATTTTCACATGAGGTCTCTGTGTGCTGCTTGTCACCAGCCACAGAGCAGGAGGTGTGGGTGCATTTATCATATGCTGATTTAGTTGATAGGTCTCAAGTGAAAGATAGTGTAATGAAAAACAGGCTGAGCATCACCCTCCCTGAGGGATGCCAAGTCCTGGGTCTGTCTGGTGGTCCAGCATGTCTGAACTCCCTAATAAACCACACTGATTTCACCAGACTGCTCATGCCCTCAGAGTTATCCACATTCCTGGATGGAATGTGTCAGGACAAGTGCCCAAGGCTCTGGTACCCCAAACCATGTGAACTGAATATGAGTTTGAGATTGGCTCCATTTGTGCACAGTTTGCATTTTAGCTCTTTATCTCTGGCTTCTCAGTTGTTGCTGGGATTGGATGTATGTGAATAATTTTTCCTGTGTGTAATGTATCTCCATTCCTTCCTTTGGAGTTTTCCATAGCTAATAGGGATTTCTGTTCTTCATAGCATGCTACAAATTCCCCTTGCTTCTGAGATTATTAATAAGTGAGGTCAAATAGGAAAAATCTCTCCCATTCAGTGTTAAGCAGCTGTTTATTCTTTTCACAGACATGAAAAATGCCCAGAGCAGATGGAGGCTGAGAGGAATCTGTTCAGGTCAGCTGTGCTGTTGTGTTAATCCAGACTTTTACCCTCTTTGAAGACATCTCTTGCAAGGATGTCACATCCCTGCCTGCGGGAAGCAATTGATTCACCTCAGGTAAATTGCAAAGGCGACTGAGCAGCAGCTCCTTTAGGCTATCCACCCCCCAGACACACCTGCCTCTCTGCAGCCATCCCTCTGCCTGTACCCTGGAGCAATGTGGCCCTATGTCATGTGAGGAACAGATGCTCAGGTCCTCTGCACTGCGTCTTGTCAACCTGGCAATGCTCAGAGCTGGGTCAAGGGTACACTTGCAACAACACACTGGGACAGAATGTCCTTTTGCTTTCAGTTTTATTGCTTTGCTTACACAGACAGAGGCAGTCTAACACAGAGTAAGAGGAAAGATCTCTAGTCATGCAGAGATTAATAAAAACCAGGGGTGAAGCCCAGGGTTAATAAGGAATGGGGTAAGACATGACTAATAGAAATGCAAAAATCCAGAGTGGGACAGGACAAAATATACCTCTTCTCAGGGGACAACAGCTTCACTTAGACGGGGGCTTGTATCAGCCTTTACTGCTGTGTTGGCCATTGATACAGTGACTTCAGGAGCTGTTGCTCCATAGCTGGTTGTCTTTGGCCATGAGCACCTTGTTGCTGTTGTGCTGGACAACTCGGAGCCTCCACCTTGCTGTGCTCCTGCTCTAGCACCTTGCATACAGTGAGCTGATGGAAAGCCAGGTCATGATGCATTCCCTGGGGCTTGGGATCCCGACAGGGGCTTGCACCCTGCTGTGGATGCCGCAGCTTCTCAGTCTTGCCAGGGTTGGGGTCCTGCCAAGGGGCCTCACAGACCTGAATCTTATTGTTTGGGTGTCTCTCTTGTGTCTCAGAGGGACAATTCTGGTTCTGCTCTGCTGGCTCTGTCTCTGGGCTCTGATCACAGTTTGAACCCTGTCCTGGTATCTTATTTTCTTGGGCCTGGTGGGTTTTTGGGTCCTGTTTTCGTGTGTCAGTCTCTTCAGCCGTATGGGTATTTCTGACCTGGTCTTGTTTCTTGGTGTCCAGGATCTCACCCCTCTTTGCATCCCATTCTGGTGCTTCAGTCCTGCCATCCTGGTGCGTGTCCCAGTCCTGCTCCTGTGTCTCACCCTCCTGGGTTTGAGGCGTGTCTGGGTCCTGCGTCTCACCCTCCTGGGTTTGAGGGGTGTCTGGGTCCTGCTCCTGTGTCTCACCCTCCTGGGTTTGAGGGGTGTTTGGGTCCTGCTCCTGTGTCTCACTCTCCTGGGTCTGACAGGTGCCCTGGTCCTGCTCCTGTGTCTCACCCTCCTGGGTTTGACGGTCTTCTGGATCTTGTGTCTCAGTGTCCTGGACCTGATTGTTCACATCCTGCTCAGGGACCTGCTGGTCAAGGGAGACCCTTCTGGCTGCATGTGGCCCTGGCAGCTGCTCCCCACCTGCCTTTCCTTGCACTGTTGTCTCTTGATCATCTTCTGGTGCCTGGTGTTGCTGGGGTGGCTTGCAACAAGCCTTGGCCACACGGAAGACCAGGCTGAGCAATTCATTGAAGTCAACCCTGCAGTTGCTGTCATTGTCCAGAAAGCACAGCACTTTCTTGATGGTTTGGGGGTCCTGGGGGTTCTGTAAAGAGACAAATGGTGTCTGCAAAGCCAGTGACCCATTTGCGCAATCTCTCTAGGAGTACCTGGGTGGTCTCAGAGCAGAAATCCAACTCCACACTTCCCCCACTCCCCGTGGCTTGTGTTTATCCCTGCACTGAGCTCTAGGAGCTGCTGACACTGGGAGAATGAACAGCCTCTACTTTTCCCTGCAGATCCTGGGCTTTTGGAGGCATCTGTACCTTTCCCAGGGAGCCAGCTGTCCTGCATACCCGCATGGGGCTGCATGGCTTTACCCACTGTGCTGCACACTGGATCCCAGCCCTGCAGCCAGAAGGTAAACCCGCAGCAGGCGCCAGCTGCGGGGCTGGATCCTCACCTCCATCGCATCGGCGAACTCCTGCTCGATGAGCAGCTTCAGCTCCTCCCTGCTCAGGGGGCTGCAGTTGCCGTCGCTTCTAGTGCATGTGTAGAAAGCAGAAATGATGCTGTTGGCATTTTCCTGGAGCTGGGCCATCTCCCTGCAAAACTGAGGCAGCCTGCAAGAAAAACACATTTTAAAAGGGTCTTTTTGTTTGTTTGTTTTCTTGCTTTTCAGCTAAGTGACTCTTTAACAACACAGTTGGGCAGGCAAGAGAGAAAGAAGAGCCAAAGAAGGGCAAAGACAAAATGAAACTGTGTCAGTGAAGAGAAAGAGAGGGCAAGAAGGGTCTCACAACAAAACATCTGAAAAATGAAACTTAACTGCAGAGACAGGTGTAAGGATGAGCAGGTGATGGTTGGAGAGATGAGGGACAGCAAGAGCTGAAAGGCTGGGGGAACACAGGAAGAGAGAAGAGAAAAAATCCCATTTGGCTTTCTCTGCAGCAGAGCAGAGCTGTGAGTGCAGGTTATCTCTAACAAATGATGGAATAGTGCAGTTACAGATCTCTTTTATAATTCTTGACATATATATATATTTCTTTTCCTTTTAGGAGAGTTCAGCAGTGTCACCTTCAGGGACATCCTCATGACCAGAAGCTCCTGCTTTCCTGCTGGTAGCAAAGTCATTGTGAGAAGTTTCTCCAGGCTTACCTGGGCGAGGAGCAGGAGCACTGGGCTTCGGGAGCGCAGTCTGGAGCAGATCAGCTCTCAGCGGTCTTATATACAGTTCAGGGTCACAACCTTGCGTTTTCCAGAGGAGATACCCCTTCATCAGGGTGACCTGAAACCTCTCTCACCCAATTACATTGTCATGACCCTGCCTTAATTTGTCTCTTTCTCATTAACTTCTGCTCTTATGCTTTTCTTTAGAGTTAATATGTGATCCTTCCCAAGCTTGCCCCACCTGCAGACACATTTCAGAGGAATTTAACAGAAAAGGATATTTTTACCACTGAAGGATTTAATGTAAGATGATGCCCGAGCAACGCCCGAGACGCTTGTGTTTGGCAAACGTGTTTTGTGAGATGGAGATCCCCAGTGACTGACACACAGGGAGGAGGCCACCCGGGAGTGCTTTCATGGTGAATAAGGAGAAAACAAAGGAAGAAAAATGAGGATATTGTGATGCCGAGGCTGATGAGATTCCTTCCAGCATCCCACACGGAGGTAGGCATGAGCAGCGACATCTTTTCGAACAGTGCCACCAAGTGGCGCTGGAGCGGGGCAGAGGGCGGCCCGGCCCGGCCAGAGCCCGCGGGCAGCGGGGGCTGTGGGCGCCTGGGCTGCAATCGCCCGTTTACCAGGAGGAGAAACTGGAGCATATGGCAAGGAAAGGACTTAAACTTCTTGTGCTATGTCTGGCACAAATCCCTGCTGTTACCCAGTGTCTTGTTAATGAGGCCACCATACGGGGGTCCGGTGGGCTGACTGAAGCCCCACAGGCCTAGATGCAGTTATTGCTGCTTGCTCAGGAAATTCATTTATTTTTTTTCTTTCCCTGTATTGTCTTATTACTCCTCAGCAGCTCCAAATGCGTTGTGGTGTGAAAGTCATTTCCAAGGCACTTTGAGCAAGACTTTTAGCTGTCCTCAGCTTAGCTATTTTGTAAAGTCTTTTTTCTTGGTGAACACATGGTTAATAAGAAAGACGGGGAAAAAAATGATGTCACAACTCCATATAGCTTTTAATGGTACATAAAATTAAACATGGCCATTTTTTTTACTAGGAAAAACACTGAGGAAAATGCCTGGCTTGCTCGAGAAGAGAAGGGCTGCAAAGGGATGAGTACGGGAGGCTGGAGGGTCGGGAGGGCTTTGCAGGCCGTCGAGTCCTTTGGTTGTGTGTTGAGTCCTCTTGAACTCAGGGCTCCTTTTTCTCTGGCAGGTTCTGTCTGAACTAGTCCGCTTTCTTTAAGCTCAAAGGTTTCTGATCTATCACAGCTTTAATCCCAGGTACCATCAAGCAGCTCTTCTGTCAGCCTGAGCAAGCAGTGCCCAGGGAGCAGCTGTGACCTCCTGGCAGTGCCCTTTTATTTTTATCTATAAATCTATCAACCTTTCCTTCACATCTGCATGGAAACACACTACATTCCTCTAACGTGAGGTGTGTTTGCTATGAACCTTCTCACTAAGCTGCAGTGAGGCAGGGGGGGCAATTACTGGGGGCACCTTGGGAGGTTGAAGTATTTAAGGTGTTGGTGCTGAAGATATTTCTAGCAAAACCGTGCAGACCGTGAGCAAGGCAGTTTCTGCTCTTGTAGACAATAACAGGTTTATGTTGCACAGGATTTCATACATGCTTTATGAAGCGCAAAAGGTTAGAGTGTCAAATGATATGTAAAGAATTTAAAACTGCTGCATGGCAAAAAAGACAAAACCACCCCTTTTAGCAGGGCTTGCAATAAATTATGTTGAATCCAGGGAGTGGAGGGCAGGTGCTTCAGAGACTTGTGCGAATGAAATCACATGAAACTTCAGGGTTACTGCATCGAGAACTGTGGAATAGGAGGGGAGGCTTTGCACAAGCTCACACTTGGTTTGCAATGATGCTGGGGGGTTTTGAACAGGATTGAGATGGGGCTGTGGAGAGTTGCTCTCTGAAAAGTTCTAGAAAGAAAGCCTACAGTTTAGATCACACTAAAATTTCTCCTGCTGTGTTTTAATGTGTAAAAGCTAAACTTCAGCTAAACCAACCTCACACAAAATCGTTATTTGAAAATAGAACTAGAAAACTGGTGCGTCATCAGGCATCCCAGGATCATTTCCCTCTTTTCTGCCTGAAGACCTGATGGATCTGTGGAATTACCCAATGCCTTGGTTAGTGGGGAAGAAGGGAGGAAGCAGACGGGGGGGGGCACAGAAAGAGCATTGCCAGCAGCCGGGGCTGTGTGGTGAGCACGTGTCAGGCAGTAGTGGCAGGGAGTGGTGTCCAGCTGGTGTTGGGTGTTAGGGCTGAGGGTGTTTGGGGTCTGGGGCCTAAGAGGGTAGGAGTTAGGTCAGAGTGGTCAGATTTCTCAACAAAAATAAAGCAGGAAATTACTGTTTATTCCTGCATGGCTATGATTGTTCTTGCTTAGCAGGGAAGAGCAGAAGTGTAGGTTAGCACTAAAGAAGGAAGGAAAGTTCTGCACTGAAGGTTTAATGTGAGAAACTATTTAAACATGGGGTTTGGAGAGCTGGAAGGCTTTGGTGCTCAGATGGTTGGGGCTTGCTTTTGGAGCTTAAAAGAAAAAGAAGATATCTGGTTAGTGCCTGTGCCATGGGACCCAGGTTTTATCTGTGGTTATTGCCTTCCTAACATGCATCCTTTGCCTTTTCTGTCTGTTGTTTCCTTCTTCCTTTGCCTGCTAAGGGCGGTTTATGATGAGGTTCAGGCTTGCCTCCCATTTCTCACCTTGTTCCACACACAAAGCACAATTCTGAAACTTTCCTAGGGCTGGAACTCATCATACTGAAAGCTTTATCTTTACATCTGTGTTGTTATCAGGAATTAAACTAATTAGCATAAAATGCTTTATTTTCCTACACTGGCTGGGCATTTCAGCAAGTTATTTCTGTTGCAACCTTCTTTATTGCTAATTCACTGTGACATTAAGAAGTGTAATACATCAGCTTTTCTCTAAGATGTTTCCACTTTTTTACATGTTAATGACCATATTTAACATATTTCTTCAGAGATAATTGGATTCTAAGGCTCCCTGTGGTAATGCAATGAAAGCCAGCTAGCAATGTCTTTGATATCTAAAAGACTCTTTCTGCATTTGAATAATCCCACAATTAAAATTAAGAATTAATCTCTTGTCTGAAACAAGACTTTTGAGGATACCTTTCTTGTTTTGAGACAGTTTCAATACATATGTTAACTTTACTTACAGAGAAGTTAAGTAAATCCTTCCTTGGCATTTGTATCCTAGAACTCACAAAGGGGCACGGGTATCTCAGATCACCTTGTTTCTCTCACCCATTGACCCTCTCTGTGAAGGCAGGATTTTTCTGTGCTTCATAGCTTGTCCAGCTGACTGTTTTAATTCAAACCATAGAAGCTATCCTTGAGAAAATTATTTTTCTGAAGGTGCAAAGGAACTCACAAATTTACTTAAATGGCTCTAGGTCTGGAAAAGGAAAGGAAATGATGATAGGTAGTGAGCCAGTGCATAGAGAGCACCTGTGAAATTCTGTATCTCTTCTTGAGCAAATCTTTAGCAATTAAAAACTAAGAACAAACCTGAGGGGGAAATAGAACAGGGAGGAAGGTGAGATGAGATTATCCCACGTTTATTGCTATGAAGAATTATTTCACCTCCCTCTGGAGGCACCTGCTTTTCACTGTGAGGAGGATCCCTGGAGAGGCAGCATGCTGTATGGCAGCCATTCAGCCGAGATGGTTGGGAATGCTGATAACTGACAGCTGATCAAGACAAAATTAATTGCACAGCTACTACTGGTTATGTCCAGCTCGGAAGACTCCAAGTCCTGCTATTTACCTGCCATCAGAAAACAAGCTTTGACGCTGCCTGTATTTCCCTTGCCTTTCAACTTCTCCAAGCTCCTGCAGGAAATCTCCAGCCCTCCTGCGCTGTGCACCACCAGAGGACGCTGCGTGGGTGCGTGCTTGCTGTGGGTGCCCAAGCCAATAGTGTGCATGCACAGACACACCTGTGCGTGCTTGGTGTGGACAGCTGGGATCCCACCCCTCCTGTCAGGCCTGCTGCCTGCACCCAGACATCTTTCAGACGTGCTCCCTGAGCCAGCCACGGGGTGTAGCTTTGGAAAATCGGCTTCTGGGCAGAGCTCTGACCATGAAACAGCTTTTTTGTGGCAGCACTCAGAGGCTGGGCAGGTGTAGCAGCCCAGCTGTGAGAGCTCCTCTTTACTTTTTTCCCCCCTCCTGTATCATGCTGAACTCAGAGCCTTCATTCCTGCTGTGTGGTGGGAGCCCGGCGACATGCAGGCCGCAGCAGCTCATTCCTACCACCCGCACGCCCAGGGAGCTCGCTGCCTTCTCCCAGGGCTGTTGGCACAGGAGACGGGCTGGTAGAATACGCGGCAGTCAGCTCAGCTGTGGTCTCTGCTGGATTGCTCCACTCAAAGGCTGAGGGTTTGGTGGAGACCTGAATCACCTCTTGTGGCTCTGGGGGAAGCGAGTCATGGGTTGCACTCATTTTGGCTGGTCCCCTTGGTGGCGGGGCCAATTTTGGTGCTTTTGCCTGTTAGGTTCCTCACTGCCCAGCACATCAGCAGGAAAATTTAAATCATTTTTACTAGCTTGTTTTAAGAGAAACCAGCAATTTTGGTCAATGGCTTAAAGCCTCAGCCTTAGAGTTTTCCCCTGTTGGGGTGTAAAGCTGCTTTCTGCTGTCCTGAAAAGCAACTCTGACCATTAAGGAATGACCGAAGGAGCATGGATAGCAGGTGGAGAGGAAATAACTAAAAAATACGCAGGGGTGGTTGTGCTGCGACAATGGGAGTGTTATCTAGAGCAGAGGGTGGAAGAGGGCAGATAGGACATGTTGGGAAACTCAACCTGATAGGAACCTCACCAAAACCAAGCTGGCAGTGTGATGGATCTGGCTGGGCAAGGTGCTGCTGGGGAGGAAGAAGGTGGTGTGTCAGGCTGGCAGCCGTGGACCAGAGGAGGCGCTCTGGGGCGAGTCGGATATTGCCTGGCAGGGATGTGCGTGGGGCGGCAGTGTGTCAGCGCTCGCTACGAGGCAAACAGTGCAGGGCTGGAAGCTGCTTGCACAAGGCTCGAGGGGTGACAGCAGGGGGAAAGCCAGGCAGCGAGCAGGCCGAGGCACCTCGTCCTACACCGTGCCGCTGGTGCTGCATGCAGCAATGCGGATCCTGCCTGCTCCTGATCTTTTTCTCTAGAAAAATGTGCTAACAGGGAAATCACGTGATTGATAGCTTTTTTTCATAGAGGTTAATTTTCCTTTAGCCTGGCTTTCCCAAGAAGTAAAACTTCAATACTCCCGCTTTTAATATCCTAACCTATTATTTGCAAGCAAATTTGGCACAATGGCACGGTGTCATACTGGTTTTATGAAAATCAGTAGCGACTTGTTTAATGCTGCCGTGGTAGAAAGTTTGCTCTCCATTGGACATAGGAGAGATGGTGGCAACCAGGCTCTACCAGTTCTGCCTGTGGCCTGCCTCATTCAAGAGCAACATTTCTGTTTGTTTACGCTGGAAAGGCGAGCACAGAAGAAGGTGTGCTAGGCTCCAGCAGGCTCCCAGCCATTTTCAGAAACTTCTTGCCTGGCTGTGTGTTTGTGCTGAAGTTTAGAGCTGTGTCCTACTCAAAATGGAGCCAGTAACAGCCCACTGGCAAGAGTCATCTGTTCGTGATGCAAACAAAATGTTGGATGGGAGCCTGAAAACCAGAGGGGAAAAGATGGGAAAAAGAAATAGGGAATTCAGAGCCAATGTGGCAATGTCTGAACTTGTTATTTTTGTTAAAGACTTCATTTCGTGCAGGTTGTGTGTGTTCTGAAGAGTTACTTGGATATACTAAGCGAGGGAGTGACCTCTTTTAACTGGACTTTTCAGTCTCCTTCCTGTGCATGGAAGACCCTCTGGAACGGGTGATGCCGGCCGGGAGAACATGGACTCCAGACTAGCATCGTTCACAAGTGCACACATGCAGCAGTTGACTTGCTCTGAAGGATCAGCTTCCTAAAATGACTCACCTGGCTCCATGAAATAAGCAGTACCAGCACTGGGGTACTGCTTATTGTCCAACTCTGTACCAGCTGAGATGTCTGTGTGCGAGCTCTCAGCCCTGTTGGCCCTGCCTGAGAAATGAGGTCCTCAACTTCAGTTTGCAAACAATGTTTGGCCAAACCCAGGTTGGATGGCATTTTGTCCTTCCCTTTGTCTCTGTAGGAAAGGGATAAATTACTAGCTGATATGTCAGGAATGCCACAATCACACCTGATGCCTCTTTTCCAGCTGTACCAATTACACCCCACCCAATGAAGATGGGGTGTCACAAGGCAGGAATAATGACAGAGGGAGAGGAGGAGATCGTGGTGAGTAGAATGTGAGAACTGTAAAAGGAATGAAGAGCTGGGGGGAAGGCAATGAATGGGCTGCTCATGAGTTTTGAAGTGCAAACACAATACATCCTCAGATAGCATGGGCCAGTGAAAAGATACAGCTGGATCTGGTCCTCTTCTTGCTTTGCAGCTTTATCACTAGCACTGCAGGTCTGGGACTGGGATCAGGACACTGCAGCCCAGCCACAAAGACCATCTCTGCCCCAGATCGCTTCAATGAAGGCACGCTTGATGAAATTACAGTTGATGCACCCAACAAAAAAAGTCTTCCCAGCTTCAGTTTTCATACAATTCATGACATACTTATGGCCCTGGGTAGACGGCAGAGTCTTTTAAAGAGCTAAAGAAACCTTCACTTTGGTCTTCATGAACACCTCCAGCTTAATGACACTTGAGGAAAGGAAACAAGCATTGGCTGCTGTGCTGGAGGAAATGGCTCAGACTCAGGTTTTGTTTTATTGTCATTGATAAGTGCTCAGGAGCACCCAGGATAGTATCAACAAACTCTGAGCATCAGCAAATGGGTGTTTGAATGTCAAATGTGCTGGGATGGAGCACACTGTGTTGGCATAACCATAAATGCCAGGGAAGTGCCAGCCAGGGAGATGCAAGTGTGCGATGAGAAGTTATCTCTGTAACTGAGATTGTGCAGGAGAACACAACAATTTGTAAAGGACAGTCTAGTAATACGGTGCCAAAAGAGCATCTTCTAACAATGAGCTGAGCTTACCTTACTATACAAGTGCATATTTGGTGCTACAGTAGACTGTATTCCTCTGCTTAACATTTCTGTGGGTTCATCTTTAGTTGTCGTTTTTACATTACTATAGGCTATCTTCACTAATGTTTGATTTATAGGTGTTTTTGAAGTCTAATACCACAGATCTAATCTAACTCACGCAAGAGTCACATTACAACATAATGGGTGATATATGTAGTTTCAGGCACGGTAATCTGGCGTATTGTCTTGAGAATTATACCTGTTGATTTATTTACCAAAAAAAAAAAAAAAAAGACACAGTTCTCACTTTTCAGATTCCTTAAGATTTATTCCCTCAATCCAATAAACTGCAATTACTGCTACGGCGTAAGGACTTGTTTCATCTCTTTGCAAATACACATAGAGTGCTAACACATCGACATATTTTATTTGATGTGTTTACAGAGGCAGAAAAATCCTTCCTAACAGAGGACATTAAAGACCATAATCCAATATAAACGGCTTTAATTGAGCAGCTGTTTACAGGTACAGAGGCTGGTTCTCAGCGTTCTTTTTTCAGGCTGTCCTGAGCTGGAGTGGGATTTCCTTGCAATTGAAGCAAAATGCTGTACCAGCAAACAGCAGCTCCTGACCAGGTGTTACCAGGAGAATGGAGAGCCCTGGGTGCTAGCACCCAATCTGATAGGGCTACTATGCAAGAAATGTCAGATGATACCTCAGTTACATGGCAGGCAGCTGCAGGAATAATTGGCTTACCCTTCTCCCCTGGCCTTTCTATAACTTTAAAAAAAAAATTATTCATCTGCTTCATCAGATTGCTGTTAATATTTAGATATATAACTCTATTTCTGGGAGAAGCTGTTATGTAACAAAACCTTTTAATTATACGGAGTTTTACCCGATCTTCAGCTGGACATTGTGCAACAAAACTCTAATTTCTCAGCATTACTCTTCTGGCATTTTCTGCAGCTTCTTTATATTCAGTGTTTGCTCTTTCTTCACCCTAAATGGCATCTATCATTTTGTGTCTCCCTAAAAGACCTTTCTCAAGCTATGGTAAAATTATGTCTTTGAGCTACTTTTCTCAATATTCTTATATTAATTTAAACCTAAAAGACCAAAACCCCAAGTAAAATCAGAGCTGAATTTAAAACTGACTGTGAAAGTAGTCAGTTTGTGGGAAGTAAAAAGGTTGAAGATGATGAAATGGCTCTCTGTGAATGCAAATAATACTTGCATTGCACTTTTGCCATTATTATTGCAGTTAACATTAGGCAATAAAAATAAGGGCCATAATTAACTGATGATTGAAAAGCATTTTTAATTTAACATGAAGCAATATTCTTTCTTGTTGATACACATGAGAACCCAAGAAACTCACTAGAGGAGGACTTGTTTATGCAGAGAAGCCTCTTCTTTACTGTGTGCCCTCTCACGTCACTCTTACTTCTTGCCTTGCAGCCACATTTGACACTTGTGAAGGCACCGCCCCATGATGGTGGAGGTGTGGGTGTTCAGGCAGAGAGGTACTTGCATGTACAGCGGGATGCCGGCACCCTTGGTCATGCCCTTGGTAGACCTGGTGTCTACAGGTCCCACGGTGCTCTGGGATGAGCACGTCCCCATGGACTCTGTAGTGCTCTGGGGTGGACACGTCCCCATGGACTCTGTAGTGCTTTGGGGTGGGCACGTCCCCATGGATTCTGTAGTGCTCTGGGGCACGCATGGCTCTGCACAAATCACACTTTGGGATATGCAGGGATCCACATATGTCACCAAGCACTGGTCAGGGCAGGGATCTCCAATGGTCACATCTTGAGGACAGCAGGACTTGTTGGTCAAGGCTGTGCAGTCGAGGGGCAAGGTCTCTGTGCAGGTCTCAAACACCTCGATGGTGCAGGGCTCCGCCTTTGAGATTGGGTGCTGCAAAGGTAAGTTTTCCAGGTAGGTCCCAACTTTCTTGGGGATGCAAGGTTCCACTGGCAAGATTGTTTGCTGGAGGGGGAAGGTCTCCACACATATCCCAGCTTCATCAGGGATGCAGGGATCCACTAGTGAGATCGCATGCTGAAGGGGGAAGTTTTCCATGCAGGTCTCAGCTGTCTCAGGGGTGCAGAGCTCCACTGGAGAATCTGTGAGCTGAAGGCTGGTGCCTCCCTTGCTTTGATTGGTCTCACAAGGGGTTGCTGCTGGGTTCACACAAGCACCCATGCAGCTGATGACGCATGGAGGTGTGCAGGCATCCCCAGGCACAGGGACAGAAAAAGGTGGGCAGGTGGGCCCAATTTGAGGATAAGAATCCAGGCAGGTGGCTGCCCCTTGACATGGGCAATGATCCACCTGGCAAGTCTGCTCAGGGCAGAGATGCGCATCCTGCATGAGACAAGGATCCAGGTCCACCATGGCACAATGCAATGGGCAAGTGTCAGTGTGCACAGCCTCCCCCATGCAGGCAGAAGGGTGAAGGCAGGGCAACTTGCACTGCTAAGGCACTTCTGCACTTCAGGCAAGCCTGAAAGAAAAAAAAAAGCAATCATAGAAGCATAGAATCATAGAATAGCTTGGGTTGGAAAGGTCATCTAGTCCAATCCCCCCGTAATGAGCTGGGACATCATCAACTAGATCAGGTTGCTCAGTCTCATCCACCCTTCTTTACTTTAAAACCATTAACCCTTGTCCTGCAATTTGGTGTCTCCTGGCCCAAAACATTGGGTCTTTCATTTTCTTGGCTGGTGAACTCTTCAGCAAAGATGCTTGCTGTTCGTGCCACAATTTCATAATGAAATAAGGAATATAGAAAAAAAATGCTGTTTTTTTGTCAAATTCTGCAGCCACTCCATATGAAAATAAATTGAGTCATTCTGTTTTTCTGCATAAACTTCCAAATCCAGCTCTTCCTATTAAAATCTGTTTTCAGCCAAAAAAGTTCCCCCATTGGCATTTTCTTGTGCAGATAGCAGTGGATTTGATTGACATTTTCAGCAGGTTTATAAACTTCATGTTAACTTCCTCTTTTCTAAAGAAGTTGTTCTCCTTGTTCTGAAACTCCCTCGCAGGGGAATACCCACCCCACAGCAGCTGCAAGAGGTGCAGTTACCACTGTCTTGCATTTGCCATTGCTAAAAGCACCAACATGTTAAACAGGGAGAAGGAAGACATAGTTGCTTAGATTTACCATGGGACTATGTGCTCTTACCTGAGACCTTGGCTGCGTGATGCCGCAGTCGTTTCACCACTTAGACGATAACTACACGCACAGCAGTTTCTGCTCCTACGTGTGTGAAGGCACTCACAGAGCAAGACGGTGTCTGAGCCCTCTAAATCCAGTGCTGAGACAACAGGAAGCATTTTGCAAAGCATCCATAACAATTACAGCGAAATAAGAGTGAAGGAAGAATATTTTTACTCTTTCAAATTCTTATCACCA
This sequence comes from Patagioenas fasciata, assembly GCF_037038585.1. Taxonomy (NCBI): domain Eukaryota; kingdom Metazoa; phylum Chordata; class Aves; order Columbiformes; family Columbidae; genus Patagioenas; species Patagioenas fasciata. The sequence goes on along the minus strand of NC_092549.1, from coordinate 4,848,438 downwards.
AGGACGTATTAGAGACAATAAACAATTTCCCTTACACAGCTGGTAGCAGTAATATATTTCATCAAATAGTAGAAAATTAACACCAGTAATAGGATGAGTACTGTACGATCCCAAAGATACTTACCCAGCTCAGTATCGGCAAACAAAGACAGTGAGCAGGCACAGCAACTTTAACCTGGGATCTGCCTTGTATATTCAAGAGCCTGGCCTCCAGCGATGAGGTGCCCTGGGCACACAGACAAGCTATCCTTTGCTAACTCGGACCTGCTCTGCCTCTGCCTTGTGATGGACTATTTGACTAATTATTTTTAGTGGAAACCAGTTATTTCCATGGCTGCAGCATTACCTTGAGTGAGCAAAGATGGTTTGTGAATTCACGTGTCCTTTCAGCAGGGCTGATGTCAGAGAAGAATTTGGCAAATGAATGGACTCTCAGCTTGCTGTCAAGCAGCCGACCAGTCATGGGTCAGTTTTTCTGTGACAGTAAAATATCCTCCAGCCCAACACATCATGCAGGCCATTAGAAACAGGATGGGATGTGGGATTTGGGGGATTCTTTTAATTTTTAGCTATATCTGACCTCTTTCTGTCACTGCCACTGTCCCGTTCAGACACGGTGCTGTTGTTGGTAGCGTCCTGATGTGCTTCTGGAAACTCTTATATCATCGCTAGTCTTGTGATGTTTTGCATGTTGTCTGAAAGCTCTGACTCAAAAAACAACACTATTCCATCGCCGTGAATATTAGGAAACATTTCTTCCCATAGAAGGTTGTGGAGCAGTGGAACAGGCTGCCCAGGGAAGTGGTGGAGTCACCATCCCTGGAGGTGTTTGAAACATGTATAGACGAGGGTCTTAGGGACATGGTTTAGTGCTAGCTTTAGGTTATGGCTGAACTTGATGAGCTTGAGCGTCTTTTGACCAAAATGTTTCCATGATTCTATGATGTTGCCTTTACCCTCATGCAGCTACAACTCCTAAGATCAGACAGGTGATAGGAGGAGTGACCACCACCCTTTTCCCTTCAGCCCACTGTTTTACCAAAGTTGGATGCATTATACTTGGTTAATTCAGATCACTGTGGTCAGTAGAGCATTGGCAACCCGTGGTCATGCATCCTGAATTTACTTATTTTGATTTAAATAACATTTCCAATTTTAAATAAAACAAAATCCACTACTCTGGGTACCACCATGCTCAGCAGCACAAAGGTGCACATTTAAAGGGATAATAGAGTACAGACACAAGAATGCAGCTTCATCTCTGACTGATGTACGTCCTTGTCTCTGCATGCAAGCAAGCATGTTGGCTCTCCTTTCTGTCTTATAATGGGGGAATTTCAGACAATAACATCTTTACTTGACCGCAGTTGTGGCAGGTAGAAAGCAGCAACGCTGTGCTATGGCTGTCGTGCACGGTTCACTGTCTTTCGTGAATGGCATATTTAAATCTCACTTTAGCCTGCTACATGATAGATACATGCACAGCAAACCAAAAAAGGCCACTACCACAGGCACTGTGGTCAGAGCACCAAACACAGGTGGTCCATCACTCTGGAGCATCATTGCAAAGAGATGTGCCACCACAGGAGAAGTCCTGGAAGGAGTTCAAGTGACACTGAGGATCTTAACGCAGTGTGAAGCCTTGCCTGGCTGCCTAACTGCTAAAACCATAACAAATTTTGGTTATGCTGGCACACTGCACTTGATTGAGGAGTAGGCATGTTATGAAGCTTCCCAGAAAACTTGAGTGTGCCCAAGTACTGAGCTTCACGCTCCAGAGTGCGTCCCTCTGTCTGGCATGTGTGAGATCACATCTGGATGCTGTGTCAAATTTGGGGCCCACAGTGCAAAAAAGTCTCCAACAAACTGGAGTGAGTCCAATGGACACAACCAAGATGGTCCAGGGGGCTTGAACAGATGATCAATGGGGAGAGGCTGGAAGACCTGTTCACCCTGGAGGTAAAAAGACTTAGGGGAGATCCTGGGGACCCTTTCAACTATTTTAAGGGTATTGACGGAGAGAATCTTCTCAGAGGTGCCTGAAGAGAGGGTGAGAGGCAATAACTGCAGGTTACAACAAGCAAAATTTTGACCAGATTATCAGGAATAAAATTTTTGGTAAGAGGGTTATTGTGCACTAGCAAGAGCAGGTAAACTTTCACAGTAGAGCAGACCAAATATGCTTACAGAGTCCTAGCCCATCTGTAATCGCAATCTGTATGGCTATCTCAGGAGAAGGTGCAAGAAAATGTAGCAAAGTATCTTTTATCAAAACAAAGTTTAATCCTGAGCGGGATTGTTTCCAGTCTGTATCATCAGTTCTTTGTTCCCCATCCCCCATAGGAAATACGTGGATCAAGAATTCAAGCTTGCAGGCAGCAGTTACGGTGTCACATATAGCACCTCAGTGGCTGTGTTTCATTAAAATTATAATGTAAGCACAGAATTTAATGACTGGAGGTGGAACTGGTCTGGATTATTAAAAATTATATTTCCATACTCCTGAGGTGTCTCACTTCCGGAGACAAGGACACTGAAATCATATAAAAGGATACATATTGTAGAGTTTCTCAAACCATTTCGGTTTCATTTGCTAGTTGCTGGTGGTGGATTGGGTAAGTCTCTCTTGGCTTACTGGGAATTAATGCAGTGGCTGGGGTTATTTAATTTTTAAATATTGTCTGCAGAAGCAAGTTAGAAGTGCTTCTGCTTAGCAAGATTTGTGTATGGTACTTATTACGTAACTGAGCTAAGGGTAAATATTTATTCCACCTTCTACCAGCCTTTATTTGTTCTATGTTTTGCAACTGCTGTGCTTTCTTTAGCGAGATGTGTCTCAGTGTAGCTGAGAGTGGACTAACCTCTCTCTTTCCTCAATGATGTTGCTACCCTGTTTAAACCAGGAAATTATTTGGTTTGAGAGAGATCAAAAAGCAAGGCTAGGACTTCAAAGGAAAGAAGTAGGAGGGAAGATAAGAAGTGGAGACTTGCAGGCTGCGCGGCTAAGCGATGCCTGGAAGGAAGTCTGAATGAGAAACACTAGGAGGACTTCTATGGGAGAGACAGGAAAACAGCTGTACTGTGGCCATCAGATCCTTTCCTTGTGGAAATTTTCCAGTGTGAAGCCTCAACTCATGTCCTCCACCTGAGGACCCTCATGTGGACAGGGCACCAACAGAACCCTAGTAGTTTCCTTTTTGGGTGGAAATAGGGAAGTAATTTTGAAGAGCTAATTCCAAACCAAGAACAGCTGTGATCAGGTGGTCAGGTGTCATGACTTTGATATAATCTAGTTGAGTCCAAATAAACCTACTTTTCTTTCCTGTTTTAAGAAGTTGATTGAAATGTGCATACAGCCAGTAGCTACATACTAAAATGCTTTCATGCAGAGTTAGAGTCCTGCTGTCGATTTCAGTCTGTTTTCCCAGTGCATTGTTAAGTATTCCACTGGAAAAAGTATAGTTTGATTCAGTATATAAAATAACCTTGTGAAAGCTGAATGTCTCTGTTTCCACAAAGTATATTCCTTTCCTGCTTTCAGACATTACCCTTCCCTCAAAGATGCAGTGTGAAAATGATTACCAAATCAGACAGATCTGCCTTCCACCTCCAACCATCTTGGTGAAGAACTTGCCTGTGAAAAATCGTGCGGACCCCTGTGGCACTGTCTGTAACATCCAGTGCTTGCCTCCGCGTGTGGAACCCTGCTGCTATCGAGGGGTTCCTCGGGGCACCACCACTTACGTGAACCTGAGTAATCTTGGTGTGACACAGACTGCTGGTTGTGTAGATCCATGCTGCCTTGGACTCACCACACGCGTGTCTCCGTGCTGTGAGGAAGTGACCAAGTGCACCACCAAATGTGCAGTCCCATGCTGCTGCAAAGTGACTGAGTGTATCACCAGATGTGAAGATTCATGCTGTGAGGAAGTGACCAAGTGCACCACCACATGCGAGGATCCCTGCTGCAAGGAGGTAACCAAGTGCACCACAACGTGCGTGGAACCATGCTGTGGAGGTGTGGGTGAATGTACCACTGAGTGTGTGGATCCATGCTGCAGGGAAGTGACCAAGTGTACAACCACTTGTGTGGACCCATGCTGCCAGGAAGTGACCAAGTGCACCACCAGATGCATAGATCCATGCTGTAGACCTGTGACCAGATGTGCCACCACATGTGTGGAACCGTGCTGCCAGGAAGTGACTAGGTGCACCACCAGATGCATAGATCCATGCTGTAGACCTGTGACTAGATGTACCACCACATGTGTGGAACCGTGCTGCAGCAAAGTGACCCAATGCACCACCACATGTGTTGATCCATGTTGTGGGGAAGTGACCAAATGCACCACCAGGTGTGTGAATCCATGCTGTAGAGAGGTGACAAGGTGTACCACCAAGTGTGTGGATCCATGCTGTAGAGAAGTGGCAAGGAGTACTACCAGGTGTGTGGATCCATGCTGTAGAGAAGTGACAAGGTGTACCACCAGGTGTGTGGATCCATGCTGTAGGGAGGCGACCAAGTGCACCACTAAGTGTGTGGATCCGTGTTGCGACAGGGTGACCAAGTGCACAACACGGTGCATAGATCCATGCTGTGGAGGTGTCACCAGATGCACCACTAAGTGTGTGGATCCATGCTGCGGCAGAGTGACCAAGTGCACCACCTCATGTGTGGAACCCTGCTGTGAGCAAGTGACCAAGTGCACCACCTCATGCGTGGATCCGTGCTGCGAGCCAGTGATCAAGTGTACCACTGAATGTGTGGAACCCTACTGTGAAGAGGTGACCAAGGGCACCACCTCATGTGTGGAACCCTGCTGTGAGCAGGTGACCAAGTGCACTACCACATGTGTGGAACCCTGCTATGAGCAAGTGACCAAGTGCACCACCTCATGTGTGGAACCCTGCTATGAGCAGGTGACCAAGTGCACCACTTCATGTGTGGAACCCTGCTATGAGCGAGTGACCAAGTGCACCACCTCATGTGTGGAACCCTGCTATGAGCAGGTGACCAAGTGCACCACCTCATGTGTGGAACCCTGCTGCGAGGAAGTGACCAAGTGCACCACCTCATGTGTGGAACCCTGCTGCGAGGAAGTGACCAAGTGCACCACCACATGTGCGGATCCGTGCTCTGAGGGTGTTCAGGTTGTAACGAAGTGCGTGGATTCCTGTCCCACCGCCTGTGTTACACAAGCCGTGCCCGTATGCGTGTGCGCCTCTGCCTGTGGCCGGCCCTACGCCATCAGATGTGCAGATGTCTGCTGTCGTAAATGCAAGGCTCCTTGAGGGGTTGAGTGTGGGGGCTCGGGCGGTGGGAGCTGCTAGGGAACCCCACTCCGCAGCGCCATTGCCCTGTGGATCCTACAAAGGCTAAGGAACGAAAATGTTTTGCAGATCTGTGAACCTACCAACATCTTCCTCACATCTTTGCTTTCCTAGTGCCCTTCCTGTCCCAGAAGGAGTAAATCCTCAAATGTTTTTTCTTACATTTTGTATCATTTCTGCTATATTTACCTCAAACACAATACTTTTCCTTGTAACATGTAACTAAACGATTTTGTGCCCCCAGGAATATTGCCTGGGAGAGAGATTCTGTAATTCTTCTTTGCACTGATATGGATGGAAGAATTTCACCATTTGTTCTTTATTTCCATCCTCTCCTTTTCTTTTATGAAGCAATTAATAAAAAGATCTTGGCATTAGGTGTCTGCGTTTCCTTCACTCTCACGCTCCCCTAGACTCACACTTTCTCCTTTTAATTTCTTCCTGAAAGCCTGATCTCTGCAGAGTGGCAGCTCCTGCTGGAGTGCATGCGAAAGTCTAAGGCAATAGCCAGAGATCTGGGACTCATCTGATAGGTTCCAGATCATAGAATAATCATCATAGAATCATAGAACGGTTTGAGTTGGAAGTGATCTTAAAGACCATCTAGTTCCAACCCTTCTGCAATGGGCAGGGACACCTTCCACTAGATCAGGTTGCTCAGAGTCCCATCCAACCTGGTCTTGAACACTTCCAGTCAGGGGGCATCTACAATTTCTCTGGGCAACCCATGCCTGCATTTCATCATCCTCATAGTGAAGAACTTCTTCCTTGTATCTAATCTAAATCTACCATCTTTCAGCTTAAAACCATCACCCCTTGTCCTATCACTCCACGCCCTTGTAAAAAGTCTCTCTCCTGCTTTTTTGTAGGTCCCCTGTAGGTACTGAAAGGCTGCTCTTAGGTCTCCCTGGAGCCTTTTCTTCTCCAGGCTGAACAACCTCAACTCTCTCAACCTGTCTTCATAGAAGAGGTGCTCCAGCCCTCTGATCATCTTCATGGTCCCCCTCTGGACCCTCTCTGACAGGTCTGTGTTCTTCTTATGTTTAGGGCCCCAGAGCTGGATGCAGCACTGCAGGTGGGATCTCACAAGAGTAGAACAGGAGAATTATGTCCCTTGATCTGCCGATCACACTCCTTTTGATGCAGCCCAGGATATGGTTGGCTTTCTGGGCTGCAAGTGCACATTGCTGGGTCATGTTGAGCTTCTCATCAACCAACACCCCCAAGTCCTCAGGGATGCCCTCAATCCATTCTCCAGCCAGCCTGTATTTGTGCCTGGGATTGTCTCAACCCATGCACAGGACCCTGCAATTGGTCTTGTTGAACTTCATGCAGTTCACATGGGCACACCACTCAAAGCCTGTCAAGACCTCTCTGGATGCATCCCTTCTCTCCAGCATGTCGACCACACTCATCACTGAATTCTGCAGAAACCTTATTACTATTAGCAAGGTGTATTGAACGATTTTGGTAACCCCACATGAATGCCTTCTAGCAGGATCCCAGTGTTTCCTCCTTAGCACTGAATTTGTTTGTAAATTGTTTGCCCAGGAATGAGCAACATCCTCAGGGACTCAAAGTCACACTGTTACACGTGCCAAGGGCAGTGCTCTGCAGGTTTCCAGAGCAGATGTGGTGCAGAGAGGGATTTGGTTTAGCAGCAACTGCTGCTGAAGGGAGAAGAGATGGGGAGGAAGAGTGTTGGGGAAGCCAGCACAACTGTAACAGCAGACATGGGCACAACTCTGCCTCTGAGCACCCGCTGGCTCGTTCTTTAAAGATGCCCCACAGCACGTGTCTGGTGACTAACCTACAATTATCACTGTCTCACTTTTTCTAGTAGAGGAGTCCAACCAATAGTGGAACATGATAAATCATACCCACTGGATGTGGCATTTCACGTGGGTTGCGTAGATCTGGCCTCATGCCAATTGTTCTGCCCTCACAGCTCTTCTGTTTCTGTCTTCCTCCCTCAAAAGGTTGTGGCAGAGCCTGGATCTTGCCACAGGTTGTACAACTCTCACCATAGTGGGTATCTAGACTTGGGGAAGTTCTCTGGGCATTACCTAGGCACAAATGCTACACAATGGAAATACCAAACCAATTAAGGCTTCCTAATCACCTCTCTGTGGAGGTCTGATTTGACTCCAAAAATCCTTTAAAACTCACTAAAAGCTCCTGTGCAAACAACAATTTCCTTCGTTTCTGCTCCCAAATCACACAGACCAGTCTTCTGGGAAATAAGAAACTGTAGGTGGAAAAACCAGCATTCAGATAAGATTTTCCCTTAAACTATTTCATTATTTCCTTCTGATGGCATGATTCTTGCATTATCTTTAATTCTCCATATGAACAAGGAAACTCAGATTTTAAAATGCTGAGACCATTAGCTGAGAGCAGACAATTAATTTCTAGGTGAACATCAAAAGATTGTGCTGTAGGAAGATAAGGTTCCTTCCTGAACACTTTAACATTTATACTACATCTATGAAACTGTTGTAACAACTTTGGAGAAAACCGCTTTTCAGCGTGAGCAAATGTAGTAGGCCCACAGTTCTTGCTCTGTCAGGCAATGTGCTCGCTAGATCCCCATTCTAAAATATTGGGAAATCAAAGCAAATATCTGTAACAATCAGAAAGCAAAAGATAAAACAAATGCTTTTCTTTTTTGTTTCATAACCACAGCTAGTTCCTCTTTTTCAGATTTAATTGCATGCAGATGCTCACTTACCATTCCTCATGGAGTACTCACCATCCTGAGTAAACAGGAAAAGAGGTGGATAGTGCTGTGTTTGGGTTCTTCTCATCCCCAGAAGTAATGATCTAATTACTTGATCGAATAGTCCCTAGGGCATGGACTAGACCAGACCTTTGTCTTCATGTGATGCTAATTGCAGTCTATACTCAGCCTCCTGGCATCTCAGCTACGCGGTGATTTCCAAAGATGGAGTGGTGGACCAGCAGCCTGGATACCATCCCCGTCTGGAAAGTACTGTTGGTGCTGTATCACATGCCTTCACCTTCCCCAGGTAGTTGTGGTAGGTAATGATGAGAGGGGAAAGTCAGGTGTAATGAAGCCCCAGACATTAAGATTTAATTGCAACCACATGCAGGAGAGCAGGCTGGGAAGGCCTTGCCATGCTGAGAATCCTCGATTTCTATTAAAATGCTTTGCTCATCAAAATGTGGGTGATATACTATATGGGTTGCTGCACACAAGCGAAATGAAATCCCTGTTGCCAACCAGTGTTTTGATGCCACAGGTGAAGAAAAGTTACTTAGGAGGCTTTTAGATAAACTAACAGATGCAAAGAAATCCATAAGTGTCATATTTTTAAATCAAAGTGCTTAGGAGTTTGTGAAATACATTATTTTCTAGCAGAAATCCATTTGAAAAGCTCTAAATCGTGCATATCCAAATGATTACATAGGCAAAAATTTTGGTTTGGGTTGTTTAATAAAAATCATGACTTCTGCACATCCTGAATTTTTTATCTATGTTAACAGTCATGTCTCTGTGACCATGCGGTGTTTCATGTCTGCAGGCAAATTTTTTATAGTTATAGGAAATGGCTCCAATCCTAATGTGCCTCCATATGTGATAGTTCTTGATGGTGAAATACAAAGTCTTTCTTGGATTATTTGGATGCAAAAGGGTTGACCGTTTTCATTTCTACTGAATTCTTCAGAAATATTCTCCTAAGCACCAGAACAAGGTGCTCAGGAGGGTCCTCTTCTGCAGTACCAGACAAACTGCTGGATGGGGGAGTCTGTCTCTTCATGGACTCCAAGAACCTCTTCTGGTTCAGGTTCAATCTCTGTTGTGCCCATTTCATTAAAGTGCTACCCATCACACCAGCAAGAGACATTAACATGGGCCATTTACTTGAAAGAGTTTGAAAAATTTACTTGAAAAATTTCTTTCTAGCTCTTTTGCCAAAGGAGGCTGCCCATGAAAGGATGTTGCTGTGGGGTCCTGAATCACTGAAGTTAATGTGACTAATCAAATGACCAAATTGCTCATAAATATAATAGAGATCCACAAAAATGTGTCAATTGAGAATAATAATCCAACCCTCTGATGTTCCCACCTATTACAAATGCAGGTCAATTTATATCTCCTAAAATGTCTGTTTCTATTAGAAGCTGTTACAATTTCTTGCCACTTAAATATAACCATTGGGTATGCAATAACCCACTATAGAAAGGGAGACGTAGGACTAGTTCTAAGTATTGGTTTCAGAGGTGAGCCCAGCAGATGTCTAACACAAGTGAATTGCATTGTACAAGTCCCTATCTCTTCCTATCATCTATAAAAGTCACCAGTACAGCAGTGTGAGTCTGGGAGGGAGAATCTGCATGAGATGCATCAAGTCCCTGCAGCAGAAGAAGAGAAGTGGAAAGACTGAATGAACCATGAGGTGCTGCTGGGAGGGTGTCAAGAGCAATGCAAATCCCTCAGCTCACATGAGACTGGGGCAGGAATTTCAGTTTCCCCATGTAAACACTAGTAAAGAACCAGCGCCAATGCCTGCAATTCTTCAGTGTAACTCCTGGTTTCCAGTGTAAATGGGATGTTCTCCTCATGCTGAATGGGTTGGTTCATTTCTTTTTTTCCTACCGATTTAACATAGTGTAAGTGATCTCATTGGAGAATTTGGCCACCTAAATGTAGCCTGATGACTACCTCCACATATCTCAGAGAAATAAAGGTTTTCTGTGCTGCAGAGCTGAGATATCTTTATCAGCAAAAGGCTTCAATGTGCTAATTTGAAGTCCTGGGCCTAAATCCCGCTTAAACCCTGCTCTGGCAGTGAAAAAATACCTTTGAAATCTGTGCACCTTTACTTTTCCCTGTATGTCTTGGAAAGGTCCTCAAGGTAACTAGAGTTGTGTCCCCACTGGCATTGCCAAGCATGAATGTGGTCAATAGAGGATGGAGAGGAACGGGTTGGGTGTATTTAATGATTAAAAAGGTACTGGAGAAACAGATTCCTCAACAGTTTGTGGAAGCACTGATGACCCACTGTAGGATTAGCTGTTTCTTACCATGAGAATTAAGACATTATATTTCTCATAGTAAATCAGATCAGTTCTCCATCTTCCTTAATAATACCTATACATTCTTACTGCATTGAAAAAAAACGTAAGATATCATTCAGATATTTATGGAAATAAGGAGACGAAATTATCCAAGAGTATTAAATCTTTTTTTTTTGAAAAGCAATTAATTCAGTACCTGATTTTTTTTTAATTGCTGTGTCATTCCCATTGGGAACCACATGACTTGGGTATTAGGTGGAAGCACAATTTGCTCAGGATCACATGCTTTTCCTGGAAGGAGGTTTCCATCAAAAATTAGGATGTAAACAAATATGTAAAACATGTATAGGTGGAGCCTGTTCAGGTAGTTAGTGGTCTGGTGTCCATACCCCTGGGCTCCCTTGTTTCCGGAGATGAGTCCATGCAAACCATATAAAAAGGTTCCCATTTTAATGCTCACACCAGTTCATTTGACTTCTCCCTCACTCACCTGTATTGGTGAACTGGTAAGTCTTGGATTTATCAGGAGATAATGTGATGGCTGTGTTACTTGGTTGTTCTGGTCAAAAGAATATATTATTGGTCACATAAGAGCTTTGCTTCTGGTGTTTTTGTTCTAGGATTTGTCCTGGAATGGGGGAGAGGATGTCTGACTCTTGTTTAGAGTTTGCTCTTCCTTAAGTAGCTTGTAAATGTCTTGTAACCTCTTCAGAAACTGTAATTGTCTCTCAGCCTTCTTCATATTCCATCTTCATTTTTTCGTACTTCATTAAGTCTGGAAATTAAATGAATTAGTGGATGCAAGTTTTGGGACTTCAAAAGACATGAGTGGGAAGAACCATTGTCTGAAAGAAGGACGCTGCATAATACCTGAGGGCAAAGCTGAAAGAAATGAATTGGAAACAGCTGCAACCTCTGAGCCAACTCCTCTCTTATGATAGGCTGAGCCTGTTTATTTTGATACACCTTCAATGATATACCACGATATACAGCTGCAGGATTTGGAATAGTGTCAAATTTGTGGTCTTTGGGCCTTATCCTTGGGAATTAGCAGCTCAACATCTACACAAAGGGGAATGTGCTCTGTAGTGTGCATGAGGAACTGTGGAAGTGATAAGTAGGAGATGGGTTCCTGGCAAGTCATCTGATTTAATTAATAAAATAAGGAAATGAACTATTTTCCTGTTATGGATTGGTTCTTCAAAGTTTAAGTGCGTGCAATTCTATAAAATTCAGGGTTCGTGGCTTTAATTTTCCTGATAGAGACGCTTGCAGATTGCCAAGAAAGGATGGAGTAATCTGGCAGTGTCAGTTGTATATTTCTCAAATCAGAAAACATTCACACTTGATTTTTTTTCTAACAGTCCTTTTCTCAGTCCAACAGTTAACTGCTATATGTTTCAGAAGTTCAGGTTGTGAATTGCAGCTCAGGAAGAAAGGACGCAAGTCCTGAATCGATATGTCTCTCTTCTTTGCCTTTAGCTTTACCAGCACATCACAAGTATGTCCTTCTGCGAGCAGTGCAAACAGCCCTGCCTGCCCCCTCCCGTTTGTGTGCAGAAAACCACCAAGTGCGTGGAGCCCTGCCAGACGGTGTGCGTGGAGCCCTGCAGCAGCGTCTGTGTGAAGCCATGCCCCACGCCATGCGTGGAGGTCTGCCCAGCACCCTGTGCCACTCAGTGCACCACGTCCTGCACCACACAGTGTGTGGAGCCTTGTGTCACCCAGTGTGTGGAGCCTTGCACCACCCAGTGCGTGGAGGTCTGTCCCCCCACGTGTATTGATGCCTGCATAAAGCCGTGTGCCACTCAGTGCCCAACCCACTGCACGACCCAGTGCGTGGAGCCCTGCACCACCCAGTGCACCACCAAGTGTGTCGACTCATGTGAGACCGTGGTCCTGGAGCCGTGCAGCACGTGCTGCTCTCGCCCATGCTGATCGCTTTAACGCATGAGCCTGGTGTGCAGTCCTGATGTTCTGGTGCATTGCAGTATCCATAGGCTTGTGAATATCCATGGAACGAAAACCAGGTTACAGACCCCACTGCGATGTAACGAGATGTCTCCCAGACTGGTTACCCCATGCTCTCTCTTTGTCTTAAAAAATACTTCTTTGAACGTTTCCAGTCTGTATCTTTTATTCCTATGATACTTCTGCTCCTGCTATCACAGCACTTTTTTAGTTGGTAACTGCAGTTGGCCAATATTGAACTGCTGGGCATCTTGGGAAATTATTTTGCAATGGCTGTGCTGTAAGCAGTTGATGTTGGAAGATGTCTCCCCTTCTATTCTTTAATTCTCATCTTGTCTTCTGATGTATGTCCTCTTATCTTTTAATGTCTATGTGCAGCAATAAAAATTGACCATCGATGGCATAATGTGTCTTCTATCTTTCTTTCATCTCCCTGTTTCTATGTCTTCAGACCCAAGAACATATTCCTTTCTTTCCAAAAGCTGCTATGGTTGTGTAGGATTTGTTCCTGCAATACAGTGCTGTAAACAGAGACAGCAGGCATTATAACATGGAGAAATGTCTTCTATTATCATAAAAAAAACATCATCCGGTCAATACTTTTCTGACAGATTAAAAAAAAAAATAGTTTTGTCCTACTTGAAAATAATGATATGAATTTAATTTTGACCTTTATTACAGATAGAATTTTGATCTTTATAGCTCTGGATTTTGGAGGTAAATCTTAGAAACTGTTAAAACGTAAATCTGACTGGAAGAAAGACTGAAATTCAAGACAGAAAGCAATAAAACTTTCTTGCTAGGATTTATAATTATTTCTGAAAAACATTCTGTTGGACATGAAAATGGTATCTTTGATGGGTGTTTCCCATGATCCTCACTGGCTAAAGATAGAAAGTAGGGAATGAGGCTTCCGGAGATGAGTCTTTTTCTGGTTTGGAAACAGGTTCAAGCCCTGCAAGACTGCAGGTTTGTTTCCAGGTTTGCTGCAGATACTTTGTGTGGCTTTGGGCAGGTCACACTCTTGTTATCTATCCATTCCCCATCTGCAACGAGGAGAAATCGTATCCCTGACTGATAGACTGGTTAGCATTTCAGGTTCATTAATGTCTGGCCCATACAATAATATTTTAATTCATTTATAAATACACCATCCTTATTTGAAGTCATAACTTTTAAAACCAAAGGAGGCCCATTGTCTGGAGGGATATTATACCCATTTAAATGCTGAGTTTCAGAGATGGCGCTCCCACTGTCTTCCATATTGTGCATGTGACTTGCTTACCTCTGTCTCTGTGATGGTCACACAGTTTCCATGTCTGGGATGTAGACAATTGCTATACACCTACTGTATCATTATGGAAAGGGTGGAGAACATCTAATCTAGAAAAGAAAAGAGTTATATTTAGGTGTGCGTAAACACTGTTACCAAATCAGCTTTTAATGAATCCTTGTGCGCGGGTGTAGAGAACCTGACAGTGGATTCCTTTTTGTGTTATTTCTGTCAACACCGAAAGGTGACACCATCAGACAGGAATAATGATGGGCAAAACATGTCTCAGTAAGGCAAACAAATTCTATACCTGAACACGCCTTTCAGTTCAGACAGACAAGGCAGGGGTAGGCGGCCTGGATGTTCAACAGCATGAAAATGGAGAGGGAGACTAGGAACATGTACCTGTAATTCCTACTGTTGAACACAAACCTTTGGGGATTCAGCAGTGAACTCTGCCATCTATAACCTCACAGCTTGCTGCTGCCACATGTGTAGCGCCAGTGCCCACTTTCAGGCATGGAAGAAGTCTCAGTCAGGAAGTCATGTGCAGCTTCTAATGAGATCCATCCCGCAGGTTAGTCACCTGTGACTGATTTCCAAGCATCTTCATCCAGCTCTATCAGTTGTGTTAGTCATTCAAAAATTGTCTTTCTTCTCTGCTGTGAGCATTGCACCAGGAGTAGTAATGATGGATGGGAGCAAGTAGCTCTGAAAACCCCAGAGGAAGTGGCAGGAGGGACCTGTTGGTTTGTGCCCATCATTCTTCCCCTGTGTGTAGGAAAAAGTGTTGCAAAAGCCCTGACACACTGCTCTCCTATGCACCTGTGGTTAGTTCTGAGCATTGCTAAGATTCTCCTGTGTATTTACAACAAATTAGCAACATTTGGTCCATGTCAACCTGGGGATCATTAAAACTCCTGGTAAATTAGGCATGAGTGAGGGATGTTAAGATATGGGATGACGGTTTTCTCCATTAGCACCTTCTGTTCTTCTACACCCATGGAAGCCGTATCTGTCATCTCTCTGTGCATCGTAAATCCGTAATGGAGGCAGGGCTGAATTTGACCCCAGAAGGCATAACATTGAGGAATACTCAAGGGAGGCTTAAACTGCCTTTTCCATTAGAGCTAAAGACAATGTTTCAGTTGAAACATTTTCTCTGTTCTTTCCTTCGAAAAATTTCAAGGGGATCAACATTTTTCTGAATCAGGGATCCATCCCCTGTCACAGCTTCAGCAAGCCAAGCCCAGTGTTTGTAAATAAGAAGTTTTCTTTACTTCAGTGAAAAGCTACATGAAAATGCAAGAAAAAAAATAAGGGGAAAGGTTTCTAATTTCTTGATAATATAAAATGTTTCCTTCCACTTTTAGGGAATGAAAATAGGGAAGGATAGAAGCAAAACCTGAAAACACAGACTGCCAGAGACAGACCTGCTACCCTTCCCAGGAGCCAGGATGCAACACACAGACCTTCCCACCCCACTCAGATTTATGCCAGCTGGAGATGTCTCCTGGGGATCACAGACAAAACCATCATCAGGAAACACCTAAACTTTGTGCAAATATGTCCTGCTAACTCCAGAATGGATCTGAGCCGTCTCTCAAATCTGAGTTCAGTTGCAGGATCTTTTCCCAGGGCCGGGACAAATGAATTATTAATAAATTAGCCAGTTATTACCAAAATAATTGGGTGTGCCTCACAGTATAAACAATAAATCCCCCGCACTTGAAAGAGGATGCATCTCTCACAGGCTTTGACTGAAGTCCAGGTGTACGGAGGTGTCAGTGGAGCAGGTTCTGGTTGTGAAAGATTCTGGTCATCAAATTAATCTGTTGTCATCAGCTCCTGGGGCTGATTTCTGAAACCATATAAAAGCCTCCCTTTCAGGAGGCTCTTTATCCTGAGTGGCTTCTTCTTCCCTGCCTCCAACAGCAGAAGACATTAGGTAAGTCCATCTATGCATGTTTAGCTATACAGGTGGGGGTTTCTGGTTCTTTATTATTGGAAGACAGGATGTTTTTTTCTTTAGTTTGTTCCTCTAGTAACAGTTTCAGCCCATCTCCCCTGGCAATTTCACCTCCATATGAGTGAAGGCCATGTTATGATGTTTGGCGACATTCTGAAGCTCCAGACAGTGACTTGCTGACTCTTTGGACCAACAAATCCTTGGCAAATCTAATAATTTTTTCCAAATGATAAGAATCCTCGTGGCTAACTATTGGGTATCGATGCCAAAGGATGGCATCCACCAGCGTCTTGTTTGACATCTGTTGATCACCACAGTCTCCTGGATCTCCAGGGCTCTGAGTTTCACTTCTTTGTATAAAATCATATCATCACTCCACAGGAAGACAGTTCACCTGCACCTACAGCCAGAGACACAGCTCCTGCTCTGAGTCTCTTAGTGAACCAAGCAGAGATATGACTGCTGCCAGGAAGGATTGCTATCAAATTATTTTCTGTTTCAAAACCATTTGTAATACTGAAATGTCACTGGCTTTTAGCTCCTCTTTGAGTTTTAAATATTGCTCTGAGGTTCTCCTTGAACTAAATATGCTTTCATTACATTTTGTGTTGCTTCTTAGTTTGTCTAAGTTGAAATGTTCAGGAAATAGTGAACAGAAAGAAAGAAGGAAAACTCCCACTGTTTCTCTGCCATCCTGCCCCCCATTTCTATAGCCGTTTACCTCTTTGGATCACAACTTTGTTAGGATGATGCTTAATCCTTACACCCATTCATGCTTATACACAGTTATGCCTTGAGGCCTCAGCAGAGTCGCTGAACTACATAGAGACTGTGACAGGAGCCCAGAAAAGCACTGTGGGGCAGCTGCAGCAAACCGGAGTCACCAGCACAAATTCGGTCTGAACAGCAGAACTATAATATCCAGAAAGGAGAACTGTGTAGGGCTTAAAATAACTAAAACGTCACCTTGGTTTTCTTCCAGGCTTAGCAAAGATGTCTTCCCACCAGCAGAAACAGCAGCAGCAAATACCTTCACAGTGCCAGGAAAAATGTCCTCCAAAGTGTGTGGAGCAAAGCCAGGCCCCGAAAGGACAAGCCAAGTGTCCTGTGAAGAGCATCCCGCAGCAGCAGCAGCAGCAGCAATGCCCAAAGCAGAAGTAGCACTAGCACCAATGGCCACAAAAGTGCCACGGAAGATGCAAATACTTATTTCCAAGCTCTCTTCTCTGCTGGCTCTGCCAGAATAGCTAGAAATTTGCAGCACACCTTCTTTGTTTGCAAGCAGAAATTACTTTACAAAAAGATGTGATTCATTAACTTGGATTTATTCATCCTCTAATATAAAAAATCTTATTGGATCATTTTCTTCTGATCTTTAATTCATGACTCACAATAATAAAATTACAGTTAACCTTATTACTTGCTTCCTGATTTTTTTTTTTTGCTTCACTAGTGTTATTCATTCTCCTTTTCTTTCTTTCGGTATGTGAAGGATCACCTTTAAACATAATCTTGTACATAAGACACACATACGCAGGGTCCCACGCACATTTACCTTCCAGATTTCCCAAGGATTTATTTGTCCATATATTAATTCCAGATAGATCTGGAAACCTACAGCTATTAATATGATGACCAAATAGACCAGAAATGCAAATTGACTAGAGCAAACAGGACAAACTGATCACAATTTCTATAAAGACCATTTAAATACAGGATCCTCTGGGGCAGAGTGGCTCCGAGGTGTCAAAACTGGCTCAGGATCAATATGCTTCCCATCCTGGGGCAATCTTGCCAGTTGTTTTCATCCTGCACTGGAGAAAGTTGAGGAAAAATAGTTTCCTGCAAGGTATAATATTCTGAACTATATTCTTGTGGGTCTAGCAAAGCAATTAATTGTGATTTTGGGTCTCAGATATAGTATAATCGTTGAGAGGAAAATAATCTTTGGAAATTTTTAACACTGAAAGGTTTTGCTTGCTCAGGATGAACAGTTTTGGTTTTAAACAAATCAGAAACAGGATTCATAATATTCCGGTTTCTCAATGGGAAATACTGGCTCAGCTAATTGATTTCCAGTCAGCTGTATGGCAGAGCAGAGGAGGAAAATTAGCATAAGTACAGAAGCTGTTGAGTGATACGGTGTTGCTGTCTGGCAGCCAGACATAAGCTTGCTCTGCAAACCAGAAGCTGTGTGTCTCGGTGTGATTCTGTGCTCAGACGGTGAGGCCGGGTGTATCTAACATCAATCTAACAGGTACATAGCCAAACCAGTGCAATTACATCACTCCTGGCTCATCTGAAGTGTAGGAAAAACTCATGTGTTGGTGCTTGCAACCTGCCTCATAGATATACCCATGCCTTACGTCTGCTGAAGGTCACAGGGTGGCCAGGAATATTATTAAATCAGGCAGACTGACCACAGGGATGGCCCACCGTGAGCTGATGACACGTGCCAAGCTCTGGGATGGGGTGTCTCGCTGAGAGGTGTTTCACTGCAATTAGTGTTCCAGTGCAATTAGTATTTCAGGGCTATTGGCTAGCCTGTGGACTGACGCAGTGCAAGGACTCCTGCAGGTTCTCTAACTCGGGCACCTGGGGGAGTAGCAGACCCAGGGTCCCCTGCGAGCGCTCAAGTTTCTGAGTCCTGATTTGAGTCTAAAAAATTACCGACTGTTGTAAGCTGTGTCCTTTTTAGCTTTTAAGCGCAAGCTATTAAAAATCTCCACAACCTGGTATTCAAAGTCATTTTTATTGTTGAATTTCACAGTGAAATAAATCCTGGATGCAACATCAGCCTAAAATAGTTAGAGATCAGTAGCAAATAAATGGGCAACAACACTGTGTGATGAAACATGTTGCAGGGTGTAACTGAGACAGCACTGTGTATGCTTTTTTCCTTACCCTGTCTAACAGATGTAAGCCACGCCTGAGGTTAATCTATTTCAAAACATGTCTGGGTTGGATTTAATTAGGTACATATTTATTTCCATAAAGAGTCTCAGCTCGAGCTGTTCTTTTACTCATCCTAGAAAATCCAAGGTGAGCCGCCAGAGGAAAGCGCTACCAATTCAGCTAAGCAGGTAATTAAGGAGTGATGGCTGTTTTGGAAAAATCTGTTTCCTCTAGCCCAATGGATTTTTTTAATTGCATAAAATATTCAGCATTACGGATTCATGATTCAGAAAGTCTTGTTATTGTTGACCAGAACCCCTTAGCAGCAGGTTCTGCACAAACCTCAAATCCTATTATTAATAGGTAAACCCCCTAAACGCAACGTGGGAGATGTGATTTGCATACAGGGAGTTGGGGCAGAAAGCATGAAAACCAGGAGGCTCTGTGCAGGTTTGGACGATGAGCTCTAGGTCCCTAATTGCTTTTGGGTTAGGTTTGAATACTTAGTGTACTGAACCCTGACTCAAGCATGCCATCATGCTTTTGGGGCTTTAAAAGCCAGGAGGATGATTGGGAGAGGGCAGAAATTCAGGCTGCTGGAAAGCTGAACGCACATGCCTACGACACCACTTGAAGCGTTATTATCTATTGACAGTCCCAACATGGGTGTTAGTATAGGATAACGCTAGCATTAGCTGCAGGGGGGGGAGCTGTGCTTCCAAACAGAAACTCTGCAGTGAATAAAAAGGGTGTTGGAAAATGACCTCTGATTGTGAGACACAGGGAGAAGAGGTCTGGGTTTTCAATCTTCTTCTCTCTTCAGGGCTTCCTTTGTCACCTGGAAATTACTTCTGCTTTGGTGGCCACGGGTTGGACTGCTTCACCTGCTGCTGCTCGATGGGAGGATGCTTCTCCGGAAGGGAGCGCTTCTCTTGCTCAGGGGAGGGAGCAGGGTCTGGCACGGGGATCTCCTTGGACTCCTGCTTCTCTGGAGGGGATGGGGTGGGCACAGGGATCTCCTTGCACTCCTGCTTCTCCTGGGGACATTGTGCAGGTTCAGGGCTTGGAACAGGGACTGGCACAGGGATCTCCTTGCGTTGCTGCTTTTCTTGGGCACATGGTGTGGGTTCAGGGTCCACAACAGGGACTGGCACGGGGATCTCCTTGGACTCCTGCTTCTCTGGAGGGGATGGAGTGGGCACAGGGATCTCCTTGCACTCCTGCTTCTCCTGGGGACATTGTGCAGGTTCAGGGACTGGCACAGGGATCTCCTTGCAGTGCTGCTTCTCTTGGGCACACACTGCAGTCTCTGAGCAGGTAACAGGAACTGGCACAGGAGTCTCCTTGCGCTCCTGCTTCTCAAGCACACATGGAGTTTGTTCAGAGCAGGAAACAGGAATTGTCACAGGCACCTCTATACACAATGAGTTATCTTCGGGAACAGGCTCAGGGTCTGATGCAGGTGGGAAAGCCGGCGGTACTTTGCACTGCTGTTGCTTCTGCTGCTCCTGGGGTGGGTGCTCGGGTTCAATGACCACTGGTGTTTCCCCCTCACCTGGTTCCACCTCCGGTGTTTGCGATGGCGCTGTTTTTTCTGGGCGTGGTACCACTACTGCTGGGACTGGTCCTGGGCAAGGCGTTTGGTCTTGGACTTCAGGTTGCTGCTGTGGGCATGGGACCGGCTCAGCAGACGGCACAGGCTCTTGGCTTTGCTTTGGAACTGCTTTGCTCAGGCCAGGTGGGAGGCTGATTTCCTGCTTGATTTGTGTTTGATTCAGAGACATCTTTGCAGGAAACAAGATTATCTGAAAGAAATATCAGAGTGTTATTGTGTCTGCTAAACAAACTACATTGGGATAAGGGTGAAAAAATTTTAAGATACATGAATCAGCTGCAAAAGCAAAGTTCTCTTAATTTCCCTTGGATTCCCAAGGCAGATTGGTTTAGAAAGAATTATTAGTTGCTCTTTCTTTTTCATCCTGTCTTCCAGCTCCTGCTCTAACTCTGTCTTATCTTGTTTCTCCTTTCTGTTATATGGTGTGGCACAGCCGAGTCAGGTCTACCTGAGGTAGAGCCACTCCCTTGAACTTGGAGCTGATTTACACTTCAGAGATGTTCCTCCTGTTGCTTAGCTCTTCCCAATGTGCTATCTCCCTTTCATTCCTGTCCTGGGGAACTGGTGAGAGGAGCTGGCAGATAACAGATCTTCGGGTTTGATAGCGGCTTCAGAAAGTCAAAATAACAATACAAAATAATGAATGCTGAAGACAAATATTTAAAAACGTTAGGTGTATTGAAAAGTAGAAAAATATAAATCTGGACCACACAGGATATTTTATGCTGACAAAAGTGAAATACTCCATTTGATTTTTCCCCTTCTAAAATTATTTCCAGATATTACTTGACATTAAATACCTGAAGTTCTAAGGCCTCAAGGTGGACCTCACCAGTAAGGTGACATCTTTCTGCAGTACTAGTAGTCTTTACACCAGCAAGAGGCCAACTCCTCCTCTTGTTCTAGTTTCACTATGACACTGATGATGTAATGGACTGAGGTTACCTGTGGCACAATTCTTCCAGCTGTCACGGAAAGAATTAGCAGCGGCAATGTGTCCCTGTTTCTGCATTATAATAGCCACTAATAATGAAAATAGCTTGCATGAACCAGAACAATCAGGCTAGATTTCTTCTCCCAAGGCCAGTAACGTGGAACAGGCCAAATGGGTTTTCCTAGCAATTCATGAACCTGCCTCTCTTTTGTGGGCTGCTGAAGGCAGGCACCGGGCTCAGCTGGACTGGTGCTGTGTCTTTAGCAAATTGTGTTGCTGTTTTTCTAAAGACAGTCTAAGGGCACAAATAAAAGGTTAGAATCACAGAAGTGTTGGCTGGAAGGGGCGTTTCTAAGTCCCCTCAAAGCAGGCCTAGCACCACCACAGATCACATGAGAGTGTGCAAATTCACTCTCCCTTCCCCACGCTGCCTATCCCTCTCAGCACATCTTCAAAGCAAATTCATTCCTCTCTTCCACATCCTGATAGGCCCTCCAGATCAGTGCCACTTGTCTCTTGCTATTTTCTATATAAAGACCCGATAAGAGCTTAAGCTAAATTAATACATTGCTCTTCACTTGGTTAGCATGAATGATACTGTACACTAGGAACATTTTCACCATTCTGCTTCTCACAAAACCTTGTACTTACAAATCTATATTTTACACAATAATTCTTCAATAAAATTTAAATTTTAAAAATATCCCTGTTATAAATAGCAGAATCACAGAAAAATTGGTTTGGAAGGAGCCTTAGGAGACCATTTGGACTTTCTCCTTCTCTGAAGGAAGGGTCACTTATACTTAAACCAACATAATTTTATCTAATCTCCTCTTCAGAAAGGATCTAATTTAACACAACTATACCCTGATTTACACGCAATCTGAATTTGCATAGCAGAGTCATTCCAAGACTGCTTGTCCTACCTCAATACTCACAATTTATCTTCTTTGCAGGAATCTTCTCTATATTCAAAGGTATCAAATAAAACATTTATTTTAAAAGTCTGCCTGCATTAACCAAGGAATAAAGCTATAGACATCACAAAAAAGTATCAGTATTCTTCAACTTACCCAACCAGTCGACAGGGAGACGCACGGAGTCGAGTGGATGGTGGAGCACGGAGATTTGAGAACTTTTATATGGTTTCAAAGCCCTGCCTTCTGGGGATGAGTCTTCCTAGGCAATGAGCTCATTCTTTCACAACTACCGTTGTGCAGCTCCTCCACAGGCTTGTTTTACACGTAGGCATTGTGAAGAGGTGGCTTTTGGTGCAGAATGTGTTTTAATCCCCTTTCTGACTCAGCTGATTTTAAAAAACTTTCTGTGTGAACAAAGGTCATACCCTCAGGTTAATACATTCACTGCAGACCCCACAGAGATCACGGTTCTTTGTGCGGTGTCAAGCATCATGGTTCCACTTCAACCCCTGCATGAGTCATTTCACATCAGCTAACGCTCCCGCTTCTGAGGATGTCTTCGTGGTTTAAGACAAGGGGGCTGATCTGTACTTCTTGCACCTGCTCTTCATCAAGTTATTCTCTGAAGTCGCTTTCTTGTGATTCTACCACTTCATGATGGATGTTTGGATTTTTGTCTTTTTCCCATTAATATCTTCATAGATTTCATTAATTTTTCACTTTGGGACAAATCATTTTCAATGTAACTTATTTTCCATGGTAGAGAAGGTGCAGTTCCCAGCTATCCAAATGTGACACAAGAGGGAAATTAGTTTATCTCCATGTGAAAAATAAAGGAATTTTTAAAAGAGTATACAAGATTTATCACACCCAAATTGATTGAGAACACCGGTCTCAATTAGGTGCCACAATGGTATTTGAAAAGATGTTTCAATCTACATGTGAAATAAAAGGAGCACGTAGCATATACAGTTTATTCTCTAAGTTTTAGTCCATGTAAAAAAGTTTGTTGAGTGAAAATAGCTCGCTGATTGTTATCCCCAAAATCTCAGCGACCTCTCAGGATACAAGTCAAACAGTCCTCATTTCTGATGGTAGGATTATTTTCAGCAGTGGAAATGAGGCATCCCACACAGAGGTGAATTTCATCATATTTGGTTGTGCTGGGGCTATTTTTGTCCCGTCTCCACCATTTTACCAGTGCTATCAGGGCACGCACTCCAGATGCAATCATTGCAACAGGCTGAGCTGGTATCCGTCACTGGCTGTGATTCCTGGGCTGCAAACGTAAGAAGGAGTTTCTACCTGTGGTGTAACTTCCTCTGTTGATAATAATTTGGGAACTGACAGACAGAACACCTGAATTTTAGACCACATTTTCTTCTTCTGTAGCGTGACTTCATCCATGCATCTTCCTTTCTTATCTTATTGCAAGTGGGGCCCTGCCTTGCTGCCTTCCTTCCTGGCTTTGGAAGTCACTTAGTTTTAGCTGCAAGCCTGAATCAGGGCTAGTGAGGGTAATATCCCAGCCCAAGACCAAGCCCTGATTCAGGCCTCACTTTGCCTTCTGTATCTGCTGCTCTTCTGGTACAAATCACAGCTCAAATCTCTGTAGCTGTTCCTGAAGGCAGGAACTAGGACACTTTCCAGCAGTGGAGAACCTGCCTGTCTGCTTTCTAGGCAGCATCATGCTTTGTGGTTATCAAAATAGCCCTTCTGCTGAGGTCTGCTCCATGAATATAGCCCTTCAAAGCAGGAAGACAGGTGGAATAAGCTCAGGCTCAGAAGAAAGGGGGTTTTATCATTGCACTTGCTGGCCTGAAGAGGACAGAGGAACTGGGTTTGAAAGGAGGCTCCGCATTTCTTGATATCAAATATGCACTTGAGAAAAGTGAATGTGCACATTCAGGTCAAAGTTTCAGTAACTTTTGTTATGCTCATCCATTAGAAGACCTGAGAGAAACAAAGCACGTAGCACTTGTGGAGCAGTGTCAAGACAAAGACTGTTACAGGCCATGCAGTCGTGACTCTGTGTTGAGAAAGCACTGAGGTTTCTGAAATACGTAGCCAGTTTGGGGATCAAATCTCCAGCCTCAACTTGCAACATGGAATGATTCAAGAAAATCACTTTCCATAGCTGGAAGGGAGACGACCTGAACCTTGTCTGGAGATCAGAAGGTGGGGCCATCCTGACCTTAAACATTGGTTTGGATCCATGTCTGGAGACGCTCAGGAAGGTCACTTCACCTCCATGTCAGCAACCTCAGCAGAAAAATTATGGTAATTATCACCGAAGAGTCTCTGAAGTCAGCCCATGGAAAGGGAGTGAATGTTTCTCCCGCAGTAGAGGTGTAATTGCTTTCCCCTTCCATGTGAATTGCACAAAAACTATTTTTAGAGGCAAATGCTGTATGCAGTGAAACCTGCCTTGCTAAAATGTTTGAGAAACTACAGGAGAAACGTGCATCAAGTAAGGTGGCTTTACAGTGAACGTGGAGCTAAGCAGCTCCTCGTCTCTCACCTGGTGGAGCCCAGCTCAGCTCCCAGTTGATACTGAAGTTGTGCCACTAATTCCAGGGAACAAAACACTAGAAGTGAGAAAAATACTGGCCTGAGTCCATCCTTCTTCCTAGAGGGAAAATGCTGTTCCATCTTCCACACAGCTTGGGTAGGTCCTGTACTGCTATCAGCTCATCAGTGGCCTTGCAAATCCTGATTAGGTAATTAAGTCCCCAAAAGTCTAAGATGCTCTAGGAGGTATGCAGCAGTTATGCTAGCAGTTCAGAATGGAGGTCTGCAGCCATCTACTTCATCTTGTTTATCACAGAGATGAGCGTCTCAATACCTCTAGGGGTCCTGAAGCTGTATTGCTTCAGTCCGAAAAAAATATCAACTTTTTTAGAAGTGAAGACCACGGCAGACCAGGATGCGAAATATTCACCGTGATTCTCACCTCATGTCTGCATGGGTGCTCTTTGCATTTTCGTTGTACAGTACTTTGAACCTTTGTGCACAGAGAAAATGATCTGAGGAAACTATTGCACTCCTGGATTTCATGTCCTGGTGTGATTCAGAAGTCGCTGAACTGGATCTTCCAAGACACGGCTCACCCTGGTGACTTAATTAGACACCATTTTGTTAACACCCCATCTTGTTCTTTATTATTGTGTCTGTCATCATTTTAGGGTGGATATCTTGATTAACTCATCTCGCGAGACAAAAGACATAATTACCTGTTACTGAATTTCCTAGTATCGGTCTGTCTGCTTCTATGTCCAGTCACTAAAGCATCTGTAGACTCCATCTTTTCTCCTAAATGCTGTGATATCCAAGTACTGGATATCAAGTATACATGCTTTTATATATATATTTATTCATTTTAATGTTTTTTTTCCTGCTTGTTACTTCAGGAGTGACCCCTCTTCATTTTTGCCACTTTAGAGCACCTGAGCTTCCCTGGAACCAGACGGGTTCTTTCTAGACCTACATCAATGGATTAGTTTAACAACTCTTAAGAGAGGTACATGGCTGAATCATTGAGTTAAGACTGTGACTCTGCATTCATAGTTATAATACATCTTCCATAAATTCACCAGCCTCCACCTTAAAGCTTGTTACGTATTTTGATTCTGATTTTCTGATTTGGGATCCTATTCCAGAGCCTCCCTGCACTGCTTCTTGAAAACCATCTCCTGATTCCCAGCCTAAATTTATTCCTAACTGCTTCTGCACAATTACTGTGCTTCTTGGGTAAACCAGATTGCCCCATCAAAAACCCATTGGGCACAACAGGAACACTTTCCAGTCAGCCATCACATCAAAGAGCCTAATTCTCAGTTGCTTCATTCCTGCACTTGAACTCAGGAATGAACTTGTTGGAGTTTAGCTCTGTCATCAGCCTTTTCTAGCCCATACACCAGGACATGCAATTGTAAAGCAGACAGCCTGAAGGTCACCCTGGCTTTGAACTCATCTTTGCAGCATTGTTGATGGAGAACAGAGAGCAGTTGGGGTGCTTTGCCATGTTTCAGGCTTCCCTGCACTCTTGGAGGGGCATAAAATACCATCTCACTGGGGTATGGTGGACAGGTAGATGTCTGGTGCACCTGGGAGCTTCTTGTGACACTGCTTACATTTGGATTAAGGTTACTACATGCCTCCAAATAAGTCAAAAAAGGGCTTCAATGTCCCTGAGATTCAGGCCCCACATTTTTAATCTGTGTGCATTTTCTGCCTGTGCTATTTTTGTTTTATTTCTGGCAGGACTGAAGGCATAGAGCTTTAGAGTGTAGCATTTGGAAAACATCAGAATAAGCACAAGCTTTCATGCTTCAAGTGTGGCCAGCACAACAGACTCCTGCTGCTAAAATAGAAGATTCCCAAGAATGGGGAGTTTTATCTCCTAAAGGTCAGTAAAACACACCTGTTTCTGCAAATTCGGTAGTTCTGTAGCTGTGAAAAAATGTACACTATGTACAGCACAGGCCATGCTCTCCGGGAGGCTGGGCTCCTGGGGTATGTAAGGACCTCTCTGACTCTGAAGTCTCTTACACTGTCTCTGCATTGCTGCTTCGCTTCGCTGGTGGGTTGGGTAAGTTTTATTCTGATTAATCTATTAAAAACTGTTAGTTAGGTTTGCCATAATATGGCTTATTGCGGGATTATAGTTTGGTGACAGCAATTTTGTAGTCTTCCATTTGCAAATAGAATTAATTGAGATTAAATTTCAGGAGCTGAAGGCTCTAGGAATTACATTGTTTCTTCTCCAACTGTTTCTGCATCTGTGTAATGCCACAGATTAACAGAGATAATCTTGGTTATACCTATGCCATTCCCAAGACTTTGATGGCATCACATCATTGCACAAGGTGATTAGAGGAAGAGACTCAGGCCCAGAGGACTTGGAGATTATACAAACATGCCCGACATTATAACCTAGAACTGCACTATTAGGTGAATTGCTATGGAAAGAGGAAATCATAAAAGCTTAGTATGCTCTGAGCATCTGATTTGACAACATGTACTGGCTGATAGAACAAACTCCTTGGGAAGCAAAATGAAAGGATAAATCCCAGAGCAGCAGGAAAGATTTAGAGGAACCTCACAATCTTGCATGAATGTCGTGTCTGACAAAACAGATTCTGACCCAGCCTTGGTGTCCTCAGAGGTGTTCGGGCTGCAAACCGATACTAACACAGCTGAGTGCTGGAAAAAGGATCATCTGACAAGGTCTGAGCAATGAAAAGCACATTGAGCAGGTGAATATGCAGGGGGACGATAGTATGGGAGGGGTTTCAGGCTCAAGAGAGAGACTTATCTTGGATCTTCTCCATTCCATTGTTCTGAGTTAGTCATTAAAATCATAACAACCCTGAACTCTCACAGTTTGCTTCCTTCTAACACTTGCCTGTGGATTAAGGTGAAGCTACCAGTGCTTCTAATAGAAAAGTGCTACTTTTGCTGCTGCTTTTCTTTCCTCTGTTGGTTTGTTGTTTTATATACGGAAGAGATTCAAAAACTTTGGATATTTTTTTCCTATAACATTTTCCTCAGTTCCTGGCTTGCAAGAAGGAAATCCTCCCAGCTAGACCAGCAGCAGCGCAAGCAAACAGTCCCCCTGCCACCTGCAGTGAGCAAAGACGTGCTGGAGCTGGCACCGGCCACCCAGCAGCGGCAGAGCCAGGTGTGGCAACAGCCAAAGAGAAAAGAAACCCGAGGAGCAGCTAGAGATGGAGCTTTTCACATCAAAAGCAGAAGCCAAGCAATGCTCACCAAGCTCACCAAGCTCTAATTTCTGTGCCACACCTGGAATGACAGCAAAACCAAAGCCAAGTCAATGGCCTCCCAAACCAAAGAAGCTCCTGCATATGGAAAGTGATGACAAAATATGAGGCATGCCATGTTAACTTCACTTTCTCATTGCTGGTGTGACAGAGGCTTCACTAGACGTAGTTCACAGCTGCAGCTTCTGCAGCCAGGCACCTTGGTGACCACAGGCTGCTTCCTTATTCAGAGCAGAGGGGCTGGCAGCCCCTGGAACTGCGCTGCTGTGGGTTTTGTGCCTTTGAGTTAATGGCTGCTGCTGCTGCAGAGGATACAGCGGTGGCTGTGATCAAGCTTTGAGTTCACACCTCAGCGCCCAGGTTTCTTCTCCCATTGGAAGCCCAGCTGATGGATGGTCTAGCAAATGGATATGGGTACTGGGCAGAGAGTAAGCTGTATCAGTGTTGACACTCTACGGCTGAGCTTAAGTATTTTGAAAGTCACCAGGGCTATTATGTAGTAAGATTTTCTATAGAGATTAACCTCCACTGAGCCTGGTACCAAACAGAGCAAAGAGGTTTGTGGGGCTACTAATTGCAGAACAGCAAGAGTTCATTAAGTAATAAAACGTTTTTTAAATGAAGCAAGAAGGAGTCCAAGTAAGAAGCATCTAATTCTAATGAATAATGGGGTTAGGATTTTGCCTTTGGTGGTGTTAAATCACTGAAAGAGCAAGACTGCAAATTTACTGCTTGCTGGGCTAATATGTTGTTTCATTATCTACAGCCTGTATGCTGCTTTCTAATTACAAGTCTGATATAATAAAAGTGTGATCTCTGCTTATTCTCACATGTTTCCTTTATTCTCCACCCTGCACACACCTTACTGCCCTGCAGTGATTGACTGAACAGACTCAGTCTCCTGTGAAACACGTGTACGCATGAGCAGCTGGAATAAGGCACCCTGGCTTTTACAGCAGTGGAAACAGGAGGCTGTGGTTGGACTGCAGCATGCATTGGCAACTCAGCTTTAACTCCATGCCAATGCCTTGGTGCAATAGGACCATTCACATACTAGGGTCCTCTGACACAAAGGCTGTGTCTAGTTCACAGGTTGCTAGTTTAAACTGTTTGCCCGGAGAGGGAAGGCATCTGAAGACAGTTTTGCAGCTACCAGTGTCTGGTTCTGCAAGGCTGTTTCAGGAGATGGTTGCATGTGCAAATGCTGCACTCTAGTGGCCTGTAGAGCTTGGAGGAAATGTCCATGCCCTGTGAGTCTAGAGGATGTGACACCGACCTCTTGGAGAGGGGTAGAGGAGCCACAGAAATTATCCACCATCTCTCTGGCCAACCCATTGCAGTATTTTACCATCCCCATTGTAAAAAATATCTTCTTTGTGTCCAGCCTGAATCTCCTCTTCTTTAGTTTAAAACCATCACCCCTTGTCCTATCGCAACAGGTCCTGCTAAAAAATCTGTCCCCATCTTCCTTATAAGCCCCTTTCAAGTACAGAAAGGTCACACCAATGTCTCCCTGGAGCCTTCTCTTCTCCAGGCTGAACACCCCAACTCTCTCAATCTGTCCTCCCAGCAGAGCTGTTCCAGTCTCAGATCATTTCTGTGGCTCCTCTGCCCCCTCTCCAAGAGGTCAATGTCTTTCCTGAGCTGAGGGCTCCAAAGCTGGGTGCAGTAGTCCAGGTGGGGTCTCACCTGAGCAGAGAAGAGGGGCAGAATGCCCTCCCTCAGCCTGCCGGCCATGCTGCCAGTGATGCAGCCCAGGACACGGTTGCCATCCGGGCTGCAAGCACACATTGTCGGCTCATGTCCAATCTTTCATCCACCAGTACCCCCAAGTCCTTCTTCGCAGGGCTGCTCTCGGTCCCTTCATCCCCCAGCCTGTCTTGGAGAGACTGGAGAAAATGGCCATTCCAGCCCCATACGGGTACTTCTCCAAGGCAGATCTAGTTCTTCAGAGGAGGACTTTCTTCCTTGGCTTGTCTATCACAGCCTAATACATCTAGTGTCCTTCGCTATGCACCAGTTTTAGTGCTTAACAACTCCCCACTGTGGTTCCCTCCTGCATTACAGCTCTTTGCCTAGTTTAACCATATTTTTTTTGTAACCATTAATGGAGTAAGGCTAGTTTTACACCACAAGAGGTTTCAACTTGATATCCCAGACTGCACCTAGCCAGTTTACCTTGTTTTGTCTATCTTCTTTTTTGATTGGCTTGTTCTTTTGTCAGATTTCTGATTTCGGAGCAGGCAGGGAGCTTTGCATTCCTAGTGCACTGGCTCATGCTCCAAAATGGCTGCACTGTGACAGTGCTCCCCTGCATTCCTGACTTATTAAAGGGAAGGTGGTGGATTCCTTAATGTCTCACCTGGTGTCTCCTCCAGGATGTTTTTCAGCTTCCCTCTTTGCACTTCTCCGTGCCACAGCCCTGCCTGCTTCTCCCGCCTTCGTCTCGTGCTGTTTTCCAGATTGAGTCAGGCACGTTAATAAAACACAGGACCTGACAACCGTGGCAGGGCAGGCCTGGCTTGTGGGGAGAAGGTGGACCCTACCAGGATATGCACAGATGACGACGACAACCGAAGCACACATTTTCTGACAGGCATTGCTATGTGAAAGGGAGACACTCATTAAATTGTTACATAGTGAAAGTCTACAAAATTGCTCTGTTGCTAAAGTTAAAATGGACCCTAATTGGCATTCTGGGGTTTTTCTCTCTTTAAATCTGTGCTTTTGGAGTGTACTGATTAAGACAGTTTAGACACATAGTCTTACAGATATCACTGGGTATTAACAGGAAAGAAAAGTTATTCTTGTGATCAGATAATTCAAATTCATCTGAGCTTTCAATAAATCAGACAAGCTCTCCTTCTGGTCAAGACCATGGTTGGCAACGGTGTGAGGCAGTGGCAATAGGTGAGAGTCTAACTAGTGAAAGGTGACAACCTCCACAGCCCAGTGCACGAGTCACCGCACCCGCTGCTGCAGCACAGCGTGGGTGCCACTCACCCGCGTCACGAGCCGACCGCTCCTTCCAGCGCCCGGCGGGCAGCGACGGCTGCTGCCCCAAGGAGGCTCCTTCAAGAGGAGGGGCGGGCTGTGGTCGGTAACGCCCGCTCCGTGTCAGCTGCTCCCGCAAGGGCTGCCGGGAGCCGCCGGGTCTGTCGAGGACGAAGGTGCCCGGTTGAGAGAAAAAACCTCAAAAAAAAGGCTTCTCTGTGCCTCAAAGATTTCGCTGAACCGGGACCCGCCGGGCCGCCCCCGCTCAGCCGATCGCGGGAGCCGAGTGCCCGTGCCGAGTTACCACGGCTTTCAAATCACCCGCCCCGCCGCGGTAGCGCCCATGACGTCACTGCTCCCGCAAGGGCTGCCGGGAGCCGCCGTGCCTGTCGAGCACGAAGGTGCCCGGTTGAGGTCGCGCTGGGTCGGGACCCGCCGGGCCGCCCCGCTCAGCCGATCGCGGGAGCCGAGTGCCCGTGTCGTCTTACGGCGGCTTTTAAATCAGTCAAGCACTGAATGAAATAAGGATTGATTTGAACCTTGGGGCAGTGATTGCATCCAGACTAGAATTAAGACACTATAAATGTGAACTGCTCACCTTGATTAACAAGAAGGATCATGCTTACGACGTTTGAAGCTAAAAAACAATGAGGAGTTATGGCTTTGAATCACAGAGCCAATTTCTGCAGGACAGATGCCACAACAAAGCCACATTTCTTGTGGTTCAGGCAAAGACGAACACACTCAGTGCTTGCTAAAGGGAGCCAGGTTTAGTTCCTGCTGGGGAAGCCTGTGGTAGAGGAAGCGTTTCAACCACTGTGGCTCTTGCCCAGTGTGGGGTTCACCCATGAATAAACCTTGCGAACCAACCGCATAGTTGTACACGAGTTGCTAAACTTTATTGTGCAGTTGCACTGAAAAAATATCTACGCACCTTTTTCTTGGCCTCAGAAACCACTTGGGGAAAGCCATTTCTTTAGTTCAGAAGAAACCATGATTTTTAATAAGTATACTCTGGAACTGATCCCCTCGGTGCAGGTTTCATCTCAGCCAGTGCTAGATGTCCGTTGGGCAGGGCGTTCCCCTGAGCTGGTGCCCCCCAGCTCGCCTTGTAGTCAGCAGGAAGAAAGTGTCACTTTTGGGGGATATTTCATGTGACCATGTACACATAAATGCATTGATTAGATCTTTAATGTCTTCAAAATACTAATCTCTCAGTTTTCTAAGCAGTTCCTTTAATCTGAGCACAGTGTGTGATAAGAAGCTGACTGGCTCACTGAGAAAGTCCCCTGCGGGACTGGAGGAAGTTTGCCTGTTCCTGGTGATTTCTGCGGGCTGTCACGCTGCCAGTCACAGCTTGGACAGCTGAGGCTGTTGTGCAAGGGCTGCAATCAAACGTGACTGTAGCTTATCTTTTCCGCTCATCTGAGAGTCACTGGACTGCATATTCGCATTGTTCTGATAACAGGTGATTGTGTTGGGATCACGGGAGCATCAGGACACCGACAGCCAGAACTATGTGAGCTAAAAATGAAGCTGATGCCATGGATGTGTGGAAGGAAGCCAAGTGCCGGGATGGCCCTCTTTCTGGGGACCACTGTGACATTTCCAGGGACCGGGAGCCCTCTGGAAAGCCATTACTGTCTGTTATTGGGTGCAATTCTGCCTCGCAAAACCCCTGAGGCAGGGGATGCCACTGTTGCCTGCCTCTCCAAATACCATTCAGTCTTACCATGCCAGGGAGGATTATACAAAAGGTAATTACTCTTACTATTGGTAGCTGACATTGAACTATTCATCCTCAGGGATGAGTACACTGATGCTAGTGACTACCAGTGTTGCACACAGGACGGCTTTTGCATAGGAGCTAATAGGATATGTCGTGGGTACCTCATACCTTCAAGGCACGTTTGGTAGCTATATAAAAGCTCTCCTTCTGTTAGAGCTCACTTGGTCACATCACAAAGCTGTTCTCACCAGGGAGCTGGGTAAGTCTGCCTTGTGCTGAGCCTCTGTAGCTGCTGAAATGCAGATTTGTTTCTGCTTTTTTATTTATAGAAATGCTCTATGAGAAAATGTTTTTAAAATAGTGGGTTTGAATTGCTGTGTTGGGGTGGAAACGCGCTCTCTCACAGTGCCTGTAGCTGGACAACTCCAAGAGACACTCCTGAGAAAAACGTTGTCAGCAGTAACTGGGGTGCTGCTACTGTTGTTTGCTTTGGGGGGAGCCTGATGGCAGCCAGAGCAGCTTTGGTGTATCAGAGAACATAATGCCATAAGCAGGTTTGTGTTCAGTCGTGGTATCACTACCCTTTAATTGGCTGTGGTTCCCTAATGAGCATGAACTTTGTGATGCTGGGACTGACCTGTGAACCTCTGCCTGCTCATGGTGTGATGGGATTGCCAAGCAGCAGTGCCTTGGGTGCCATTTGCCTCTCCTGCTACGGCAGATGTGGCCAGAGGTTCAGAGATTGTTGGTTTTTTTTGCTCAACTCATCAGCAGGAGGTCAGAGGCAGTCACCAACCCGAAACGGGAGGGGAAAACTGGAGTTAATGGTTGAAAGGCAGCTCTGAGATTAGCCATTCCTCTGTTGACCCCCAAGGTCAGCTCTCCCCCTTGGAGGTCCAGATGATGGGCACCAGATATTTAGTGATGCGTGCCTTTGAATTTCCTTGTTGTTTGACTTAGTGTCATGTTTCAGAGTTAAAAATAATGCTGCTGCTGGCATGGTTTTGAGAGTGTAGCGCTGGCAGTTTGTGTCTCTTTCGCCTTGTGAAGTGAACTGGCCCTGTGGTGTGGGCAGCAACAGGACCTCAAGAAACTCAGCCGGGTGCTTGTCTAAAGGCTTTACTTTTTCACGTTGTTCCAGTCCTGCCAAACCTCACCAGATGTCGTGCTACATACAGCAGTGCCTCCCTCCAGTCTACCAGGAACCCATCCCCGTCAAGCGCCCGACGATGTACCACGCCAGATACTCACCATTGCCTACCTGGCACTCGACACTGTGCGCCCCACAGTATGTGAGCCCCTGCATCCCCCGGCAGCAGATTATGTCCTCCAGCTACTCCCAACAGCAGTGTGTGACCAAGTGTGTGCCACGGCAGCAGTATGCAACCAAGTGTGTGCCGCAGCAGCAGTGTGTGACCCAGCACATCCTACCGCAGCCATGTGTAACTCGCTGTGTGACAACTTGCATACCGCAGCAGCAGTGTGCGACTGAGGGTGAGTCGCAGCAGTCTTGTGTGACCAAGTGCATGCCGCAGCAGCAGTGTGCAACCAAGAGTGTGACCACCTATGCCTCCCAGCAGAAGTGTGCAACCAAGTGCATCCCACAGCAACAGTGTCCGACCAGGTGTGTGACCACGTGTGTGCCACAGCAGCCGTACCTGACCAAGAGCATCCCACAGCAGCAGTGTGCAACCATGTGCGTCCCGCAGAAGTGTGTGACCATGTACTCCTCGCAGCAGCAGTGTGCACCCAGGTGTGTGACCACGTGTGTCCCACAGCAGTGTGCAACCAAGTACGTCTCACACCAGTTCATGACTGATCGTGTTCCTCAGCAGTGTGCCGCCACATACGTCCCGCAGCAATGTGCGACCAGGTGTGTGGCCAAGTGTGTCCCTCAGCAGTGTGCCACAAAGTGTACTACCATCTGTGTCCCACAGCAGTGTGAAACAACTTGTGTTTCACAGCAGCAGTGTGTGACCAAGTGTGTCCCACAGCAGCAGTGTGCCACTAAGTGTGTCCCACAGCAGCAGTGTGCCACCAAGTATGTCACACAGCAGCAGTGTGCCACCAAGTGTGTCCCACAGCAGCAGTGTGCCACCAAGTGTGTCCCACAGCAGCGGTGTGCCACCAAGTGTGTCCCACAGCAGCGGTGTGCCACCAAGTGTGTCACACAGCAGCGGTGTGCCACCAAGTGTGTCCCACAGCAGCAGTGTGCCACCAAGTGTGTCCCACAGCAGCAGTGTGCCCCACAGCAGCACTGTACCACCAAGTGTGTCCCACAGCAGTGTGTGACCAAACGTGTCCCAGAGCAACGTCAGTCAGGTGGAGTGAAAACTTCAAGGCACTCTAAGAAGTGCAGTTCTGTGTCCAAATGGCCCTGGTAAAAAGAAGGGGGGAAAAGGAAGCTCCATGGAAAAAGAGCCAGGTACAGCTTTGGGGCAGGAGGTGTGTGTCTCCTCGTACTGCCTGCTGACTTGCTATTGCTTAAGTCTGCTTTACCTCTGTTTTCCAGTAGCTCCCCTGTAGCTCAGCCCTGTTTTGGGCCAGGATGTGATACTATTTCCATGGCTGTGCTCCAGGTGCCTGTGTTTTGTACCTTAATCTGCTACACGACATAGTTTAGTGGGATGCTATTAATTTCTCACCTAACTGAAATGAATAGTGATTTAGGGGAAAAAGAAAAAAGAAAAAAAAAAAGAAGAAAAAAAAAAAACAATAATAAAAAAACCAAAACAAAACGAAAAACAAACAAAAAAACAAACCAAAACAAAAAACCCAAAACAAACAAACAAACAAAAAAAAACAAACAAAACCAAAAACAAACAAAAAACCAACCAAACAAAAAAGACACAACAATAATTAAAAAAAAAAAAAGAAATAGAAATGTCTAAGAAATCCAGATCATGAGAGCATCAACTGGACTGACAGTGAGGCCGGAGGGCTGGCCCATGCCCGGCTCCAGGTTCAGTTCTGGCCTTGGGAGACACTATTTAAGTCAGCAAGGATTCCACGAGGCTGCAAGTTCTCCAAAACAGCCGTTTTCTCTTGCAGATTTGGAAACCAAACGTAAATTTGCTAAGCAAACAGTATATGCATCTTACTGCGATGGCCTTCATTTCAGAAGGTAGCCAGAAACCCCTGATGCTTCAAAACAGACTCTGCACAGCCTTCAGTAGAGTCCCCATAGAAGACGGGATTTCTGGCTCAGTGAAGTTGTTCCTTGCTGAAATTTTATACATGAAAGCTTTTATTCACTTGGTTGCTTTAAGTAATACTGAAAACACAACTTGAAACAAAAGAAAGTATTTGAAATAACACTGAAAGTTGTAGCACGACTATTTTACAGATGTTTGAGCTCTAGAAACTATTAACTATATCATTTATGCTGCCTGAAGATGTCTACTCTACACTGTATTAAAAACAAACCATATATATATATATACCTAAATAAATATATTTGCCTGACCTCAGATTAAATATCTTGTCTTTTTGCCCTCTGGGGCTTCTTCTTTATTAAATGTAGTGAACTCCTGTCTGAAAAATACAAAAATCCTGTAATACGCCCCATCATTAGTAAAATGAGTAATAGCTCACGTTAAGTAGATCATGCATATTTAGAGAGCAAAAACATGTGTTGCAAGACAAAGAGAAGGGTGTGTCCGGGGCTGGGGCGCTGCCCTGCATCCTGCCCTGCTCCACCCTTGCCCAGTGACCTTGGGGTGCCACCGCAGGCTGCCCTCCCAAGCCAAGCAGATGTCTGAGACCTGAGCAGGGCAGCATTTAGCAACATCAAGGTGGTGTCTGCCTGTTTCCCTGGGGTGCACAGCGTGTGGTGGGGGAGCAGACCCTTTTGGCACCTCCTCCTGAATGTCCAGTGATGATGCATTGGCCTGGAGAGGCAGAGCGTAAGAGTGGCCGCAGCCATGGCCATCCTTCTCCCTTGCAGTGCCAGGGATGCTCTCACAACCCAATGCTTTGTGTCCCCTTTAAAAGCAATAAATGAGCAACAGTGCGGTCTTCCGAGGAGTTGCCACATCATTGTGGCTTTCACATAGTAGCCAGAGCCCAGGGAATTGTTAGGAAAGTTCTCCGGGGTGGTGGGTAGCTGGCTGGTGCAGGAGCTCCTCTCATACAGGTGGAGTGACTGTCAGACCACAGGCTCGTTTCAGAGGTGGTTGGGACGCGGTCTGGTTCCGACCCTGGCTCTGACTCACGCTGCACTGTCCAGTGACTGCAGTGCAATATGCCTCAGTTTCCCCTGTGCTTCATTGGGAATAATAATAGCTCCCACAACAATGGCCCATGTGGACCTGTGTGTCTCCCTGAGATGAAAAGAATTCACAGATGCTAATTAAGAACATTTGGATGACAGGGCACAATGTTATCATCGGGTTAGTATTTTGCTACCTGCACCGGAAACGCTAGACTGAATATTAGAATTACTTGAAGGCTACTTGATGTGGAGCTTGCCCAGGAACTGGATGTATAGAGGTTATAAAAACTGTATTAATCTGCTTACCTGGTCTCTGATGCCAGCTGGATTCCTAAAATCTTGGTCAGATCATTTAACATTAAAAAGAGCATTGTAGTTCAGGGCAGTGAAGCACAATGAGAGAGAAATCCAGATTAGATTCAGTGCTTCCATCTTCCATTGAGGGAAATAAGCCTAGAGAAAACATTCTTCCCTTTGTTTCTCATTGCTCTTGAAGTGTTGGTATCAACTGGGAAAACATGCACTTTGTCTGTATTTGGTTCTATGATACTGAGGGAATTTTTTCATCAGAAATGTAAAGAAATTTACCTTCAGACTTCTGGCTTTTCTGGCGAAAACAGAGATAAAATATTTACTCAGTGGTTCATAAGCCAGAGATCAACAGTCTGCTTCATACCATTGAGAAATTTTCCACCTACAACATTAAAAGTTAACTTATTTCATCTCTTTATTTAAACGTGTGGGATCTCACCTGAATTCCCAGCATACTGGAACTCAGTTCATAGGTGTCAGACTCACATTACAGAAAAAAAAGTTGGGGCCTTCCCTTATGCAGATGTGACTACGTAAAAATACATTCCCTTCTGGCACTTCGGCTCACGTCACTGTTAATTTTCCCTTGGGTTTATTTGTGGCATAAACAGGGAACACAGGGAGGCACGACTGGTGCAGAGTGTGCAGCAGAGCAGGGAACGCGATGACATGAGTCTGGTTTGATTCAACCTGCTTTCCCCAGGCTGCCCCAGCACTCTTGCTCATCCCTTCTCCCCTTTTTTGTGCCGGAAAAGCGTCACCTCTTTCAGCAGGATATTTACTTTGTGGCAAGTCCTTTTTAGTAGTTGTCTTGCCCTACGCCCAGGGCTTTCTCAGTCACAATCACCACTCTCTTCCCTTGGTTCCCTGTGTAAGTGAAGGAAGTCTACGTGCCACAGTAATTATGGTCTGCAAAAAGTTGCTGAGAGTCCTTCCTGGATGGTGTTTTCAAAAGCACCAAAGGGCCTTATGTATGGAGCTTCCATGAAAATGAGGAGACCCTTGGGCAGTCCCTTTGGTGGGGCCTGGACATGCAAAGGGGAGGCAATGATGCTCGGGGGATTCAAAGCGTGAGGCCTGTGAAGAGCCCCTGCACAGGTTGCCGTTGGCATCTCTGGTTTGGTGCACTGGATCAGGGGGTTCCCCCTCACGATGCTCATGGGCAACCCAAACCTCCCAGCACTACCAGGTGGCGACGGCAGCCCCACAGAGCAAGGACAACCATTCCCACTGGTGTGAAGCTGCACGTGGCTTGGCCAGGACTGGCAATTAGAGCATCACCCAGCCAAACCACCTCACTCCCCTAGGGCATTTATTCACTGTATAAAAGCTTTGCCATCACGGGGCTCTCCTAGACACTTCTCTCCGCTTGTTCTCACAGATGAAGCGGGTAAGTCTGGCTTTTAAGGGAGGTCCTGAAATACTGTTTTATTCCTGGGTGGCCAGAGCAGGCAGAGGTCCTGCTTGTGTACTTGTGGAAAAGCATTCTTTGGGGCATGCTGCCTTCAGCACCAGCATGCACGGCTCTAACAGCTGGAGCATCTCCTCTGTGCTAAACTGAAGAATATTGGGAAAGCAATTATGATGGACTGTGAGGTCAGCAGTGGGATTTGGGGGCTTTTCTATGCTTTCTGTCAGATCTAGCCCAAAGGAAGCTATTGACTACAGAAGGGGCTTGATGGGGGCAGGAGTCAGATATGAGCTTGCACACAAAAAGGCGACTCTAAAGGAAGTGGCATGGAGGGATTCGCTGCCATTTCATGGAACTTAAACAATGCAACTTTTCTTATAATACTAAGAAGCTGACCAACTTCAGTGCCAGCGTGAAAGTCAGCAGAGAGACTCTCCAGCTAAGGCTCAGCATGTTAAAATCTCTACCTAGGCTAACAATGATGAAAATAAGTCTGAGATAGAAACAACACCCTGGAAGCAAATAATCCCCCTGTTTTAGAAGCTCTCTATCTTGATGAGCATCACAAGATAGTTCAACACTGTACATGCAGAAGTAGTAATTGCTATCATTGTTTTTCAATTGGTTGCCCTTATTGGTCTATGATTATTATAACTGTAGTGATAATAAGTTTTCCTGATGATAGTAACACGCAGCATTGTTATTGTTAATTGTCTACCAGTGATAGGCTCTTGGAAGATAAAATCCTTACTGAAATTATATTCTGAACTAGGGATGCTCAGAAAATGCAGTTTCTCTACAGCCACAATGTCAAAATAGAAAAAAAACAAAACCATTTTCTGTCAGAGTGTCTTTCACAAGTCAGTGATTTCAGTATCTGTTCCACTCAAAATGATTCTGTTAAAAACTCCAAAAACCTCCTGAAACTGGTATTTTCCTGAGAGGGGAATGGAGTGGGATGATTTCTCCTGTGACTTCTGTGGTGAAGACAAAGTGAGACAATTCACAGCAGTTTAAGGAGGGAAGTGCGGACCTCCAGACGGTGCCACCCTGTCACTTCCACAGGGACACGGTCTTGGCTACAGTCCCCTTTGTGTTTCTTGCATAAGGGGTTCCAGGATGAGGTTTCATCATCAGAGCTGCTACACCAGGCAGTTTGACAGTGGGACTTGGAGTTAGCATGAAAAACCAGGAACCTTGGTTTGGTATGACTGTAGTGCAGCACTAGAAGCTGATTTAAATCAGTATAATTCTCCTAACTCACTGAAAATTGACCGGTTAACACCTGTTGGGATTTTGCCTTGATAGCTTCTCCTTTCCTGCTATTGTTTCAACAAATACTTTGAAATAATTTATCATATTTCCTCTTTTCTTAAGCTTGCCTAGACAGTAGTATAAAGCTGGGACTGCGAGGCCTGCAGAGACAGCAGAGCTAACACTACGGTCGCACCTCAGAGTCCTGTGCCACAGACCCCTGTGGGACCGTGAATCAGCGGGCAGGCAGGCAGGTTGTACGTGCTGAGCTCCGTGCTGCCACAAACCTGTCCTTACCCTCAGCTAGCTAATTTAACCTCAGCTTGGGTTTGCCCACATGAACTGCAACCGCACCTGAGTATTACAGCATGGACACACCTTTAATTTTGGTTTGGCTTTCATCTCCGGTGCTTGGCAATTGCAGGATGTAAACATGAAAGGACAGCCCAGTGAGGACAAAGGAGGTTTCCAGGAAGTAAGACACAGGGTCATAACGTCACTTCTCCTTGGTCAAATGTTTTGATGGACACTTACCTGGTCTTTGAAGGGCAGCATGGAAACTCCTCAGTGTGACAGGTTCCAATCCCTGATTATTTCTGGTCTCTAAAAGAAGGGTGTGGGGCCAGGAGATGAGAACAGGCTCTCCTCTCCTCACCCATGTAATCGCAGCCTGGTTGTGAGTCATGAAGAGCCTCTTGACCTTCAGGAGAGCTAGAGTGTGGGCTTGCCATGCAGAGATGCCTGTGAGAAACTCTGAGTCCTACATCATAAAGAAACAGCTGATGTCTATGCAAACTCTGTCTTTTTCCTGCTTATTTCAGGCATAACCACCTTGGATGACCATGCACTATTATGGAGAGCTATACAAACCACTATACTTCCCGGGATCGGGTTACATCACTGAAAACCTCCAGCCCATGCCCCGGTCTGACGCATGCAGTACCACATGCCACCCAGTGAGCGTGATCAAGTGTCCGATGCCAACATGGCAAACCTACACTCAACCTCTCACTTACATGTGCCCACAGCCAAGCATGACCCAGACACCGCTGCTGCCCTGTCAGCCCCAGGCACAGCAGTGTGTCCTGCTGTACCCTGAGCCTTGCGAGACCACCCACCTCCTGCCTTGTAGGAAGTCCAGCCTGAAGATATGCAGAACGCAGGATTGCCAGCCCTGCAAGGACACCTGCCCTGAAAAAAGGCATGAGGCCAAGAGCCTCCCACCGTGCGTATCCAAGTACCCAGAGCTGAAAACACTCAGGTTCCCACCATGTGGGGTCAAGAACACGTCCTCGTGCATAGACGAATGCAGGTCACAGAAGATATCCAAATGCTCATCACAGCAGCACAGCGGGGAGCCTCGGTCCCTGCAGGGCATGACCAGCAGCTATTCCCCACCACTGCAGGGCGTCAGCGAGTGTCCCCCTCAGCCATGCATAATGCAGCCTTTCCTACATGAGCATGTGAGCAAGCTACCCCCACAGAACTGCATGAAGGGCTACCCAACACAGGAACACATCACATCCTCGCAGCAGTGTGTAACCAAGTGCCTGCCACTGCCACATGTGACCAAATGCCCACCACCACCACCACAGGTGATCAAGTGCCCACTGCCACAGGTGACAAAGTGCCCGCCACTACCGCACGTGGCCAAGTGCCCGCCGCCACCACAGGTGATCAAGTGTCCACAACTGCCACCACAGGCGACCAAGTGCCTGCCAGCCCCACATGTGACCAAATGCTCGCCACACGTGACCAAGTCCCCGCCACCACAGCAGATGACCAAGTGCTCCCGTGGGCAGGGAATAAAGGAGAGCTCCTCACAGAAACAGGCAGGCAAATGCTTGCTGTCGCAGGAGGGAGTCAAGTACAAGAGCTCATCGACACAAAACCTGAACAAGTCCAAGTGTCTCTACACACCTACCACCCAGCACTCGCCACTGCATCACACAGGAGGAGCGAAACGTTCATGCCACCACAAGAAGAGTCGCTGTGAATCAAAATGGCTGTGTTAAAGGAGATAAAGAAGTAGTTGTGAAAACAGTAAGCTATGTACCTGAGGTCTGAGGTTATTTCTCTCCCCTGCTCCAGTCCTTACCCCCTAGAGAAGCTTTGCTCTTATTTTTCCCCTTATTGTATCTATATTAAGCTCATAGAGTACAGTGCCTTCCTTTTGTGACTACACTTCAGTTATTCCTGCAAGAGAAAATATGTTAGTGAGAAGTTAAATAACTGAGCAGGTGCTCAGACTTTGAACTTACTGATACAACCCTGTTACAGTGTTCACACTCCAAGAGACTTTAAGTGTTACTGGATCAATTATGATTGCTGGTTGTACCAGTCTGATTAAATCTCAGGTTGTAGCTGGATTCCTGCTCTCTGTCTGATTTATTTTCAATTTTAAAAACTGTTTCTAATACTTACTACCAGATAAAATTATTTCCTGTTGTTATATCACTTTTGTGCAAAATAATAGTAATAATGCTTTTAGGACTAGAAAGTTTTACCATCTGTGGTAACAGAACTTGGTGTTGAAGGGATACCCAGAGATGTAGTGAAAGCAGCAGCGCAGAGTGGTATTCAGGAAAAGGATTAACTGAAGTAGTGACTCACCCACACTCTTCAGACAGGAGCTTACCACCCATCTGGGCTCAGCTCAGTTGCGCCAGTGTCATGGGGAGCACACCCTGTTTGCACACAGGTCACATAGCAGACCTTTCAGTCCTGCACCCTGGGACAAGGACACACTTCCCCCAGGTGTCCTCTGCTCTGCAGTTTTGTCTCTGGACAAGCGACTGCTGAACGAATTGTGAAAGGGGTTATGTGGGATAGTCCATGGCATAGCAGGGGGTAGAGGGGACACCACAGAAGGTCTCTTCTGATGCTGTGACCCTGAGCTGGCCCTGTCTGCATCAGATGGGTGGTCAGCATCAGTAGTCTGTGGTTACAAAATTGCAGCCAGAGGGTAAACTAGCTTTAACTCCAGCTGTTCCTTGACAGCAACATTTTTGTAGACACCAAGGAGTAATTACCATGCTTAATCAATATTTTGATCTCCTAGGTATAAATACAATAGGGGTAAAGTCCCAAGGCATGTTTCATTGCATACCTGCTCTACACCATAGTCTCTCCCAGGAGATGCTACTGGGGCAGCACTGGGGAAGCAGAAGCTCTCTGCCACCATCTAAAGGCGCAGCGGGAGATCCAGCAGCTCCTCCTGCCTCTGCTTCGCTGCCTTGCTCTGCTCAGCCACTGCCCTGGGTAAATCCCAGCAGGAAAACCTCCTATCTCTGCAGCTTCCTCTGCAGCACCCCAAATAGACCGAGCAGGATTTCCACAGACTTCCTTTTCTAATGAAGTGATAGATCTGCCTGTAAAAAATGAGATTGATGCTACCAGCACTCCTCCAAGTTTAGGAGGAGTCTTGCACGCTATGGGGAGAGACAATTCATTTGCAGTTCTTGTAAATCACTAACTCTGGGGAATTCAAAGAAAAAGAGAAGAACGGTGTGAGCAAGTAGCTCTCTCCTGCCTGCCTTACATGGGATCAATCCCATACAACAAAAAAAAGGGCCTAGTGGTCCAAAGGTGACGCAAGGCAATGCTGCATCCTTGTGGCAGTGAAAGCCAATTGCAGGCTGAACAAGAGTATAGCCAAGCAGTTAGAGAACAGCCTTTGTTCCCCTCTAGCTGGAACTCAGGATGCCACATCCAGACCTTCCCATCCGGTTTTGAGTGCTCAACACAAGAGCAATGGACAACCAGGAGCAAGGTTGATGGAGGCTGCCAAGGTGGTGAGGGCATTGGGTGCAGGAGGAGGGAGGCTGGGAGAGCTGGATGTGTTTGTCCTGGAGAAGGAAAGACGGGAGTGACAGTTTATTACCTTATCTCCTTCCAGTCTTCTCTTCTGTAAATGAGCATCCTTCAGAGGTTGTGTTTCTTAGCCTTCTGGTCACACATGGGGACTGGAGCCAGACATTCAGCATCTGGTCAATACCTAGATAGGAGGGAGGACTGCCAAGCAGAATGACATCCTACAGCTGAAGCTGTGACAACAGTCAGGGAAACAAAGGACAGGAAGCAAATAAACAAATGTTTCATTGTGAACGAAAATGGGCACTGTGCAGTCTGCAAAATTCTATTCTTCACCTCCTCCAAGCCACTTACAGGGATGAACCCCATGGTACCTCCAACTAAATGCTATCATGGATTTAGGGGAATGAGGTAAAATCTCACAACTAGCAGCAGATACAGCCAATATGACTGCAATACATCCGTTGATATCTACAAACCACTGATCACATGGTCAATGATTAAGTCAAAGCTGGACAAATTTTACATTCCCATGTTAATAGAGACAGAAGTGGTAGAATCACATCAGCAATTAATTTAGACTATGAAGATATGATATAAAGGGAACCCCACAGCATGTAACATTATGTTCCATAGAACATTGAATAGTACCAGTAAACAATGTTAAAATAATTATAGTAATTATGAGTGTTGCACACATGGGAAAAATTGTTTGGAGAGTAATTAAGACCTCATGCACAAAGGTTGTCTCATCTTCCCGGGAGTTTAGGAAAGCATATAAAACTCAAAGATTACAATGGTCCTCTGGACACTTCTCTTGACTTCTTTCTGGACAGCTGGTAAGTCCCATTCATCCTAGTCTAATTAGTTACATTTAGTAAAATGTTGCTTTAACATGAGTTAGGATTTAACAGCAACCCACTCTGTGGTTTCTAAAAATATTAATGAGGTTCTTTCTAGAAGAGTCTGCTACATATTATTTAGTTGTGTATTTGTGCTGTGTCCCATCTTAAAAATATATCTATGGGGACCGGCATTCTTATTTTAAAAATGAAGTGTAATTCTATTATTATGAATTAACTGTGTATAGATACATGGCATCCAAGATGAAAGGCATTTTAAGCTCTATTCAGATAGAGTTTAGACAACATTATTATTAGATTTTCTTCATTAAAAAATTGGAGAACTGAGATGATAATATTTGTGAATAAAAACTTTTGGAAAACAAATCAGCAAGATTTAGT
This sequence comes from Patagioenas fasciata, assembly GCF_037038585.1. NCBI lineage: Eukaryota > Metazoa > Chordata > Aves > Columbiformes > Columbidae > Patagioenas > Patagioenas fasciata. Next base: position 4,803,734 of record NC_092549.1, on the reverse strand, counting down.
TTTCAAAGGGATAAAAAGGGACTAAAATCTTCTTGCCTTCTGCCCTTCCTGCCAGAAGGATCATGTTCACATCCAGAACATGTCTAGAATAAAGAGTTAAGTTCCGTAAGAAGTGGTGTCTCCCCAGTTTTCAGTTGGTCATTCATGCAGGTCTGTTGATGGTCTGTTCTCTGGGTTGAGACACTTCGCATTATTATGAAGAATAAACTCTGCAAACACAATTTATTTCATACTCAATGACTTCAGGATTTTTCTGATGAGAGTGTCTGATGCTGAATATTGGCAGACATAAAACACTGGACAAAATAGCTAATGGGATCCCCCTTTAAAATTCCCACCATAATCAGTGGACAGAACCAGGCATTTCACATGACTTATTTAAGTACCTACCTCTGAATGAGCTGGACTGTACTCTTGAAGTGCCTGGGTTTCTCCAGGGACGTAAGTGGTTACTTTATAGGTAATCATCTACATCACGGAGTTTTTAACTTTGATAGATAAATCCAACAACATGTTTTTGCAACTAGTTCCAGTTGAATGACCTAAAAGATGGTTTCAGGGTCTAGGCAAAAAGGTAAGAACCAAAAATCTCCATTAAGGTCTTGGCTTTGTCACAGATGGTCTCTGCAAACCCCCGGCGACACCTGAAGGCAAGACTTTCCTAGGTCGGGGACTAGTACGCAGAATGGCACCAAAATAAAATCTTTCCACCTCTTGCACACTGGTGCTCAGCTTGCAGAGCTGGGATAATGTGTTTTCTTCCCAGTCCTGTCTGACATGGACTTGTTAGTCTGCATGAACCTCTCGAGACAGACAATCTCTCTAGCCTTGCACTGATACATTGCCCAACACAATCTCAACAGAGGCATAGGAACCCTATTACACCTGATTATCCTAATGAGGGCCGGGTATGCTCTATCACCGAGACAAACAAGCAATCCCAGGCAAGGACATTCTCCAGTACAGGGATATCAAGTACCCATTTCTGTATGATCAGTAGCCTCATGGCATCAGCAGAAGTTATGCTGAAGTCACTGGCCACAGCTGCAGTACTTATCCAGTTGTTCTTGATGGTTGTCCAGACAGGATCTGTAACTGGGAGAGGGAAAAGAGGTACTGCAGAGGTGAAAGTGACCTGTGGGCAAGAGACAGCAGTGATAAAATGGGATGGAGATTAGTTAGCCCTGGACATTTTTGGGAACATGGAGGCAGGGTGAAAAGGACTCAGGGTGATGGAGGTAGAGGTAAGTAGAGCAAGGGGACAAGCCTGTGAGCTTCATTTCTTGAAATCACACGTTCATGTTTTCTCTGCTACAGCATTTCTGTTACCTGCAAGCCTGTATAACTGAAATACCTGAGCAGCACCACTTGTGCCTTCTCCACCACTGTGTATTCCTAGCCGTGTTAAGCTCCTCACCCTCCCTGCAAGGAGAACAGGAGAGAGGAGCAGGAGTCCTTCCTAAGGTGCAGGGGTCTGTGGGATGAAGGGCAGGGTGTGGGGTGAAAGCACTTTGTGAAACACTCTTGTGGTCTCCATTCTGTCCTGCAGGTTTGCCACCATTTCTCCCAGATGTCTGCCGGTGGGGCGTGGGACACAGGACAATGTTTTCAACTCTATGATGTGCAGTGCCCAAAGCCTCTTGCTACCAGCTGTAACGACCCTTGTATTGTATCCTGCAGCACCTCCAGAGTCATTATATACCCCCCTCCCGTCATTGTGACATTCCCAGGGCCAATCCTCAGCACGTGCCCACAGGACACAGTAGTGGGAAGTTCTGCAGTCCTGGAGGGAGGTGCCCCAACCCTGCCAACAACTTTAAGAGCAGAAGTCCTGTGCTCAGAGACACCTGCAGAGAGATTCACTCCAAAATCCATGCCTCAGTGCGCACCACGGTGCTCCTATGTGTTTTCTTCCCGCTGGGTACATCCTTGCAGTAGACCCAGCTACAGATGCTACCAACCATCTGAGAGCGAGAGGGAAGACAATGCTCCAGAGAAGGAGAATCCAGAAACTGAAAACACAGATCCAGCAAATGAGGACATAGAGATCTCAGAAGCATAACACAGTGGTACCAATCCCTATGACCAAGTCCAAAGGCCTTGCAGACTCCTTCTGCCTCTCTAACGCAGACTTACCTGTGTCTTATTCAAATCACGCTTTACCTTAAATTCATAGGTTTTTCCTCAACTATATTCTCAGGCAGGTAATTAGAGTAATAAAGTGCTCCCTGTTCTACCTTGTGTTAGCCTGACCTTTGAAACACATAGTATCTGATTCTTGAGAACAGATTGTTCTTTTTCCGTTGCTTTCCAGAAAAAGGAAGGTAGCAGTTGTTTCAAGAACACCACAAAAATGGTCAATTAAGATATGACAACCCCTTTTACTGCTAATGCTAATTAGACTGGCCTTTGCATTTAAGAGAATTAGTCACCAGGAATTCACTTCTTCCTTTGATAAATATATACAAATATGCACACACGTCATTTGTTTCTGGCTTTCAGTTTCACTGTGGGAAAGTAGTGGAAAATATATTGATTCCCCCTTTAATTTTATTTAAGAAAGTAAAAAATCTACTTGATGAAATTATCACTTGTATATAGAAGTCTGAATGCAGTATATGAGTGGCAGAATCTACATCTGGAACTGCACCCATTTTTGCCATTATTTGTTCTATCAGTTTTGTTCTGTCCTTTCCCTTTGCATTAAAATTATTTTTCATTATCATGGCAGTTTTCATGTTTGTTTTTTTTTTTCTCTTCCACTCTTGATTTTCAGGTATCTGCTAGTGAAATTTAGATGGCAAACGTATCTGTCAGTCCTACTCGCCCATGAAATGAGAAAATAGTCAACTCTCTCTTGCACTCCCCAGCCCTGTTCACAAGACTTCCATTTGCACTTTCAACTCACGGCTTTCACTTGTTCCTCCTCCTGCTACATACAGCTTGTGGTTTTGAGAGTTCATGGCTTGATGTGTCAGCTGAAAAGCAATAAGAAGATGAAAAGGAATGACATTCTGAGAAATGTTCCTTATTACTTACTTTGGTTCAGGAAAAAAACACAGCTACTTCCTGCTCCCCATGCCCCTCTGCTCCCACTCCCCATCAAATTCTAAGCTTCTATTCTTCTAAACATTTTCACACATTTTAAGTGTAAGCATTGTCCTTTTGGTCCCAAGAAAAACATTTTACTACAGTTATGACTAGTTACCTCTGCCAGAGTTTGCAAGCTAAAAGGCCAGTTTAACAGAAGTGAAATAAAATTCACTGGTAAACTTGGCCCTAAAACTATGTGGAACTTGACTAAACTCAAATTACCCATTGTTGGTCTGCTGAGTCTTGAGAGCTGCTATTTAACAATTTGCTCTCAGCTGTGGAGGCAGATGCCCATGAATATCAGGATGTGCACCTTATTCTGCAAGCAGCCCATGCAGCCACGTTCAGATGCATTTCTTTTCCCAGAGACGATTTCAAGGAGAAAAGAGATTGCAGGGAACTTTACAGCAACGTTAAAACATCATGTGAAAACACGCTAAGCAGCCTGGAATCCTACCAGTCTCCCTGGGAAGACAGAGTTTGCCCATCTGTCTGCTGCAGCCCCCCGGGCTTTCACTGTGATCTGCTCACCCGAGTAGCTGCCTCAGGGATGAGCAGCCCATGTATACTCCCTGCCTCCCCCTCATAAACCTACTCTTTCTAAAATGAGTCCCCCATAGATTTGATGTATATATATTTAAATTCTTCCTTTTACAAGATGGGAAATACTGTAAATCTGCTTGTTTATCTTACAGGTCTTAGCATGTGCCCTACTTTATTGATCCATTATGAAGATGTAATTATTGTATCTTGGAAGACTAGCTTGCAAACTGTCTCAGTGCCACACCCTAGATAAGCTAGGAGGCAAGGCAGAGATGTAAGCTTTGTTGATCGCCTGGGTCACACAAAATTGTTGTGAAAAATTTGGTAACGAGGTCATCAGCAAGGGTGGAGTTCTCAGGAACCTCCAGTCCAAAAGACCCAGTCTTGACTCATCATCTCCACATTATCCAGTCCAAGAGTTCAAGGAGTTTAACAGTAATCTAGTTACACAATGGGATTCAGAAAGTGATACTCACCTGCTGAAGATAATTTGCAAATTATTAAAAGAAAAAAAAAAAAAGTACATACCTGAAAACCACTAACTGGGTTCTTCTTGAGAATAAAGCAGTTTGCACAAGATAGTCTGTCTCCCAAAAGCCTTGCTGAGGTTTTTAAGGAAGAGCCATTAGCATTTCAGCCCAGAATCTTTGAGCTTGATCCCTTTTGAGAAATTTATGTGTAGTATCCATACCACACTCCATAGTGCTCTGCTACCAGAAATGGAAGCATGTCATTCTGTGATTTGGGTTCATTCAGTGTATATTAGCACATCACATTTTCAGAGAACCCTCAATATTCTTTACTCACATGCCTAAGCCAAATCCCAAGGCTTTTGAATTAACAGCCTAGCAAAACCCCCCAGTACTTCTGATCTTCCTGCCAATTTACCCCCCTCCTTGACCTTTCCTTTGTCTGTCATTTAATACCCTCTCACAAACAACAAACACATTTCACCTGTTGCTTTTACACTGCTTGTTTCAAAGCTTTCCACCCATACCACCTTGCACCTGAGAACCCAGCTGTTCCTCCACCTTCCCCTGATGTCTGAGTCATTGTGAAGGATGCCACATTTCATTGTCATTATAACAGCCCACATCATCTTCTCATTGCTCCTTGCAAACCTTCCTTCTCTTTACACCTGTATGGCACAGAAAGTTTTCATCTTATCATGGGATAACTGATGCTCAAAAGTCACCTAACCTGTCTAAGGATACTCTACACATCAGGGTGGATCTAAGACTTAGACACACCTATCTATTATTGGTCTTATTACTTATAACCTGTCATTATAATTCAAATATCACATGCTTGCCAAATTTACAATGGGGCCAGGGAGACCAAGGCATGGGACAGACACAGAAGGGGCAGAACTGATCCTGCATGGGAGGCCCAGAAAAGGTGCTGGTGCAGGGCTGTTTTTCCTGTTTAAATCCCTTTTTGAGTCGTGACATGAGTTATTGGCACCAAAAGAGGAGTGTACTGGCCTTTGTGGCAGCTTTCTACTCAAGCTGAAGTTTTAGCCTTGCTGATCCAAGTTGAAAGAAGCAGTGTGACACAGTTATTTACAGCACTAGAAGAAATGGCACCATAATTCAGATATTTCCACCGGATAGCAGAGCTTGCTATCCCTTCTCCTTTTGTGACAAGAGCCTACTCTGTCTCTAAACTCAACTATAAATTAATTCCACATGGTTCTGTGCCACCAGATCAGCACCCTTTTAATCTAATAGCCTTGAAGGAACTAAAAGTCAACTACTGGTTTTTCTTGCTGAGATTAGGAGGCTGAATTAGGTAATGAACCACAATGAAGATTTAATTAATAGCTTTACAATTCATATATTATTAAATTGAATATTAGCACCACACCTCTGTGAACCATGAGGTGATATGGGAATATAGATCTATTCTGGCAATACTAACACATACCATGAGCACTAGTTGGAGGCCTGTATCTAGTGGAGTGCCTCAAGGGTCAGTACTGGGGTTCAAACTGGAACACAAGAGGTTCCACTTAAATTTGAGAAGAAACTTCTTCATGGTGAGGGTGTCAGAGCCTGGCCCAGGCTGCCCAGGGAGGTTGTGGAGTCTCCTTCTCTGCAGACATTCAAACCCGCCTGGACACCTTCCTGTGGAACCTCAGCTGGGTGTTCCTGCTCCGGAGGGATTGGACTGGATGAGCTTTCCAGGTCCCTTCCAACCCCTCACATTCTGTGATTCTCTGAAAACATGAATTCACCTTCCTTACTTAAAGCTGCCAGGGAAAAGCACTGATTACAGAAAGCAAACTGTATGGATGGCCAAGCCAGTGTCATTTTTCTGCAGTGTGTGTTAAGAAGCTGTGTTTTGAACAAGTTTTCTTTACATTGGAAAAACCTCAAAGCCAATGAGGTCCTTATTAGCTTTTATAAAATATTTGGATTGTCAACTCCTTTAATTCCTTCAGGTGTCAATTGCTGTAATTATTAGTTACTTCACATTCCCTCAAATTATGTGAGTTGTGTTATTCTGCACAGCTTGCTGTCTTATCTCCATTGTTTACGTACACAGGTAATGTGTATTGTCCTCTCCTCATATTGGCCTCCAACAAGCATGCTGGGAAAGGAAAATTCAATTTCTTCATATTTATTAGTACTTTTCAGTGCTCATTCTGAAGACACCTGGGAAGCAGATGATTCCTTGGGATAAGGAACTGATGATAAATCATAAAAGCTTGAACGGGTGACTTTCTTTAGCTGAATTTCTAATTGGATTGTTGTACCCAATCCTAGTGCTCACAGGAGAGTTCATAAACTGCTTTGATGTCTCACTTTCTACTTGGGATGTGTTATAGTCATGTAGGACAACATCTGTCCAAAGGGCAGTCCCAAGTCATAAACTCCACTCCTAAAACCCCTGGACTGAGTACGCAGTGGCCATGCACACTAGTGGCTCTTTAAAGTAGGAAATCTTTTTTACATTAAAGAGCAAAAATCCATAAGGCCACTGGTTATTATTGCCCAACAAATTAAAAACTGAAATTCTGTGCTGACTAGCAGCGTGTAGTTTACCCATCTCTGAACTATCCTCACAAGTGTTAGCAAGTATTTAAGAGAAAACTGACCTCAATTTACTGTGAGATTTTCAGTGAAAAGACAAGATGGATGAAGCACACGCATCGTGCTGTGTGGGACTGGAAGTTATCTAATAATCATAAGCTGTTATCAAAACAGCTACAACAAAGCAAGGCATCACCAGGGGAAAACATTCTGTTTCACAAGATGTAGAGAACAATTGCGCAAAGGTATCTATCTCCCAATTTCTGTTCTCTGTGACAGCATATAAAAGTGCTCCTAACTCGGGTCTCTGTAGCTGCCTCCACTGACTTATTCTTCTTGGTGACTGGGTAAGTCTGATTTAACTTAATCCATTCATAATTGTAGATCTGGATTTACAAGCAGCATTAATATGAGGTTATATATCCTACACTATTTTAGGGTAGGACGTTTTTTTCTAAAGATGTTTTAATTGGAAACTAACTTGCAAATAGGGTGAATACAGGCATCGCCAAATGCGAAGGAAAAAATGAACGGGAGTTCCAAAAATGTAGATGGGAACAATTCCTAGGAATTGGGCATGTATCTGTGGAGACAGGACACTCCAAAAAACATTGCTGGGATGAGGACAGACTCACGGACAAAAAGTACAGCAAAGGCAATGATGAGAGAAAAGGAAGGAGAGGGCTTGTTCCCAGAACTCATTTGGGAATAGGCTACGGGGCAATGGAGCGTTAGAGAGGAGTGGAGTAGACTGGAAGCCTCTACCCAGCAATTCATCTTACTTGATTGGTGACATCTGTAACGCACAAGTCTACTGCAGAGTGGAATGGATTGTGCCTTCGAAAAAGGTGATCATTTTTCATTTTTTTTTTGATCACTAACTATTGGCGTAGATAACTTGGACATACGTATCAGCATTGCTCAAAGCATCTACACAACCTGCATTACTATAACACAGTTTCTTTTTCACTCCTCTGGATGTGATTTTACCAAGCTAGTGCACTCTCTGCCTTTCAGGTTGATTACCTTCTGGAAAGATGTCTTCCTACGGACAGATGCTTAGTGCCCGTTGTGGTCCGCCGTGTGAAGTGACGTGCTCACAACCATTTGTCGACAGTAGGAATGAACCATGTATCAGCTCATGCGGAGATTCAAGAGCAATTGTGTATGCACCACCTGTTGTCGTGACTTTCCCAGGACCCATTATCAGCTCATGCCCTCAGGAAAGCATTGTGGGAACTGCCATACCTGAAATTGAGGGTCAGATGGGCTCTGGAGGTGGCGGAATGGGCTCTGGAGGTGGTGGAATGGGCGAGTGTCCACATGGTGGGGGGAGCTCATATGGCAGTGGAATCTTCCCTTTAGGAAGCTTTTACCGAAACGCATATTTTTCAAGATTTGGTAGATATTATTCCCCCTTTTCTCCCAGAGGATACTATAGGTATCGCTATGGAAACTACGGGCCATTTTAAATCTTTAAGAACGAGTCATGACTGAAAGAACAACCAGATACAAACTAATAGTTGACATATAGACCTGAAAATCAGACACACCAAGCAGCCTCTGCTCCAGCTGATGTCAGCAGGAGCTGGGGTTGCTTGGGATCTTCTTGCGCTATGTTTTGTCTAAGGCTTATGATCCCAATGTTGCCTCACTTTGTCATTTGCTCATGTTATGTTTTGTTCTTTCTGAACCTGAAGAGCCTAAAAAACATAATGGGACCTGACCGTGAAAGTGTCCACCTGAAAGAAGAATGGATTGTGAGCCCTGTGCTCCTCTGAACACTGATTGATTGTAGCCCTTGTTGAAATGGAAATTACAGTCTTTGTCTATGCATTGCCTCATTCTGCAAGAATGTATTCCACTTCTTGTTTGTATTAAAGCCCTGTTGCATCATAGCACTGTCTTCTGGCATTAATTTCATTGCAATTTCTTAGTTACACACCACAGAATCACAGTCCACCTCACTACCCGCTCATCCAGACCGCACTCCCTTAGTTCAGCTGTGAGGATGCTGTGCAGACTGTGTCCAATGCCTCACTCAAGTCAAGGTAGACCACGTCCACCGCTCTGCCATCATCCATCCATCTTGTTATGTCCTCATAAAAGTCAATGAAGTTGGTCAAGCACGACTTCCCCTTGGTGAAGCCATGTTGACTGCCCCTAATGACCCTCTTATCCCTGATCTGCCTTGAGACATCACCAAGGATAAGTCATTCCATCAGTTTCCCAGGGATAGAGGTGAGGCTGACTGATCTATAGTTACCCGGGTCCTCCTTCTTGCCCTTTTTGAAGACTGCAGTGACATTTGCTTTCCTCCAGTCCTCAGGCACCTCTCCCATTTCCCAAGACGCGGCAAAGATGATGGAGAGCAGTCCAGCAATGACCTCAGCCAGCTCCCTCAGCACCTGTGAGTGCATCCCATCTGGACCCATGGATTTATGGATGTCCAGATTGCCCAACTGCTCCCTAACCCAGTCCTCATCAACCCAAGCAAACTCCTCCATTGTCCTGCCTTCCTCTGGGGCCTCAGCGGTGTGGGATCCTCAGGGCAGCCTCTGGCAGAGTAGACAGAGACAAAGAAGCATTCAGTAACTCTGCCTTCTCTGCATCTTCTGTCACCAGAGCACCCACCTCGTTCATCAGTGGGCCTACATTGCCTCTGCTGTTAGTTTTATCTGCCACGTATTGGAAAAAGCTCGTCCTGTTGTCCTTGACCCCTCTCACCAGGCTTAATTCTAAGGAGGCCTTAGCTTTCCTAGTTGCCTCCCTACACACTCTGAGAACAGCCTTCTATTCTCCCCAAGTGGCCAGCCCCTCCTTCCATGATCTAGAAACTCTCCTCTTCCACTGGAGCATACCCAGCAGCTCCCTGTTTAACCACGCAGGTCTCCTGGCTCCTTCCTTGACTTCCTACGTGTCGGGATGCTCTGATCTTGTGCCTGGTAGAAACAGTCCCTGAACACCAACCAACTCTCTTGGGCCCCTTTACCTTCAAGCAGCCTTGCCCATGGGATATCCCCTAGCAACTGCCTGAAAAGGCCAAAGTTTGCCCTGCTGAAATCCAGGGTTGCAATTCTGCTTGCTATCCTGCTCCTGCCACATGGGATCCTGAACTCCACCATCTCATGGTCACGGCAACCAAGGCAGCACTCAACCTTTACCGCTTCAACCAGACCCTCCTTGTTAGTGAGGATGAGATCCAGCAATGCACCTCTTCTAGTCGGCTCCTCCACCCTTTGTATCAGAGGGGGCCCGAGGGGGCAAGGGGTTCATCACCTTTTGGGGAGTATCCCCCTGGAGCCTCTCTGAGTGGCACACCAGGGAGTTACTCCACCAGTCAATTTCCTTTTCACACTCCCTGATGGTCCTCAGTGTCTCAATCTCCTCCTTAAGCTGTGTGACCATGCCAAGCAGATCTTGCACCTGCTCACACCTCACACAGGTGGATGCTGGCCATCGTCACCCAGCAGCAGCAGGCTCTGGCACTGCCTGCAGCCAGAAACCTGAATAGACACGGTTTGGGGCAGACAGTCAGTTTGAGTTACTACAGTCTCCTTCAGACAAGCTCTCCTTCTGGTCAAGACCATGGTTGGCAACGGTGTGAGGCAGTGGCAATAGGTGAGAGTCTAACTAGTGAAAGGTGACAACCTCCACAGCCCAGTGCACGAGTCACCGCACCCGCTGCTGCAGCACAGCGTGGGTGCCACTCACCCGCGTCACGAGCCGACCGCTCCTTCCAGCGCCCGGCGGGCAGCGACGGCTGCTGCCCCAAGGAGGCTCCTTCAAGAGGAGGGGCGGGCTGTGGTCGGTAACGCCCGCTCCGTGTCAGCTGCTCCCGCAAGGGCTGCCGGGAGCTACCGGGTCTCTCGAGAGCGAAGGTGCCCAGTTGAGAGAAAAAACCTCAAAAAAAGGCTTCTCTGGGCCTTGAGAATTTTGCTCAATGGGGACCCGCCAAGCTGCCTCCGACTGGCTGATCGCAGGAGCTGAGACTGCTGGCTCCACTTTGAAAATTGAATCTTTATCTCTTTGGTAAAGCTAAGGTGAAAATGTCAATAACAAAAATTTTAATTGATAGCTTTTCTGAAGACAGAGGGAAAACCCACAACACAATTGAGAGGATACTCACATTGTTAAGAAATAGCTTAAGTTTCCAACGTTTAAAGAAGTTAAAGAATTTTAATCTGCGATTTACTTAATGATTGCAGACAAGAAACTCATCACCCCCAAGCAAAATAGTAATAAGGCTGAGGAAACAGGCTCAATTTGAAAACAATTAGATAATTTGATTGCAATTGTTACATAACTCCGCAGCTAGGAGGTAAGATGATTATGCACCGTCAGGAAGCACAACTCCAGTTCAGTGGCATGAATCCTGAAATGTGTCACAGGTGCAACATTTTCCACTGCTCCAAATTCCTGCTGTCAGCTAAAGAAGCCTGATAGTCTCTCAAAGACTTAAAACAGAGAATTGTCATCTCTTAGCTGGCTTCATGGCAATGTGTTTCGTAATCAAAGTGGCTTGTAAGTGAAAAGATGATAAGGAAAACATTAAGCAAACATCCTGATGCAGCATAGCTTTAATGATAGGGAAGCACGGGATACATTTGGTAAAGACAGTCACACAAGGCACAAAGGACATTTCCCAGGGCTTTGGGAAGTGATGGATCTCCATGGCGGCCAGCAAAGTTGATCACTTGGGCATCACCGGCTTGCAGCTTCCCCTGTGAGGTTAGCACAGCCCAGGGCGGCCGAAGCACGAGATATTGCCCTTCAGAAAAAGCCAGAGCCACAGCTGCCTCCACCAAACCTCCTGGAACTAGAGTAGCCCCCACCGCTCTGAGAGCTGCCCCCTCCAAAGGACCGGCCCCCTCCAAAGGAGCCCCCACCATAGGAGCTGCCTCCTCCAAAGGAGCCCCCGAAGCCCCCGCCGTGGGAGCTGGAGCCAAAATGGAAGGATCTGCTTCTGTGTGAGCCCCCAAATGAACTGCCTCCTCCATAGGAACCCCCAGAGCCTAAGGAACCACTCCCTCCATATGAGCCTCCCATCCCAAATGAACTGCCTCCTCCATAGGAGCCCCCAGAGCCAAATGAGCCCCCTGATTCAGCAGAGCCTAGTGCCCCTGAAAGCCCTCCCCCAATGGGTGTTGGTAGCGAGGTGCCCACAAAGCTCTCCTGAGGACAAGAGGCGAGGATGGGGCCTGGGAAGGTGATGATCACTGGTGGTGGATAGACCACGGCACGGGAGTCCCCACAGGAGGTGACACAGGGCTGGTTCCAGGCCTGGGCACAGGGCTCTGGGCAGGTGACCTCGCAGGGTCCAGTGCATCTGCTGCTCAAGAGCTGTCCTCCTGAAGACATCTTTTGTGATGTAGGTCAACCTTCAGCAGGAGATAAAGTATAAATGCAATGCCCAAATGTGAGAGGGAAAAAAGCTTGCTCTAATGTCTTTCACAGCATGAAAAAGACGTAGAAGAGTGTTTAGACAAATTCAGATTTATCTCTCTCGTGCCTTTTTCTAAACAAGCATGCACTAACAGCTGGCAATTCCCAAGGCATTTTCTGCTGCTCTAGAAATGCTGGTAATCATGGAGACCAAAGCGAAACTCCATGTGCCTTTGGAGGTAGCTCACCTTCTAGTTTTTGTTCGATTATGATAGTCAGATCTGGATCTAGCTGACAATACAGAACTGATCCTTGTGCCTGTGAAAATCCAGTCTTTAAATTCATCAACTGTCTACAAAGGCATACATTTAAATTACTCTAAAATCAGTGTGGGACCAAAGGCAAATGGCATTGCTTAGCATCACACTTTCTGCAGAAGACTAAGTTCTCAGTCAGATGCTGAAAATATTTTCCTAGTGTTTCGTATAGAGAATGAAGGAGATCCAACTTACCAGGTCTGAAGAAGTGTAGATGAAGAGCTGTCGTTGATGGAACTGAAGCGTTCAGAGCGCTCTTATATACCTCCTCAGACCACCAGTGGGCTGTGAGCCATGCTTTGTGCAAGAGCTTCCTATGCATTGCCAAACTGTGTTTTGCTGGATGGATTATTTCTTTAATTGTTCTAATTGTTCTCTTCAGTGATGTGATCACGACTTAATTCTTAATTGAAAGTCACGTTACAAGCATTACACACCTAATGTTTTGTTTTATTTGATACTCCGACTCTGACAAAGTCATCTAGCAACTGATACTGCCCCTGGCCCTCATTCGACTTGAAACCGTAGTGAGTTTAGATGCATGCGAGGATTAATTATATCAAGCTGATAAACAGGTTTTATACACAATATTCCATTTTTCTTTTTCAAAATCTGGATTGAAAATAGTTGGGTGGTTTACAGAAGTGCTACCGCTTGCCAGTGGTGCTGAAATATGAGAAACAACAGCAATGCCCAGGGTTTGTCATGTATAATAAATTGACATTTCGCAACCCAACTGCAGGAAACCAGGAAGATTCACATTAATGAAGGAGTTAACAAAGAAGTGCTGACTAGCAAAACTGTCAAATCAAGGGCTGCCCACTGATGCCTGACAGGACTCGTTTGCATTCTGATGCAAGAACTTAACCGTATAAGCTCCCTGTGTCTATTTGCTAATCAAGTTTGAAACCACCAGAAATCTGTGATATAAATGTTAAACATAGAATGATAAGTGGAAAGGGCTGAAAACCCAACCATTCAGATTCAGATAGGCTGCAGTTGCTTTTCTCTCACAGCTGTGACTGAGTCAAAACCTAGAATTACTTCAGATTACTTTGATTTAGAAACATCTAATGTTCTCACTATGTTTCTGGTTATTGATAAAGGAAATCTTGCTTAGAGAGATCTCTTCCTATTTATACACTTTTAAGTACCAGTTCAGGAATACCACTGTGGCTTTCTTGAAAAAGAGATAGTCCATTCTGTTCTTAAGATAGTGTTATTTTCTTTTAGATTAAATCATCTTTATCCACTCACATGCATCCACTCTGCACTCAAAAAGACTTTGTTTTTTCTCAAATGATGCTTTCTGGGCAACAACCATACATCCTTCTAGCATACCACAGATCTCCTGAAAGGTAATAAAAGGAGAACGATGACAGTAAAATTACTTAATGTTCTCACATGGTGCTTCATTGTGCTTGCTTGGATGACAGTGACCATTTGATTAAGCACATCTTAAGCAGTTACTTGGGTGGAAGTGAAACAGTCAGAAAAAATGACCCCTCCCTTCTGAGGAGCTGTAATGATTAAACTTGCAGTTTTCCCAACTCTTTGCAGTTCTAAATTTAAATGGAATTCTCTGCAGAACAGAAAATCTTCCTCCTGACAAAGCCAAACTGATGTCCTTGGGAAGGTACTTCAGGGAAAGGTTGAGCCTTTACCTCGTTAAGCAAATGGAGCTCAATTCACTACCATTGCAATTCAATTGAGGTCAGGAGATGGCACTAGTCATAAAATCAATATAAAAGCTATTTAAGTATTATGGTAAAACAAAGGGTGTGTTGCACATATGGAGCTGATTTACTAATCATTATCATTAACAAAACAATTATTACGATTAGAAGTAGCTTATACAGCAAAATGTTTTGCTGGCTAACTATTCTGCCCCATGTAGGAAAGTGTGTTGCATATCCTGGTAGCAGTCTGAAGGGGGTATATAAAACCACTGTGCTTCCTCCATGTTCGCCAGCAACTTCTCTTCAGTCTGGTTTTCTCTGTGAGCCTGGTAAGTACTCTTTATGTTCCTTTATATTAGCTGGGATGTTGCTATCGGTGTTTAACTTGAGAATGAATTCTATGTTAGCACTCTGTAATGATCAGCAATATCAGTTTTCTTTTCTTTCTTTAGCAGGTAAGACTTTTGTAGCTATGCAGCAGTAACCATTGGTAAATGCAGGTCTTAAAATGTGAGACTGCATTCTTCCAAACCACAAAAAGAGGGTGTCAATTAATTTCTCTTAATTTGATAAGAAGGTTACAACTTCACAATTTATAGCTTGGCATTTATTAAAATACTTGTGTATAAACACACATACAAAGCAAGAACCACTGATTTCTGTTTATAAGCATAGTGTTTGTCAAACCTTTTTCCAAAAGAACTCAATAGCTGAGATGAACACGTAGTTTTTTTGTCCCTAACAGAAGTAGAGGCTAGTGGGGGAAGACAATAAGATACACTCTAAAAATGAAGATAGGCTAAAGATGCTTTATTAAGGTATATTCCTTACTGACAGCTACACTGAAGTGCAAGAGAAGCTGTGTTTGTGTCTGTATTATTTAGCTTTAAGCATGCTGAAGAACAATATTTCAGATTGCAGTAAACTTAGGTATCTCCACACAAGTAGTTCTCATATTTATAAGAAAATAATTCCTTCTATCAGAAAATGTATGGCTTTTGTCATCACAGTTGTTGTGTAGAGGTGCAGAACTGCATACACATTTTCATTTACTTCTTAAACTGTGCTGAAGGTTTACCTACATCACAAAAGATGTCTTCAGGAGGACAGCTCTTGAGCAGCAGATGCACTGGACCCTGCGAGGTCACCTGCCCAGAGCCCTGTGCCCAGGCCTGGAACCAGCCCTGTGTCACCTCCTGTGGGGACTCCCGTGCCGTGGTCTATCCACCACCAGTGATCATCACCTTCCCAGGCCCCATCCTCGCCTCTTGTCCTCAGGAGAGCTTTGTGGGCACCTCGCTACCAACACCCATTGGGGGAGGGTTTTCAGGGGCGCTAGGCTCTGCTGAATCAGGGGGCTCATTTGGCTCTGGGGGCTCCTATGGAGGAGGCAGTTCATTTGGGATGGGAGGCTCATATGGAGGGAGTGGTTCCTTAGGCTCTGGGGGTTCCTATGGAGGAGGCAGTTCATTTGGGGGCTCACACAGAAGCAGATCCTTCCGTTTTGGCTCCAGCTCCCACGGCGGGGGCTTCGGGGGCTCCTTTGGAGGAGGCAGCTCCTATGGTGGGGGCTCCTTTGGAGGGGGCCGGTCCTTTGGAGGGGGCAGCTCTCAGAGCGGTGGGGGCTACTCTAGTTCCAGGAGGTTTGGTGGAGGCAGCTGTGGCTCTGGCTTTTTCTGAAGGGCAATATCTCGTGCTTCGGCCGCCCTGGGCTGTGCTAACCTCACAGGGGAAGCTGCAAGCCGGTGATGCCCAAGTGATCAACTTTGCTGGCCGCCATGGAGATCCATCGCTTCCCAAAGCCCTGGGAAATGTCCTTTGTGCCTTGTGTGACTGTCTTTACCAAATGTATCCTGTACTGCTTCCCTGTAATTAAAGCTATGTTGCATTCAGACTGAACCCTTGATTGATCTATCCATTTATTTATTTATTTTTGTCTTGCAACTCATGTTTTCAGGTAATCTTATGGGTAACATAAGGCATAGGGCAACAAAGATGATCAAGGGAGTGGAGCATCTCCCTTATGAGGAAAGGCTGAGGGAGATGGGGCTCTTTAGCTTGGAGGAGACTGAGGGGTGACCTTATTAATGTTTATGAATATACAAAGGGTGAGTGTCAGGAGGATGGAGCCAGGCTCTTCTCAGTGACAACCAACGGTAGGACAAGGGGCAATGGGTGCAAACTGGAACACAGGAGGTTCCACTTAAATTTGAGAAGAAACTTCTTCTCAGTGAGGGTGGCAGAGTCTGGCCCAGGGAGGTTGTGGAGTCTCCTTCTCTGCAGACATTCAAACCCGCCTGGACACCTTCCTGTGGAACCTCAGCTGGGTGTTCCTGCTCCGGGGGGATTGCACTGGATGAGCTTTCCAGGGCCCTTCCAATCCCTGACATTCTGTGGTTCTGTAATTCAGCTGCAGCCCTAAGAAATCTGTGAGTGTCCTGGAGGAGAATCTGGTCCCTTTATTATGCTATAGCACTGTGTTTGATGGGGAGAAGGTAAATCCCGCATCACATCCATTAGTTTTTGCTCGTAGTATCACCTCATATAGAATCAAACAGGTGAATCAGCTGATGCCTTCCCGGAAATATGAGCCAGTGGCAGACATGCTCCTCTTGAAAACCAGAATGTACAATATCAGTTTTAATTAATTGTAGCATAATAATTATTTCATGTGAAGGGCTCTGATTTTTTTAGATTTTTCCTAAAGAAACACTGTATATTTGGTTTTGTGTGCACACATGCCCTTCGGCTCTCTCTTGACTTAGTGCTTCCTGCTCTTCTTTGTTGTTATAAAGGTGCTTTCCCCTGCCAACGTCACTCATCCTGATGTGGTCAGACTACTCTGCTGACTAACATGAAGCACATAGATGTGTTTGTATAAGACCTAAATATGAATAAGAGAATGGAAACATGGAAGTGACAGGTTTTGAGACTGGCTACTGTTGCCATATTGTACCTCAATTCGCAACAGATGTTTTTCATTCTTGCAGATTTTTTGATGAGGAAGGGTCTTCTGGACAATACGAAGTCTGAAATCCTTTACCAAC
Source organism: Patagioenas fasciata (assembly GCF_037038585.1). NCBI lineage: Eukaryota > Metazoa > Chordata > Aves > Columbiformes > Columbidae > Patagioenas > Patagioenas fasciata. The sequence continues at coordinate 4,786,635 of NC_092549.1, read as the reverse complement.
AGCAATAGCACAGTTACTTCCTTATCACTGTTTTTATACATGTACATAAATAAATACATGTAAGATAATGAATGCATATATGTATGTGAAAGTTTGGCTGACTCAAAAGCTCCCTCTGCAGCTGCTCTGGGTGAGCAAGCTCATACCAGGAGGGTGAGAGCAGCTCTTCCCACAGCCCTGTCCCCGCCACAGGACTTTGTGGGAAATGCCTCTGAGTCAGAAGCATGGCAAAGGATGAACAGCTGAAACTGGAAGTGTCTGGTAGACAGCCAAATACAGGACAAAATCTACAGGAGGATGCTACCATACAAGCTGTTAGCAAGAGTGAAGGAGGAGTCATGGCAATTGCCTGCAGAGCTGGCTCTGCTGAAAGTATCTGGAGATGAATGCCAGTGACTCCACACTTTATTGAAGCTACCAGAGGTTGATGTGTTGGGCTGCACCTATAAGAAGAGCACCTGACAGATGTTATTCAAATCCTCTCTCAACAGCATGTCTCATCTCCCCTGCATAGCTCCAGAACAGTGAGTAAAAATCAGGTGTGTAGCTCCAGCTGGATAGCAGTTCTGATTGTCACCATGACCTTGGGACTTGCCAGCCCAAACAAAGTATGCATGCACACATAGAACAGTTTCTGGGTTCCCTTCAGAAGGCACAGGCAAGGAAGGAGAGGTGGTGGGGTATCCCTGTATGTTAGGGAGTGGTTTGATTGTCTAGAGCTTAATGATGGTGACAATAAGGTTGAGTGTTTATGTGTAAGAATCAGGGGGAAGGCCAACAAGCCAGATATCCTGGGGGGAGTCTGTTATAGACCACCAGATGGGATCTACCTAGGAGTTCTGAGGGAGCTGGCAGAGGTGCTCACCAAGCCACTTCCAACCATTTATCAGTAGTCCTGGCTAACTGGTGAGGTTCCAGTTGACTGAAAGTTATCAAATGGGACACCCATCTACAAGAAGGGCCACGAGGAGGATCTGGTGAATTACAGGTCTGTCAGTCTGACCTTAGTCCCAGGGAATATTATGGAGCAGATCATGCTGAGAGCCATCACGTGGCACACACAGGACAACCAAGCAATCAGGCCTAGTCACCATGAGTTTACAAAAGGCAGGTTCTGCCTAATCTGATCTCCTTTTATGACAAGGTGACCCACTTATTGGACGAGGGAAAAGCTATGGATGTTGTTTGCCTAGACTTTAGTAAAGTCTTTGACACCATTTCCCACAGCATTCTCTTGGTGAAACTGGCTGCTCATGGCCTGGACAGGTGTAGTCTTGCTGGATAAAAAACTGTCTGGATGGCCAGACCCAAAGAGTTGTGGTGAATCGAGTCAAATCCAGTTGGTGGCTAGGCACGAGTCGTGTTCCCCAGGGCTTAGCACTAGGGACAGTTTTGTTTAATATCTTTATCAATGATCTGGAAAAGGGGATCAAGTGCACCCTCAGTAAGTTTTCAGATGACATCAGGTTGGGTGGGAGTGTTGATCTGCTTGAGGGCAGGAAGGGTCTACAGAGAGATCCGGACCAGCTGGATCGATGGGCTGAGGCCAGTTGTCTGAGGTTCAACAAGACCAAGCGCTGGGTCCTGCACTTGGGTTACAATAACCCCACACAGTGCTACAGGCTTAGGGAAGGGCGGCTGGAAAGCTGCCTGGTGGAAAAGGGCTTGAGTGTGTTGATTGACAGCAGGCTGAATATGAGCCAGCATGTAGCCAGATGACCACCAACATCCTGGCTTGTATCAGCACCAGAGTGGTCAGCAGGACTAGGGCAGTGGGCACCCCTCTGTCCATTGAGTTGCTGGAGAGAGTTCAGAGAAGTACAATGAAGCTGGTGAAGGGGCTGGAGCATGAGTCTGATAGGGAGCAGCTGAGGGATCTGAGGGGGTTAGCCTGGAGAAAAGGAGGCTGAGGGGAGACCTCGTTCTCCAAAACTACCTGGAAAGAGGTGGTAGCATGAAGAGTATTGGTCTCTTCTCACAGGTAACAAGCAATAGGATGCGAGGAAATGGCCTCCAGCTGTGCCAGGGGAAGCTTAGATGGGATATTCGGAAAAACTTCTTCCTGGAAAGGGTTGTCAAACATTGGAATAGGTTGCCCAGAGAAGTGGTTGAGTCACCATCCCTGGAGGAATTTGAGACTTGGAGATTAGTAGGGACATGGTTGAGAGGCGGACTGAACCGTGCTAGGTTAACGGTTGGACTCAATGATCTTAAAGATCTTTTCCAACCAAAATGATTCTACGGTTCTATGACTCATTTCCCCTTCCTCATTTCCATACATATTCAACGTTTTTGCTTATTATTTTGCAAATTCTATGGTATCAATTATCTCTTGTAAGCAGAGTAATTTTGTAAGATCCCCATAGGCAAGAACACATTGGAAATATTCTGAGGAAATGCTTTCAGATAGTTTTGCAAACACCCACTAATGTTTTATACATGCAAAGTGTTGTGGTGTTATGATGTTAATAACAGGCTTCCAGTATTAAACTCCACAGTATTGAATCATAGCGTCTCTTTAAAATATATGTAAGGGCTAGCCAGGTCATTTTCTGAATCAGGCAATGATAAACACCTTGGGAATTTGGTGGGTTTTGTTGTTGTTGTTGTTTTTTGGTTTGGTTTTCGTTTGGTTGGTTTTTTGTTTTTTTTTTTCCCCTATGAAAAGCCAACTCTGCATTTGTTATCCTAATCATACTATTTAAAACAAATTGGCCAAATATTCACCTTTCCGAATCAGGGCATATTTGCTGATTTAAATACTATTACATCATCTGAGGGGGTTGGGTCTGCACTTCAAACTTGGCAAGAAATGCTGCTTCATCACAGCGGGTTAAGTTGGGCACAAATCAGTCCTGTAACTCTTAGTCCTCTGCATCACCAAAGCTCTCCTGAGTAATCTTAAATTGTTTGCTCCTCTCTTCCTTGGCTCACTTGCACGTTAAGTGTGGAATGATCAGCTCTAGTTCCTTTGCCAGAGCATTGCTCACTTACCCTGAGTTTCCCACAGCACTCTGTTCTACACTTGTAAGTATTTTCCTGGTGTAGCTGTGACCATAATCACTTGTGAAAGGGACTGGGGGTAGAGTGATTTGTTCCTAACCAGACTGAGCAATTCCTAGATGCCTCTCACCATCTCACTTTAACCAAAATGAGCTTTCTACCCTCATATTTCTTCCTGGATTTGGCCAGGCATTGTATTGCAGAGGAGGAGACCTCTCATGCTAAACTGAGGCCACAGATGCCACATTGGGCCCTCGCACAGTGTTATATTCTTGCCTTGGAAAAGAACTGAACACCAAAGGAGGAGCCAGGCCACCACAGGCAATGCCGTACTGTGCTAGGAGTGTCTCTCCAAGGCAAGCCTGACACTACAGTCATGCAGTGACTACAGTGTCTGTGAACACGTCCCAACAAGCTTTAAACTGGCAAGCGCACTTCCTACTAATACTAGGTTAGGCTCTTATGCATTCTTGGAGGTCATGATGTTAAGCAAGGAAAACAAACTCCAGTTTTCTAATGAACTGCAAGGGTGAGTCCTGCAGAGCCTTTGCACCAGTGCTGCACTGCCAGGGCTCCTGCGCAAGCCCGACTTCAATCCTATGGGCTGCCTTCGCACTGCCCAGGCTGCAAGAACGCATTTGGTGCTTAAAACAATGAAATGAAAGGAATTCGAGGATGGGACTGTGCAAGTCACGTGCTGGTGAGAATAGGGTAATCAACACAAACATCAAGCAAAACAATTACTGTAATTATGTCAAATTTTGTTTGGGGAGTAATGGAGCCTAATGCACAAATATGACGTTATTTTCTTGCATCAGCCTGGTGGTCCAGACAGGTATATAAAACCATTCATGATTCAGAAACCTTCCAGCAGGTTCTCTTGACTTCTCCTCGGTGAACTGAGTAAGTTGGATTCTGATATAACTTCTTCCTAAAAAAAAAAAATATATATAATTTTGAAATATTTCTGTTTACTTCAGGGATAAATTTTGGATTAATATTCTGCAGTTCTGTACAATATTCAGGGGTTAATTTTCATGAAAGTCTAATTTTCCAATTATGCAGTTGGAGGAACGGATGGACTGAGTTTAACAATACATGTCAAATCTAGATAATGTTAAACACAGCTACTTCCATTACTTTACAGAAATTTAATGCATATAGCATTTAGATAATCTTAAAATATCTTAGCCAGCAATATACATCTGGCAGTGTTGCTCTGACTTTGTGGCTTCCAATTTTTATCTGATTTTGGACAGAAGTATCATGCTTAAATATTGAGATAGGCTATAAAAATACTTGAGATTCCAAGACAGCTGCAGTCACCTTTCAGACTGGAGCCGGTTATTGGGACACAGCATCTCTGTGGATGTGGCTTTACAGGGTTTCTGGTCTGACTTTGGGAATGCCTCATTTGGGACACTCTTGGGCACCTGCTGTCAGTCTGAATGGCCAGGGCTTTGCTATGCAGAAGAAATGGGAATGCAGAAAGTGTCTTTTCAAGGTGTATATCCCTTGGGAAGTTGTTTTGGGTGGTTTTGTTCTGCTTATGCAAGGCAGTGGTCTTATGCAAAAGATTCAACAGGCTGCATAAGAATATAGTATCTACTATAAATGTTTTGCACTGTATGTTGTGTCTGGTCTGGTTTTCAGCTGTCCATTTTCTCTGGCTTCTTTTCTGCTGAGGGATTTGCAGGTCAACTGAAGAACATAGAATTAGTAGATGTAGTAGAATGAAAGGGTAGGAGCCTGAAGATAATGTCTGGGTTAGTGTTTAAGGTCAGGAGAAGTTTAGGTGAATAATGGGTATTTTGGCATTGTGCCTATAAAAACAAAAGAAAAAGAAAAGCAAGAAAAATTGTCTGAATGAAACAGAGCCTCACCCAGGCCCTCTTAATGTGCAGCTCAGTTGGACAAAAAATAAGTAACCCCCTTGGCTGAAACCAGAATACATCATTTAGTCTGAAACAACAGATTAATGATCTCCCTCATTTGATGCTTTGATTTGGAATTCGGATAAGTTTGAAATGACATTCTGAAATGCAGTTTTATGACATTTTACAAATTGCCTCCCCACCTTTCCATTTCTTTCAAAAGAAACAAAGGAGGTGTAGGATTCAGCCCAGGTTTGTGAATAGTTTTACTCCCTCTGAAATGTAAATGCAGGTGACCTGCTTTCAGGTTTTTGCTGTGCTTCAGCTTTTCCCTCCTGACCTCACAAAAGACTCTCAGTTGTTTAACTTTCCAATTGAGATTGATACTAAATTTGTTGTATTAAAGTCACCTGTTACAGACTAACTACACTAAAACCATATTACTTCGTATCCTTATGGGATTCGCTGCCTCATGTACAACGTAGGGATTATATATATTTTTCTGGCTTTTGTTTGCTTAGCCTAGAGAATATGTAAACTTGGTACAATAAAACCTCTCATGTGTTTTCCATTTCTGCAATGCTTGGTGCTGTGTTACCCTAATTTAACTGAACTCCACCTCTGGAGTCCAAATTACTAGGAGAAAACAGATGTTATTTAAGCAGCAACCCCGAAGTGGTTGTTTGGTGTCTGCAGGAAAGAATCAGGTTCTGAAAGGTCATAGAGCAGAGCAGAGCAAAGCAGAACAGCATGGGTATCAACCAACTTGTGTTTCTTCAGGGCTCAAATGTTGAGTTTTATATTTGCTCCTTCCCATACCTTGCAGGTCTACATCACAGCTAAAAGATGTCCTGTGATAAAACTGTCTGCGCTGAGCCATGTTCTGTCCCATGTGATGCGAAATGCCCTGAGCCCCTTGCCACTTCCTGCAATGAGCCCTGCACCATCACCTGCCCAGACTCCCGCGTGATTATATTCCCACCTCCAGTGGTCGTGACCTTCCCAGGACCCATCCTCACCACCTACCCACAAGAAACCGTCGTGGGCTCCACAGACTCAGCTGAGCTGGCTGGTGCATTAGAGTCGGGTGTGGCAATAGGGTCAACGCAGAAAGGGACTGAGTGCTTGGAGCCCTGCATCGATCGGAGTGTCCCACAGGTTGTGGCAAAGTGTGAGCCCCAGTGCGTCCCCCAGTGTGCTCCCCAGTGCGCTCCCCAGTGTGCTCCCCAGTGCGTGCCGGAGTGTTCCTACACCTATTCCACCCGCTGGGTGCATCCTTGTCAGAGGCCCTTCTGTTAGAAGATCTTATCATCTTAGAACAGAGAGTAGTCACGGGAAAAGAACAAGCAAAGAAGTGAAAGGACATGGCATGTGATTTACAGGCACGGTTACTGGAGAGGGAAGCAACCCCCAAACCAGGGCCCTACATTTTATTCCTGTAGAATGCTTTAGCTTAGATTAATGCTTGCTTTATTCTTGTGGCTTTGCATCTTCTACCTGTGCTTTTAACTTTCTCTACCCAGTTTGACATTGACCATGGCTTTAAAACAAGGCACACATAGGGATTTGAATGTCAGACTCAGCAAGAATGAGGAAAGTGAACATCTTGGTGAAATGTGTCACACTGGAACGGGTAATTGGTTTTAGTTTTTCTTGTCGCTAGAAATATGCTCTTCCTAGTCTGCATTATTCTTTCTGCAAATGTTTAATCCACTTTGCATTTACATTAAAATGCTACTGCATCAAACCATTTGCCTTCTGAATCTCCTTTTTCCTCTGCTACTTATGTGCCATGTTCTCTTGGTGACACTCACCCTTGTATAGAGGAACAGAAGATAGCCTTGAGACTCTTTCTAGACCACCAAAACTTGATGCCCAGGTAAAATTAAGGATTTGGTTCTGCTCTGCAGGCACTTGTGCAAAACTGGGATGTCAGCTGCATAATTCAGGTTGCAGTCTGGAAAACAGTGAGCAGAAGTCTGTTTCACAGAGAAATGTGGGTCTGCATTTTATAAGTATACAACTCTAGAGTATAGCAAAATGCATATTTTTTAAAAAGCATCCTCTTCCAACTCATAACCAGTCCTATTTGGAGGATATCTTTCCCATAAACAAACTGAACTGAGCCAGATTCAAGATATTCTTCATATTTCTGCAACCAAACTTTTCTGGCCTGCTTTTGCAAGGAACTGTTTTTCACACGTGAGTGTTAACAGTCAACGTGTGGACCTGGAGGACCTGGATGTCTTGGTTAAAGACCCAAATATCTACATCTGCCCAGCTGGTGCCACCAGCGTGTCTCTCTAGGCAGACGCCATTTAGGACAGGCGTGTCCTGCTCATACCAAGCAATTTCAGATGCTGTTTTAATACTAAATATCATGTTGATTTCATTCTTCCGTAATAGCTATGTACATGTGTTTACTTATTTAAGTCATGGTCTTTTGGTGCCTAGGAAATACTATGTTATTCTTGCAATTATAGCTATCTAGAAATATTCCAAGACTTCCACAGAACAAAGGGAGTCTGAGTGCTTGACAAACATGCACTGATGTATTACACATGTAAAGTGGTATGTTAATAGAATGTTAATAGTATATTATTTGGGTTACATTCCCAAAGACTCTGTAATAACTGATTTGGAAAAAAGGTCATGATTTTACATGTTTATCTCCATATCTTCTCAGGATTTTTTTTTTCTAGTAAACAGATGATTTTATTATAAAATTGCTTTTATTTTGTTTTACGACAATAGCTTTCATGCCAATGATCAAGACATAAGGCTGTTTCCACTCGGCCCGAGTTTAAGAGAAGAGCTCATTAAATACATTTGGATCCCTCAGCCCAGCAGTTCCAGAAGTGCAAAAGCTGGGATTTTTAATACGTAAAAAAATCCAAAGCAATTTTTAAAAGACACTTGGCAGCAGGAAGGAACCCATTTTCCCATGGCTGGGACGGTCTGATGGGGCAATTAGCAAATGTCTCCATCAGAGGATTTGGAAGTTCCTCTTTATTTCCAGCTCCCTTCCCAGCCTGAGAGGGAGCTGCTCTGGAGAAGCCTGGTTTCTCCTGCAAGGGCAGGAAAAGGTTGGTGGGATTGCGGGACCCAGCTGGGATGCAGTTCTGGTCACCCAGTTCCATGCTGGGGCTGCTGCCCTCCTGTGGAATGAGCTCGGGCCGACTCGGACACTGGTGAGAAGGTAGCTCAGCAGGGACTGCAAAACCTACCTGCAAGTCTAGATGTGTGCTAAAGGCAAGTCTGGGTACATGCTCCTGACCAGGGTCATCGTGAACCAGCCACGAATGTGGACTGGATTAGCATCCCGAGTCTTTGCTGCTGATTGCATGCCCAGGAGAGCTGCTGGTACACCATGGCTTCTACAAGTCTTCATCAATGCCTGTTCATAAAGATCAGCCCAGTGATAAGCCTGTGCCAGTCCCTTAATCTCCTTTTCTGTTTACACTGTGAGACGACTCTAAGTTGGCTGCTTACCCAGCTCTTCTGCTGTTCATAATTTTTTGCCATCACTAATGTTTTATGGAAAGTAGGTAGTTATTGTGTCACTTTTTACAGAAAAGATAATTGCTGCCCTAAGTCTAAATGACTTGCTTCCATGCAATGACTTGGATTAGACTCAGCTGTTGCTATATTTTGAAAGGTCTGATGTAATTATAGTATTTCCTGAACACCACAGTTAAGTTTTAATGTTGGATTGCTCTGACATAAGTGAAATAACAGACAGTTTTGGTCTGTCAGCAAGAAAAATGTAGACAAGGAAAGAAAAAACATGGTTAGGAGGAGAACTGATTCATATTTCCCATTGATGTTGGGATACTTGGTAAGTTGCAAACTTTCAAACTAGCTTATTAAATATGAAATCTTTGGAAAATCTGGGCCCTGTGGATCCGTGGGGGGCCCCGCAAGAGCGCTGTGGGGTGAGAGTAGAAGCTTTCACTTCCCTGTCACTCCTCTTCAGGGTTACCTGGCTCTGAGCAATGCACTCGATTGCCTGTGCCTATGGTTATTCTTTAGAACAGCTACAATAAAATGCAATACAAATGCCAATACTGTGAATGTATTAAAAAAATTGACAAGTATCAACAAATATTCCATTCCGAGCAAGCAACAATTTCAAAACAGTTGTGTTTCACCACACATTCGGGAAGGAACAGTGCTCGCAATGCCTTATGTCTCATCAAGATTTAATCTTTGCACATCAATCAGCCCTGCAAATCTTCAAAGCAATACTCTTTAGTTTCCAAAACTTGAGTCAGTAAGACATGCTAATGAACCAAAAGATATAATTTTGCAATGGTAACACATAGGAGGTAGATCCTCCCATGATGCAAGTTACTATTCTCTCCCTGTAATACTTCTATGGCAACCCACAAATGTCAGTTACCAGGCTCCCAAGTGGTATAAGCAATAGATGTATGACAAATAAGAAAGCTAGAGAGACCTAACTTGAAAATATTCTTTAGAACGTGCACATCTGGAGCTGAGCACCCTCCAAAATCACATCTAACCACAACACATCATGTATATGTAGAACCAAGCCGCTTTGTGGGGAAAAAAAGAAGGCATAGTGTAGTTAATGTGGAAAAGCCAGGATGGTGACAAAGTTCGTGGTGATGGTGGTACACTTCATTGAAAAAGGCCAGGATGGAGGTCTCTGCCATGGCATTACTCATCACTGCTCACCATAAAGAATATGTTTCTGCACTGCTCCTGTTTTTCTCTTTGTTAACAAGTTTGCTTTCAGTGCATCAAAATGATCTCTAGATTATGGTGAGTCACTATGGAGATCCCTGAAGAAACATCCTGGGAAAGCCTTGGGCTTGCTCAGAACAGGCATTTCAGGAGATGTTAGCAATGATGGTGCTCTGACCACAGTGATGGTGAGGATTATTACCATCCTGGTAATCTCTGGAATAAGATGCCACAGTGCTGAGTAATCATTCCTCTCTAAAACATAACATTGGTGATGCCTCCTCCAGGAGTCTATGACTGAAAGACTTAGAATTAATGATCGTGTTATGTTAGTTAAACCAAAACTTTCTTGACTTTGTTTTGTTTTGGCAGCTTTTTATTTTTTTAAACTCCATGGGCCAAGCCACCACTGAGGCACCAAGTCAAGAGTGTGGCTGCGGCCAGGAGCCAGCACTGTCATGGAAGCAGCTGAAGTGCATGTAACTTCTGCCTAGAGGGTGCTCCAGTGTTGTACTTTGCTTCTGTCTTGCACACCTGGGGGGGCTGTGGCAGGGCATTTGCTGCTCTGACACTGTTCCTGATGGGCTGGGAAGCCCATTTACCTTCCTGGGAAGGGGATAAGGAATGGGAAAGAGTTGTGAGGCAGTCATAGATGAAGGCTCCTTGTAGTGACAGCTTGGGATCTGTCCCAGTGGTGACTCTATTCAATTCTAATTGATAGGTGTTTGGAGGACATCAGTTCTGGTTCTTAGGCTTTCTTTAGAAGCTTTTGGTGCCACACACAATTGCAGTGTCTAACTCGAGCTTCCTGTCCTTTCCAAGGCACACTGGGGGTTAGGGAAGAAGAACTGCTTGGTCTGATCTGAAAGGATGATGCACATATTCCCCATTATAAAACCAAGTTCAGTTTACCCTGGTAGCAGTCAGCAAACAGTCATCAACTCTGAACTCACCCAGAAAGCTCATCCCTAAAACTGTATTTTTCCACCAGGACCCCCAGGTCCCTGCTCTCAGGGGCCTGTAGAGGCCTCATCAACTTCCTTACCCTGATCTGGGGGCCTGTAACAGACACCCACAACAGTATCACCCTTGCCAGCCTGCCCCTTAACTTTCACCCACAGACTCTCAACTCGCTCCTCATCTGGGCCTGGACAATACTCAATACATCGTAGTCGATCTCTCACTCAGAGGAGCCTTGGTCTCAAATGAAGAAACCCTTCGGCATCATTGTCTAATATTTTTAAGGTGAGGAGAAAAGGAAACCAGAAGGCAAATATCGTGATGCAACAGAAGCTTTAATAGAAACAGTACGAGGACTTCATAGCAGCAGAACATGACAATCCAGAGAGAGTACAGAATACATTTTTAAGATTTGCTGGGCATGTGATTGTCTTCTTTTAGGGCTTCAGTTTGCAATATGATCTTCTGTGTTCATTGCATTTTGCAGCATTTTAGAGTTTGCTTTTTTAAATTATACATATATATTTTGGGGTTTTTTTTAATCCCAGACACTGTGAAACAGGGTACCTCTCAGAACCTAACCAGACCTTTAAGCAGTTTTTCCACTAGATCTCAAAAGCCATTAAACATCAGTCCATATATCAAGAAAGGTCAAAATAAACAGGATCTAACTTGCACTGGTTATTAGTCTTCTATAAACAACTTGATTTTAAACTGAGGTCTTTTCTGTACTTGTCATGTAAAAGGCCACCCAAACACAGTGTTGGGATCTTGGTAGCAGATACCTAATCCAACAGGAAGGGAAATATAGTGTCCAGGGTTGTTTCTCAGTGTGACTGAGCCTAGTACGCTGTCCCTCTGGAAGCCGTGCTCTTCTGCTCACTCATGGACTGGACTTCTCTCTGGTCCCTGCTGGGTCCAGGTCTCCGGGGAATGCTGGCACAGTTTAGCAGGGCCCAGAGCTCCCACGACTGTAACTTGTGTACCTGCGGGAATAGCAGGGATAGGAGTATTTGCCACCCCAGGAGGCACCGGACCCAAAGGACCTCTCATAGCCAAAGGAGCTGCCTATCTCCAGTGGGGCTGAAGTGCCCACAACGCTCTCCTGAGGGCAGGAGCTGAGGATGGGGCCCGGGAAGACGATGGTCACAGGTGGCGGGTAGACCACGGCACGGGAGTCCCCGCAGGAGGTGACGCAAGGCTCGTTCCAGGCATTGGCATATGGCGCGGGGCAGCTCACGTCACAGGGCGAGTAATTGCAGATCTGCCTGTAGGAAGACATCTTTCTGTCTGGAAGTGAGCCTGAAACAGAGAGGGTGAGGAGAGCACAGGTCAACGGCAACAGTGCGCGTGTATTTGCAAAGTGGAGCCCTCTTTTATTCAGACCATATGATATTCCAAAAGTGACTCTTCTATAGAGAAGTATAAAGTATGATTGCAATTAATATGCAGAAATTACGTAGATAACCTGTTAGAAGTCGTCGAGGCCTCATTAAGGACAGGTGAGGATTAACCCAGCAATATTTATTTAAAACTCTTCCTAAAATTACTGTTTTCATTTGCAAAACACTCCCAGGCATAAATAAAATCATTGAGCATTCTCTCTCTGAAACATGAAAACTGCTTTTTAAGTCCCATCCTCTCCATATAAAACCCATACCCTACAAAGCCTGCCAAGCTGAAAGAAGTGACCGAATATTTTTTAAGAAAATAACACTCTCCCAAGAATAGGCAAAGACATATTGAGTGCTCAGACATAAATACCTTAAAACTCTTATTAAAGCAGCTATGAAACTCATAGAAAATATTTAACTGAAGTCAAACTTACTCAGTTCACCACCAAAGAGAAGCCGAGAAGAGTGGTTTGAAGAGCCCTGTGCTCCCAGTGCTTTTATACAGTTTCTCGGGGCAGCTCCAGGGTCTGAGCCATGCTTCGGGCATGTGGTCCTTCCTCGTTACAAAATAAACTTTTGTGCATTTGTCACATCAATGGGTGGAGGAATCCTTGCATATTGTTTGCTGTTGAGCAATTATTAGTAGATTGGTATCACATCCATGTTGCAGCCTACAGAAATCTTTCATCTCAAAATAAGGACACCCTTAGTTTCTTCCAACTCATTGTAGAAATTAACTTCCTTCTTCTCCTTGTCCAAGCTCAAAAGCACATAACACAGAGACAGATCAGTAAAACAGGATTGCTGATTTGACAAAACAGACTCTTTAAAATTTGTTTTTTTGGAAATAATGTATTGGTTTTGTCATGCTTGGTGAAAAGGTTTTCAGATCTTTAAGGTGCAAAGGGAAATGAAACTTTGAGACCTTTATACCAATTTCGGCAAAACGCTGATCTCTCCTTTTATCCCCACTCTCTTTTTCTTCAATAGGTGAAAAAAAACCATCTACAGACTGCAGCCCTCGGGTGCTTCAGTTATGGTGATCATCCTGTTCACAGCTACAGAGAAGCAGCTGTGTGGTATGAAGACCTTTCTGATGTGTCTAGAGCCTCTTCTGAAGGGGTGGCGGAGGGAGGGGGAATGGGACTTACACGCTACAGAACTCTTCTTATCCCACTTTGTTCCTGGTGAGTATTATTATATATTGCTCTAGTTAAAAACAAAGCAAAACAGGACAAGGAAATCCTTACTTAGGAATAGCAGGGAGCAGTTAGTCTTACACACAAGTTACTCCGAAATGTACCGCTTCTAACACCACCATTGTTCCTAAACATCAAGTCGAGCCCTTTCAGACAGTGGATCCTGGTCTAGCTATGTACATGAATTTGCAATAAATAACTTTACAACTGTAAAATTGTACCCAGCTCCTCACCCAATCGCCAGATCAGAGCAGTCAAATGCTAGGGTCCTCCTTTACCTGGATTTACATTTCACGATCTTAACGGATTTATTTTTCCAAAATATTGTTTACAGCATTTAGTAATTGGAAAGCTGAATTAGATTTCACATGATCATTTCCTCTTGACAGCAAAACTCATTTAAGGAACCATGTCCCTGCATTACTGTGAGCTGAACTTCTGTGGACGTATCAGGTGGTATGGAAATAATAATTTGTCTTTGCTCTTTATTATACACAGAGACATTAACCTGGTCTTGCTTCTGAATCTACTAGGGAAACTACGACTCAGAAAACAGAAAACAACATATCGAGTCTAGACCCAGGAAGAGTAAAGATGTCCTGGTTAAGGTACAGTGATCAGGAGCGGATTTCCAGCATAGCCTTGCCAGGAATTTGGGGAGAGTGTTTAGGATGTCCTCAGTGTCCCCTGTGCGTTGGAGTGAGGACACCCTCCCCTCTGCACTTGCTGCAAGAAGCTCTCTCCACTGGGATAGTAATACTTCCTTTTACCATGCATAAAACTAGTTGGTTTCATATATTGGTTCCTGAGAGCAGTGACTGTCTCAGCTATTTTCATAGTATCTGGGCATCAACCTCATTTACATAAGCTAAGAGGTAATACAATTGTAATTATAAATAATAACACTAACAAGTACAAGACATGCCTGAGATCTCCTCACAGAGGCTCACTTAATTGCCAAGAGATGCCTGGTAAATTATTTGGTCTCTGCCTTAATCACCCTTTCCAGAAATTATCAGTAGTAATTTCTCATGTCATGTGGGAGGTACACAGGCTTCCACAGAGCGGCATTCTACCTGCTGAAGAAAATTCTTAATATAGCATGAAACTGCAAAAAAATGAAAGGTTAGCTTGGGGACAGAGAAATCAGATGAAAATTGGCTGTGGCATACATGCAAATTATGTGGTGATGTCCAAGATCAGTTTAAACAAAATTAGTTTCATGGGCAAAACCCCAAATCCCAGGAGCTACCAGATCTGTAAGGCAGTAGCAGAGTCCTCACACTGGACTCTGCAAGTCTTGCAACACATTCTCCATGGCCCTGCAAAATACCTTTGGAATTATATCCGTAAAAAGCCAGACGGGTCACAGTCAAGGTTGCCAATGCAACACTAATAGTCATCTGAATTTGGGTGTACTCTCAAAGGGATGGTGAAGGATGAGGGGCGGTGAAGGATGGCTATAATCTGGACATCTGCAATTTTTTTTTTTCTGTGTTTACAAGGAAGATACTACCTTATGGAAATGACTGTGAAAAGTGGCCATCTGCAAGTCTTTAAGATACACACTATACAATACATATCCATGCTGCCACGGCACTTAAAGGTCTGAAGATCATGCAGGGGTAAGTTGCAGTTCCTGCTACCAGAGTGAGCAGAGTAGAGTGGCAGAGCAGTGGGGCATTTTTTTGTTTCAGCTCATGCTTTGTGGGCTCCGCATCTTTAGGAGAGCAAGTGTGCACCCGGCAGAGGCTTCCTGAGCTAGGAGTGACCAGTCTCCTTCCAAAAGGAAAGCAGTGACAAGATGATGCCTGACTTGTGGTAATTGCTTCTTGTCCAAATCAGGCACTTCTGAATCATCATTTTATTTTCTTTGTTCTCACCCAATAGTTTTCTTCTTCCTCAGACTCCAGAAATGTTCTCAGTCTAAGTCCTTGCCTGGAAAACATGTTTGCTTTGTAATCATGACGGTTTCGTTGCTGCCCATTTTAACACTCTCATCCTTATTTCTCAATCTTTCAAGAGAATGCAAAATCCTTGCTTTTTCACTGCTTTATACACAACCAGTCATTTGTACAACACCCAAATGAATTGGGTAATTTTTATTGTTGATTTCTTGATGGGATTATTAAAAGACTGAGGCTAAATAATACACTCAGCCACACTTGTTGATTCAGTGGGAGAGCTGAGAGGAGCACTGCACACATAATCTTCATTCTTGTATCTCCTGCACTGCGACACTGAGTTAAGGACCCTCGTTTGGACAACCATAAGAAACAAAATTGGAAATTGTCCAGCTCCAAGGCACTGACAACCTAAATACGCATCTCCAAGATGTAACAGGAAGAAAAATGACTCTCTACACCACACGGAAGAAAAACTCGTTTACAGAAAATCAAGGCTGTGCAATCAGTACTCAAACATAACTGACACAGACTTTCTGACATGTCTCAGACCAGAAAAATAATAAGGCAGGGATAGGCTGGCTAACATAGGTTGCTGAGTTTTGATAATATTATTTCTGTACCTCTATTTCCAAATATAGTAAGTAATGAATGTTGATGCATGAAATTTTTAGGATTATTAAAGAGTATTCCCTAAATTAGGGCTGATTATCATGACAATATTTCTGTCTTGATTCTAAGCCCAGGTACATTAGCTGAGAGCTGGACATGGATTTCCATTTTTCTTGTATAAAAGTTGAGACCTATCATTAAACAGCGCACAATCCTGAACCCCCATTTTGCAGTGCTCAGTTCTGGAAATTGCAAAAGTGTCTACCATGATGACAATTTGTAGCTAACAGTCCAATGCTGAAGACAAACTTTGAATTTTAAAAGAAGGATTTACAATTGTGTTTCCAAAATCCAATTTTTCTTTCTCTATAAATGAATTGCTAGAAAAAGGTAAAAGTTTAAACTGAAATAGTAATAAAAGGATCAAACATTCTACTGTGGTTTTGGACTAAAGTCTGAGACCTCTATCTCCATCTCTGACTTAGGATTTATAATACTATGAAAAACAAACAAACACCAATATATGAAAATCTTGTATACTTTGTATATTGGTTAAGTTATATGAAAGCAACATAATTTGGGAAATTAACCTGCATATTCATAACAAATAAGGTGGGCCTCCTTCTATCCGCAATAGGGTTGTAACAAAGATGGAAGTCAGTCACACAGTTTGACCTGCATAATCTCTATGGGGTATGATGTAGATGTAAAATCATATGAGGCAGAGCTTCTTTTTTAGGAGAAACAATATCCAAAACAATTACCTTGAATGAGTGACATATGCAAAAAAAAAACACGTGTTGGGCAATTTGAGGGACAATGAGTACAAATGAGGACAAGAAGGATTCACATCCCCTGGGGCAAACCGAGAAACTGTATAAAAGCACCTGTAGCCCAGAGTGTCTTTAAACCGCTTTGATTCTCAGTTCTCTTCTGCTGTTCCACCAGGTAAGTAATTCTTCGTGGGACAGGGGAGGGATTGAACTAATGTGTCAGTTGAATTTACTTCTAAGAAATTCAGATAAGGAGCATTGTAAGAACTATTTCAAGATGTGAAACAGAGTAATAGAAAATAGACTAAATAGAGTAAAATGCATTTTGTCCTTCTCACCTGTAACTCTAAATAGATTTACCTGTGGCACTTGCCCTCTGATTGTGTTCCTTTGCTGACACTAGATTGAAAAAATGAGGGCTCCACTTTGCAGATGCACCTGCACTGTTGCCGTTGTCCCATGCTCTCCTCCCCCTTTCTGTTTCAGGCTCACTTCCAGACAGTAGGATGTCTTCCTATAGGCAGATCTGCAACTATGGCAGCTACTCGCCCTGTGACGTGAACTGCCTCGCGCCATACGCCAATGCCTGGAGCGAGCCTTGCGTCACCTCCTGCGGGGACTCCCGTGCCGTGGTCTACCCGCCACCTGTGACCATCGTCTTCCCGGGCCCCATCCTCAGCTCCTGCCCTCAGGAGAGCATTGTGGGCACTTCAGCTCCATTGGAGTTCGGCAGCTCCTTTGGGGCCGGTGCCTCCCTGGGTGGCAAGTACTCCTACTCCTGCTATTCCCGCAGGTGTGAGGTATCCCGCCCTCCTAAGTCCTGCGAGGTTTTCCAGCAGGAGAAAGACCAAAATCGCAAGCTGTGAGTGAGCAGAGCTGCATGGCTTTCAGATGGGCAGTGAGAATTGTCTGGAGCTGAGCATGCTCATCCATCCTCAGAAACAAGCCCAGACACTGTATTTCCCATTTGTATCAGATCTCTGCTCACAGTACTCTGCCTCTGTGTTCACTTTCTTTTTACTTTGCTGTTGTGTAAGTTTAACTTAATTCCTCTGTGTTGTTCCCTGCAGTATTGCTATGGTCAGATAAATTCCGTCTGTCAGTTCCAATAAAATCCTTTCTGCATCACAATATCATGGGTTTTGCTTTTATTTCTGTGCTTTCTCAAATTATAGCCCACTGATGCTAAAATAATCCTTGATGACCAGCCTCTTGCATTATTTAAGGTGTTCAAAGGAAATCCCAGGCCTTGATGTAGATTCTGAATGTTTCATAGCCATGGATTTTATACAGATATCATGGGTTTGCTGTGTTTGATAGCCTTGGAAGCCAAAAGAAAACCTGATGCAGGCATTTACCCAGTGAACATCACCTTGGCCCCCTATTTCCTGCATTCTGGTCGTGTTAATGCAACTGTCCCCCTGAGCATGATGAGCCTCAATACTTCGCAAGCCAGTGAGGCACCTGTAGAGCCCTTCTTAGCCCTTTTGGTAACAATTACATCCAAACCACCACACCATTTGTCCTAGAACACCCCATAAGGACATGGGAAAGAGGAAAGGAAAGGAAAGGAAAGGAAAGGAAAGGAAAGGAAAGGAAAGGAAAGGAAAGGAAAGGAAAGGAAAGGAAAGGAAAGGAAAGGAAAGGAAAGGAAAGGAAAGGAAAGGAAAGGAAAGGAAAGGAAAGGAAAGGAAAGGAAAGGAAAGGAAAGGAAAGGAAAGGAAAGGAAAGGAAAGGAAAGGAAAGGAAAGGAAAGGAAAGGAAAGGAAAGGAAAGGAAAGGAAAGGAAAGGAAAGGAAAGGAAAGGGAGTCAGGCACAGCTACTAAAATATCGGGGCAAGAGGAGCCTGGAAGGCACAGGCATACTTCATGATTGAGTGTATAGCAAAAGGATGTCTATTCACTCCTTGCCACAACAAGCTCACAAAGGCATTTTCCCCAAAACAGAGTAATAAATGCATCATGAGATGGTCGAAGGATTATCAGCTTTTCTCACTCCTGAAATGACAGCCAAAATCTCTGATGGTCTGACTTGTACAGACTTGAAAATGCTGCTTTCCACATGCTGAAGTGCATGAACTCCTGGCATAGCCAGGCTTAGCTAACCACATTGTTGCCACGCTTATCAGTCAAGACAAGAACATGGGCTGGTCAGAGGCAGCTCGGCGGGTCCCGGTTCAGCGGAATCTTTGAGGCCCAGAGAAGCCTTTTTTTGAGGTTTTTTCTCTCAACTGGGCACCTTTGCTCTCGACAGACCCGGCAGCTCCCAGCAACCCTTGCGGGAGCAGCTGACACGGAGCGGGCGTTACCAGCTACAGCCCGCCCCTCCTCTTGAAGGAGCCTCCTTGGGGCAGCAGCCGTCGCTGCCCGCCGGGCGCTGGAAGGAGCGGTCGGCTCGTGACGCGGGTGAGTGGCACCCACGCTGTGCTGCAGCAGCGGGTGCGGTGACTCGTGCACTGGGCTGTGGAGGTTGTCACTTTTCACTAGTTAGACTCTCACCTATTGCCACTGCCTCACACCGTTGCCAACCATGGTCTTGACCAGAAGGAGAGCTTGTCTGAAGGAGACTGTAGTAACTCAAACTGACTGTCTGCCCCAAACCATGTCTATTCAGGTTTCTGGCTGCAGGCAGTGCCAGAGCCTGCTGCTGCTGGGTGACGATGGCCAGCATCCACCTGTGTGAGGTATGAGCAGGTGCAAGATCTGCTCTACATGGTTGTGAAGCTTAAGGAGGTGTGAAAAGGAAATCAACTGGTGGAGTAACTCCCTAATGTGCCACTCAGAGAGGCTCCACGGGGTTACCCCCCATAAGGTGATGAACCCCTTGTCCTGTCAGGCAGAGGGAGAAGCCCTGAGACAGCCCCTGCCCTGTTGCTGTCGGGCAGAGGTAGGGGACAGAAAAGATGATGAGGGTTGGAAGCCAGTTCCACTTTGGAGCTGTGGGCAATCCCCTTCCCTACCTGCTTTGCTTCCCCAGGTGCCCCTCTGTAATAGGTTTGAAGCCCTGGATTTTGAAGAGGAGGTAGGTGAGGATGTGGTGCAAGACCCACCTACAAGGTCACATAGGAAGAGGCAGTTGACCCCATGCCTCAAGATCACCTTGTAGGTTGGTTGGTAGGTCGAGAGAGGTTCTCCTTCCCCTCTACTCTGCCCTGGTGAGACCACATCTGGAATGTCATGTCCAGTTGTGGCCCCTCAGTTCCAGAAGGACAGGGAACTGCTGGAGAGAGTCCAACACAGAGCAACAAAGATGCTGAAGGGAGTGGAGCATCTCCTGTGTGAGGAAAGGCGGAGGGTGCTGGGGCTCTGGAGCTGGAGGAGACTGATGGGTGACCTCATTAATGTTTACAGATATAAAAAGGATGAGTGTCAGGAGGATGGAGCCAGGCTTTTCTCGGTGGCAACCAATGATAGGACAAGGGGCAATGGGTGCAAACTGGAACACAAAAGGTTCCACTTAAATTTGAGAAGGAACTTCTTCTCAGGGAGGGTGGCAGAGTCTGGCCCAGGGAGGTTGTGGAGTCTCCTTCTCTGCAGACATTCAAACCCGCCTGGACACCTTCCTGTGGAACCTCAGCTGGGTGTTCCTGCTCCGGGGGGATTGCACTGGATGAGCTTTTGAGGTCCCTTCCAATCCCTCACATTCTGTGATTCTGTAAGGCAGTTTCATGGACTCAGAAAGTTAGATATGAAAGTACAGATAAGGAAAGTGGATTCAAGCTTCCTGTATTTCAGACCGGGGTTTCATCACTAGTTAATTTTCAGTCTTTGGGAAGTTCTCTCTGCTGCTGTGCACTATGTAATATTCTGTCTTTACTTCTCTGTGTTATATAGAATTATAGCATAATCTAATATTCCCTCTTTATTTCTTTATGGTGGGTGAAATTACCATAGTTTTGGTAAAAAACAGTGGAAAGGCAGGGAAAGTAGGAACGAACTATTAATATCCTTTTGGATTGGCAATTTAGTACTTAACACTGGTCTTGAAAGTTTTATATAAAGGTTGGGCAGTTTGTTAACACCTGGTTCCTTGTGAAGATTAAATCAGACAAACAGGCAAGCTCTACATGTTGTAAGCAAACTTTCCTGATGAATTAATCCATGGACATTATACAAACACAGTCTGAGGGAGCTTAACACTCATCTATAGATGCCTAAGATAAGGGAATAGGTTAGTTCAACTGATTTGCAGAGGCTGCATTACCCCCAAACAGAGAAGAAAGCAAACAGATGAGTGTTATTTGGATGCAATCATAAGTGTTTATTGGGAGTAGAAATATACATTTTAAGCAAAGGAAAACTACAAGATGGACTTCAGTATTTGAAGAAAAGGTTAACTTAAAAATCTGCAGCAACCTGTTCTCAGCACATTATTCTTTCTTCTTGGTTCAAGTTTCAAATGGACTGGACAAATCATAGTGTGTGGTGACATCTACGGATCTTTAGCATTAAACATGTGGGTATCAAAACAAAAATACTACCAAGAAAAAAATACATGGTCCCAAAAAAATTCGAAACATACATAGACCAGTTTCTAGTGATACTAGTGCTTTAGTGCTCTGACAGTGAGAAACAGATTTTGCATAATCAATAATTTGGTTTCTAAGAATGGAAAGGACACATTTTGAGGAAGTTGACATTAAAAGTAAATGGAGCATTAGAAGGACAAGCAGAAGAGCAGTTCCCATGGGTGCCAATCAGCACCCATAGGTTCCTACTGCTTCGGAGAGCTGTGTTCCTCAGTTCAGCTGCACATCCTGCCCTGTTGTTTCTTCTGCTGTGCACACATTCTGCCATGTTTAGCATGGCCCACGGCCCCTGTAGCACTGGCTGAATGAAGAGGAGGAGGAGAAGGAGTCCCCGTAAACAAGGGAGCCCTGCAGGCCCCTGGAGCAGCCCAGCCCCAGTGGGACTGAGGTGCCCACAAAGCTCTCCTGAGGACAGGAGCTGAGAATGGGGCCTGGGAAGACGATGGTCACAGGTGGTGGGTAGACCACAGCACGGGAGTCCCCACAGGAGGTGATGCAGGGCTGGTTCCAGGCATCAGCGATGGGCTGTGGACAGACTGGCTCGTAGGTTGCAGAGCAGCGGGAGCTGAGCTGCTGACTGGAGAAGGACATCCTTTGGGGCAGGGAGGTGAACCTGCAACACACCACAAAGCCCAAGACAACCCACTGCACAGACCACCCTGCTCCGCCTCAGCAGCAGCAGGGAGGGCACAGGCCGTGCCGTGCAGAGGTGCTCTGCTATGGCTCAGGTACTTTTTTTCCCTTTCTCTTGCACCTTCCCTGCCCTCCTTCCTCCCTCCCAGCCCAAGCCAGCTGAGAAGCTGTGCCCAAGTGCACTGGTCACTTCACCCTGAGGTCAAAGGTAAAAGCACCTGGACTGAACCCCATCTTGGCCAGATCCCTGTGATCTGTCATGCAGCTGCACTGCAGGTTGGAGAGACCTGCAGTTGCCCTGTTTGCAATGGAGAATATCAAGGAAATGATCTTCACCCAAAGTTAGGCATTCTCCCTGTTGTGGTTCAGACTGTGTGTGCAGGAATTGGCTGAAAATGTCACAAACCCACCATAGCTAAACATAAAAAAAGGTAGTGAAGAGATCAGACTTACTTGGATCAACGAGAAGGAGAAGCAAGGACCTGTGATCTGATAACCTCTGAGCCAGAGGCACTTATATACCATCTCTGGGATTGCCTGTGGGGGTTGAGACATCCTTTGAGTTTCAGGTTGGTTTTGTTACAAAACACAACACAATGCATGTCACTCTTCAGGGTTCTATGATTGTTCTGTTCATCTTTGGACAGTTATCGGTTTCTTTCAACACCCTCTAGTTTCTTCCTTAAACTTTTTGAAGCAGTTTCACTTCCTGCAGCATTTTGCTGATTTTACAAATATTACAAAAATGTAGGAAAACTACCTTATTTACGCAATTGCTCCACATACCTGATATTTTTCAGGCATTCCTTAGTATCACAAGTAGTGCAATGCACTGGGTGCTGATTTTCTTCTCTAAATCCCTGCTGATACTGAGCTGAAACATTGTAGGGCTTATACTTGGAATAAAGATGGGAGATCTACTCTGTCTGCATTGTTCCTCACCCCAGCTTCACACACCAGATCTGATATAGTGCACTAAAGCGAAGAGGGGATTTGTTTTGTGAACTCTTGCAGATCTATTCTGAAAGCCACTTCCATGTTGACAGCAACTCTATTTCAGGAGATATCTCCCACATACTCATCAGCAATTCTGATCTGAAAATGGCACCACAGTTTTTCAAGACAAGTTGAGAATATGCAAACACTTCAGCCCAAAGGCATGAATTCACCTTCTCTGCATGCATTTGAAATAATTCTGATTTACTGAGCTTCAGTCACACTATCAGCTAAGCCACAAGAGTGCAGTGCTGAGTCTTGCATTATCCCTATGAATATTTATTTCATCGTCCCAGCTAGGCTTTGTGGCCATTCTAGCAACAGAGTTTAATGTATCCACATCAACTGCAGTCATGCTTTTTGGCTCGAAGTATAGTTATGTCAAGGCATAAGTATTATTTTTGACAGTTACTCTCTTCTCATTGCATTCTCCTTCTCTCAGATGGTTCATCCACTCGTGCACTGTTATTTGACTCCTCCTAGGGTGTAGTAGACATGCCAGTACAACCTGGGTGTGCTGTGTTACCAGATGAGATAAATTCCACCCACACTGTGTGAGATGCACTCTTGGATGGATGATTCTAAATCCATCCACAATGAACATGGAAGAATCACACAGAAATGCCCAGGCATAGTAAGCACAGTTTGGATTTCAATTATGAACCCAAACAAAGGATATCACTTTGCTATTCTTGACATTTAAGACAGCCAAGAAGAGTTTTCAGTCACACTTATAAAGAAATAATCAAAAAATCAATTCATGGAAGTTTTTGTAGATACATTTGAGTGTGCTTGATATAGACAAAAATATTTTCTACTAATTTAGTAAAGGGGTTTGAAGATCATTCACATTCAATGGATCCACATGTGCCACAGCAGTACTGACCTGAAGAATCTGTGCAAAGCTAGTCCTCATGTCACACTAACTTTGCTTTTCATAGAGTTATTTGTTACTGAATATTTTGCTGTACCATATTTGCACTGGCAAAAATGGCTGTGAATGGTTTAAGTTGGTAAAGCACAGGAAACTTCCAATATATGCATAAAAACCTTAAGACAAGGATCTGGATACCACTTTGTGTGTCTCTATAATTATAAAGCATGTGGCTATAACCCTGAACATCATGAGTCAAAAGCATTAATTTTGGATGTCAGCAGTATTTATACCAGTTTGTAGCTTCCTTTGCCCTCTCAGGAGGGCAGGATGGTTAGAAGAGAGAGGCATCTCCAAGAATTGTGTGATTCACCTGTAGGTATCTGTAGGTATCTGTCGTCATTGTCATCATTGTCATCGTTGTCATTATTGTCATCAGCTGCTTTCAGACAAAGTGAAACCAGGTGTGGTTGGGGCAGGAGGAGCAGACTGGGTGCATTGTTTCCCCATAATTTCTTCTTCTCTTTGATTCTACTCTTGTTTATGCGAATCCTCTACCGTAAACTATGAGTATCTCGAAGGGTGAGGCATTGTAGGCATCACTGTGAAACAACACTGAGAGAAATCCCAAGGTAGGCTGAGAAAGAGGCTTCCTCAACCTTGCATGGGTCACCTGTACAAAGTTGCACTGCAGTATTGGTAATAGTTACCAAATACCAACAGACAAAGTGGAATATAATGAACATTTTGGAACGGAAGTCTCCAGGTTACTCAAAACCAGGCATTCAACCTTACATTTTCTAGAAGGGGATGTTTTTTTAGATGGGAAGAACTCATCTTCTTAATGACTTTTAAGCAGGAGGAGCCTGCATAATGACTGCCTTTTGCACAAAAGTTATTTCATACTGGATAAACATGTTTTGTAACCCTCACAATTAGGTGTGAAATTTCTTCCAGGACAGGTGTGGTTACAGTGCATATTTGCTGCATTCTAGCAAAGAAAGTTAAACACGGGAGTAACTCTGAAGTCTCACTACTTGTCTAAGGCTCCAATCTAATTACGTCGCCTTACACTGGTTTTATGATATTTTTCACTGTTTAAAAATAGCATCTAACAACCTGTGGGTAGAACTTCCCTTTGAATAGTCAACAGGAACTTTTAACTGAATGGCAAATCTTCACTGAAATCTGTGAATCATTTGAACATTCCCATTAATATCTCTCAATTCTTGGCAGCCCCAGTTAAAATAAATAAAAGAATAATTCTTATTTCTTCCCTGCAGTGCGACACATATCATTCAAGCCAAATATTTTTGTCCATCTCAGGCTTACACCTAAGTTCCAGGCTGCTTATAGCTGACCATGGATACTGGGCATGTTCAGCACTTCTCTTTGTTCAATAGCAACTTGGTTCCAGGCTGCTCTATTTCTTATGGAGCTGTTTTTCTAGTGATGTGATTTGCATACAACTAACATAGCTACAAAAAGGCGTTCACCCTGTCCTATGCTAGCAATGCCAAACAGGACTCTGGTGGACCAGGTATCAGACACTGCTCAGCGCTTCTGCTCCTCCCCGTGTGAAGCTGTTTTTCCTAGGAGTATCAGCCGTGCACTGGTAAACTTCACAGTGCTTGAGCAGGCTAATTCTCATGCTGCAGAAATTTGTCTGGGCAGGATCAAGCATGTGATAATAACTTCAAAGGGTTTGGAGGTGTGACTTCACTTGTAAAATTAACTGAAATTAGTTGAGGCTGCTATGAGATAGCCAGGCAACACTTCTTTCTTGTTAGGATGTGTCTGAAGGCTTTGTGTGGTTTTCATGCTTCCTCTGACTCCAGTGTACTGCGTTCTTCGAGTCACTAGGATACTGTCAGAAAACCAGTGCTTATTTGTGCAGTTATACAGAGCACTAGAGCAACCAGGTCAGGTATTTTCAAGACACACCACTATAGTGTTAATCACTACAGAAGTCCTCTTCAAGGTTTTTGTTTTCATCCTACATAGACCAGTAAAATCACACCAGTCATCTTATCAGTTCATCTTGCTGCACCTCTGCACTGTTCCTCATGCTGCAGTAAAAGGCTGCAGTCAGACATCCTTCCATGTGTGTGCTGTTAGCATACCTGGATAAAACTGCTCCACCTATGTACTTGTTATACAACAGAAAAGACACAGGTGGGAGCCAGAATTTAGAGCCCAGACTACAAATAGATCACTGTGGTATGTACTAATTGATTGATGGACTCTAATGACTTTGAATGGTGCTGGGAGACATAACACTCCACAACACCTTTGTTTGGCAAAGTGATCTGGAGAGAGTGTTCCTTGGAAAGCAGGAACTGCAAAATTTGTATTGCCGATTCTCATCTCCCAGCCTGAATTTGCATGTTATGACCATGAAGCAGGGAAAACACCAAAGGACAGTTCTTTAATTGTTCTGTACTGCTCCCAACCATCAACAGTCTGCCACTTCCGCAAATGCACAGCAGGCCAAACTTGGACTACACTTTCATGTAAGTATAATCACAAATAAACACAATAGAAGATAAGAAAACTAATTTCACTGACAGACCCAATGCACCTCAGGTCATACAAAACGCAGATATGAGATGGGAGAAACAGCGGCTGCTGTTTGTCATGACAATCTGGAAGCAGTGCTGAGACCCAATGGTTTGCTGACCACTGCATCACAGGGACCACATCTGACTGTGATGTCTCTCACAGTTCTTGTTCAGCCTTTGGAAATCTGGACTATTGAGAGCACAGCAACTCAGACTCCTCTTCCTCCTGTCAGTGAAACAAGTAATACAGAGAACAAAGGCAAAAACAAACGAAATTCCACTGTCGCATCTTGAACTATAGAGGTCGCTACACTCACTCTTGTCTAAATATGCCCTGAGCATGTATTTATATCCTAGTACAAGGTAACACTCTTGGTAAATGAGATGCAATCAGAAGTTGATTCATAAAGGTGTTGTAAACACAGCCTGAAGAATATGTCCACCCCATGCACTAAATTACAGTTCAAGACAGATACCTGTGGGAGTTAAGCCTTTCATGTCTGATTTAAATAGGTGGATTCACTAAATAGTCACTATTAGAGCCCAATGTTTTTTTATGTGGTTCAGAGTCACACCACTGGTAAATAGCCTGCAGGCACAACGGCTCAACATAACAGAACCAGAAACAGACCCTGCTGATTGCCAGCTTCCTTTCAACATTTGATTCTGGAGAAATTAGCAAAGTGACTACTTGCAGTCAGACTTCTATAAATTTTGCAATTGGAGGATCTGAACTTGAATGTTTCAGATGTTTTAAATACAACACTCTATCAGAGAAACCTGAAGAAAGGCTTTTGTAAAATCATTCTTCTTCTTTACTTAGAAAACAAATTACATAATAAACAATGTCTTGAATCTTTAGGTTGCTGTTTTTTCGGAAGTGTCAGGTTGGATGAGGTTCTGAGCAACCTCGTCTAGCGGAAGATGTCTCTACCCATGGCAGGGGGTTGGACTAGATGATCTTTTGAGGTCCCTTCCAGTCCCTAATATTCTGTGATTTTGATCATAGCAGGAGCAGAGCTGGTGGCTCAACTGAGGCTGGATTTAAAGCAGATCATGGGGCAAAGGGCAGCAGCTGAGGTCCTCAAGTGGGAGGAATGCTCCTGAGTCGGAAGGGATTTAGGTAGGTGGTGAGAGAGTGGTCAAAGAATATTGGCATGGATCTGTAGAAAGGGTTAGAGGAGTTGCAACAGGAGAAAGAGTTCTTCAGAGGTGTGCGCAATGTCTAATGGACGTCTTAGGTGAGGAATATCATGGGTGAGGTTGAAAGTTGGAACTACTGAAAATGGGAGTTTCTGTTGTGAGGTTTTTCAATGTAGGAGAAATTGAAAAACACAACAACAGTATTGAGGGTATGTACACAGGGTTATGATTTTTTTCTACCTTTCTGTCTTTTAAGCTTTCCAGGCACAGGTACAGCAGGTACTGTCGTGGCAGCTGCGGGCCCTGCTAAATCCTACCCTAGAAATATTCCCTAACTAAAGAATGAATGGTAAATGCATGACACAATCTTGATACTCAACTGAGCTCCTGAGGAAGGGGCAGAGTATCAAAAGCTTCCACTTAATACTGTGGAGTCAGAGTAGCTCCATATGTTACACTTCTCATTTCCTTATCCATTTGTCTCATCTTCCTTTCCTTGCCCATGCCAGTGGCTAAAGGTGTAACTCCACCATGGTCCCAGAGGCCACTTGCTTCTTCCTGAAATGGCCACTATCTGGGTGAAACCTGAAAGAACAATTCTCCTGAAGACATGGGAACAACCTTGCCTGCCTCTGCCTTATGTACCCTTCTCCAGCGGGTGTTTTCCATCCCTTGCAATAAAACAAGCCTGTATTCAACACCTACCCCCCTGTGTGGGCTGCAGGACTCCCTCACCCTGCATGTGGACCCCACCAACTGGGCTATGGTGGTCTCTCAGCCCCTGCAAAACCAAGCTGAGCTGCCTTTGGGGAGATCCCACGGCACTGACCATACACAGTCCCGCTGCTAAGAAACCTGTCTACGCAGCCTTTCATTGCTACTGAGTTGAAATTGTCTTCTCAGGCCTCCCCTGTGATAATTATTCTAGCTGTTAGAGTTCCAAGAGTTAGTCCATCTCTTTTTTCACTAGTTAATTTAGTGCTGGAGTTCCTGTTCTTTTTGTATCTTCCCAGACAACATATTATCATCAAACTGTGTTCAAAGACAAGGTTAAAAAAAAAAATGGCCTGAAGTTCTATCAAAGCATATTCTGAAAAGGAACAATAGGAGGAAGGTAAACAATGGGAAACAATTTCTAAGATATGAATCTGATGAACAAAGATCAAGCACTACCTTGTTTTTTTTCTTAATTACTGCTGTGATAACAGTTGCCTCAGGGAAGATTTGGCTGAGTTTGCAAGTCAGCCGGGTGAAGTAAAAAGAATATGAAAGAGTAGATTACAGAGGATTTACCTCTTACTTCACCAAGACTCTTTCAAAGAAAGTCTCTGTGTATGAATGTACAATTTCTTAATCTCAACCCTCTATCAGTGTCATGGAATAGCAAGTCTGATTTTAACAGGTGATTTCACTGCCCCCAGCCCCACGAATGTTAAGTGGATGTGCCAGATGTCTGTGTGCGGTAACTAATAACAAGTTGAAAAGAAAATTA
Organism: Patagioenas fasciata; assembly: GCF_037038585.1. Lineage (NCBI taxonomy): Eukaryota > Metazoa > Chordata > Aves > Columbiformes > Columbidae > Patagioenas > Patagioenas fasciata. Next base: position 4,757,978 of record NC_092549.1, on the reverse strand, counting down.
GTCTTGTGAATTGTGCTTTCATTTTAAGAAAATACTATTTTATGTTTACTAATTAACAAATACTTAATGAGAATACAAAAAAAAAAAAGCCATTCATTGAAAAGTTCTCCCCTCTCGGCCTGCTTCACCTTTTCTGTTCCAACACTGCCTGCCTTTGTGGCCCTGGGCTGTTTGGGAAAGGTCTGCGGGATATGCAAAGGGACTGGAGCTTGCAGGGCCCAGTAGAGTCCAGCCACTGCATGATGAGCACCTGGGGTGTGTGACTGAGACCAGATAGCTGATGTGGAGAAGAAAGGGCACAGGAAATGACTCTCTGTCTGGGCTGCTGCTTTCCATTCTCACATGGCTTGAGGTAAGGATGATGCTGCTGCTGTGAATTCCCAGTAGCTAAGCAACCAACCTCCTGGTTTGTGCTGCACCAGCCCTACACCTTCTTGGCTCAGGTACCTCTCCTGTGCTGAGCAAAGCCCTCTTTCCTCCCAGCTGCAGCTCAGGGCAGTTCCTAGGACAGCTTTGCAGAACACAGATGCCTGCTCTCTTCTCCATTCCTCTTCTGCTCAACTCCAGGATCCTCGCTCTCGTGCACAGTCTCCAAGAGGTGCTTCAGTGTAAATCATACATGACCACAGCTGAACATCTGAGCTCCTACTGCCAACTTTTCCACTGATTCTCTTGATGAGGCGGTGCCAGCACCCAATTAGATGCATGTTGTGTCAGACAGCAAGTACCTAGCCCAAGATGACAAGATTGGCAAGAGCTATTAGCACCCAGATAACATGATTACTTAGCTTCTCTTTGGGCTGGATGGCTGTTCAGGGTGAGATCACGTCTGATTGCAAAATAGTACCTAGAGATGCCCTTTCTGTCAGTGTCTAATGATTTATGTGAGTTATAGAAATGGAAGGAGTTTACTTACATTGGTTACTCAAAAACCAGTCTCAGAAAACCTCTATTTTGTTTTTTTCATTAATGGAATTAGCACATAATTTGACAGTATTCTGTTTTATGTCCTGATAAGATAGATCTGAGTGGCATTAAACAGGAGGGAACCAGACTTTAAGACTGGAAAAACAAGATGGCTTAACTGATGGGAGTAACAGTATGAACTTTAGTAATACAGTACAAAGCCAAGTACCTGCTGACTATGGAGGATAGGTCTGCTGTAGCACAGGCTATAATCAGAAAGCAGTCACACAAGAGAAAAGATTCTCTGAGTAGCCCCAAAGAGGTAATGGTAAGGTACAGGGAGATTGCATGCTCTGGAATGAAAGCATTATAAATCTCAAATGCCAGAGAATGGTGGAAATATAAGAAGAATTGTAATGCAAGAGAACACATAATCTGACTTTTACTGCCAACATGGCATTACTTCTCAAAAAGACAGAGTGATTACAAAAAAATACAAATGGCACTAATATCAAGATAATTAATCCCACATGTACCAGGGTAAGGGGTTAAATAATATTGTGGGATAAGTCCCCTTGAGTAAAGCTAAGCAACAGATGATTTGTGTTTGCTTTTGACCCTGAGAGTGTTACAAAGTCACTGAATGAGATACAGTAGAACATTTCTGGAAGTACAAAGTTTTGGAGGATGAGACAGCAGCATCATACCTTCTTATGGAAAACCATGAAGAGTAGCTGAGACACCGGTCTGTAATATATTACTGTTATGGCACAAATATATATTTGTACAACTCTTTATATTTGACTATGAACATATTTAGCAAGGAGGAACCTGTAGTTAATCAGACTGCTTCAAATTCATTGCAAAACTTAAAAAATTGAATCATTCTGCTCACAATTAGGGAAAAGAAGATTTTCCCAGAGCTGAGAGATTTTCATTTTCAGCTAGACAATGCGAAATGAGGAATTATGTCTTCTCTCACAGGTAAGATAAGATCTGTACTAATTCCTGAGGAAATATAAAGACATCAGAATTTGCCCTCCCTCTATTACCAGACAAAAAATTTGGAAAAGCATGCAGGGAGACATGACTGGAATGCAGAAGAAAATTTATTATATCCAGAGGATCAGCAGAGATGGTCAGAGAGGTGATGGACAAGACCCAGAGAGGCTGGTTGCCACGGGTGGCGGGAGGCAGGGGCATCTTCCCAAGAGCATGGCTTCTTGCTCCAGATGCCCCCTTCATGCAGCATTGCAGCTCTCAAGGACTTGATCCAGTTCCTGCCTCGTCTGACAGCTGGGAGGAGATGGTTGAGAACAGAGAGACAGAGAAGAGGGCAGGGAAGGGCTGAGGCTGTTCCAGCTGCCCAGGCAATACTGAGGCTAGGGGTACTCAACACCCTTCAGAGCCCAGTGCCTGCCAGCTCAGCCCTGTGTGGCCGATGTTGACATTAACATTTGAGCAGGAGGCAACACTGGGTGCTCTGGGGCTGGGTCTAGCAGGGGCCACAGTTGTCCCACAGCTTCCTGCTGTAGCGGGGCAAGGCGTAAGGGCTGTAGGCGGGAGAAGCGTAGTAGGGTCTGCCAAAGGTGCAGAGGCCCCCGGAGCCCTGGGTGGCCCCGGCACCGTAGAGGCCGCCCAGCCCCAGGGAGCCCCCAAAGGCGGGTGCTCCGGAGGAGCCCACCACGGCTTGCTGGGGGAAGGAGCTGAGGATGGGGCCGGGGAAGGTGACGACGACGGGGGGCGGCTGGATGAAGGCCGTCGAGTCGGGGCACTGCCGGGCGCAGAGCTCGTTGCAGCTGTCAGCGATGGGCTGGGGGACGGCGACGCTGGTTGGTGCTGGGCGCAGGTCGGAGCAAGACATCTTTGTGCGAGAGTGATGAGCCTGAAAGACACGGCCCCGAGGACAGCTGTCATGCATGCGGAGAAGAGTCCCCGACCCAGCACTGCCCTGTTCCCTTGGCTGTCCTGGAGCTGGAGGGACCAGGGCCACCCCCTTGCCGCACTGCCCACTGTTTGCCCTTTGCCCAGCCAGCCCCCCTCAGCGCCCTGCTCTCTGTAGCCCTCTCCTTGCCATCTCTCTCTGCAAGCAGAGGGCAGACGAGCCCTGGCAGAGAGCCTGTGCAGGGCCCGGCTCTGCGTGGCCTGGCCACGGGGCTCCATCCTCCTCCCGTCGTGGCTCAGCCCAGCCTGGCCGTCCAAGGCGGCTGCCAGCACGCCCGCCGCTGGCAGAGCTCTCCTAGCCAGGGATACCCCACAGCGGCCTCAGCGACAGGGGGCAGAGAGCTGCAGGCACCCACCTACCCTTTTCCTGAGCAGAGCGAGGCAGGAGCAGCGGATGGCCATGCACAGCGAGGGCAGCGCTTTTATGCCGCACCAGAGAGTGGGGGGAGGAGCTGGCCGCACTGGAGGCACGTGTCCCGCGCTGGCCGAGCCCCTGCCTTCTCCCTGCGTGGCACGGGGCTGTTTTGCTGATGTCGTTTCCTCTCCAGCCCCAACCCGCTCTATCAGCCCCTGCAATTACCCCACTCAGACGCTTGCCAGCTGCCACCTCACGGGCCCAATTAGCCCCACTGTCTTGTCATCATCTCTGTGTGAAAGAGGGCACACAGCGTGACAAAGGCTGACTGCAAGCGCCCTGCGTGCCATAGCTCTTCTGCAAGGGCTTGGTCTCGGCGTGGCCCCCTGTCTGCTTCGCAGAGCCACAGGGAAGACCAGGGTCTCCCGCACGCCAGCGACCGCGTGACGCGCACCGTGGAGCTATTATCTACAGAGGCGCGAGGTTACGAAACGCCGAATCAAAGGCACTCCTCTCGGGCACTGCCTGCTCAGCACGATGTATCACTCGCCAGCCCGACACAGCCGGCCTCCATCTGCCCGCAGGCCGTGGCCGCGGACCTCTGCAAGTCTGGGGGAGCAAGACCCCTTGTGCTCTTCCGCAACGTGCGTGCTGCAAGGAGCACAGACCCCGACCCGTGCTGAAGTGGCACGGGCTCACTCCAGGCCTGCCCCAGCCCCGCGGGCCCCTTGCAAGTCTCCTGGGAAGCCCATTGCCGGGCGATGGTGCTGGGCAGGGGCTGCCCTCGGGGTGCTGGGCAGCTGGCGGCGCCGGCTGACGCCAAAGTCCCAGCAGCCCTTGGCTGGGCTAGCCGCGCTTGCCCTCGCCGCCGGCTCGATTCACAGCAGAGCCTGGCTGTGGGCACAGGGCAGAGGTTTCCCTGCAGCAGAGCACCAGTCAGGCAGCAAGGAGCTGCACAAGCATGGCCATCTCCTGCCTTCTACATCCCCGAGCAGGGGGATGCGTGCTGTCATGTAGCCCGCAGAGCACAGAGGGCTAGAAAGCCTGGCAAGCGGTATGTGCTGGTCTGGCAAGGGGATGCTGACTCAGGGAGGGGCAGGAGGCGGCCAGCCCCATAGGTGTAGGCAGGAGGGAGTGCTGCCTCTGCTGATTGGCCCAGCTGCTACTGAGCAACAGCAGGGCCGCTATAAAAGCTCTGCCACTGCCAGGCTCTCCCAACCACTGCTCTGGCTGCCTTCTCCTCAGGGAACAGGGTAAGTCTGCGAGCGCTTGTCCTCCTGGCCCCCTGCTGCAGCCCATCCGCCTCGGGTACTCCCCTCTGCTGCTCACTTGCAATCTCTGCCCTCTTGCAGAGCACCGTTCGATCCCACGCAAAGATGTCTTGCTCTGACCTGCGCCCGGCACCAACCAGCGTCGCCGTCCCCCAGCCCATCGCTGACAGCTGCAACGAGCTGTGCGCCCGGCAGTGCCCCGACTCGACGGCCCTCATCCAGCCGCCCCCCGTCGTCGTCACCTTCCCCGGCCCCATCCTCAGCTCCTTCCCCCAGCAAGCCGTGGTGGGCTCCTCCGGAGCACCCGCCTTTGGGGGCTCCCTGGGGCTGGGCGGCCTCTACGGTGCCGGGGCCACCCAGGGCTCCGGGGGCCTCTGCACCTTTGGCAGACCCTCCTACGCTTCTCCCGCCTACAGCCCTTACGCCTTGCCCCGCTACAGCAGGAAGCTGTGGGACAACTGTGGGCCCTGCTAGACCCAGCCCCAGAGCTCCCTTGGTGCCTGGGCCCCCAGCCCAAACGCCAATGCCAACGTCAGCCACGCAGGGCTGAGCTGGCAGGCACGGGGCACTGAGGAGTGCTGAGCATCCCCAGCCCCAGACAGTGCCTGGGCAGCTGGCCGTGCCCCGCAGCCTCGGCCCTTCCCTGCCCCCTTCTCCTGCTCTCTGCTCTCCTCCCTCTCTTGCCAGCTGTCAGACGAGCTAGGACCTGGACCCCAATGGCTCTGCGGGCCTGATGGACCCCGTCCTCGGGAGCTGCAATGCTGCACGAAGGGGGCATCTGGAGCAAGAAGCCATGCTCTTGAGAAGATGCCCCTGCCTCCCGCCACCCGTGGCAACCAGCCTCTCTGGGTCTCGTCCACCACCTCTCTGACCATCTCTGCTGATCCTCTGGGCAAAATAAAGTTTTCCTGCATCCCAGTCGTGTCTCCCTCCGTCCTTGTCCCACCTAGCAAAGAGCCTGGGGGCAAGTGCCCTTCAGCAGATGGAGGGCAAATGCTGGTGCTGAGATGCCCAGAGAGGTGAGGGTGGGCGGTGCTGGGAGAGGGAGGTTGCAGGCAGCAGGCGGGGGAGAGAGAGCCTTGTGGTGGGACTTGCAGGAGTTGGGGAAAGGGCAGAGGGAAGGGAGCAGGACAGGTGCTGGCAGGACTCCTTGGCCTGGCCTTTTCCGCCTGGGAGCAGCAGCAGCAGCTCCTGCAGGTCTGGTGCTCCGCAGAAGCAGGGCAGCATCTCCGGGTGCCCACGCAGAGGAGGCTGGACAAAGATCCCGTGTTGAAGCCCACGCTTGGGCAATGGCCGTCGATTGCTGGAGAGCAGGAGAAACGGAGGCCGAGGGGCGACCTCGCTGCCCTCTGCAGCTTCGTGAGGAGGAGAATTGGATAGGGAGATGCTGCTCTCTTCTCCCTGGGATCCAGCAAGAGTCCACAGGGGAACTGTTCAAAGCTGCAGTGGGGAAGGTTTAGACTGGACATGAGGAAACATTTCTTGGCTGAGCGGGTACTCAAAAGCTGCAGCTGGTTTCCCAGAGAGGTGGTCAATGCCCCAGGCCTCTCGATGTTTAAGAGGCTTTTAGAAAATGCTGCTGATGATTCGCTTTACAGTTTGGTCATCCCTCACGAAGTCAGGCTGTTGGACTAGATGATCTTTCTAGGTCCCTTCCAATGGAAAGATCCTGTTCTACTCTCATGTCTCCTCTGGGGAGAGCCGGAGAGAGCTGGGACCTTGGCTCGCGGTGAAGAGGAGCCTCAGAGTGTTCCTCACCAAGCTGCACACGTGCCTGAATGGAAGGCATCAAGAAGATGGAGCCAGGCTCTTCTCTGAGGTGGCCAGTGCCAGGACAAGAGGCAATGGGCACCAGCTGAAAGGCAGGAGGCTCTGCCTCAACGTGCCAGGCCACTGTTTCCCTGTGAGTGAGACTGAGCAGTTGCACAGGTTTCCCCAGGAGGGGGTGGACTCCCCGTCCTCAGAGACACGCAAAAGCTCCCTGGACACGGTGCTGGGCAGCCGGCCCTGGCTGCGGCTGCTGGAGGCAGCAGCATGACAACGTGCCCTGCGAAGCTCCTGCCACACGAATCGGGCTGTGATTTCTGGGATTGAACGTCTGTAGCAGAGAAGGGAGGAGCAGCCAGTGTGTTGGTCTGTGCTGGCTGTGAGGAGGGGAAGGAGAAGAGGAAGAAAACAGGAGGAAAAGGGACGGGAGCGGGAAGGGGAGGGGAGGGGAGGGGAGGAAGAAGAGGCAGGAGAAGCCTCCCGTTTGCTTTCTCTCCAGGGCCTGGAGCAGGGCCACGGAGGAGCAAAGTGGCTGGATCCGATGCAAGCATTTTCCCCGGGGGGCTGCCAGCCCCTGGGGCAGCCAGGCTCATGCGTGCTGAGGCTGGAGGTCCGCAAATGCCACGTGTCCCACAGACAGGGGAGCAGCCTGCATTCAGGGGGGACTCTTGGAGCTCAAATGCGGGACCATGTGTGGCCAGAGCTGCAGGGGTTGTGGGGTGTCTCAAAATGACCTCAGCCTGGTCCTGTTGTGGCTGAGGGATTGCCCTGGTCTGGCTGGCGGAGGTTACGTGCACGGCAAGGGGAGCCCTGCAGCCCACACCGGGCTCTGAAAGAAGAGGAGGAGAGGCAGGTGTTGGATGCAAGACTGTTTTATTGCAGTGCAGGAAAGGAACCACTGGAGAAAGACACTGAAGGTAGAGGCAGGCAGGTTGTCCCTGGAGGCTTCGAGAGAGCTGTTCCTCCAGGCTTCCTACCCCACGCAGCGGCCATTGCAGAGACTAACGAGTGCCCTGTGGGACGATGGTAGAGTCGCGCATCTGGGCAAGGGACGGGGCGAGGAGGAGAGGCGGCATGGAGAGAGGCAGGCAAGGAGTGGAGGCGTGAGGGCGAGGTGGCCCAGGCAGCAAGGGAGCTCTGGGGCTGGGTCTAGCAGGGGCCACAGTTGTCCCACAGCTTCCTGCTGTAGCGGGGCAAGGCGTAAGGGCTGCAGGCGGGAGAAGCGTAGTAGGGTCTGCCAAAGGTGCAGAGGCCCCCGGAGCCCTGGGTGGCCCCGGCACCGTAGAGGCCGCCCAGCCCCAGGGAGCCCCCAAAGGCGGGTGCTCCGGAGGAGCCCACCACGGCTTGCTGGGGGAAGGACGTGAGGATGGGGCCGGGGAAGGTGACGACGACGGGGGGCGGCTGGATGAAGGCCGTCGAGTCGGGGCACTGCCGGGCGCACAGCTCGTTGCAGCTGTCAGCGATGGGCTGGGGGACGGCGACGCTGGTTGGTGCTGGGCGCAGGTCGGAGCAAGACATCTTTGTGCGAGAGTGATGAGCCTGAAAGACACGGCCCCGAGGACAGCTGTCATGCATGCGGAGAAGAGTCCCCGACCCAGCACTGCCCTGTTCCCTTGGCTGTCCTGGAGCTGGAGGGACCAGGGCCACCCCCTTGCTGCACTGCCCACTGTTTGCCCTTTGCCCAGCCAGCCCCCCTCAGCGCCCTGCTCTCTGTAGCCCTCTCCTTGCCATCTCTCTCTGCAAGCAGAGGGCAGACGAGCCCTGGCAGAGAGCCTGTGCAGGGCCCGGCTCTGCGTGGCCTGGCCACGGGGCTCCATCCTCCTCCCGTCGTGGCTCAGCCCAGCCTGGCCGTCCAAGGCGGCTGCCAGCACGCCCGCCGCTGGCAGAGCTCTCCTGGCCAGGGATACCCCACAGCGGCCTCAGCGACAGGGGGCAGAGAGCTGCAGGCACCCACCTACCCTTTTCCTGAGCAGAGCGAGGCAGGAGCAGCGGATGGCCATGCACAGCGAGGGCAGCGCTTTTATGCCGCACCAGAGAGTGGGGGGAGGAGCTGGCCGCACTGGAGGCACGTGTCCCGCGCTGGCCGAGCCCCTGCCTTCTCCCTGCGTGGCACGGGGCTGTTTTGCTGATGTCGTTTCCTCTCCAGCCCCAACCCGCTCTATCAGCCCCTGCAATTACTCCACTCAGACGCTTGCCAGCTGCCACCTCACGGGCCCAATTAGCCCCACTGTCTTGTCATCATCTCTGTGTGAAAGAGGGCACACGGCGTGACAAAGGCTGACTGCAAGCGCCCTGCGTGCCATAGCTCTTCTGCAAGGGCTTGGTCTCGGCGTGGCCCCCTGTCTGCTTCGCAGAGCCACAGGGAAACCAGGGTCTCCCGCACGCCAGCGACCGCGTGACGCGCACCGTGGAGCTATTATCTACAGAGGCGCGAGGTTACGAAACGCCAAATCAAAGGCACTCCTCTCGGGCACTGCCTGCTCAGCACGATGTATCACTCGCCAGCCCAACACAGCCGGCCTCCATCTGCCCGCAGGCCGTGGCCGCGGACCTCTGCAAGTCTGGGGGAGCAAGACCCTTTGTGCTCTTCCGCAACGTGCGTGCTGCAAGGAGCACAGACCCCGACCCGTGCTGAAGTGGCACGGGCTCACTCCAGGCCTGCCCCAGCCCCGCGGGCCCCTTGCAAGTCTCCTGGGAAGCCCATTGCCGGGCGATGGTGCTGGGCAGGGGCTGCCCTCGGGGTACTGGGCAGCTGGCCGGGCCGGCTGACGCCAAAGTCCCAGCAGCCCTTGGCTGGGCTGGCCGCGCTCGCCCTCGCCGCCGGCTCGATTCACAGCAGAGCCTGGCTGTGGGCACAGGGCAGAGGTTTCGCTGCAGCAGAGCACCAGTCAGGCAGCAAGGAGCTGCACAAGCATGGCCATCTCCTGCCTTCTACATCCCCGAGCAGGGGGATGCGTGCTGTCATGTAGCCCGCAGAGCACAGAGGGCTACAAGCCTGGCAAGCGGTATGTGCTGGTCTGGCAAGGGGATGCTGACTCAGGGAGGGGCAGGAGGCGGCCAGCCCCATAGGTGTAGGCAGGAGGGAGTGCTGCCTCTGCTGATTGGCCCAGCTGCTACTGAGCAACAGCAGGGCCGCTATAAAAGCTCTGCCACTGCCAGGCTCTCCCAACCACTGCTCTGGCTGCCTTCTCCTCAGGGAACAGGGTAAGTCTGCGAGCGCTTGTCCTCCTGGCCCCCTGCTGCGGCCCATCCGCCTCGGGTGCTCCCCTCTGCTGCTCACTTGCAATCTCTGCCCTCTTGCAGAGCACCGTTCGATCCCACGCAAAGATGTCTTGCTCTGACCTGCGCCCGGCACCAACCAGCGTCGCCGTCCCCCAGCCCATCGCTGACAGCTGCAACGAGCTGTGCGCCCGGCAGTGCCCCGACTCGACGGCCCTCATCCAGCCGCCCCCCGTCGTCGTCACCTTCCCCGGCCCCATCCTCAGCTCCTTCCCCCAGCAAGCCGTGGTGGGCTCCTCCGGAGCACCCGCCTTTGGGGGCTCCCTGGGGCTGGGCGGCCTCTACGGTGCCGGGGCCACCCAGGGCTCCGGGGGCCTCTGCACCTTTGGCAGACCCTCCTACGCTTCTCCCGCCTACAGCCCTTACGCCTTGCCCCGCTACAGCAGGAGGCTGTGGGACAACTGTGGGCCCTGCTAGACCCAGCCCCAGAGCTCCCTTGGTGCCTGGGCCCCCAGCCCAAACGCCAATGCCGACGTCAGCCACGCAGGGCTGAGCTGGCAGGCACGGGGCACTGAGGAGTGCTGAGCATCCCCAGCCCCAGACAGTGCCTGGGCAGCTGGCCGTGCCCCGCAGCCTCGGCCCTTCCCTGCCCCCTTCTCCTGCTCTCTGCTCTCCTCCCTCTCTTGCCAGCTGTCAGACGAGCTAGGACCTGGACCCCAATGGCTCTGCGGGCCTGATGGACCCCGTCCTCGGGAGCTGCAATGCTGCACGAAGGGGGCATCTGGAGCAAGAAGCCATGCTCTTGAGAAGATGCCCCTGCCTCCCGCCACCCGTGGCAACCAGCCTCTCTGGGTCTCGTCCACCACCTCTCTGACCATCTCTGCTGATCCTCTGGGCAAAATAAAGTTTTCCTGCATCCCAGTCGTGTCTCCCTCCGTCCTTGTCCCACCTAGCAAAGAGCCTGGGGGCAAGTGCCCTTCAGCAGATGGAGGGCAAATGCTGGTGCTGAGATGCCCAGAGAGGTGAGGGTGGGCGGTGCTGGGAGAGGGAGGTTGCAGGCAGCAGGCGGGGGAGAGAGAGCCTTGTGGTGGGACTTGCAGGAGTTGGGGAAAGGGCAGAGGGAAGGGAGCAGGACAGGTGCTGGCAGGACTCCTTGGCCTGGCCTTTTCCGCCTGGGAGCAGCAGCAGCAGCTCCTGCAGGTCTGGTGCTCCGCAGAAGCAGGGCAGCATCTCCGGGTGCCCACGCAGAGGAGGCTGGACAAAGATCCCGTGTTGAAGCCCACGCTTGGGCAATGGCCGTCGATTGCTGGAGAGCAGGAGAAACGGAGGCCGAGGGGCGACCTCGCTGCCCTCTACAGCTTCGTGAGGAGGAGAATTGGATAGGGAGATGCTGCTCTCTTCTCCCTGGGATCCAGCAAGAGTCCACAGGGGAACTGTTCAAAGCTGCAGTGGGGAAGGTTTAGACTGGACATGAGGAAACATTTCTTGGCTGAGCGGGTACTCAAAAGCTGCAGCTGGTTTCCCAGAGAGGTGGTCAATGCCCCAGGCCTCTCGATGTTTAAGAGGCTTTTAGAAAATGCTGCTGATGATTCGCTTTACAGTTTGGTCATCCCTCACGAAGTCAGGCTGTTGGACTAGATGATCTTTCTAGGTCCCTTCCAATGGAAAGATCCTGTTCTACTCTCATGTCTCCTCTGGGGAGAGCCGGAGAGAGCTGGGACCTTGGCTCGCGGTGAAGAGGAGCCTCAGAGTGTTCCTCACCAAGCTGCACACGTGCCTGAATGGAAGGCATCAAGAAGATGGAGCCAGGCTCTTCTCTGAGGTGGCCAGTGCCAGGACAAGAGGCAATGGGCACCAGCTGAAAGGCAGGAGGCTCTGCCTCAACGTGCCAGGCCACTGTTTCCCTGTGAGTGAGACTGAGCAGTTGCACAGGTTTCCCCAGGAGGGGGTGGACTCCCCGTCCTCAGAGACACGCAAAAGCTCCCTGGACACGGTGCTGGGCAGCCGGCCCTGGCTGCGGCTGCTGGAGGCAGCAGCATGACAACGTGCCCTGCGAAGCTCCTGCCACACGAATCGGGCTGTGATTTCTGGGATTGAACGTCTGTAGCAGAGAAGGGAGGAGCAGCCAGTGTGTTGGTCTGTGCTGGCTGTGAGGAGGGGAAGGAGAAGAGGAAGAAAACAGGAGGAAAAGGGACGGGAGCGGGAAGGGAAGGGGAGGGGAGGGGAGGGGAGGAAGAAGAGGCAGGAGAAGCCTCCCGTTTGCTTTCTCTCCAGGGCCTGGAGCAGGGCCACGGAGGAGCAAAGTGGCTGGATCCGATGCAAGCATTTTCCCCGGGGGGCTGCCAGCCCCTGGGGCAGCCAGGCTCATGCGTGCTGAGGCTGGAGGTCCGCAAATGCCACGTGTCCCACAGACAGGGGAGCAGCCTGCATTCAGGGGGGACTCTTGGAGCTCAAATGCGGGACCATGTGTGGCCAGAGCTGCAGGGGTTGTGGGGTGTCTCAAAATGACCTCAGCCTGGTCCTGTTGTGGCTGAGGGATTGCCCTGGTCTGGCTGGCGGAGGTTACGTGCACGGCAAGGGGAGCCCTGCAGCCCACACCGGGCTCTGAAAGAAGAGGAGGAGAGGCAGGTGTTGGATGCAAGACTGTTTTATTGCAGTGCAGGAAAGGAACCACTGGAGAAAGACACTGAAGGTAGAGGCAGGCAGGTTGTCCCTGGAGGCTTCGAGAGAGCTGTTCCTCCAGGCTTCCTACCCCACGCAGCGGCCATTGCAGAGACTAACGAGTGCCCTGTGGGACGATGGTAGAGTCGCGCATCTGGGCAAGGGACGGGGCGAGGAGGAGAGGCGGCATGGAGAGAGGCAGGCAAGGAGTGGAGGCGTGAGGCCGAGGTGGCCCAGGCAGCAAGGGAGCTCTGGGGCTGGGTCTAGCAGGGGCCACAGTTGTCCCACAGCTTCCTGCTGTAGCGGGGCAAGGCGTAAGGGCTGCAGGCGGGAGAAGCGTAGTAGGGTCTGCCAAAGGTGCAGAGGCCCCCGGAGCCCTGGGTGGCCCCGGCACCGTAGAGGCCGCCCAGCCCCAGGGAGCCCCCAAAGGCGGGTGCTCCGGAGGAGCCCACCACGGCTTGCTGGGGGAAGGACGTGAGGATGGGGCCGGGGAAGGTGACGACGACGGGGGGCGGCTGGATGAAGGCCGTCGAGTCGGGGCACTGCCGGGCGCACAGCTCGTTGCAGCTGTCAGCGATGGGCTGGGGGACGGCGACGCTGGTTGGTGCTGGGCGCAGGTCGGAGCAAGACATCTTTGTGCGAGAGTGATGAGCCTGAAAGACACGGCCCCGAGGACAGCTGTCATGCATGCGGAGAAGAGTCCCCGACCCAGCACTGCCCTGTTCCCTTGGCTGTCCTGGAGCTGGAGGGACCAGGGCCACCCCCTTGCCGCACTGCCCACTGTTTGCCCTTTGCCCAGCCAGCCCCCCTCAGCGCCCTGCTCTCTGTAGCCCTCTCCTTGCCATCTCTCTCTGCAAGCAGAGGGCAGACGAGCCCTGGCAGAGAGCCTGTGCAGGGCCCGGCTCTGCGTGGCCTGGCCACGGGGCTCCATCCTCCTCCCGTCGTGGCTCAGCCCAGCCTGGCCGTCCAAGGCGGCTGCCAGCACGCCCGCCGCTGGCAGAGCTCTCCTGGCCAGGGATACCCCACAGCGGCCTCAGCGACAGGGGGCAGAGAGCTGCAGGCACCCACCTACCCTTTTCCTGAGCAGAGCGAGGCAGGAGCAGCGGATGGCCATGCACAGCGAGGGCAGCGCTTTTATGCCGCACCAGAGAGTGGGGGGAGGAGCTGGCCGCACTGGAGGCACGTGTCCCGCGCTGGCCGAGCCCCTGCCTTCTCCCTGCGTGGCACGGGGCTGTTTTGCTGATGTCGTTTCCTCTCCAGCCCCAACCCGCTCTATCAGCCCCTGCAATTACCCCACTCAGACGCTTGCCAGCTGCCACCTCACGGGCCCAATTAGCCCCACTGTCTTGTCATCATCTCTGTGTGAAAGAGGGCACACGGCGTGACAAAGGCTGACTGCAAGCGTCCTGCGTGCCATAGCTCTTCTGCAAGGGCTTGGTCTCGGCGTGGCCCCCTGTCTGCTTCGCAGAGCCACAGGGAAGACCAGGGTCTCCCGCACGCCAGCGACCGCGTGACGCGCACCGTGGAGCTATTATCTACAGAGGCGCGAGGTTACGAAACGCCAAATCAAAGGCACTCCTCTCGGGCACTGCCTGCTCAGCACGATGTATCACTCGCCAGCCCAACACAGCCGGCCTCCATCTGCCCGCAGGCCGTGGCCGCGGACCTCTGCAAGTCTGGGGGAGCAAGACCCCTTGTGCTCTTCAGCAACGTGCGTGCTGCAAGGAGCACAGACCCCGACCCGTGCTGAAGTGGCACGGGCTCACTCCAGGCCTGCCCCAGCCCCGCGGGCCCCTTGCAAGTCTCCTGGGAAGCCCATTGCCGGGCGATGGTGCTGGGCAGGGGCTGCCCTCGGGGTGCTGGGCAGCTGGCGGCGCCGGCTGACGCCAGAGTCCCAGCAGCCCTTGGCTGGGCTAGCCGCGCTCGCCCTCGCCGCCGGCTCGATTCACAGCAGAGCCTGGCTGTGGGCACAGGGCAGAGGTTTCCCTGCAGCAGAGCACCAGTCAGGCAGCAAGGAGCTGCACAAGCATGGCCATCTCCTGCCTTCTACATCCCCGAGCAGGGGGATGCGTGCTGTCATGTAGCCCGCAGAGCACAGAGGGCTACAAGCCTGGCAAGCGGTATGTGCTGGTCTGGCAAGGGGATGCTGACTCAGGGAGGGGCAGGAGGCGGCCAGCCCCATAGGTGTAGGCAGGAGGGAGTGCTGCCTCTGCTGATTGGCCCAGCTGCTACTGAGCAACAGCAGGGCCGCTATAAAAGCTCTGCCACTGCCAGGCTCTCCCAACCACTGCTCTGGCTGCCTTCTCCTCAGGGAACAGGGTAAGTCTGCGAGCGCTTGTCCTCCTGGCCCCCTGCTGCGGCCCATCCGCCTCGGGTGCTCCCCTCTGCTGCTCACTTGCAATCTCTGCCCTCTTGCAGAGCACCGTTCGATCCCACGCAAAGATGTCTTGCTCTGACCTGCGCCCGGCACCAACCAGCGTCGCCGTCCCCCAGCCCATCGCTGACAGCTGCAACGAGCTGTGCGCCCGGCAGTGCCCCGACTCGACGGCCCTCATCCAGCCGCCCCCCGTCGTCGTCACCTTCCCCGGCCCCATCCTCAGCTCCTTCCCCCAGCAAGCCGTGGTGGGCTCCTCCGGAGCACCCGCCTTTGGGGGCTCCCTGGGGCTGGGCGGCCTCTACGGTGCCGGGGCCACCCAGGGCTCCGGGGGCCTCTGCACCTTTGGCAGACCCTCCTACGCTTCTCCCGCCTACAGCCCTTACGCCTTGCCCCGCTACAGCAGGAGGCTGTGGGACAACTGTGGGCCCTGCTAGACCCAGCCCCAGAGCTCCCTTGGTGCCTGGGCCCCCAGCCCAAACGCCAATGCCAACGTCAGCCACGCAGGGCTGAGCTGGCAGGCACGGGGCACTGAGGAGTGCTGAGCATCCCCAGCCCCAGACAGTGCCTGGGCAGCTGGCCGTGCCCCGCAGCCTCGGCCCTTCCCTGCCCCCTTCTCCTGCTCTCTGCTCTCCTCCCTCTCTTGCCAGCTGTCAGACGAGCTAGGACCTGGACCCCAATGGCTCTGCGGGCCTGATGGACCCCGTCCTCGGGAGCTGCAATGCTGCACGAAGGGGGCATCTGGAGCAAGAAGCCATGCTCTTGAGAAGATGCCCCTGCCTCCCGCCACCCGTGGCAACCAGCCTCTCTGGGTCTCGTCCACCACCTCTCTGACCATCTCTGCTGATCCTCTGGGCAAAATAAAGTTTTCCTGCATCCCAGTCGTGTCTCCCTCCGTCCTTGTCCCACCTAGCAAAGAGCCTGGGGGCAAGTGCCCTTCAGCAGATGGAGGGCAAATGCTGGTGCTGAGATGCCCAGAGAGGTGAGGGTGGGCGGTGCTGGGAGAGGGAGGTTGCAGGCAGCAGGCGGGGGAGAGAGAGCCTTGTGGTGGGACTTGCAGGAGTTGGGGAAAGGGCAGAGGGAAGGGAGCAGGACAGGTGCTGGCAGGACTCCTTGGCCTGGCCTTTTCCGCCTGGGAGCAGCAGCAGCAGCTCCTGCAGGTCTGGTGCTCCGCAGAAGCAGGGCAGCATCTCCGGGTGCCCACGCAGAGGAGGCTGGACAAAGATCCCGTGTTGAAGCCCACGCTTGGGCAATGGCCGTCGATTGCTGGAGAGCAGGAGAAACGGAGGCCGAGGGGCGACCTCGCTGCCCTCTACAGCTTCGTGAGGAGGAGAATTGGATAGGGAGATGCTGCTCTCTTCTCCCTGGGATCCAGCAAGAGTCCACAGGGGAACTGTTCAAAGCTGCAGTGGGGAAGGTTTAGACTGGACATGAGGAAACATTTCTTGGCTGAGCGGGTACTCAAAAGCTGCAGCTGGTTTCCCAGAGAGGTGGTCAATGCCCCAGGCCTCTCGATGTTTAAGAGGCTTTTAGAAAATGCTGCTGATGATTCGCTTTACAGTTTGGTCATCCCTCACGAAGTCAGGCTGTTGGACTAGATGATCTTTCTAGGTCCCTTCCAATGGAAAGATCCTGTTCTACTCTCATGTCTCCTCTGGGGAGAGCCGGAGAGAGCTGGGACCTTGGCTCGCGGTGAAGAGGAGCCTCAGAGTGTTCCTCACCAAGCTGCACACGTGCCTGAATGGAAGGCATCAAGAAGATGGAGCCAGGCTCTTCTCTGAGGTGGCCAGTGCCAGGACAAGAGGCAATGGGCACCAGCTGAAAGGCAGGAGGCTCTGCCTCAACGTGCCAGGCCACTGTTTCCCTGTGAGTGAGACTGAGCAGTTGCACAGGTTTCCCCAGGAGGGGGTGGACTCCCCGTCCTCAGAGACACGCAAAAGCTCCCTGGACACGGTGCTGGGCAGCCGGCCCTGGCTGCGGCTGCTGGAGGCAGCAGCATGACAACGTGCCCTGCGAAGCTCCTGCCACACGAATCGGGCTGTGATTTCTGGGATTGAACGTCTGTAGCAGAGAAGGGAGGAGCAGCCAGTGTGTTGGTCTGTGCTGGCTGTGAGGAGGGGAAGGAGAAGAGGAAGAAAACAGGAGGAAAAGGGACGGGAGCGGGAAGGGAAGGGGAGGGGAGGGGAGGGGAGGAAGAAGAGGCAGGAGAAGCCTCCCGTTTGCTTTCTCTCCAGGGCCTGGAGCAGGGCCACGGAGGAGCAAAGTGGCTGGATCCGATGCAAGCATTTTCCCCGGGGGGCTGCCAGCCCCTGGGGCAGCCAGGCTCATGCGTGCTGAGGCTGGAGGTCCGCAAATGCCACGTGTCCCACAGACAGGGGAGCAGCCTGCATTCAGGGGGGACTCTTGGAGCTCAAATGCGGGACCATGTGTGGCCAGAGCTGCAGGGGTTGTGGGGTGTCTCAAAATGACCTCAGCCTGGTCCTGTTGTGGCTGAGGGATTGCCCTGGTCTGGCTGGCGGAGGTTACGTGCACGGCAAGGGGAGCCCTGCAGCCCACACCGGGCTCTGAAAGAAGAGGAGGAGAGGCAGGTGTTGGATGCAAGACTGTTTTATTGCAGTGCAGGAAAGGAACCACTGGAGAAAGACACTGAAGGTAGAGGCAGGCAGGTTGTCCCTGGAGGCTTCGAGAGAGCTGTTCCTCCAGGCTTCCTACCCCACGCAGCGGCCATTGCAGAGACTAACGAGTGCCCTGTGGGACGATGGTAGAGTCGCGCATCTGGGCAAGGGACGGGGCGAGGAGGAGAGGCGGCATGGAGAGAGGCAGGCAAGGAGTGGAGGCGTGAGGCCGAGGTGGCCCAGGCAGCAAGGGAGCTCTGGGGCTGGGTCTAGCAGGGGCCACAGTTGTCCCACAGCTTCCTGCTGTAGCGGGGCAAGGCGTAAGGGCTGCAGGCGGGAGAAGCGTAGTAGGGTCTGCCAAAGGTGCAGAGGCCCCCGGAGCCCTGGGTGGCCCCGGCACCGTAGAGGCCGCCCAGCCCCAGGGAGCCCCCAAAGGCGGGTGCTCCGGAGGAGCCCACCACGGCTTGCTGGGGGAAGGACGTGAGGATGGGGCCGGGGAAGGTGACGACGACGGGGGGCGGCTGGATGAAGGCCGTCGAGTCGGGGCACTGCCGGGCGCACAGCTCGTTGCAGCTGTCAGCGATGGGCTGGGGGACGGCGACGCTGGTTGGTGCTGGGCGCAGGTCGGAGCAAGACATCTTTGTGCGAGAGTGATGAGCCTGAAAGACACGGCCCCGAGGACAGCTGTCATGCATGCGGAGAAGAGTCCCCGACCCAGCACTGCCCTGTTCCCTTGGCTGTCCTGGAGCTGGAGGGACCAGGGCCACCCCCTTGCCGCACTGCCCACTGTTTGCCCTTTGCCCAGCCAGCCCCCCTCAGCGCCCTGCTCTCTGTAGCCCTCTCCTTGCCATCTCTCTCTGCAAGCAGAGGGCAGACGAGCCCTGGCAGAGAGCCTGTGCAGGGCCCGGCTCTGCGTGGCCTGGCCACGGGGCTCCATCCTCCTCCCGTCGTGGCTCAGCCCAGCCTGGCCGTCCAAGGCGGCTGCCAGCACGCCCGCCGCTGGCAGAGCTCTCCTGGCCAGGGATACCCCACAGCGGCCTCAGCGACAGGGGGCAGAGAGCTGCAGGCACCCACCTACCCTTTTCCTGAGCAGAGCGAGGCAGGAGCAGCGGATGGCCATGCACAGCGAGGGCAGCGCTTTTATGCCGCACCAGAGAGTGGGGGGAGGAGCTGGCCGCACTGGAGGCACGTGTCCCGCGCTGGCCGAGCCCCTGCCTTCTCCCTGCGTGGCACGGGGCTGTTTTGCTGATGTCGTTTCCTCTCCAGCCCCAACCCGCTCTATCAGCCCCTGCAATTACTCCACTCAGACGCTTGCCAGCTGCCACCTCACGGGCCCAATTAGCCCCACTGTCTTGTCATCATCTCTGTGTGAAAGAGGGCACACGGCATGACAAAGGCTGACTGCAAGCGCCCTGCGTGCCATAGCTCTTCTGCAAGGGCTTGGTCTCGGCGTGGCCCCCTGTCTGCTTCGCAGAGCCACAGGGAAACCAGGGTCTCCCGCACGCCAGCGACCGCGTGACGCGCACCGTGGAGCTATTATCTACAGAGGCGCGAGGTTACGAAACGCCAAATCAAAGGCACTCCTCTCGGGCACTGCCTGCTCAGCACGATGTATCACTCGCCAGCCCAACACAGCCGGCCTCCATCTGCCCGCAGGCCGTGGCCGCGGACCTCTGCAAGTCTGGGGGAGCAAGACCCTTTGTGCTCTTCCGCAACGTGCGTGCTGCAAGGAGCACAGACCCCGACCCGTGCTGAAGTGGCACGGGCTCACTCCAGGCCTGCCCCAGCCCCGCGGGCCCCTTGCAAGTCTCCTGGGAAGCCCATTGCCGGGCGATGGTGCTGGGCAGGGGCTGCCCTCGGGGTGCTGGGCAGCTGGCGGCGCCGGCTGACGCCAAAGTCCCAGCAGCCCTTGGCTGGGCTGGCCGCGCTCGCCCTCGCCGCCGGCTCGATTCACAGCAGAGCCTGGCTGTGGGCACAGGGCAGAGGTTTCGCTGCAGCAGAGCACCAGTCAGGCAGCAAGGAGCTGCACAAGCATGGCCATCTCCTGCCTTCTACATCCCCGAGCAGGGGGATGCGTGCTGTCATGTAGCCCGCAGAGCACAGAGGGCTAGAAAGCCTGGCAAGCGGTATGTGCTGGTCTGGCAAGGGGATGCTGACTCAGGGAGGGGCAGGAGGCGGCCAGCCCCATAGGTGTAGGCAGGAGGGAGTGCTGCCTCTGCTGATTGGCCCAGCTGCTACTGAGCAACAGCAGGGCCGCTATAAAAGCTCTGCCACTGCCAGGCTCTCCCAACCACTGCTCTGGCTGCCTTCTCCTCAGGGAACAGGGTAAGTCTGCGAGCGCTTGTCCTCCTGGCCCCCTGCTGCGGCCCATCCGCCTCGGGTGCTCCCCTCTGCTGCTCACTTGCAATCTCTGCCCTCTTGCAGAGCACCGTTCGATCCCACGCAAAGATGTCTTGCTCTGACCTGCGCCCGGCACCAACCAGCGTCGCCGTCCCCCAGCCCATCGCTGACAGCTGCAACGAGCTGTGCGCCCGGCAGTGCCCCGACTCGACGGCCCTCATCCAGCCGCCCCCCGTCGTCGTCACCTTCCCCGGCCCCATCCTCAGCTCCTTCCCCCAGCAAGCCGTGGTGGGCTCCTCCGGAGCACCCGCCTTTGGGGGCTCCCTGGGGCTGGGTGGCCTCTACGGTGCCGGGGCCACCCAGGGCTCCGGGGGCCTCTGCACCTTTGGCAGACCCTCCTACGCTTCTCCCGCCTACAGCCCTTACGCCTTGCCCCGCTACAGCAGGAGGCTGTGGGACAACTGTGGGCCCTGCTAGACCCAGCCCCAGAGCTCCCTTGGTGCCTGGGCCCCCAGCCCAAACGCCAATGCCGACGTCAGCCACGCAGGGCTGAGCTGGCAGGCACGGGGCACTGAGGAGTGCTGAGCATCCCCAGCCCCAGACAGTGCCTGGGCAGCTGGCCGTGCCCCGCAGCCTCGGCCCTTCCCTGCCCCCTTCTCCTGCTCTCTGCTCTCCTCCCTCTCTTGCCAGCTGTCAGACGAGCTAGGACCTGGACCCCAATGGCTCTGCGGGCCTGATGGACCCCGTCCTCGGGAGCTGCAATGCTGCACGAAGGGGGCATCTGGAGCAAGAAGCCATGCTCTTGAGAAGATGCCCCTGCCTCCCGCCACCCGTGGCAACCAGCCTCTCTGGGTCTCGTCCACCACCTCTCTGACCATCTCTGCTGATCCTCTGGGCAAAATAAAGTTTTCCTGCATCCCAGTCGTGTCTCCCTCCGTCCTTGTCCCACCTAGCAAAGAGCCTGGGGGCAAGTGCCCTTCAGCAGATGGAGGGCAAATGCTGGTGCTGAGATGCCCAGAGAGGTGAGGGTGGGCGGTGCTGGGAGAGGGAGGTTGCAGGCAGCAGGCGGGGGAGAGAGAGCCTTGTGGTGGGACTTGCAGGAGTTGGGGAAAGGGCAGAGGGAAGGGAGCAGGACAGGTGCTGGCAGGACTCCTTGGCCTGGCCTTTTCCGCCTGGGAGCAGCAGCAGCAGCTCCTGCAGGTCTGGTGCTCCGCAGAAGCAGGGCAGCATCTCCGGGTGCCCACGCAGAGGAGGCTGGACAAAGATCCCGTGTTGAAGCCCACGCTTGGGCAATGGCCGTCGATTGCTGGAGAGCAGGAGAAACGGAGGCCGAGGGGCGACCTCGCTGCCCTCTACAGCTTCGTGAGGAGGAGAATTGGATAGGGAGATGCTGCTCTCTTCTCCCTGGGATCCAGCAAGAGTCCACAGGGGAACTGTTCAAAGCTGCAGTGGGGAAGGTTTAGACTGGACATGAGGAAACATTTCTTGGCTGAGCGGGTACTCAAAAGCTGCAGCTGGTTTCCCAGAGAGGTGGTCAATGCCCCAGGCCTCTCGATGTTTAAGAGGCTTTTAGAAAATGCTGCTGATGATTCGCTTTACAGTTTGGTCATCCCTCACGAAGTCAGGCTGTTGGACTAGATGATCTTTCTAGGTCCCTTCCAATGGAAAGATCCTGTTCTACTCTCATGTCTCCTCTGGGGAGAGCCGGAGAGAGCTGGGACCTTGGCTCGCGGTGAAGAGGAGCCTCAGAGTGTTCCTCACCAAGCTGCACACGTGCCTGAATGGAAGGCATCAAGAAGATGGAGCCAGGCTCTTCTCTGAGGTGGCCAGTGCCAGGACAAGAGGCAATGGGCACCAGCTGAAAGGCAGGAGGCTCTGCCTCAACGTGCCAGGCCACTGTTTCCCTGTGAGTGAGACTGAGCAGTTGCACAGGTTTCCCCAGGAGGGGGTGGACTCCCCGTCCTCAGAGACACGCAAAAGCTCCCTGGACACGGTGCTGGGCAGCCGGCCCTGGCTGCGGCTGCTGGAGGCAGCAGCATGACAACGTGCCCTGCGAAGCTCCTGCCACACGAATCGGGCTGTGATTTCTGGGATTGAACGTCTGTAGCAGAGAAGGGAGGAGCAGCCAGTGTGTTGGTCTGTGCTGGCTGTGAGGAGGGGAAGGAGAAGAGGAAGAAAACAGGAGGAAAAGGGACGGGAGCGGGAAGGGGAGGGGAGGGGAGGGGAGGGGAGGGGAGGGGAGGGGAGGGGAGGGGAGGGGAGGGGAGGGGAGGAAGAAGAGGCAGGAGAAGCCTCCCGTTTGCTTTCTCTCCAGGGCCTGGAGCAGGGCCACGGAGGAGCAAAGTGGCTGGATCCGATGCAAGCATTTTCCCCGGGGGGCTGCCAGCCCCTGGGGCAGCCAGGCTCATGCGTGCTGAGGCTGGAGGTCCGCAAATGCCACGTGTCCCACAGACAGGGGAGCAGCCTGCATTCAGGGGGGACTCTTGGAGCTCAAATGCGGGACCATGTGTGGCCAGAGCTGCAGGGGTTGTGGGGTGTCTCAAAATGACCTCAGCCTGGTCCTGTTGTGGCTGAGGGATTGCCCTGGTCTGGCTGGCGGAGGTTACGTGCACGGCAAGGGGAGCCCTGCAGCCCACACCGGGCTCTGAAAGAAGAGGAGGAGAGGCAGGTGTTGGATGCAAGACTGTTTTATTGCAGTGCAGGAAAGGAACCACTGGAGAAAGACACTGAAGGTAGAGGCAGGCAGGTTGTCCCTGGAGGCTTCGAGAGAGCTGTTCCTCCAGGCTTCCTACCCCACGCAGCGGCCATTGCAGAGACTAACGAGTGCCCTGTGGGACGATGGTAGAGTCGCGCATCTGGGCAAGGGACGGGGCGAGGAGGAGAGGCGGCATGGAGAGAGGCAGGCAAGGAGTGGAGGCGTGAGGGCGAGGTGGCCCAGGCAGCAAGGGAGCTCTGGGGCTGGGTCTAGCAGGGGCCACAGTTGTCCCACAGCTTCCTGCTGTAGCGGGGCAAGGCGTAAGGGCTGCAGGCGGGAGAAGCGTAGTAGGGTCTGCCAAAGGTGCAGAGGCCCCCGGAGCCCTGGGTGGCCCCGGCACCGTAGAGGCCGCCCAGCCCCAGGGAGCCCCCAAAGGCGGGTGCTCCGGAGGAGCCCACCACGGCTTGCTGGGGGAAGGACGTGAGGATGGGGCCGGGGAAGGTGACGACGACGGGGGGCGGCTGGATGAAGGCCGTCGAGTCGGGGCACTGCCGGGCGCACAGCTCGTTGCAGCTGTCAGCGATGGGCTGGGGGACGGCGACGCTGGTTGGTGCTGGGCGCAGGTCGGAGCAAGACATCTTTGTGCGAGAGTGATGAGCCTGAAAGACACGGCCCCGAGGACAGCTGTCATGCATGCGGAGAAGAGTCCCCGACCCAGCACTGCCCTGTTCCCTTGGCTGTCCTGGAGCTGGAGGGACCAGGGCCACCCCCTTGCCGCACTGCCCACTGTTTGCCCTTTGCCCAGCCAGCCCCCCTCAGCGCCCTGCTCTCTGTAGCCCTCTCCTTGCCATCTCTCTCTGCAAGCAGAGGGCAGACGAGCCCTGGCAGAGAGCCTGTGCAGGGCCCGGCTCTGCGTGGCCTGGCCACGGGGCTCCATCCTCCTCCCGTCGTGGCTCAGCCCAGCCTGGCCGTCCAAGGCGGCTGCCAGCACGCCCGCCGCTGGCAGAGCTCTCCTGGCCAGGGATACCCCACAGCGGCCTCAGCGACAGGGGGCAGAGAGCTGCAGGCACCCACCTACCCTTTTCCTGAGCAGAGCGAGGCAGGAGCAGCGGATGGCCATGCACAGCGAGGGCAGCGCTTTTATGCCGCACCAGAGAGTGGGGGGAGGAGCTGGCCGCACTGGAGGCACGTGTCCCGCGCTGGCCGAGCCCCTGCCTTCTCCCTGCGTGGCACGGGGCTGTTTTGCTGATGTCGTTTCCTCTCCAGCCCCAACCCGCTCTATCAGCCCCTGCAATTACCCCACTCAGACGCTTGCCAGCTGCCACCTCACGGGCCCAATTAGCCCCACTGTCTTGTCATCATCTCTGTGTGAAAGAGGGCACACGGCGTGACAAAGGCTGACTGCAAGCGCCCTGCGTGCCATAGCTCTTCTGCAAGGGCTTGGTCTCGGCGTGGCCCCCTGTCTGCTTCGCAGAGCCACAGGGAAGACCAGGGTCTCCCGCACGCCAGCGACCGCGTGACGCGCACCGTGGAGCTATTATCTACAGAGGCGCGAGGTTACGAAACGCCAAATCAAAGGCACTCCTCTCGGGCACTGCCTGCTCAGCACGATGTATCACTCGCCAGCCCAACACAGCCGGCCTCCATCTGCCCGCAGGCCGTGGCCGCGGACCTCTGCAAGTCTGGGGGAGCAAGACCCCTTGTGCTCTTCCGCAACGTGCGTGCTGCAAGGAGCACAGACCCCGACCCGTGCTGAAGTGGCACGGGCTCACTCCAGGCCTGCCCCAGCCCCGCGGGCCCCTTGCAAGTCTCCTGGGAAGCCCATTGCCGGGCGATGGTGCTGGGCAGGGGCTGCCCTCGGGGTGCTGGGCAGCTGGCGGCGCCGGCTGACGCCAAAGTCCCAGCAGCCCTTGGCTGGGCTGGCCGCGCTCGCCCTCGCCGCCGGCTCGATTCACAGCAGAGCCTGGCTGTGGGCACAGGGCAGAGGTTTCCCTGCAGCAGAGCACCAGTCAGGCAGCAAGGAGCTGCACAAGCATGGCCATCTCCTGCCTTCTACATCCCCGAGCAGGGGGATGCGTGCTGTCATGTAGCCCGCAGAGCACAGAGGGCTACAAGCCTGGCAAGCGGTATGTGCTGGTCTGGCAAGGGGATGCTGACTCAGGGAGGGGCAGGAGGCGGCCAGCCCCATAGGTGTAGGCAGGAGGGAGTGCTGCCTCTGCTGATTGGCCCAGCTGCTACTGAGCAACAGCAGGGCCGCTATAAAAGCTCTGCCACTGCCAGGCTCTCCCAACCACTGCTCTGGCTGCCTTCTCCTCAGGGAACAGGGTAAGTCTGCGAGCGCTTGTCCTCCTGGCCCCCTGCTGCGGCCCATCCGCCTCGGGTGCTCCCCTCTGCTGCTCACTTGCAATCTCTGCCCTCTTGCAGAGCACCGTTCGATCCCACGCAAAGATGTCTTGCTCTGACCTGCGCCCGGCACCAACCAGCGTCGCCGTCCCCCAGCCCATCGCTGACAGCTGCAACGAGCTGTGCGCCCGGCAGTGCCCCGACTCGACGGCCCTCATCCAGCCGCCCCCCGTCGTCGTCACCTTCCCCGGCCCCATCCTCAGCTCCTTCCCCCAGCAAGCCGTGGTGGGCTCCTCCGGAGCACCCGCCTTTGGGGGCTCCCTGGGGCTGGGCGGCCTCTACGGTGCCGGGGCCACCCAGGGCTCCGGGGGCCTCTGCACCTTTGGCAGACCCTCCTACGCTTCTCCCGCCTACAGCCCTTACGCCTTGCCCCGCTACAGCAGGAGGCTGTGGGACAACTGTGGGCCCTGCTAGACCCAGCCCCAGAGCTCCCTTGGTGCCTGGGCCCCCAGCCCAAACGCCAATGCCGACGTCAGCCACGCAGGGCTGAGCTGGCAGGCACGGGGCACTGAGGAGTGCTGAGCATCCCCAGCCCCAGACAGTGCCTGGGCAGCTGGCCGTGCCCCGCAGCCTCGGCCCTTCCCTGCCCCCTTCTCCTGCTCTCTGCTCTCCTCCCTCTCTTGCCAGCTGTCAGACGAGCTAGGACCTGGACCCCAATGGCTCTGCGGGCCTGATGGACCCCGTCCTCGGGAGCTGCAATGCTGCACGAAGGGGGCATCTGGAGCAAGAAGCCATGCTCTTGAGAAGATGCCCCTGCCTCCCGCCACCCGTGGCAACCAGCCTCTCTGGGTCTCGTCCACCACCTCTCTGACCATCTCTGCTGATCCTCTGGGCAAAATAAAGTTTTCCTGCATCCCAGTCGTGTCTCCCTCCGTCCTTGTCCCACCTAGCAAAGAGCCTGGGGGCAAGTGCCCTTCAGCAGATGGAGGGCAAATGCTGGTGCTGAGATGCCCAGAGAGGTGAGGGTGGGCGGTGCTGGGAGAGGGAGGTTGCAGGCAGCAGGCGGGGGAGAGAGAGAGCCTTGTGGTGGGACTTGCAGGAGTTGGGGAAAGGGCAGAGGGAAGGGAGCAGGACAGGTGCTGGCAGGACTCCTTGGCCTGGCCTTTTCCGCCTGGGAGCAGCAGCAGCAGCTCCTGCAGGTCTGGTGCTCCGCAGAAGCAGGGCAGCATCTCCGGGTGCCCACGCAGAGGAGGCTGGACAAAGATCCCGTGTTGAAGCCCACGCTTGGGCAATGGCCGTCGATTGCTGGAGAGCAGGAGAAACGGAGGCCGAGGGGCGACCTCGCTGCCCTCTACAGCTTCGTGAGGAGGAGAATTGGATAGGGAGATGCTGCTCTCTTCTCCCTGGGATCCAGCAAGAGTCCACAGGGGAACTGTTCAAAGCTGCAGTGGGGAAGGTTTAGACTGGACATGAGGAAACATTTCTTGGCTGAGCGGGTACTCAAAAGCTGCAGCTGGTTTCCCAGAGAGGTGGTCAATGCCCCAGGCCTCTCGATGTTTAAGAGGCTTTTAGAAAATGCTGCTGATGATTCGCTTTACAGTTTGGTCATCCCTCACGAAGTCAGGCTGTTGGACTAGATGATCTTTCTAGGTCCCTTCCAATGGAAAGATCCTGTTCTACTCTCATGTCTCCTCTGGGGAGAGCCGGAGAGAGCTGGGACCTTGGCTCGCGGTGAAGAGGAGCCTCAGAGTGTTCCTCACCAAGCTGCACACGTGCCTGAATGGAAGGCATCAAGAAGATGGAGCCAGGCTCTTCTCTGAGGTGGCCAGTGCCAGGACAAGAGGCAATGGGCACCAGCTGAAAGGCAGGAGGCTCTGCCTCAACGTGCCAGGCCACTGTTTCCCTGTGAGTGAGACTGAGCAGTTGCACAGGTTTCCCCAGGAGGGGGTGGACTCCCCGTCCTCAGAGACACGCAAAAGCTCCCTGGACACGGTGCTGGGCAGCCGGCCCTGGCTGCGGCTGCTGGAGGCAGCAGCATGACAACGTGCCCTGCGAAGCTCCTGCCACACGAATCGGGCTGTGATTTCTGGGATTGAACGTCTGTAGCAGAGAAGGGAGGAGCAGCCAGTGTGTTGGTCTGTGCTGGCTGTGAGGAGGGGAAGGAGAAGAGGAAGAAAACAGGAGGAAAAGGGACGGGAGCGGGAAGGGAAGGGGAGGGGAGGGGAGGGGAGGAAGAAGAGGCAGGAGAAGCCTCCCGTTTGCTTTCTCTCCAGGGCCTGGAGCAGGGCCACGGAGGAGCAAAGTGGCTGGATCCGATGCAAGCATTTTCCCCGGGGGGCTGCCAGCCCCTGGGGCAGCCAGGCTCATGCGTGCTGAGGCTGGAGGTCCGCAAATGCCACGTGTCCCACAGACAGGGGAGCAGCCTGCATTCAGGGGGGACTCTTGGAGCTCAAATGCGGGACCATGTGTGGCCAGAGCTGCAGGGGTTGTGGGGTGTCTCAAAATGACCTCAGCCTGGTCCTGTTGTGGCTGAGGGATTGCCCTGGTCTGGCTGGCGGAGGTTACGTGCACGGCAAGGGGAGCCCTGCAGCCCACACCGGGCTCTGAAAGAAGAGGAGGAGAGGCAGGTGTTGGATGCAAGACTGTTTTATTGCAGTGCAGGAAAGGAACCACTGGAGAAAGACACTGAAGGTAGAGGCAGGCAGGTTGTCCCTGGAGGCTTCGAGAGAGCTGTTCCTCCAGGCTTCCTACCCCACGCAGCGGCCATTGCAGAGACTAACGAGTGCCCTGTGGGACGATGGTAGAGTCGCGCATCTGGGCAAGGGACGGGGCGAGGAGGAGAGGCGGCATGGAGAGAGGCAGGCAAGGAGTGGAGGCGTGAGGCCGAGGTGGCCCAGGCAGCAAGGGAGCTCTGGGGCTGGGTCTAGCAGGGGCCACAGTTGTCCCACAGCTTCCTGCTGTAGCGGGGCAAGGCGTAAGGGCTGCAGGCGGGAGAAGCGTAGTAGGGTCTGCCAAAGGTGCAGAGGCCCCCGGAGCCCTGGGTGGCCCCGGCACCGTAGAGGCCGCCCAGCCCCAGGGAGCCCCCAAAGGCGGGTGCTCCGGAGGAGCCCACCACGGCTTGCTGGGGGAAGGACGTGAGGATGGGGCCGGGGAAGGTGACGACGACGGGGGGCGGCTGGATGAAGGCCGTCGAGTCGGGGCACTGCCGGGCGCACAGCTCGTTGC
The DNA here is from genome assembly GCF_037038585.1 of Patagioenas fasciata. Lineage (NCBI taxonomy): Eukaryota > Metazoa > Chordata > Aves > Columbiformes > Columbidae > Patagioenas > Patagioenas fasciata. Next base: position 4,730,263 of record NC_092549.1, on the reverse strand, counting down.
AGCTGTCAGCGATGGGCTGGGGGACGGCGACGCTGGTTGGTGCTGGGCGCAGGTCGGAGCAAGACATCTTTGTGCGAGAGTGATGAGCCTGAAAGACACGGCCCCGAGGACAGCTGTCATGCATGCGGAGAAGAGTCCCCGACCCAGCACTGCCCTGTTCCCTTGGCTGTCCTGGAGCTGGAGGGACCAGGGCCACCCCCTTGCCGCACTGCCCACTGTTTGCCCTTTGCCCAGCCAGCCCCCCTCAGCGCCCTGCTCTCTGTAGCCCTCTCCTTGCCATCTCTCTCTGCAAGCAGAGGGCAGACGAGCCCTGGCAGAGAGCCTGTGCAGGGCCCGGCTCTGCGTGGCCTGGCCACGGGGCTCCATCCTCCTCCCGTCGTGGCTCAGCCCAGCCTGGCCGTCCAAGGCGGCTGCCAGCACGCCCGCCGCTGGCAGAGCTCTCCTGGCCAGGGATACCCCACAGCGGCCTCAGCGACAGGGGGCAGAGAGCTGCAGGCACCCACCTACCCTTTTCCTGAGCAGAGCGAGGCAGGAGCAGCGGATGGCCATGCACAGCGAGGGCAGCGCTTTTATGCCGCACCAGAGAGTGGGGGGAGGAGCTGGCCGCACTGGAGGCACGTGTCCCGCGCTGGCCGAGCCCCTGCCTTCTCCCTGCGTGGCACGGGGCTGTTTTGCTGATGTCGTTTCCTCTCCAGCCCCAACCCGCTCTATCAGCCCCTGCAATTACCCCACTCAGACGCTTGCCAGCTGCCACCTCACGGGCCCAATTAGCCCCACTGTCTTGTCATCATCTCTGTGTGAAAGAGGGCACACGGCGTGACAAAGGCTGACTGCAAGCGCCCTGCGTGCCATAGCTCTTCTGCAAGGGCTTGGTCTCGGCGTGGCCCCCTGTCTGCTTCGCAGAGCCACAGGGAAGACCAGGGTCTCCCGCACGCCAGCGACCGCGTGACGCGCACCGTGGAGCTATTATCTACAGAGGCGCGAGGTTACGAAACGCCAAATCAAAGGCACTCCTCTCGGGCACTGCCTGCTCAGCACGATGTATCACTCGCCAGCCCAACACAGCCGGCCTCCATCTGCCCGCAGGCCGTGGCCGCGGACCTCTGCAAGTCTGGGGGAGCAAGACCCCTTGTGCTCTTCAGCAACGTGCGTGCTGCAAGGAGCACAGACCCCGACCCGTGCTGAAGTGGCACGGGCTCACTCCAGGCCTGCCCCAGCCCCGCGGGCCCCTTGCAAGTCTCCTGGGAAGCCCATTGCCGGGCGATGGTGCTGGGCAGGGGCTGCCCTCGGGGTGCTGGGCAGCTGGCGGCGCCGGCTGACGCCAGAGTCCCAGCAGCCCTTGGCTGGGCTAGCCGCGCTCGCCCTCGCCGCCAGCTCGATTCACAGCAGAGCCTGGCTGTGGGCACAGGGCAGAGGTTTCCCTGCAGCAGAGCACCAGTCAGGCAGCAAGGAGCTGCACAAGCATGGCCATCTCCTGCCTTCTACATCCCCGAGCAGGGGGATGCGTGCTGTCATGTAGCCCGCAGAGCACAGAGGGCTACAAGCCTGGCAAGCGGTATGTGCTGGTCTGGCAAGGGGATGCTGACTCAGGGAGGGGCAGGAGGCGGCCAGCCCCATAGGTGTAGGCAGGAGGGAGTGCTGCCTCTGCTGATTGGCCCAGCTGCTACTGAGCAACAGCAGGGCCGCTATAAAAGCTCTGCCACTGCCAGGCTCTCCCAACCACTGCTCTGGCTGCCTTCTCCTCAGGGAACAGGGTAAGTCTGCGAGCGCTTGTCCTCCTGGCCCCCTGCTGCGGCCCATCCGCCTCGGGTGCTCCCCTCTGCTGCTCACTTGCAATCTCTGCCCTCTTGCAGAGCACCGTTCGATCCCACGCAAAGATGTCTTGCTCTGACCTGCGCCCGGCACCAACCAGCGTCGCCGTCCCCCAGCCCATCGCTGACAGCTGCAACGAGCTGTGCGCCCGGCAGTGCCCCGACTCGACGGCCCTCATCCAGCCGCCCCCCGTCGTCGTCACCTTCCCCGGCCCCATCCTCAGCTCCTTCCCCCAGCAAGCCGTGGTGGGCTCCTCCGGAGCACCCGCCTTTGGGGGCTCCCTGGGGCTGGGCGGCCTCTACGGTGCCGGGGCCACCCAGGGCTCCGGGGGCCTCTGCACCTTTGGCAGACCCTCCTACGCTTCTCCCGCCTACAGCCCTTACGCCTTGCCCCGCTACAGCAGGAGGCTGTGGGACAACTGTGGGCCCTGCTAGACCCAGCCCCAGAGCTCCCTTGGTGCCTGGGCCCCCAGCCCAAACGCCAATGCCGACGTCAGCCACGCAGGGCTGAGCTGGCAGGCACGGGGCACTGAGGAGTGCTGAGCATCCCCAGCCCCAGACAGTGCCTGGGCAGCTGGCCGTGCCCCGCAGCCTCGGCCCTTCCCTGCCCCCTTCTCCTGCTCTCTGCTCTCCTCCCTCTCTTGCCAGCTGTCAGACGAGCTAGGACCTGGACCCCAATGGCTCTGCGGGCCTGATGGACCCCGTCCTCGGGAGCTGCAATGCTGCACGAAGGGGGCATCTGGAGCAAGAAGCCATGCTCTTGAGAAGATGCCCCTGCCTCCCGCCACCCGTGGCAACCAGCCTCTCTGGGTCTCGTCCACCACCTCTCTGACCATCTCTGCTGATCCTCTGGGCAAAATAAAGTTTTCCTGCATCCCAGTCGTGTCTCCCTCCGTCCTTGTCCCACCTAGCAAAGAGCCTGGGGGCAAGTGCCCTTCAGCAGATGGAGGGCAAATGCTGGTGCTGAGATGCCCAGAGAGGAGAGGGTGGGCGGTGCTGGGAGAGGGAGGTTGCAGGCAGCAGGCGGGGGAGAGAGAGCCTTGTGGTGGGACTTGCAGGAGTTGGGGAAAGGGCAGAGGGAAGGGAGCAGGACAGGTGCTGGCAGGACTCCTTGGCCTGGCCTTTTCCGCCTGGGAGCAGCAGCAGCAGCTCCTGCAGGTCTGGTGCTCCGCAGAAGCAGGGCAGCATCTCCGGGTGCCCACGCAGAGGAGGCTGGACAAAGATCCCGTGTTGAAGCCCACGCTTGGGCAATGGCCGTCGATTGCTGGAGAGCAGGAGAAACGGAGGCCGAGGGGCGACCTCGCTGCCCTCTACAGCTTCGTGAGGAGGAGAATTGGATAGGGAGATGCTGCTCTCTTCTCCCTGGGATCCAGCAAGAGTCCACAGGGGAACTGTTCAAAGCTGCAGTGGGGAAGGTTTAGACTGGACATGAGGAAACATTTCTTGGCTGAGCGGGTACTCAAAAGCTGCAGCTGGTTTCCCAGAGAGGTGGTCAATGCCCCAGGCCTCTCGATGTTTAAGAGGCTTTTAGAAAATGCTGCTGATGATTCGCTTTACAGTTTGGTCATCCCTCACGAAGTCAGGCTGTTGGACTAGATGATCTTTCTAGGTCCCTTCCAATGGAAAGATCCTGTTCTACTCTCATGTCTCCTCTGGGGAGAGCCGGAGAGAGCTGGGACCTTGGCTCGCGGTGAAGAGGAGCCTCAGAGTGTTCCTCACCAAGCTGCACACGTGCCTGAATGGAAGGCATCAAGAAGATGGAGCCAGGCTCTTCTCTGAGGTGGCCAGTGCCAGGACAAGAGGCAATGGGCACCAGCTGAAAGGCAGGAGGCTCTGCCTCAACGTGCCAGGCCACTGTTTCCCTGTGAGTGAGACTGAGCAGTTGCACAGGTTTCCCCAGGAGGGGGTGGACTCCCCGTCCTCAGAGACACGCAAAAGCTCCCTGGACACGGTGCTGGGCAGCCGGCCCTGGCTGCGGCTGCTGGAGGCAGCAGCATGACAACGTGCCCTGCGAAGCTCCTGCCACACGAATCGGGCTGTGATTTCTGGGATTGAACGTCTGTAGCAGAGAAGGGAGGAGCAGCCAGTGTGTTGGTCTGTGCTGGCTGTGAGGAGGGGAAGGAGAAGAGGAAGAAAACAGGAGGAAAAGGGACGGGAGCGGGAAGGGAAGGGGAGGGGAGGGGAGGGGAGGAAGAAGAGGCAGGAGAAGCCTCCCGTTTGCTTTCTCTCCAGGGCCTGGAGCAGGGCCACGGAGGAGCAAAGTGGCTGGATCCGATGCAAGCATTTTCCCCGGGGGGCTGCCAGCCCCTGGGGCAGCCAGGCTCATGCGTGCTGAGGCTGGAGGTCCGCAAATGCCACGTGTCCCACAGACAGGGGAGCAGCCTGCATTCAGGGGGGACTCTTGGAGCTCAAATGCGGGACCATGTGTGGCCAGAGCTGCAGGGGTTGTGGGGTGTCTCAAAATGACCTCAGCCTGGTCCTGTTGTGGCTGAGGGATTGCCCTGGTCTGGCTGGCGGAGGTTACGTGCACGGCAAGGGGAGCCCTGCAGCCCACACCGGGCTCTGAAAGAAGAGGAGGAGAGGCAGGTGTTGGATGCAAGACTGTTTTATTGCAGTGCAGGAAAGGAACCACTGGAGAAAGACACTGAAGGTAGAGGCAGGCAGGTTGTCCCTGGAGGCTTCGAGAGAGCTGTTCCTCCAGGCTTCCTACCCCACGCAGCGGCCATTGCAGAGACTAACGAGTGCCCTGTGGGACGATGGTAGAGTCGCGCATCTGGGCAAGGGACGGGGCGAGGAGGAGAGGCGGCATGGAGAGAGGCAGGCAAGGAGTGGAGGCGTGAGGCCGAGGTGGCCCAGGCAGCAAGGGAGCTCTGGGGCTGGGTCTAGCAGGGGCCACAGTTGTCCCACAGCTTCCTGCTGTAGCGGGGCAAGGCGTAAGGGCTGCAGGCGGGAGAAGCGTAGTAGGGTCTGCCAAAGGTGCAGAGGCCCCCGGAGCCCTGGGTGGCCCCGGCACCGTAGAGGCCGCCCAGCCCCAGGGAGCCCCCAAAGGCGGGTGCTCCGGAGGAGCCCACCACGGCTTGCTGGGGGAAGGACGTGAGGATGGGGCCGGGGAAGGTGACGACGACGGGGGGCGGCTGGATGAAGGCCGTCGAGTCGGGGCACTGCCGGGCGCACAGCTCGTTGCAGCTGTCAGCGATGGGCTGGGGGACGGCGACGCTGGTTGGTGCTGGGCGCAGGTCGGAGCAAGACATCTTTGTGCGAGAGTGATGAGCCTGAAAGACACGGCCCCGAGGACAGCTGTCATGCATGCGGAGAAGAGTCCCCGACCCAGCACTGCCCTGTTCCCTTGGCTGTCCTGGAGCTGGAGGGACCAGGGCCACCCCCTTGCCGCACTGCCCACTGTTTGCCCTTTGCCCAGCCAGCCCCCCTCAGCGCCCTGCTCTCTGTAGCCCTCTCCTTGCCATCTCTCTCTGCAAGCAGAGGGCAGACGAGCCCTGGCAGAGAGCCTGTGCAGGGCCCGGCTCTGCGTGGCCTGGCCACGGGGCTCCATCCTCCTCCCGTCGTGGCTCAGCCCAGCCTGGCCGTCCAAGGCGGCTGCCAGCACGCCCGCCGCTGGCAGAGCTCTCCTGGCCAGGGATACCCCACAGCGGCCTCAGCGACAGGGGGCAGAGAGCTGCAGGCACCCACCTACCCTTTTCCTGAGCAGAGCGAGGCAGGAGCAGCGGATGGCCATGCACAGCGAGGGCAGCGCTTTTATGCCGCACCAGAGAGTGGGGGGAGGAGCTGGCCGCACTGGAGGCACGTGTCCCGCGCTGGCCGAGCCCCTGCCTTCTCCCTGCGTGGCACGGGGCTGTTTTGCTGATGTCGTTTCCTCTCCAGCCCCAACCCGCTCTATCAGCCCCTGCAATTACCCCACTCAGACGCTTGCCAGCTGCCACCTCACGGGCCCAATTAGCCCCACTGTCTTGTCATCATCTCTGTGTGAAAGAGGGCACACGGCGTGACAAAGGCTGACTGCAAGCGCCCTGCGTGCCATAGCTCTTCTGCAAGGGCTTGGTCTCGGCGTGGCCCCCTGTCTGCTTCGCAGAGCCACAGGGAAGACCAGGGTCTCCCGCACGCCAGCGACCGCGTGACGCGCACCGTGGAGCTATTATCTACAGAGGCGCGAGGTTACGAAACGCCAAATCAAAGGCACTCCTCTCGGGCACTGCCTGCTCAGCACGATGTATCACTCGCCAGCCCAACACAGCCGGCCTCCATCTGCCCGCAGGCCGTGGCCGCGGACCTCTGCAAGTCTGGGGGAGCAAGACCCCTTGTGCTCTTCCGCAACGTGCGTGCTGCAAGGAGCACAGACCCCGACCCGTGCTGAAGTGGCACGGGCTCACTCCAGGCCTGCCCCAGCCCCGCGGGCCCCTTGCAAGTCTCCTGGGAAGCCCATTGCCGGGCGATGGTGCTGGGCAGGGGCTGCCCTCGGGGTGCTGGGCAGCTGGCGGCGCCGGCTGACGCCAAAGTCCCAGCAGCCCTTGGCTGGGCTGGCCGCGCTCGCCCTCGCCGCCGGCTCGATTCACAGCAGAGCCTGGCTGTGGGCACAGGGCAGAGGTTTCCCTGCAGCAGAGCACCAGTCAGGCAGCAAGGAGCTGCACAAGCATGGCCATCTCCTGCCTTCTACATCCCCGAGCAGGGGGATGCGTGCTGTCATGTAGCCCGCAGAGCACAGAGGGCTACAAGCCTGGCAAGCGGTATGTGCTGGTCTGGCAAGGGGATGCTGACTCAGGGAGGGGCAGGAGGCGGCCAGCCCCATAGGTGTAGGCAGGAGGGAGTGCTGCCTCTGCTGATTGGCCCAGCTGCTACTGAGCAACAGCAGGGCCGCTATAAAAGCTCTGCCACTGCCAGGCTCTCCCAACCACTGCTCTGGCTGCCTTCTCCTCAGGGAACAGGGTAAGTCTGCGAGCGCTTGTCCTCCTGGCCCCCTGCTGCGGCCCATCCGCCTCGGGTGCTCCCCTCTGCTGCTCACTTGCAATCTCTGCCCTCTTGCAGAGCACCGTTCGATCCCACGCAAAGATGTCTTGCTCTGACCTGCGCCCGGCACCAACCAGCGTCGCCGTCCCCCAGCCCATCGCTGACAGCTGCAACGAGCTGTGCGCCCGGCAGTGCCCCGACTCGACGGCCCTCATCCAGCCGCCCCCCGTCGTCGTCACCTTCCCCGGCCCCATCCTCAGCTCCTTCCCCCAGCAAGCCGTGGTGGGCTCCTCCGGAGCACCCGCCTTTGGGGGCTCCCTGGGGCTGGGCGGCCTCTACGGTGCCGGGGCCACCCAGGGCTCCGGGGGCCTCTGCACCTTTGGCAGACCCTCCTACGCTTCTCCCGCCTACAGCCCTTACGCCTTGCCCCGCTACAGCAGGAGGCTGTGGGACAACTGTGGGCCCTGCTAGACCCAGCCCCAGAGCTCCCTTGGTGCCTGGGCCCCCAGCCCAAACGCCAATGCCAACGTCAGCCACGCAGGGCTGAGCTGGCAGGCACGGGGCACTGAGGAGTGCTGAGCATCCCCAGCCCCAGACAGTGCCTGGGCAGCTGGCCGTGCCCCGCAGCCTCGGCCCTTCCCTGCCCCCTTCTCCTGCTCTCTGCTCTCCTCCCTCTCTTGCCAGCTGTCAGACGAGCTAGGACCTGGACCCCAATGGCTCTGCGGGCCTGATGGACCCCGTCCTCGGGAGCTGCAATGCTGCACGAAGGGGGCATCTGGAGCAAGAAGCCATGCTCTTGAGAAGATGCCCCTGCCTCCCGCCACCCGTGGCAACCAGCCTCTCTGGGTCTCGTCCACCACCTCTCTGACCATCTCTGCTGATCCTCTGGGCAAAATAAAGTTTTCCTGCATCCCAGTCGTGTCTCCCTCCGTCCTTGTCCCACCTAGCAAAGAGCCTGGGGGCAAGTGCCCTTCAGCAGATGGAGGGCAAATGCTGGTGCTGAGATGCCCAGAGAGGTGAGGGTGGGCGGTGCTGGGAGAGGGAGGTTGCAGGCAGCAGGCGGGGGAGAGAGAGCCTTGTGGTGGGACTTGCAGGAGTTGGGGAAAGGGCAGAGGGAAGGGAGCAGGACAGGTGCTGGCAGGATTCCTTGGCCTGGCCTTTTCCGCCTGGGAGCAGCAGCAGCTCCTGCAGGTCTGGTGCTCCGCAGAAGCAGGGCAGCATCTCCGGGTGCCCACGCAGAGGAGGCTGGACAAAGATCCCGTGTTGAAGCCCACGCTTGGGCAATGGCCGTCGATTGCTGGAGAGCAGGAGAAACGGAGGCCGAGGGGCGACCTCGCTGCCCTCTACAGCTTCGTGAGGAGGAGAATTGGATAGGGAGATGCTGCTCTCTTCTCCCTGGGATCCAGCAAGAGTCCACAGGGGAACTGTTCAAAGCTGCAGTGGGGAAGGTTTAGACTGGACATGAGGAAACATTTCTTGGCTGAGCGGGTACTCAAAAGCTGAGTGGTGCATGCTGTCATGTAGCCCGCAGAGCACAGAGGGCTAGAAAGCCTGGCAAGCGGTATGTGCTGGTCTGGCAAGGGGATGCTGACTCAGGGAGGGGCAGGAGGCGGCCAGCCCCACAGGTGTAGGCAGGAGGGAGTGCTGCCTCTGCTGATTGGCCCAGCTGCTACTGAGCAACAGCAGGCCTGCTATAAAAGCTCTGCCACTGCCAGGCTCTCCCAACCACTGTTCTGGTTGTCTTCTCCTCAGGGAACAGGGTAAGCCTGTAAGTGCTTGTCCTCTTGGTCCTCTGTTGTGTCAGTTTTCTATTCCTCTGGGCACAGTGAAGTTTTCCTGCTTCCCAATTAGTTCTTCTTCTGTTCTTGTCCGGCTTTGGGAAGACCCTGAGAGCCAAAGTACATTATCTGTGGGAGGTCATATGCTGGTCCTGACATGCCCAGGGCCTGGTAAGGAAGGCAGTGCTTGGAGAGCAGTGATGCAGGCAGCCAGCAGGCATTGGAGAGAGAGCCTTTCGGTGGGACTTGCAGGAGCTGGGGGAAAGCAAAAGCAGGACAGTTTCTGGCGTGTCTCCTTCACTTAGCCTTCTCCACATGGGAGCAGCACCAGCTCTGCTAGATTCCACTGCGTTTTTTCCTTTTTCAATAGCTTGGCCTAGGTAGCCCCTCCAGTTACCTGTATAACTCCAGGGCCCCTCTTGGCTATGGGATTTCAGCCCTCTCCATGCTCTGCAGTGGGTTCTGCAGCCCGTATTCCTTCCACCAGTACAGTCGGTTCCTCAGCAGCAGCTGTGGCCAGGGTAAAGATAGCTGGACTATCCCTGGTTCCTCTCCTCAAAGTGTCCATCTGCTTTTTCTTCGGATTAACTGTCTCCATTCTTTCTATTTTAGTTCTCATTTTATGCTAGTTGAGGATATTTTTCACGAACTAATTTAATAAGTGTGTGGATTTTAAACTTTGTCAATCCAGGAGAGGTTTATCTTGTTTTCCTTTAACTTTCATTCTCATTAAAGTTCTGCTGCATATTACAATAAGAATTCTGTTTATCCCCCTGTTAAGTGTGGCTTTGTTAACAGTCTTAGAGGTTGTGAAGTTCAGCTTTTAGTATCCAGTTTCCATCCCCAACACCAGCAGAGAAAAGCAGTTCATATGCCCTTCTGAAAGCCCATTTCTGCAACCATGGATCTTTCCCCTTGTCCTGTTGGCTACTATTGTTTTATGGTATTAAGAACATTTGGACCCCTTTTTTCCCCTGCTGATTGTTAGTCAAGAATGATTCTTTCATATTGTACTTGAAGAAGTGTGACTAAAGGAAAATATACCCTATCAAAAAAGGGATATTACTAATTTATTGTGTTTTTCTGTGATTACCTCTTTACTAACCGCTATGGTAGATTTAAGTGAAGAGTTGCCTGGTACTGACAATTTACACTCAGGTAAATTTATCTCAGAGAAGCTCCCGAAGAGGAAGAGAGAGGAAGAACATTACAAGACAGATATAATGATGCACCATAGATTTAATGGCTGAGAAATATATTTTTTAAAAATGTGCAGCATAAGAAAGCAATGGGGTTGAATATGGGTAAAACATCATCCATTTCAAGGCAATGTTTGACAGCTGAGCATCCAGCTCCTACATGCAACAATAGAAGTTACATTTTTCACGTCATTGATAACAGAGAAAGGCATTAAGTCAGAAATGCCAAGCTCCTGCAGTCCCATTAGCTTAGGAAAAAGCTGAGGGTGGTCAGCAAGCATATGGTCATGAGTTCAGTCCTGCATCCGGATCACACTTTTAAATTTCTGTTTTTTCCCCAAGACTTTATCATGGCCCACACCGGTTGTAGCGACGGTAGGACCTCCCATAAAGGCCACCTAGACCTGAATATCCAAGGCTCCCAAGTCCCAAGGAGCTGCCAGAGGAGATGGGGACTCCCCCAGCATTGAGAGCATCCCCCACAGCTGCAGAAGCTGAGGATCCCACGGTGGTATTTTGTGGGAAGGAGCTGAGGATTGGGCCAGGCAGGGTCACCACCACAGGGGAGGGCTGGATGACATACGTCGAGTCCTGGCACTGCCTGATGCAGGGCTCGTTGCAGCTGTTCGCCAGTGGAGTTGGGCTGCAGGTGGTGGGAGGACACAGATCATAGCAGGACATGTCTGCAGAATGGAACTAAGTCTGAAACACAGGGAAGGAAGTAAACACAAGACAGAAATTATAATTATAGTCATGTAATTAAGCTGCTAAGATGATGGAGAGTGCAAGAAGCTAGCTAGAGACTGTGGAGAATGGAATAATGTCTTAGGTTGAAAGGAGATTTCAATGAAAATTAAACTCCTTGGTGCTGCAGAGGACAACTCGTTGCTCTGCCTGTTCCGAGAAGTCTTTAACAGCTCATTTCCCACAACACTCCTTCAGGAGGGGTGCAGCCCTGTAGTACGTGGGAAGCGAGGGACAAGGTATGTGATCTCCTATATAATACAACTCAGGGAAATTCTGCCCCACAACAGAGAGAAGGAGAAGCTATTCCTCAGCCGCTAGAAGTGAGAAGTATAACCTGAATAATGTGACATCCACCTGTGAAAGGGAGTTGTTATCCTCCCCACAGATGGACTTGTCTCTTAAACAGCAAATCAACAAATATCCTGCCTAATTCTTATTTAGTCATGCCCTTTTCTTTCTGCTTATTATGAGTCTTACAGAGAAAGCAGCTTTCTGCCTTTTTCTGAAGGTGGAGAAATGGAAGTCGACCATTTCCAAAATTATTTCATAAACAGAGTAGGTGGAACCTTTACTATCAATATTTCAGTAACAGTACCAAAGTATTCAGAGCATTTTAGGAGGAGATGATTGAAATATTTCTAGTCTCAATGTGCTTAGAAATGGAGGATTATTTTCATAGTATTCTGTTGTAAGAAGGAGTATGCTTTCAACATTGCTCAGCAGACCTTTGAAAATTTGAGCCCACTTACTCATGTATCTACAGAAAAAAAGCTCTAAGCCCAGATCTCTGTACAGATTCTCCACATCTACTTCTGATTGCTGAGCAATTTGCATGCAGAGATTTGAACATCCTGGAACTGAATGCCTCAGTGACATAAATGAAAAATTAGTCTGAAGTCCTGTGTCCAGCACTTGCCAGCCTCCAAAGAACAGCTACCTTCTTTATAGAAAGAGCTACATGCAGGTCTTACATACACACTGGTAAAGAGCATAAATCTTAGACAAAACAGTGCAAAAATAAAATACAATGAAGACAACAATTCAGGACATTGAAAGATACTAAGCAGATTCAGACTTACCCTTTTCACCAAGGAGAATAAAGCAGAAGTGGATGGCAGCAGCCTGCTCTGAGTTGGCTTTTATACTGTGTTCTAGAGTGCCTGAGGAACTGAGACATACTTTGTACATGTAGTTATTTACCAGCCAATCATTAAAGACTTCTTGTATGCAAAACACTCCAAGCTGATGATTTACTTTTTTCCTCACTGTTTGTATTTATTGCCTTGATTTAACTTTCTCATCATAATGTACGCATTCCACTACAGAGGTTTCTTTTGTCTTAAAATCTTATGCGGCCAGGTAATTCCTGGTCAGCTCAACTGATTCATCTGAGTTACTAATGGAATTATTTCGCATCCTAGGCACAATATGTCATGTATGTTGACCCAGATTAATACATATATTAGGAAAGATCTACATGAACTCCCCTTTGAAATCCCCCTTTGCTGTTCATAGAGAGCTTAAGTTTTTGCCACATCTCACTCTGAAAAGGTCAGAAGCTACTGTTTCTGACTCTGAATTGGACTGTAGGTTTGTAAAATTCCTCTTAAATAGCCACACAGCCACAGAAATTTGGAAAACAATTTTGTTACAGCAAGCACTTTGCAGAACTGATTACAGTCAACCGCTCTTGCAGGTGCCTATTGGAAAATAGATTATGTGAGGGAATACGTCGTTTTACTTTCTTGACTCAGGAGGCAGGATGAAAGAGTATCAGCAGTCTGATATATTCATTTTATACTGAAGTACTATGATTCCATGAAGGAATTTGAGACAGAGCTCTTCAGTTTGGAAACTGAGCGTCAAAGTCCTTAATCTAAGAAGTCTACTAGTTTTAGCTTTCTTCCTATGTCAAACTCCAAGAAAATGATTCAGGTCAGATTGAGGATGCATGTGAATTTCAGGCTGTTCAGAAACACTAGCACTCAAAGATTTGCAGAAGCTTACCTGTGGCATCATAAAGTTGCCAAACAGTTTTACATTTGCCATTAAATTATTCTTTTTCCCTACTGTGTCTTGCACTATTATACGAAATTATACTCCAAATTAATGGTAGCTGCTCACAGAAGTTTGTAATATTCTTGTTCTTTTTTCCTCTTTCGAAAGCAAATAATGTTGTCTTCATTTTGCATGGTCTTAAAGAACATCACAATGTGCAGCATTTCAATTTCTTTTTCAAAGACAATTTCTAGATTAAAAAGTAATTGCATACGATGCATGAGCAGACTTTAGAGCACGGGTCAGTATTCCAGTCTCTCCTCTCCTAATGCAAAGAGATAATTTGCAGAGACATGTAAATTATCTCTGAGCTGTATCTTCATGAAGTTCTCCTGTGAAATACATGGTGATTGTATGCTTTTGAAGAACAAAAGCCTTCGAAGTTCAGAACACATTTTCATCAATGGCTCAGACATGCAAATAACACATAATCAGAAAATGTGAAGCTATGCGACACTATTTGAACATGATGGGCATTCCAGATTTGTGACCAGGACTACTAATAAACTTCACAAACTTCCTCACATCATATGGTGTCACAAGCTAGAGTCCTTTCATTTTTTACTTAAAATACAAATAAGTATTTGTACAAAATGGCATATTAAAAATCCCATTCCATTCTTCAGTTATTGGACAGATTTACTAGATGGATAACTGATGGATTCACCAGTCTTTCCCCAATGCTCTTGCACACACACAGGCACAGTATGTGCATACACAGTATGAAAATGTGAAAAGCATGTTCCTCTATAACAATAACTAACTATTGATCATAAGAGAAGCATGTGGTTTTGAAAACAAATTCATCAAAAGGTATGGTGATGATGAAAAGAATCACAAGTCCTCTCCTGAAGGTGAACACCTGTCAAGTCAGCCTGGCTGTCTCAATCTTCTCTTCTAGGAGCTGAAACCTTTGAGATATTGCTCATTGGAATATTACAAAGAGTAGTAGTAATCCTAAATCTCACAGTCACTTACCAGGGATCAAATTGCACACTCAGGACTTAAAAGCTCTTGCTCTGGCAGCAGGTGGTACTCCCATGGGCCAGTGTGACCAAAAATGCTAAAGAGCAGACAAAATTCCTAACCAAACTGCTTTTTCACTCATCCACATTTTGGGAAGGTGGAGTCAGAATGTAGAGCCAGGCACATTTAATGGATGCAAAGAAAAAAGATGAAAGAGACACCATGGATTGTGGCTTTCATCCAATGCCAGGATAAGTCCAGACAATAAACAGTAAACAAAACTGTTTCACTAGTGCTAATGCAGCCATATGGGAAAGAAGAAAAAACAACAACAAAACCCCAACAACTGCAGTAACTCGCTAAGAAATCTGCAAGGGTATGTCAAACTGGGCAGCCTGAGAAAGCAATAAAAGCTCTTGCTCTTTAGAGCCTTCTTGACTCTTCCCTCAGCCCTGAATGCAAGACAGAAGCTACAATTCTGGTTTCAGCTCTACAAAATTTGATATTGAAATACATCTTCACTGACAGGAGTACCAAAGACTTGGTGTCCTGCAAAAACAACTGATGTTACTATTTTTCCTACAGGACCAAATTCCTGTGTTAAATATGCAGGCTGACCTCCATAAGAGAAAACTCTTTTGCAACACCTGCAAATGAATTATGACTTCTTTGGAATGCATCCCCTGTGATCAAGCACAGCTTCAGTTGAGATGGCAAAAAATCTATTACATATTAAATTCAGACCAACCTTTTCTTGTGTTATAACATCAAACTGCTAACTTTCCATGTTCTTCGGTTGTTTATTAAGAAAACCTACACCTTAAAATTATTCTTTCTTGTAACTGATGTGCCTCCTTTAATTTAGCTCCACTAAATGACTGTAGTCAATATAACTTTGTCAGCATCTTTCCCTGGCTTTAATTAGAGTTCAGCATCAGTCTTACAGACACAGACATACACTCCAAGCAAGACATTTCAGAGATATCAGGCTGTGCGCCATGTGGGATGACAGGACACTGAATCATCCCGAGCCTGCAGGTAGAGCTTTTCAAATCTTCCTTCTTCAGGGACCGAAGCTCCCAGTGTCTGAACACCTCCTTTTTTACAACACAGATGACCAATCTAGAACAAAGCAATGCCCAATAAAATTCAGATGTACTAGACACAACAAATAGCAGTCAGTTTATAAAGACACACTGAGTAAGGGTTATAGCTTAGAATCTTTTGATATCTTTCTCCCAGAAGTGTTAGCCAGGCCAGCAAATTTCAAGGCAAATTCCCTTGCAAAAGTACCACATACCCTTCTCTTCATCCCCTCCCAGACTTAGCAGGGCCTGATCTCAGCTGCCAAGAGGTGCTACACCTGCCAGAAGGCTCTGGGATGCACTCAGAGGGGCGCACCAGTCTGCTGCTTCTCTCCCACAACCTCCATCCTGAGCAAGTTCAGCTGCGCTCAGGAAAAGCATGATGTCTCCCTTCTATTAAAGGCTTTTCCTAAGTATCACAGATGAGTAAAGAGGCCCACAATCTTCTTCCAGGTTGCCCAGGTAACAGCACATACACACTATTTGGGCAGCAAGCTATAAACAGGTAAGTCGAGGTAGTGCTTCAGAAAAAGGTTTGTCCCTATAATTTCCAGTGTTCCCCATGCCCCTGCAGATTTTCCTGCTGCATCCCTCTGCCTTCTTTTCTACATAGATACTGTTGTTTTCTACATCTACAGAAGGATAAGGAGAAACTCAGTGAGTTTTTGCCTGCAATTCAGCTATTCCCCCATTCAGCTTGTTTCCCCACTCTCATCCCTCTTCTAAGACAAACATCTCAAAACAAATATTTTCTCATAAAAGAGCAATATTTCAAGTTAAAGGGTCTTTTTCAATCTCCATGGTAGAGTAGGTGAAGGGTCTTTAAAGTGCAAATAGAAGCAGCTTGCTTGCTCTGAGATTTTCTCCTTATGCAAAAACAGGAGACACCCCTATTGCAGGTGAACATGACCACTTTCCAGCCTTTGGTAAATTGTCTTGGGCTTGATTTACCAGTATAAACAAAATAAAAACTTTTTTATTCAACCGAAATCTGACTCATTTCCTTTGGCAACTGGCATGAAGTTATTTGCACAGTTGTTTCTGGAACTGATGACTTCCAAAGGGACACGTTTCACCACTGAGAGTCTGGAAAAGAGGCTGGGAGATGAAAGAAACACGGGCAGACTCAGAGTATGATGCAGCACAAATTTAATGAGGCTGAGGAATGGAAGGAAGCAATGCAAAGTGTAAGGAATACATTTCCATGGTCCGCTAAGGACAGTGCCCTCTCATCCCTCCAACAATGACATACTCAGCAAAACGAGATCTTCCTTCTTCATTGTTTAAGTGAACTGTACTAATTCAGCCATGCAGAACGATTTCTAATGATTACGTTTTTACCTACTCATTATCAAATACAAAAAAGCATAAGAGAACAAGACATTTGATTAGAAATACAAAGTAAAGCATAACAAAAGACAAGCGAAGGCCTGGTTTTAGGAGATGCCAAGCTCCCGCAGCTTCATTAACTTCCAGTTGTGGGTGTCTGACATCTAGCCATGGCCCTGTGCTCAGTCCTGCCTTCGGTCCTGCTTCAGCATTCCGAGTCATTTCTTCCTGCTTGCTCCTCGTGCTTCAGCATGGCCCATAGAAGCCACTGCGGTAGGTGTTGTAGCGACGGTAGGGCCGGCTGTAGCCACTGCCCAGGCCTGGATAGCCAAAGCTTCCAAATCCCAGGGAGCCGCCAGAGGAGATGGGGACCCCCCCAGCACTGAGAGCACTCCCGACAGCTGCGGATGCTGAGGATCCCACAGTGGTGTTCTGGGGGAAGGAGCTGAGGATGGGTCCAGGCAGGGTCACCACCACAGGAGAAGGCTGGATCACCACTGCTGAGTCCTGGCACTGCCTGACACAGGGCTCATTGCAGCTGTTTGCCAGCGGGGTTGGGCCACAGGGGATGGGTGGACACAGATCGTAGCAGGACATGGCTGTGTGGTGGAGATAAATCTGAAACACAGAACCATAAATAAATGCAATACAAGAATTTAACCAAAACTCTGTGCAGGTGAAATTCTCTGATAAGGGGAGTATATGACAAACTAAAAAGAGATTCCATGGGGAGAAAGATGACATTTTTCACCAGATCCAGAGTACTTTGAAAACAAGGTTGAGCTTGCAATTTCTTGAAGGAGACTGGTGGGGAAGATAGCACTGGTGCGTCTCAGTTAGGAACTTATCCTGAAGCCTTTGTGGTTAGTCAGCTAGCACAGGAAGCAGTGTATGTGTCGGTGCTGAAAGCCTCTTTGCCCACATTGCAGAGGATGCCCTAACCACATGGCCATAATACTGCCCTGGGAAAAGGCACTTTCACCACTTGCCCTTGCAATTCCGGCTGCACACAGGAAAACTGTTAGGGCTCTGTGTATCCTGGAGAAATGTGGGGTGACTGTAGCTTTCAGGTGAAGGTGCTCTGCTGGAATGGGTAAGCCTCAGCTCGTTATTCCTACTGTAAAGCTTGCCTCTTTGCTAAATGCTCGATGACAAACATCCTAGTATAGCAAATAGCCTTTCCCATTTTATTCCCATACATGTTCCATCTTGGATGTCCTTCTCCTAGTTTTAGAAAGTGGAAAATAGAAATCTAAGCACTTAAAATTTGTTCAGTAAGAAGTAAAATGACAGGCAGCTGAATTCAGAAACACTTCTATTTTTGTGTATTGATATTAATATTTAAATCATTACCATATCTCAGAATTTCTACAGTGCAAATTTGTCCACGGTTGTTCGGAGGAGGGAGAAGAAACAGGTTAAAGGTCACCCCTTCCCTGCAGAGGAACTACAAATTGAGTTTCAAAGGCAGGCATGGTATGATGATTGCTTTCTATGTGGAGAGCTGGTGACCCGGGACTGTCAGTATCCCCGTGTTCTTCTGATCTTCAGACCTTACCTGAATTTTCCACAGAGCAGCACACTGTTCTGAAAGGACCCAAGCACTCACTACAGGCATTTTTTGTTCAGCTACAGGACCTGAAAATTTGTTTGGATCCCAAAGCCGATTAGATAGACCTGTAGGCCTTATTCAATGATTTTTATAACTGATCACCAACAGGAAACTTCCTCTTTCATATGAAAACCCCTTCCTCGCCCAGAGGAAACCAAGTTGAATGTATTACAACATTAGTGAGGAAAAGCTACAAAATCATCAAGGCAAAAGTTCAACATGTAAAGAGAGCATAAATGAGTTCAGACTCACCTTATTCACCAAGGCAAAGAAGGCAAGCGAAATGGATGAAAGAGCCTTGAGTTGCTCAGGTTTTTATACTGAGTCCCAACTTGCCCAACAAGTTGGTGCGTTCTTTGTGTATGAAGTTATTTATGAGCCACTACTGATTACATGTTTTTTTAACCTCAGTATTTGTTTTTATTACTGCTTCACTTCCTTATCTTGCGGCGTGTATATCTGACCACAAATTTCTTTCATCTTAAAATATTCTCGGACAAGTTAATTTCTGGGAACACTAGAATGATTAATTCAGAAGAATTTATACTGCTTTCAAAACCTTTTTGGATCTGCCTGGTGTAATTAAAGGAGATTAAGCAGAATTTACATAATGCAGTCCTTTGTACCCTCGGCAAGGTAAATACTGCTGGAAATCATGAAGAATTTCAGCTTTTGGAATTCAACCCATGAGCACTTGTATTCTGGGGATTTCAGCTGCTTTTCGGGAAAAGAGAGGACAGACTGATTTTTTTTTTTTCAGAAAGTGTCCAGGAATACACACACAATTTTCACCAGGCCCAAAATGAGAGAAGGACAAATGCTGCTAAAAGGGGGGGACACTGAAGAACCCTGTGAGAGTCGGGAAGGACTGAAAAGTGTTACGGCTGTGTACAAAGGCTGAGACACAGCTAGGACGAACACTGAAGATACTGCTGCTTTGACATGGGGAAGAAGAAAATAAAAAAGAGTATTACGAGTCCAGTCTAACAAGAGAATATCAAATGGTAGCACTTCTTTGGCAGAGTCTGAAGCACAAATCTTATTAATACAGGATTTTTCCTGTCTGTTTCTAATTCTCAGCCTGATCTCTCAGGAGTTCTTTATCTCAAGAAACCACAAATCCACTTTTATTCTTATCTCAGACCTCAAAACATCAGCAACTGTTTTTAGGTTAACTTACACGTGCATAAATATGTTGCACTGCAGTGTATGGTAAAATAAATAGTAAAGGGGTAAAATACACATACAGTCCTAGACCCAGGTATTAGTACTGAGGTTTTTGCTAGCCTAGCACTTTAGCTACCGAGACATGTAAATAATCCCTAAATTAGGAGTGTCTTTGTGAAGATCCCCTGGGAACAGAAACTTGTTTGGCTTGGTATTAAGTTCCTCAGAACTTCAAAGTTTATCAGAAACTTTTATTAACATGCTAGGTATGCAAAGTATCATATTATGTGCAAATTTAAGATACGTGACCCATATTTGAATTCTAATAAATGTAAACATGCTAGGTTATAATTTCCCTTTTTGTCAAAAATAAGTGTAACTAATTACTGTGTACAGATCTGTGGAGTATTTCTGCAAAGAGCCAGGTGTAGTGTGGTCATTGTGCTGAAATCCAATGGTGAATACTAGACGAAAACAACAAAAATTAATTTATGCTAGAGGGAATAAATTATTTATTCACCAGAACCTCTGCAATAAACCGCACCCACAAAAGATGGGCTTTAGTTAATTTTCAAATATGGTTGAGTAATTTTTTTCAAATGCAGATTTTAATTATGTTTCAAATTGTAGGAGTGCAATTAGTATTTTTCTACTCATGGCCTCATGTGTCAGATCCACTGTCATTGCAGAATTACATCTTGGTGCCACCAGGGCTGACCAATGGGTACTTGTAATCCACTGCCTCAGAGCAAGGGGTTACCTATAATCATCGGTACAAACCCTTTTCGCAAGGCGTCTTTTTTTTCTGCCAGGGGTTATATGAGGTGTCACTCACATGCATTTTGCTGCAATTACACGACAGGTCCCTGATTTCACATTTACCGCCATTGGTCATTTAGGAAGGAAAAGATCCAGCATACTTTTTCGGAGCTGGAGACTCAGCACTAACATGCATTAATTTAAAGCCTTTCTATCCCAGTAAGAAGGGGAAGGTTTCATGCTCAAAATAAAATTTGAAGTGACAGGTTTTCACATGGGGTGAAAAAAAATCAGCCTGTAATTTAACTCCACAGCCACTGAGCATACACAAACACCTCTGCCAAACCCAACTGTTTCAGCACCAACCCATGAAGATCCACAGAGGCACCAGGAGCTCAGTTTGCAACATGAGTTACAAATCTACATTTAAGTAGCCTTAGATAGGCTGGCATTAATCATGAAAAAAATACCCAATATGATTTGCAGGGTGAGTGGGTCTCCTCTTTGACCATTCCCCTCCAAACTCCCTGTGGTCTTTTCTCTTTGGGGTCCCACTTCATTCAGGCCGTGGCCATCAGAAATTCCTTCTGGTGAACAAGAGGAATTTGACAGCAGGCAGTTTAAGTGCATGGCATGTTATGAAAGCCAAAATTGGGGAAGGAAATGTAGCAACTCTATAGTACAAGTAGATAAAGTATCTATGTTGTATATTGTATCTGCATTGTTACAATAATGCACCTAATTTGTTTCCCTTCAAACCGCCTCTATTTGTTGCAAAGTATCTACCTAGAATATACAGTGTTCCCAAAGTTTCCTGATTCCAAAATCATTCCTCGGCACAGAGGTCATCAGTCAGGTTCGTTCTTCTGGTCAACATGAAAAAGTAGCTTTCAATTAATAAAACAGGGGAACAGTAATAAATTTTATTAAATGTGAGTCGCTAAAAGTTTTTCAAACAACCACTAGGAGACTTGGATTGCGATGCAGCATAGCTTTAATGAGAGCAAGAAGTATCAAGGGAAATATATATGTAAACCTGTTCAATGCTTCATAAGAGTGTAAACAACAATGAAATTATTGTTATGAGGTTGCTTGTGGTGATTACTCAATGCACATATTCCACTGAGACGGTAGTCTGCAAAGATCTTCTGTATGATGATGCGTTCCTCCCAGAGAGACGGAAAAAATAGAAGGAAAAAACAATGAAGCTCAAATTCAGATGCAACACCAGTTTAATGATAAAATATCAAGAAATATTCTGCAAATCACAAGGAATATACATTTTTATATATGGGAAAGAAGCCACTTAACCCATTCCAACAGAAATCAAGACTCAGCTTTTCCTTCTATCCTGAACAAAATAAACAAAAAAAAAATCAAAAACAAAAACAAAACAAACAAAAAAACCCAAACATCCCAAATCTTCAGTGATAATTTAAAAGTACAGCATCATGCCAAATAAAACTGAAATTCAAATGCAAGGAAAGTAATAAAAGATAGGAATTTAAAGACGACATGTTTTGACGACGTGTCCAGACAGAACTTTGCTTCAGACCCTGGTCTGCAAGAGGCTACAAGAGTGCTCAACCCATCTAGAAACCCTGGCCAGCAGCTCCGTCCTCAGTCCGGCACCCGGCTTTGGGCTTCCTGGTCGATGCAGCTCTGGACGTCCAGCCCGGCTTTAGCAGGGCAGGTACCTTCTGCCGTAGGAACGGCCACCAAGGCCACCAAGGCCACCAAGGCTAAAGCCCCCGGAGTTGATGGGCACTCCCTGCTCGCTCAGGATGCTGCCAACAGCAGCGGAGGTGGAGGATCCCACAGCGGTGTTCTGGGGGAAGGAGCTGAGGATGGGTCCGGGCAGGGTCACCACCACGGGAGACGGCTCAATGATCACCCGGGAGTCCTGGCACTGCCTGACACAGGGCTCGTTGCAGCTGTTGGCAAGAGGGGTTGGGCCACAGGGACGGCACAGATCGTAGCAGGACATGGCTGTGGGATGGAGGTTCACCTGGGAGAGAGGGCAGGGAAAGCACAGGCAGCATGTGAGGTGCAGCCGGACAGTGGCCTTAGCAAGAGAAAAGGCACAGGTTTGGGAGAAGGGACAGACTGCATAGGGAGGAAGAGAGCCTTACCAACCCCGGGCATAGAGGGGTCCCTGAAAACACAAAGACGACCTTCGTGTACCACCCCCCTTTAGAAAACAAGCAGAAGAGACAATGAGAGCAAGATAAAGGAACCCGGCTCTCAGCAAAAGCTACACCGAGACACAGACTCAACCAAGGCCAAGAGAAAAACAGTAGAACAAAAGAAAGAAGACTTTGTCAAAAGAGGTTGCAACTCACCTGTTCACCAAGGAGAAGGCGGCAAGAGAAGTGGATGAGGCAGCATGCAGCTGGACAGGCTTTTATACAGCTCCACAGTGCCCCAGGCCAAGAGCCACCCTTTGTGCATGTCATGTGTTTACCAACAAGCTCATCTTGCATGCAAAGCATCACAATTAAAGAAATGGGGACTCTGCTTATGTTCCCTGCAATGCTGCCTTTTCATTTCCCTGTTCCTGACGCATCCACTCAGCCACACAGGATCCTTTCAAGCGACAGTATTAGAGGCCAGTACGTTTTCAATACAAATTACACAGAAACATTAGAAAAATGATCACTATGCACAGTACCTGAGCAAGGAGATTGCAGACACAGCAGGCAGGCGCAGCCCAGAGGCCAGCTCAGCCACCAGCTCTGTGGTGATGGAGCAGGACGGACAATAAGCAGCACACTCAGTCCACACATCAGGAGCAGATCCAGTGAGGGTAACCTGGCCCAACAAAGCCCACTCATTGCTGACCAGAACCATAACTCCCACACAGACCCAAGAAAAGTCTCAGAAATCAGTAGGCAACTTATGGTCCACATTAATGGGACTCACGATCAGGCACAAACACATCTGCAGAACAGCAGGAGACTTACACTCCTGCCATCAAATTTTAAAAAGGGCCCAGGGCTCAGGACATGAGCTTAAATAGAGCCCTGGGTCAAAGGGGAGAGGGAGGAGTGTGAGCCCCCAGGTGAGGCTCATCAGGGCCTCTGAGTGTGTTGTTCCTGGATTCAGGCCACTGATTTGTGAGAAGAGGAAGTCTCCTGTGCACCTGGGACTCAGGACACCAGCTCCATCTATCACAGCAATGGTGGGGGAGGAATTTCTCCTTCAAGCAAGGAAGCTTACATTCATGGTATCAGTGCAAAACCTCTCTTCTCTTCTGAGGCTCCTTTCAATCACATCCCTGCCCCAGAAAATCCACAGGTAGTCCCCTAGCACACCTTCAGTGTCTCGCAGTCAGTACAGGTGCTGAAGGTCTGCTCAAAGGCTCCCCTGCTCTGCCACACCCCGCTCTTTCTGATCCCATGCTGCAGATGCTGCCATCTCTCCCTCGTATGATCTTTTCACCCTACCTGTCTTCTGCTGTCAGCTCAGCACAGCTCATGACTGCAGATGCAGAGTGCCCTTCCCAAGGGCCTTCCTGCACAGCAGGGCATGGGGGGGTTGGTGGCAGGGCTGTCTTTCAAGGAAGACAGGGCTTTAGCTGTGGGGAATGACACCATCGGGGTTCCCACAGGGTATGGGAAAACACAGGAGATGCCCCTTGCTCTCCCTGAAGTAGGAGTGGGTTGCACGGGGCAAAATATCATCTGTGGGGTCTAGAGCATGCGGGAGGAAGAGATGGGCAGCTTCTCCTCTCCCACATCACCAGTTGTTATACATGACAACAAAACACATGGGCAAGGTTTCTGTCCTCCATGATATGCGTGGTCTTGAAGTTCAGGGCAGAAAGGCAGGAATACACAAGGGTTCCATTCTGAAATGTATCTTTGTTTTGTTCATTCCAGGTACAAATTAATTATTAAATGCCCTCAGTTCATTGTCATGGGCCACAGGTCATACAATCTCCCAAGCAGTGACTCTGCAGCTCTGCAACATGGCTGAATAGTTCTGATAGGCAGCTGAGGGGCAAAAAAGAGTTGGTCTGGAGAAAGAAGTGAAGGGATACATCATGTCTTTAGACATCTCTTACACACCACACAACTCTTGACACCATGGAAAGCATCACAGGGGTTTGCTGAAGGACACAAAACTCTGATGTTAAAGACGAAGGAACGTGGATGCCTTTGGATAGTTTTGTCATGTATAAAGGACACTCTTAAACAGATGATAATCCATTTGGACAACCCCTGCCATCACTCCAAGATACTAATCAACAACAGCTTTTTGTCTATACCTTTATTTTGCCCTCCATTGGATCACATATCCCCCTGGACAGCTTTGCTGGAAATCCCAAGACAAGAGGAACACAAGGAGGCACAAATTACAATGCATCATAATTTTTAATAAGTATAAAGAATGAAACAAAGCAGTGCATGGTGGAAGGGACCCCATGCAGGCTGCTACAAGGGCAGCTGACAGTCAGACAACCCTTCACAGCAATGGGACACATGGCTTCCTCCTACACACACAGAGAGAGGAGGATGAGCAGGAACTCTCTCAACTTGATGCAGAATTTGCCGGTGGCGCAGGACAACAGGAGACAACAGAGACTCATGGTGCAGACAGGAAAGGAGGATAAGAGAAACACATTAGTTGGCAGAGCTTCCAGACGGCACAGGCTGGCACCTTGATTCCCACCCTCCTTTGCAGGAGGGCACAAGGACGATCAGTCCATCTGGAACCCCAGACCAGTAGATCCGTCCTTAGTCCAGTACATGGATTTGGGCTTCCTGGTTGATGCACGCTCTGGATATCCAGCCCGGCTTTAGCAGGGCAGGTACCTTCTGCTGTAGGAACGGCCACCAAGGCTAAAGCCCCCGGAGTTGATGGGCACTCCCTGCTCACTCAGGATGCTGCCGACAGCAGCGGAGGTGGAGGATCCCACAGCGGTGTTCTGGGGGAAGGAGCTGAGGATGGGTCCGGGCAGGGTCACCACCACGGGAGAGGGCTGGATCACCACCCGGGAGTCCTGGCACTGCCTGACACAGGGCTCGTTGCAGCTGTTGGCAAGAGGGGTTGGGCCACAGGGCTGGCACAGGTCATAGCAGGACATGGCTGCGGGATGGAGGTTCACCTGGGAGAGAGGGCAGGGAAAGCACAGGTAGCATGTGAGGTGCAGCCGGACAGTGGCCTTAGCAAGAGAAAAGGCACAGGCTGGGAAGCAGGGACAGGCAGCTTACAAAGAAAGTGTGAATAAAGTGCCCCAGTTCACAAGATTTCCCTGCAAAGAAACCCAAGGTCTTCTCCCACCTCCCACAGTACTGGCAAGGAGCTGAGAGTCACAAAAACTAGCCAGTGTCAAACAGAGCTCCAACAACTTCAGAAGCCAAACAGGAGAGCAAGACAAAGAGAAAAGTGAGGCAAAGGAGGTTGCAACTCACCTGTTCACCAAGGAGGAGAAGGCAAGAGAAGTGAATGAGGAGCCTAAAGTTGGACTGGCTTTTATACCAATCCAGACTGCCCCAGGCCCAGAGCCACCCTTTGTGCATGTCATGTGTTTACCAACAAGCTCATCTTGCATGCAAAGCATCACAGTTAAAGAAATGGGGACTCTGCTTATGTTCCCTGCAATGCTGCCTTTTCATTTCCCTGTTCCTGACGCATCCACTCAGCCACACAGGATCCTTTCAAGCGACAGTATTAGAGGCCAGTACGTTTTCAATACAAAT
The DNA here is from genome assembly GCF_037038585.1 of Patagioenas fasciata. Classification (NCBI taxonomy): domain Eukaryota; kingdom Metazoa; phylum Chordata; class Aves; order Columbiformes; family Columbidae; genus Patagioenas; species Patagioenas fasciata. The sequence continues at coordinate 4,705,088 of NC_092549.1, read as the reverse complement.
TACACAGAAGTATTAGAAAAATGATCACTATGCACAGTACCTGAGCAAGGAGATTGCAGACACAGCAGGCAGGCGCAGCCCAGAGGCCAGCTCAGCCACCAGCTCTGTGGTGATGGAGCAGGACGGACAACAAGCAGCGCACTCAGTCCACACATCAGAAGCAGATCCAGTGAGGGTAACCTGGCCCAACAAAGCCCACTCATTGCTGACCAGAACCATAACTCCCACACAGACCCAAGAAAAGTCTCAGAAATCAGTAGGCAACTTATGGTCCACATTAATGGGACTCACGATCAGGCACAAACACATCTGCAGAACAGCAAGAGACTTACACTCCTGCCATCAAATTTAAAAAAGGGCCCAAGGCTCGGGACATGAGCTAAAATAGAGCCCTGGGTCAAAGGGGAGAGGGAGGAGTGTGAGCCCCCAGGTGAGGCTCATCAGGGCCTCTGAGTGTGTTGTTCCTGAATTCAGGCCACTGATTTGTGAGAAGAGGAAGTCTCCTGTGCACCTGGGACTCAGGACACCAGCTCCATCTATCACAGCAATGGTGGGGGAGGAATTTCTCCTTCGAGCAAGGAAGCTTACATTCATGGTATCAGTACAAAACCTCTCTTCTCTTCTGAGGCTCCTTTCAATCACATCCCTGCCCCAGAAAATCCACAGGTAGTCCCCTAGCACACCTTCAGTGTCTCGCAGTCAGTACAGGTGCTGAAGGTCTGCTCAAAGGCTCCCCTGCTCTGCCACACCCCGCTCTTTCTGATCCCATGCTGCAGATGCTGCCATCTCTCCCTCGTATGATCTTTTCACCCTACCTGTCTTCTGCTGTCAGCTCAGCACAGCTCATGATCGTAGATGCAGAGTACCCTTCCCAAGGGCCTTCCTGCACAGCAGGGCATGGGGGCGTTGGTGGCAGGGCTGTCTTTCAAGGAAGACAGGGCTTTAGCTGTGGGAAATGACACCATCGGGGTTCCCACAGGGTATGGGAAAACACAGGAGATGACCCTTGCTCTCCCTGAAGTAGGAGTGGGGTACACGGGGCAAAATATCATCTGTGGAGGACTAGAGCATGTGGGAGGAAGAGATGAGCAGCTTATCCCATGCAGCAGAACTCGACACTGTGTTCTCATTGAGTTGACCACATCAAGTACATGACAACTCCATGCATGAACAAATTTACTTTTCCCTGATGTCACTGGTTTTGCTGTTCATGGTTGGAAGGCAGGAAGAAACAATGGCTGCATCCTGGAACATTTCTTTCTTTACTTTCTCTGGTTTTAAAGGGATAGAAAGATACTTCATACATGCACTCAGTTCTGTGTTGTGGGTCAGAGGTCACGCAAGGTGCCAAATGTGATTCTGCACTTCTGCCAACATTGCTCCGTCATTCAGAAAGGGGCCTAGAGGCACAAAGAGATAGTCGGGGGACAGAAGTGAAGGAACAAATCTCTTTGGCAATCTGTCACATACAACACCCATCTTAGAGCCATGGAAATCATCACTGGGCTGGATGAGAGACACAGGATGTCTGGTATTCAGGCCCAAATGATCTGGGTGGTTTGGATGGCTTCATCTCATAGAAAAGGCAGTTCCTATCCAGCGATCATTTCAGTGGGACTGTAGTCCTCTGAATCCCCCAAGACAATGACACACATTTAGCTATGCCTTTACCCTGTGTACCATCACTTTTCACCCTGGACATCTTGGATGGGCATCCAAGGATGGAAAGAACACAAGGAGACTCAAATTACAATGCAGCATAAACTTTAATAAGTCTAAAGAATTAAACAGTGCAGCACATGGTGAAAGGGACCTTGTGCAAGCTGCTACAAGGGCAGCTGAAAGTCAGGCACCCCTTCACAGCAATGGGACATGCTTCTTCCTTCCACACACATGGGGAGAGGATGAAGAGTAGGACTCCTGCTCAGCTTGTGTCAAGACAAAATGGTAGCACAGAACAACAGGAGACAACAGGGACTCGTGATGCAGAGAGGAAAGTAGCAGAAGAAGAAGACATAAGTTGACTGTGTTTCCAGACAGCACAGACTGGCACCTTGTTTCCCTCCCTCCTTTGCAGGAGGTCAAGATGGTGCTCAACCCATCTGGAAACCCTGGCCAGCAGCTCCGTTCTCAGTCCGGTACATGGATTTGGGCTTCCCGGTCAATGCAGCTCTGGACGTCCAGCCCGGCTTTAGCAGGGCAGGTACCTTCTGCTGTAGGAACGGCCACCAAGGCCACCAAGGCTAAAGCCCCCGGAGTTGATGGGCACTCCCTGCTCGCTCAGGATGCTGCCAACAGCAGCGGAGGTGGAGGATCCCACAGCGGTGTTCTGAGGGAAGGAGCTGAGGATGGGTCCGGGCAGGGTCACCACCACGGGAGAGGGCTGGATCACCACCCGGGAGTCCTGGCACTGCCTGACACAGGGCTCGTTGCAGCTGTTGGCAAGAGGGGTTGGGCCACAGGGCTGGCACAGGTCGTAGCAGGACATGGCTGCGGGATGGAGGTTCACCTGGGAGAGAGGGCAGGGAAAGCACAGGCAGCATGTGAGGTGCAGCCGGACAGTGTCCTCAACAAGAGAAAAGGCACAGGCTGGGAAGCAGGGACAGGCAGCATAGGGAGACAAAGTAAAGAGCCCCAGTTCCCAAGGGGGCCCTAGAAACATCGTCAAGACCTTCTTGCACCTTCCTCCACTGTGGCAAGGAGAACAGAGATGCTGGGAGCAGAATCAAGGAGCAAGTCTAACAGAAAGGTACATCCAGAAAAAGACCCAGGTAAGGCCGAAAGACAAAGAGGGAAACAAGAGAAGGACTGAGGCAAAGGAGGTTGCAACTCACCTGCTCACCAAAGAGGAGAAGGCAAGAGAAGTGGATGAGGAGCCTAAAGTTGGACTGACTTTTATACCAATCCAGACTGCCCCAGGCCTAGAGCCACCCATTGCGCATGTCATGTGTTTACCAACAAGCTCATCTTGCATGCAAAGCATCACAATTATAGAAATGGGGACGCTGCTTATGTTCCCTGCAACGCTGCCTTTTCATTTCCCTGTTCCTGACGCATCCACTCAGCCATACAGGCTCCTTTCAAGTGACAGTATAAGAGGTCCAAATGTTTCCAGGCAAGTGACTGCTCAACATGGGGTGATGCTGCAGCCAGTGATGAGGAGTGTTCTGCCTCGCAAGGTGATGCCAGACTCCTGCCCTCCAGGGCCTCATTTCAAAGTGTTTCCTGATGAATGAGGCCGGTCTCCTCCTAAACCTGAGGCTTTGACCTGGACATACCCATGCAAGGGTCAAACCATCAGTCGCTCTCCCTCAGGCGGTGCTCACTCACACTGTAGTAGGTATCCCCTTTCTAGGCTGCACCTCTGCTCTTGGGTTTTAGACTCTTAGCTTGATCTTTGTCCTCAACATAAGCTTGCTAGGCTCTTTTTGCCATCTTCTTTCCCTCCTTCATCCCTAGCTCCCTTAAGCAGCAGAGTACTACTGGTTAGGAACGAAGGCTATTCCCCTCCCAACGCGCTCTGCTGAACACCTCTGGTGAAGCTGGAGGCATCCCAGTGTCCGAGGCAGCCCAGTGCCCAAGGCACATGCTGGCCAATCCATACACATCCTTCTTCCTGTCCCTGTCTTTGCCACAACTTCTGCTTTGGCCATCCAGACTGCTGGCACACCAGGCATGACCAGATACTCGGCACGTTTTCCACAGGACACCCAGGCCTGCTCAGCAGCAGACAGGGTCCACGCCTCTTTGCAAGGACTGTTGGAGGAGCACAGCACAGAGTTGCCTTCCTCTCTACCGGAAGCATTGTCAGACTCACAGAAGCAAAGCGTTGCCTCTGCAGGACAAGGGCACGAGAGGGAGGGACTAAGAACAGAACTGGGAGGGTACAGCTCCCTCAGTCTCCACATTTTGAGGTCTTGTTTGAGGGACAAAAAGATCACTGTTTGGGACCTCTCCTGACACAGCCTGCTCAGCAGCTGAGTGGTAGTTCAGGAGGAGTTACTGCGCATCTGCTCCAGACTCACATCCCTTCAGGGCGCAGTGACACACACAGAAGGACTGTGCAACACTGAATGCGTCTGTCCACAACACCGCTCTTTTTTGGGTAAATATGACTTTCCTGCTTCCTTCTAGTGTCCACAGAGCTTCCTGGACTTGTCACCACCACTATATATCCCTTTCAGATGACAGAGGACCATCCCTGTGTGTCCATCCCTCTCCCCTACCCATTTTAAACATCCATGCTCAGCCCATCCCTATTGTGACAAAATCTAGCCAAGCACCCTCATCTCCTCTTATGCAGTTCAGCTGGCTTCCGCATACCACTTCAAGTCCTCTGGGACTTCCTCCACTTCCAGGGTTTGGAAGAAGTGCTTGGAGGAGAAAAGGGAAGGACACAATCCAGGTGACAACATGCAATCAGAGCCTTGGAAAGGTGGGTCTTGGCTTGCAGAGAAATGTCTTCCAGCAGGTTAATGGCTTGCCTCATCAACTGGAAGCCAGTATCCAGATTCACTTGCTGCTCACATATCCCTTGGGAGAGCTCCTAGCCACCCTTCCCAGTCTCAGACACTACCACACACCCTTCCACTGCTGCATGTCTCTTCCAATGACTGTGGCCCTTGAGGGCACTCAGCTTCTCTAAGCATGAGGAAGGTCCACCATAGCCTCTTATTCATCCACCCACTTCCCCCAGCATTGCTTCACATTTCACCCGTTCAGCTTGGCTTGGCACCCCAGGAGGGAAGGAACATGAGGAGTCTCAACTCACAATGCAACATAAGTTTTAATGAGTCTAAAGAATGAAACAAAGCAGGGCATGGTGGAAGGGACCCCATGCAGGCTGCTACAAGGGCAGCTGACAGTCAGACACCCCTTCACAGCAATGGGACACACGTCTTCCTCCTACACACACAGCAAGAGGATGATGGCCGGGAGGCCTCTCAGTTTGCTGCAGGGTGAAATGGTGGCACAGGACAGCAGGAGAAAACAGGGACTCATGATGCAGGGAAGAAAGTACCCAAAGAAGACAACATCAGTTGGCCGTGTTTCCAGACAGCACAGGCAGGCACCTTGATTCCCCTCCTCTTTTGCAGGAGGGCACAAGGATGATCAGTCCATCTGGAACCCCAGACCAGTAGATCTGTCCTCAATCCAGCACCAGGCCTTGGGCTTCATGGTCGATGCAGCTCTGGACGTCCAGCCCGGCTTTAGCAGGGCAGGTACCTTCTGCTGTAGGAACGGCCACCAAGGCCACCAAGGCTAAAGCCCCCGGAGTTGATGGGCACTCCCTGCTCGCTCAGGATGCTGCCAACAGCAGCGGAGGTGGAGGATCCCACAGCGGTGTTCTGGGGGAAGGAGCTGAGGATGGGTCCGGGCAGGGTCACCACCACGGGAGAGGGCTGGATCACCACCCGGGAGTCCTGGCACTGCCTGACACAGGGCTCGTTGCAGCTGTTGGCAAGAGGGGTTGGGCCACAGGGCTGGCACAGGTCGTAGCAGGACATGGCTGCGGGATGGAGGTTCACCTGGGAGAGAGGGCAGGGAAAGCACAGGTAGCATGTGAGGTGCAGCCGGACAGTGGCCTTAGCAAGAGAAAAGGCACAGGCTGGGAAGCAGGGACAGGCAGCTTACAAAGAAAGTGTGAATAAAGTGCCCCAGTTCACAAGATTTCCCTGCAAAGAAACCCAAGGTCTTCTCCCACCTCCCACAGTACTGGTAAGGAGCTGAGGGTCACAAAAATACTAAAGGAGCAAGTATGTCTGAAGAAGCTATACCTCGGTCAGGAGACAAAGTAGAGAACAAGAGAAAGGAAGAGAGAGGCAAAGGAGGTTGCAACTCACCTGTTCACCAAGGAGGAGAAGGCAAGAGAAGTGGATGAGGAGCCTAAAGTTGGACTGACTTTTATACCAATCCAGACTGCCCCAGGCCCAGAGCCACCCTTTGTGCATGTCATGTGTTTACCAACAAGCTCATCTTGCATGCAAAGCATCACAATTAAAGAAATGGGGACTCTGCTTATGTTCCCTGCAACACTGCCTTTCCATTTCCCTGTTGCTGACGCATCCACTCAGCCACACAGGATCCTTTCAAGCAACAGTATTAGAGGCCAGTACATTTTCAAAGCAAATTACACGGAAGTAATAGAAAAATGATCACTATGCACAGTACCTGAGGAAAGAAAATGCAGACACAGCAGGCAGGCGCAGCCCAGAGGCCAGCTCAGCCACCAGCTCTGTGGTGATGGAGCAGGACTGACAACAAGCAGCGCACTCAGTCCACACATCAGGACCAGATCTAATGATGGAGCCTACTCATTGCTGACCACAGCCGTAACTCCCACACAGACCCAAGAAAAGTCTCAGAAATCTGGGGGATACTTAGAGTCCAGATTTACAGGATAAGCAAATCTATAAAGCAACAGGAGGCTTACACTCCTGCCACCAACCTGAAGAAAGAGCTAAAGCCTCAGGACAGACCTTAAATAGATCCCCGGGTCAAAGGGGACTAAGGAGAGCCCCCAGGTGAGGCTCATGAAGGGCACTGAGTGTGTTGTTCCTGAATTCAGGCCACTGATTTGTGAGAAGAGGAAGTCTCCTGTGCACCTGGGACTCAGGACACCAGCTCCATCTATCACAGCAATGGTGGGGGAGGAATTCCTCCTTTGAGCAAGGAAGCTTACATTCATGGTATCAGTGCAAAATCTCTCTCCTCTTCTGAGGCTCCTTTCAATCACATCCCTGCCCCAGAAAATCCACAGGTAGTCCCCTAGCACACCTTGAGTGTCTCGCAGTCAGTACATGTGCTGAAGGTCTGCTCAAAGGCTCCCCTGCCCTGCCACACCCCGCTCTTTCTGATCCCATGCTGCAGATGCTGCCATCTCTCCCTCGTATGATCTTTTCACCCTACCTGTCTTCTGCTGTCAGCTCAGCACAGCTCATGACTGCAGATGCAGAGTACCCTTCCCAAGGGCCTTCCTGCACAGCAGGGCATGGGAGGGTTGGTGACAGGGCTGTCTTTCAAGGAAGACAGGGCTTTAGCTGTGGGAAATGACACCATCGGGGTTCCCACAGGGTATGGGAAAACACAGGAGATGACCCTTGCTCTCCCTGAAGTAGGAGTGGGTTACATGGGGCAAAATATCATCTGTGGAGGACTAGAGCATGTGGGAGGAAGAGATGAGCAGCTTATCCCATGCAGCAGAACTCGACACTGTGTTCTCATTGAGTTGACCACACCAAGTACATGACAACTCCATGCATGAGCAAATTTACTTTTCCCTGATGTCACTGGTTTTGCTGTTCATGGTTGGAAGGCAGGAAGAAACAATGGCTGCATCCTGGAACATTTCTTTCTTTACTTTCTCTGGTTTTAAAGGGATAGAAAGATACTTCATACGTGCACTCAGTTCTGTGTTGTGGGTCAGAGGTCACACAAGGTGCCAAATGTGATTCTGCACTTCTGCCAACATTGCTCCGTCATTCAGAAAGGGGCCTAGAGGCACAAAGAGATAGTCGGGGGACAGAAGTGAAGGAACAAATCTCTTTGGCAATCTGTCACATACGACACCCGTCTTAGAGCCATGGAAATCATCACTGGGCTGGATGAGAGACACAGGATGTCTGTTATTCAGGCCCAAATGATCTGGGTGGTTTGGATGGCTTCATCTCATAGAAAAGGCAGTTCCTATCCAGCGATCATTTCAGTGGGACTGTAGTCCTCTGAATCCCCCAAAACAATGACACACATTTAGCTATGCCTTTACCCTGTGTACCATCACTTTTTACCCTGGACATTTGGATGGGCATCCAAGGAAGGAAAGAACACGAGGAGACTCAAATTACAATGCAGCATAAACTTTAATAAGTCTAAAGAATTAAACAGTGCAGCACATGGTGAAAGGGACCTTGTGCAAGCTGCTACAAGGGCAGCTGAAAGTCAGGCACCCCTTCACAGCAATGGGACATGCTTCTTCCTTCCACACACATGGGGAGAGGATGAAGAGTAGGACTCCTGCTCAGCTTGTGTCAAGACAAAACGGTAGCACAGAACAACAGGAGACAACAGGGACTCGTGATGCAGCGAGGAAAGTAGCAGAAGAAGAAGACATAAGTTGACTGTGTTTCCAGACAGCACAGACTGGCACCTGGTTTCCCTCCCTTCTTTGCAGGAGGTCAAGATGGTGCTCAGCCCATCTGGAAACCCTGGCCAGCAGCTCCGTCCTCAGTCCGGTACATGGATTTGGGCTTCCTGGTCGATGCAGCTCTGGACGTCCAGCCCGGTTTTAGCAGGGCAGGTACCTTCTGCCATAGGAACGACCACCAAGGCCACCAAGGCTAAAGCCCCCGGAGTTGATGGGCACTCCCTGCTCGCTCAGGATGCTGCCAACAGCAGCGGAGGTGGAGGATCCCACAGCGGTGTTCTGAGGGAAGGAGCTGAGGATGGGTCCGGGCAGGGTCACCACCACGGGAGAGGGCTGGATCACCACCCGGGAGTCCTGGCACTGCCTGACACAGGGCTCGTTGCAGCTGTTGGCAAGAGGGGTTGGGCCACAGGGCTGGCACAGGTCGTAGCAGGACATGGCTGCGGGATGGAGGTTCACCTGGGAGAGAGGGCAGGGAAAGCACAGGCAGCATGTGAGGTGCAGCCGGACAGTGGCCTTAGCAAGAGAAAAGGCACAGGCTGGGCAGCAGGGACAGGCAGCATAGGGAGACAAAGTAAAGAGCCTCAGTTCCCAAGGGGGCCCTAGAAACATCATCAAGTCCTTCTTGCACCTTCCTCCACTGTGGCAAGGAGAACAGAGATGCTGGGAGCAGAATCAAGGAGCAAGTCTAACAGAAAAGGTACATCCAGAAAAAGACCCAGGTAAGGCTGAAAGACAAAGAGGGAAACAAGAGAAGGACTGAGGCAAAGGAGGTTGCAACTCACCTGCTCACCAAAGAGGAGAAGGCAAGAGAAGTGGATGAGGAGCCTAAAGTTGGACTGACTTTTATACCAATCCAGACTGCCCCAGGCCTAGAGCCACCCATTGCGCATGTCATGTGTTTACCAACAAGCTCATCTTGCATGCAAAGCATCACAATTATAGAAATGGGGACGCTGCTTATGTTCCCTGCAACGCTGCCTTTTCATTTCCCTGTTCCTGACACGTCCACTCAACCACACAGGCTCCTTTCAAGTGACAGTATAAGAGGCCCAAATGTTTCCAGGCAAGTGACTGCTCAACATGGGGTGATGCTGCAGCCAGTGATGAGGAGTGTTCTGCCTCGCAAGGTGATGCCAGACTCCTGCCCTCCAGGGCCTCATTTCAAAGTGTTTCCTGATGAATGAGGCCGGTCTCCTCCTAAACCTGAGGCTTTGACCTGGACATACCCATGCAAGGGTCAAACCATCAGTCGCTCTCCCTCAGGCGGTGCTCACTCACACTGTAGTAGGTATCCCCTTTCTAGGCTGCACCTCTGCTCTTGGGTTTTAGACTCTTAGCTTGATCTTTGTCCTCAACATAAGCTTGCTAGGCTCTTTTTGCCATCTTCTTTCCCTCCTTCATCCCTAGCTCCCTTAAGCAGCAGAGTACTACTGGTTAGGAACGAAGGCTATTCCCCTCCCAACGCGCTCTGCTGAACACCTCTGGTGAAGCTGGAGGCATCCCAGTGTCCGAGGCAGCCCAGTGCCCAAGGCACATGCTGGCCAATCCATACACATCCTTCTTCCTGTCCCTGTCTTTGCCACAACTTCTGCTTTGGCCATCCAGACTGCTGGCACACCAGGCATGACCAGATACTCGGCACGTTTTCCACAGGACACCCAGGCCTGCTCAGCAGCAGACAGGGTCCACGCCTCTTTGCAAGGACCGTTGGAGGAGCACAGCACAGAATTGCCTTCCTCTCTACCGGAAGCATTGTCAGACTCACAGAAGCAAAGCGTTGCCTCTACAGGACAAGGGCACGAGAGGGAGGGACTAAGAACAGAACTGGGAGGGTACAGCTCCCTCAGTCTCCACATTTTGAGGTCTTGTTTGAGGGACAAAAAGATCACTGTTTGGGACCTCTCCTGACACAGCCTGCTCAGCAGCTGAGTGGTAGTTCAGGAGGAGTTACTGCACATCTGCTCCAGACTCACATCCCTTCAGGGCGCAGTGACACACACAGAAGGACTGTGCAACACTGAATGCGTCTGTCCACAACACCGCTCTTTTTTGGGTAAATATGACTTTCCTGCTTCCTTCTAGTGTCCACAGAGCTTCCTGGACTTGTCACCACCACTATATATCCCTTTCAGATGACAGAGGACCATCCCTGTGTGTCCATCCCTCTCCCCTACCCATTTTAAACATCCATGCTCAGCCCATCCCTATTGTGACAAAATCTAGCCAAGCACCCTCATCTCCTCTTATGCAGTTCAGCTGGCTTCCGCATACCACTTCAAGTCCTCTGGGACTTCCTCCACTTCCAGGGTTTGGAAGAAGTGCTTGGAGGAGAAAAGGGAAGGACACAATCCAGGTGACAACATGCAATCAGAGCCTTGGAAAGGTGGGTCTTGGCTTGCAGAGAAATGTCTTCCAGCAGGTTAATGGCTTGCCTCATCAACTGGAAGCCAGTATCCAGATTCACTTGCTGCTCACATATCCCTTGGGAGAGCTCCTAGCCACCCTTCCCAGTCTCAGACACTACCACACACCCTTCCACTGCTGCATGTCTCTTCCAATGACTGTGGCCCTTGAGGGCACTCAGCTTCTCTAAGCATGAGGAAGGTCCACCATAGCCTCTTATTCATCCACCCACTTCCCCCAGCATTGCTTCACATTTCACCCGTTCAGCTTGGCTTGGCACCCCAGGAGGGAAGGAACATGAGGAGTCTCAACTCACAATGCAACATAAGTTTTAATGAGTCTAAAGAATGAAACAAAGCAGGGCATGGTGGAAGGGACCCCATGCAGGCTGCTACAAGGGCAGCTGACAGTCAGACACCCCTTCACAGCAATGGGACACACGTCTTCCTCCTACACACACAGCAAGAGGATGATGGCCGGGAGGCCTCTCAGTTTGCTGCAGGGTGAAATGGTGGCACAGGACAGCAGGAGAAAACAGGGACTCATGATGCAGGGAAGAAAGTACCCAAAGAAGACAACATCAGTTGGCCGTGTTTCCAGACAGCACAGGCAGGCACCTTGATTCCCCTCCTCTTTTGCAGGAGGGCACAAGGATGATCAGTCCATCTGGAACCCCAGACCAGTAGATCTGTCCTCAATCCAGCACCAGGCCTTGGGCTTCATGGTCGATGCAGCTCTGGACGTCCAGCCCGGCTTTAGCAGGGCAGGTACCTTCTGCTGTAGGAACGGCCACCAAGGCCACCAAGGCTAAAGCCCCCGGAGTTGATGGGCACTCCCTGCTCGCTCAGGATGCTGCCAACAGCAGCGGAGGTGGAGGATCCCACAGCGGTGTTCTGGGGGAAGGAGCTGAGGATGGGTCCGGGCAGGGTCACCACCACGGGAGAGGGCTGGATCACCACCCGCGAGTCCTGGCACTGCCTGACACAGGGCTCGTTGCAGCTGTTGGCAAGAGGGGTTGGGCCACAGGGCTGGCACAGGTCGTAGCAGGACATGGCTGCGGGATGGAGGTTCACCTGGGAGAGAGGGCAGGGAAAGCACAGGTAGCATGTGAGGTGCAGCCGGACAGTGGCCTTAGCAAGAGAAAAGGCACAGGCTGGGAAGCAGGGACAGGCAGCTTACAAAGAAAGTGTGAATAAAGTGCCCCAGTTCACAAGATTTCCCTGCAAAGAAACCCAAGGTCTTCTCCCACCTCCCACAGTACTGGCAAGGAGCTGAGAGTCACAAAAATACTAAAGGAGCAAGTATGTCTGAAGAAGCTATACCTCGGTCAGGAGACAAAGTAGAGAACAAGAGAAAGGAAGAGAGAGGCAAAGGAGGTTGCAACTCACCTGTTCACCAAGGAGGAGAAGGCAAGAGAAGTGGATGAGGAGCCTAAAGTTGGACTGGCTTTTATACCAATCCAGTCTGCCCCAGGCCCAGAGCCATCCTTTGTGCATGTCATGTGTTTACCAACAAGCTCATCTTGCATGCAAAGCATCACAATTAAAGAAATGGGGACGCTGCTTATGTTCCCTGCAATGTTGCCTTTTCATTTCCCTGTTGCTGACGCGTCCACTCAGGCACACAGGATCCTTTCAAGCGACAGTATTAGAGGCCAGTACATTTTCAAAGCAAATTACACGGAAGTAATAGAAAAAAGATCACTATGCACAGTACCTGAGGAAAGAAAATGCACACACAGCAGGCAGGCGCAGCCCAGAGGCCAGCTCAGCCACCAGCTTCGTGGTGATGGAGTAGGACTGACAACAAGCAGCGCACTCAGTCCACACATCAGGACCAGATCTAATGATGGAACCTACTCATTGCTGACCAGAGTCATAACTCCCACACAGACCCAAGAAAAGTCTCAGAAATCTGAGGGACACTTAGAGTCCAGATTTACAGGATAAGCAAATCTACAAAGCAACAGGAGGCTTACACTCCTGCCACCAACCTGAAGAAAGAACTAAAGCCTCAGGACAGACCTTAAATAGATCCCCGGGTCAAAGGGGACTAAGGAGAGCCCCCAGGTGAGGCTCATGAAGGGCACTGAGTGTGTTGTTCCTGAATTCAGGCCACTGATTTGTGAGAAGAGGAAGTCTCCTGTGCACCTGGGACTCAGGACACCAGCTCCATCTATCACAGCAATGGTGGGGGAGGAATTCCTCCTTCGAGCAAGGAAGCTTACATTCATGGTATCAGTGCAAAACCTCTCTTCTGAGGCTCCTTTCAATCACACCCCTGCCCCAGAAAATCCACAGGTAGTCCCCTAGCACACCTTCAGTGTCTCGCAGTCAGTACAGGTGCTGAAGGTCTGCTCAAAGGCTCCCCTGCTCTGCCACACCCCGCTCTTTCTGATCCCATGCTGCAGATGCTGCCATCTCTCCCTCGTATGATCTTTTCACCCTACCTGTCTTCTGCTGTCAGCTCAGCACAGCTCATGACTGTAGATGCAGAGTGCCCTTCCCAAGGGCCTTCCTGCACAGCAGGGCACGGAGGGGTTGGTGGCAGGGCTGTCTTTCAAGGAAGACAGGGCTTTAGCTGTGGGAAATGACACCATCGGGGTTCCCACAGGGTATGGGAAAACACAGGAGATGCCCCTTGCTCTCCCTGAAGTAGGAGTGGGTTGCACGGGGCAAAATATCATCTGTGGAGGACTAGAGCATGTGGGAGGAAGGGATAGGCAGCTTATCCCATGCGGCAGAACTCGCCACTGTGTCCTTATTGAGTTGACCACACCAAGTACATGACAACTCCATGCATGAGCAAATTTACTTTTCCCTGATGTCACTGGTCTTGCTGTTCATGGTTGGAAGGCAGGAAGAAACAATGGCTGCATTGCTCCGTCATTCAGAAAGGGACCTGGATTCACAAAGAGATAGTCGGGGGACAGAAGTGAAGGAACAAATCTCTTTGGCAATCTGTCACATACGACACCCATCTTAGAGCCATGGAAATCATCACTGGGCTGGATGAGAGACACAGGATGTCTGGTATTCAGGCCCAAATGATCTGGGTGGTTTGGATGGCTTCATCTCATAGAAAAGGCAGTTCCTATCCAGCGATCATTTCAGTGGGACTGTAGTCCTCTGAATCCCCCAAGACAATGACACACATTTAGCTATGCCTTTACCCTGTGTACCATCACTTTTTACCCTGGACATTTGGATGGGCATCCAAGGAAGGAAAGAACACGAGGAGACTCAAATTACAATGCAGCATAAACTTTAATAAGTCTAAAGAATTAAACAGTGCAGCACATGGTGAAAGGGACCTTGTGCAAGCTGCTACAAGGGCAGCTGAAAGTCAGGCACCCCTTCACAGCAATGGGACATGCTTCTTCCTTCCACACACATGGGGAGAGGATGAAGAGTAGGACTCCTGCTCAGCTTGTGTCAAGACAAAACGGTAGCACAGAACAACAGGAGACAACAGGGACTCGTGATGCAGAGAGGAAAGTAGCAGAAGAAGAAGACATAAGTTGACTGTGTTTCCAGACAGCACAGACTGGCACCTGGTTTCCCTCCCTTCTTTGCAGGAGGTCAAGATGGTGCTCAGCCCATCTGGAAACCCTGGCCAGCAGCTCCGTCCTCAGTCCGGTACATGGATTTGGGCTTCCTGGTCGATGCAGCTCTGGACGTCCAGCCCGGCTTTAGCAGGGCAGGTACCTTCTGCTGTAGGAACGGCCACCAAGGCCACCAAGGCTAAAGCCCCCGGAGTTGATGGGCACTCCCTGCTCGCTCAGGATGCTGCCAACAGCAGCGGAGGTGGAGGATCCCACAGCAGTGTTCTGGGGGAAGGAGCTGAGGATGGGTCCGGGCAGGGTCACCACCACGGGAGAGGGCTGGATCACCACCCGGGAGTCCTGGCACTGCCTGACACAGGGCTCGTTGCAGCTGTTGGCAAGAGGGGTTGGGCCACAGGGCTGGCACAGGTCGTAGCAGGACATGGCTGCGGGATGGAGGTTCACCTGGGAGAGAGGGCAGGGAAAGCACAGGCAGCATGTGAGGTGCAGCCGGACAGTGGCCTTAGCAAGAGAAAAGGCACAGGCTGGGCAGCAGGGACAGGCAGCATAGGGAGACAAAGTAAAGAGCCTCAGTTCCCAAGGGGGCCCTAGAAACATCAAGTCCTTCTTGCACCTTCCTCCACTGTGGCAAGGAGAACAGAGATGCTGGGAGCAGAATCAAGGAGCAAGTCTAACAGAAAAGGTACATCCAGAAAAAGACCCAGGTAAGGCCGAAAGACAAAGAGGGAAACAAGAGAAGGACTGAGGCAAAGGAGGTTGCAACTCACCTGCTCACCAAAGAGGAGAAGGCAAGAGAAGTGGATGAGGAGCCTAAAGTTGGACTGACTTTTATACCAATCCAGACTGCCCCAGGCCTAGAGCCACCCATTGCGCATGTCATGTGTTTACCAACAAGCTCATCTTGCATGCAAAGCATCACAATTAAAGAAATGGGGACGCTGCTTATGTTCCCTGCAATGCTGCCTTTTCATTTCCCTGTTCCTGACGCGTCCACTCAACCACACAGGCTCCTTTCAAGTGACAGTATAAGAGGCCCAAATGTTTCCAGGCAAGTGACTGCTCAACATGGGGTGATGCTGCAGCCAGTGATGAGGAGTGTTCTGCCTTGCAAGGTGATGCCAGACTCCTGCCCTCCAGGGCCTCATTTCAAAGTGTTTCCTGATGAATGAGGCCGGTCTCCTCCTAAACCTGAGGCTTTGACCTGGACATACCCATGCAAGGGTCAAACCATCAGTCGCTCTCCCTCAGGCGGTGCTCACTCACACTGTAGTAGGTATCCCCTTTCTAGGCTGCACCTCTGCTCTTGGGTTTTAGACTCTTAGCTTGATCTTTGTCCTCAACATAAGCTTGCTAGGCTCTTTTTGCCATCTTCTTTCCCTCCTTCATCCCTAGCTCCCTTAAGCAGCAGAGTACTACTGGTTAGGAACGAAGGCTATTCCCCTCCCAACGCGCTCTGCTGAACACCTCTGGTGAAGCTGGAGGCATCCCAGTGTCCGAGGCAGCCCAGTGCCCAAGGCACATGCTGGCCAATCCATACACATCCTTCTTCCTGTCCCTGTCTTTGCCACAACTTCTGCTTTGGCCATCCAGACTGCTGGCACACCAGGCATGACCAGATACTCGGCACGTTTTCCACAGGACACCCAGGCCTGCTCAGCAGCAGACAGGGTCCACGCCTCTTTGCAAGGACTGTTGGAGGAGCACAGCACAGAGTTGCCTTCCTCTCTACCGGAAGCATTGTCAGACTCACAGAAGCAAAGCGTTGCCTCTGCAGGACAAGGGCACGAGAGGGAGGGACTAAGAACAGAACTGGGAGGGTACAGCTCCCTCAGTCTCCACATTTTGAGGTCTTGTTTGAGGGACAAAAAGATCACTGTTTGGGACCTCTCCTGACACAGCCTGCTCAGCAGCTGAGTGGTAGTTCAGGAGGAGTTACTGCGCATCTGCTCCAGACTCACATCCCTTCAGGGCGCAGTGACACACACAGAAGGACTGTGCAACACTGAATGCGTCTGTCCACAACACCGCTCTTTTTTGGGTAAATATGACTTTCCTGCTTCCTTCTAGTGTCCACAGAGCTTCCTGGACTTGTCACCACCACTATATATCCCTTTCAGATGACAGAGGACCATCCCTGTGTGTCCATCCCTCTCCCCTACCCATTTTAAACATCCATGCTCAGCCCATCCCTATTGTGACAAAATCTAGCCAAGCACCCTCATCTCCTCTTATGCAGTTCAGCTGGCTTCCGCATACCACTTCAAGTCCTCTGGGACTTCCTCCACTTCCAGGGTTTGGAAGAAGTGCTTGGAGGAGAAAAGGGAAGGACACAATCCAGGTGACAACATGCAATCAGAGCCTTGGAAAGGTGGGTCTTGGCTTGCAGAGAAATGTCTTCCAGCAGGTTAATGGCTTGCCTCATCAACTGGAAGCCAGTATCCAGATTCACTTGCTGCTCACATATCCCTTGGGAGAGCTCCTAGCCACCCTTCCCAGTCTCAGACACTACCACACACCCTTCCACTGCTGCATGTCTCTTCCAATGACTGTGGCCCTTGAGGGCACTCAGCTTCTCTAAGCATGAGGAAGGTCCACCATAGCCTCTTATTCATCCACCCACTTCCCCCAGCATTGCTTCACATTTCACCCGTTCAGCTTGGCTTGGCACCCCAGGAGGGAAGGAACATGAGGAGTCTCAACTCACAATGCAACATAAGTTTTAATGAGTCTAAAGAATGAAACAAAGCAGGGCATGGTGGAAGGGACCCCATGCAGGCTGCTACAAGGGCAGCTGACAGTCAGACACCCCTTCACAGCAATGGGACACACGTCTTCCTCCTACACACACAGCAAGAGGATGATGGCCGGGAGGCCTCTCAGTTTGCTGCAGGGTGAAATGGTGGCACAGGACAGCAGGAGAAAACAGGGACTCATGATGCAGGGAAGAAAGTACCCAAAGAAGACAACATCAGTTGGCCGTGTTTCCAGACAGCACAGGCAGGCACCTTGATTCCCCTCCTCTTTTGCAGGAGGGCACAAGGATGATCAGTCCATCTGGAACCCCAGACCAGTAGATCTGTCCTCAATCCAGCACCAGGCCTTGGGCTTCATGGTCGATGCAGCTCTGGACGTCCAGCCCGGCTTTAGCAGGGCAGGTACCTTCTGCTGTAGGAACGACCACCAAGGCCACCAAGGCTAAAGCCCCCGGAGTTGATGGGCACTCCCTGCTCACTCAGGATGCTGCCAACAGCAGCGGAGGTGGAGGATCCCACAGCGGTGTTCTGGGGGAAGGAGCTGAGGATGGGTCCGGGCAGGGTCACCACCACGGGAGAGGGCTGGATCACCACCCGCGAGTCCTGGCACTGCCTGACACAGGGCTCGTTGCAGCTGTTGGCAAGAGGGGTTGGGCCACAGGGCTGGCACAGGTCGTAGCAGGACATGGCTGCGGGATGGAGGTTCACCTGGGAGAGAGGGCAGGGAAAGCACAGGTAGCATGTGAGGTGCAGCCGGACAGTGGCCTTAGCAAGAGAAAAGGCACAGGCTGGGAAGCAGGGACAGGCAGCTTACAAAGAAAGTGTGAATAAAGTGCCCCAGTTCACAAGATTTCCCTGCAAAGAAACCCAAGGTCTTCTCCCACCTCCCACAGTACTGGCAAGGAGCTGAGAGTCACAAAAATACTAAAGGAGCAAGTATGTCTGAAGAAGCTATACCTCGGTCAGGAGACAAAGTAGAGAACAAGAGAAAGGAAGAGAGAGGCAAAGGAGGTTGCAACTCACCTGTTCACCAAGGAGGAGAAGGCAAGAGAAGTGGATGAGGAGCCTAAAGTTGGACTGACTTTTATACCAATCCAGACTGCCCCAGGCCTAGAGCCACCCATTGCGCATGTCATGTGTTTACCAACAAGCTCATCTTGCATGCAAAGCATCACAATTAAAGAAATGGGGACGCTGCTTATGTTCCCTGCAATGCTGCCTTTTCATTTCCCTGTTCCTGACGCGTCCACTCAACCACACAGGCTCCTTTCAAGTGACAGTATAAGAGGCCCAAATGTTTCCAGGCAAGTGACTGCTCAACATGGGGTGATGCTGCAGCCAGTGATGAGGAGTGTTCTGCCTCGCAAGGTGATGCCAGACTCCTGCCCTCCAGGGCCTCATTTCAAAGTGTTTCCTGATGAATGAGGCCGGTCTCCTCCTAAACCTGAGGCTTTGACCTGGACATACCCATGCAAGGGTCAAACCATCAGTCGCTCTCCCTCAGGCGGTGCTCACTCACACTGTAGTAGGTATCCCCTTTCTAGGCTGCACCTCTGCTCTTGGGTTTTAGACTCTTAGCTTGATCTTTGTCCTCAACATAAGCTTGCTAGGCTCTTTTTGCCATCTTCTTTCCCTCCTTCATCCCTAGCTCCCTTAAGCAGCAGAGTACTACTGGTTAGGAACGAAGGCTATTCCCCTCCCAACGCGCTCTGCTGAACACCTCTGGTGAAGCTGGAGGCATCCCAGTGTCCGAGGCAGCCCAGTGCCCAAGGCACATGCTGGCCAATCCATACACATCCTTCTTCCTGTCCCTGTCTTTGCCACAACTTCTGCTTTGGCCATCCAGACTGCTGGCACACCAGGCATGACCAGATACTCGGCACGTTTTCCACAGGACACCCAGGCCTGCTCAGCAGCAGACAGGGTCCACGCCTCTTTGCAAGGACTGTTGGAGGAGCACAGCACAGAGTTGCCTTCCTCTCTACCGGAAGCATTGTCAGACTCACAGAAGCAAAGCGTTGCCTCTACAGGACAAGGGCACGAGAGGGAGGGACTAAGAACAGAACTGGGAGGGTACAGCTCCCTCAGTCTCCACATTTTGAGGTCTTGTTTGAGGGACAAAAAGATCACTGTTTGGGACCTCTCCTGACACAGCCTGCTCAGCAGCTGAGTGGTAGTTCAGGAGGAGTTACTGCACATCTGCTCCAGACTCACATCCCTTCAGGGCACAGTGACACGCACAGAAGGACTCCACAACACTGAAATGCTTCTGAGCACAGGACTGCTCCAGTCGGGGATAAAATGTTTTCCCTGCTCCCTTCTAGACCTCATCAGATTTTCCCGAATGTGTTGCTGACACAAAAATTCCCTTTCAGATGACAGAGGGCCATCCCTGTGTGTCCATCCTACTCCCCTAGCCATTTTACACACCCATGCTCAACCAATCCCTATTGGGACAAAACCTAGCAACCACTCACATCTCCCTTTATGCACTTGACCTGGCTGCTACATGTCCCTGCATCTCCTTCAGGTCTCTGTCCAGTTCCAAGGTTTGGAAGAAGAGTTTGGATGAGGGAAGGGAAGGACACATTCTGAGTGGCAGCACGCAATCAGAGCCTTGGCCAGGTGTGTGTTAGCCTGCACAGAAACATCTCCCAGCAAGTTAATGGATTGCTTAATGAACTGGAAGCCCGTATCCAAATTCTCTTGTTGTTCACCCGTCCCCCACGGGAGCTCCTGGACACCCTTCCTAGAATCAGACAATATCACATGCCCTTCTACTGCCCAATATACCTTCAATAACTGTGGCCTTTGGGAGAACTAAGCTTGTGCAGGCATTACAGTGATCCTGCATGACCCGTTATTCATCCACTATCTTTGATCCTTCATTGCATCACATTTTCCCCCGGACATCTTGGCTTGGGAAACCCAAGAGAGAAGGAACACAAGGAGATCCAAATTACAATGCAGCATAAATTTTAATGAATTTAAAGAATGACATAGAGCAGTGCGTGGTGGAAAGGACCTGGTGCAGGCTGCTACAAGGGCAGCTGACAGTCGGGCAACCCTTCACAGCAATGGGACACATCTTTTACACACATGGGGAGAAGAAGATGAGCATGATCCCTTGCACCTTGCTTCAGGATGAGCCCACAACACAGAACAGCAGGAGAAAAAAAGGGACTCATGGTCCAGAGAAGAAAGCAGGAGAAGAAGACATCAATTTGCCGTGTTTCCAGACAGCACGGGCCGGCACCTTGACTCCCTCCCTCCCCTGCAGAAGGGCAGTGGACTGCTGAGCCCCTCTGGAAACCAGATGAGCAGCTCCATCTTCTGTCCGAAACCTGGCTTTGGGCTTCCTGGTCGATGCAGCTCTGGACGTCCAGCCCGGCTTTAGCAGGGCAGGTACCTTCTGCCGTAGGAACGACCACCAAGGCCACCAAGGCTAAAGCCCCCGGAGTTGATGGGCACTCCCTGCTCACTCAGGATGCTGCCAACAGCAGCGGAGGTGGAGGATCCCACAGCGGTGTTCTGGGGGAAGGAGCTGAGGATGGGTCCGGGCAGGGTCACCACCACGGGAGAGGGCTGGATCACCACCCGGGAGTCCTGGCACTGCCTGACACAGGGCTCGTTGCAGCTGTTGGCAAGAGGGGTTGGGCCACAGGGCTGGCACAGGTCGTAGCAGGACATGGCTGCGGGATGGAGGTTCACCTGGGAGAGAGGGCAGGGAAAGCACAGGCAGCATGTGAGGTGCAGCCGGACAGTGGCCTTAGCAAGAGAAAAGGCACAGGCTGGGAAGCAGGGACAGGCAGCTTACAAAGAAAGTGTGAATAAAGTGCCCCAGTTCACAAGATTTCCCTGCAAAGAAACCCAAGGTCTTCTCCCACCTCCCACAGTACTGGCAAGGAGCTGAGAGTCACAAAAATACTAAAGGAGCAAGTATGTCTGAAGAAGATATACCTCGGTCAGGAGACAAAGTAGAGAACAAGAGAAAGGAAGAGAGAGGCAAAGGAGGTTGCAACTCACCTGTTCACCAAGGAGGAGAAGGCAAGAGAAGTGAATGAGGAGCCTAAAGTTGGACTGACTTTTATACAGGTCCAGACTGCCCCAGGCTCAGAGCCATCCTTTGTGCATGTCATGTATTTACCAACAAGCTCATCTTGCATGCAAAGCATCACAATTAAAGAAATAGGGACGCTGCTTATGTTCCCTGCAACACTGCCTTTCCATTTCCCCATTCATGACCTGTCCATTCAGCCAGACAAGCTACTTTCAAGCAACAGTATCAGAAACAAAAATGTTTCCAGGTGAAATGACACAGAAGTAAAAGAATAATCACTATGCACAGTACCTGAGGAAGGAAAATGCAAACACAGCAGGCAGGCACAGCCCAGAGGCCAGCTCAGCCACCAGCTTCGTGGTGATGGAGCAGGACTGACAACAAGCAGTGCACTCAGTCCACACATCAGGACCAGATCTAATGATGGAGCCTACTCATTGCTGACCACAGTCATAACTCCCACACAGACCCAAGAAAAGTCTCAGAAATCTGGGGGATACTTAGAGTCCAGATTTACAGGATAAGCAAATCTACAAAGCAACAGGAGGCTTACACTCCTGCCACCAACCTGAAGAAAGAACTAAAGCCTCAGGACAGACCTTAAATAGATCCCCGGGTCAAAGGGGAGTAAGGAGAGCCCCCAGGTGAGGCTCATGAAGGGCACTGAGTGTGGTGTTCCTGAATTCAGGCCACTGATTTGTGAGAAGAGGAAGTCTCCTGTGCACCTGGGACTCAGGACACCAGCTCCATCTATCACAGCAATGGTGGGGGAGGAATTCCTCCTTCGAGCAAGGAAGCTTACATTCATGGTATCAGTGCAAAACCTCTCTTCTGAGGCTCCTTTCAATCACATCCCTGCCCCAGAAAATCCACAGGTAGTCCCCTAGCACACCTTCAGTGTCTCGCAGTCAGTACAGGTGCTGAAGGTCTGCTCAAAGGCTCCCCTGCTCTGCCACACCCCGCTCTTTCTGATCCCATGCTGCAGATGCTGCCATCTCTCCCTCGTATGATCTTTTCACCCTACCTGTCTTCTGCTGTCAGCTCAGCACAGCTCATGACTGCAGATGCAGAGTGCCCTTCCCAAGGGCCTTCCTGCACAGCAGGGCATGGGGGGGTTGGTGACAGGGCTGTCTTTCAAGGAAGACAGGGCTTTAGCTGTCTGGAAATGCAGTGCGGGGATTTCTACAGTGTAGGACAGAGCACTGCAGGTGCCCAACACTCTACCTGAAGCAGAACAGGAGGACATGGGTCAAAACATCACCTGTAGAACACTGAAGTATAGAGAAGGAAGTTATAGGCAGCTTGTCGTGTCCAGCAGGACCAACCACCATGTCCCAGTGCAATTTATCATGACAGCTACATGCCAGCCCCACACATGAGCAAAGTTATTTCCCTCCCTGATGTCACTGGTCCTGCAGTTCAGGGCAGAAAGGTAGAAAGACACAGTGGCTGCATCATGGAATGTTTGTTTCCTTTCACTGGTTGAAAAGGGACAGATAGAGTTATTCCTAAATGCCCTTACTTCAGTTTCATGTGTATCACTGGTCATGCTAACTGCCAAATGTGATTCTGCACCTTGGCTAATATCACTGAGAACTACAGAAGGGGGTCTAGGCATACAAAGAGATGGTCTGGGGAGAGAAGTGAAGAAATACACCTCTTTGGCAGCTTTTTGCACACCACATTCGTCTTGGAGCCATGGAGAGCATCACTGAGTTCTCACAAGAGACACAAGAAGTCCGGTATTCAGGTCAAAGTGATGCGGGTGCTTTTGGATGGTTTTGTCACATGAAAAAGGCAGTCCCTACCTGGTGATCATTCAGGTGGGACTACCAGCAGAATCCACCAAGGTACTTCTTCAACATCACCCATTTAGCTATGTCATTACCATGCATAGCATCACCTTTCACCCTGGACAGCTTAGCTGGGCATCCCAAGAGGGAAGGAACGCAAAGAGACTCAAATTACAATGCAGCATAAATTTTAATGAGTCTAAAGAATGAAACAGTGCAGTGCATGGTGGACAGGACCTGGTGCAGGCTGCTACAAGGGCAGCTGACAGTCAGGTGCCCCTTCACAGCACTAAGACACAAGTTTTCCTCCCACACGCATGGGGAGAAAATGACGAGGAGCCCTCTCAGCTTGATTCAGGATGAACCCAGGGCACAGAACAGCAAGAGACAAGAGGGACTCATGAGGCACAGAAGAAAGCAGCTGAAGAAGACGACATCAGTTGGCTGTGTTTCCAGACAGCACAGGCTGGTACCATGCTTCCCCCCTCCCTTGCAGAAGGGCAAGACAGTGATCAACCCCTCCAGAAACCCTGGCCAGCAGAAAAGTCTTCATTCCGGCACCTGGCTTTGGGCTTCCTGGTCGATGCACGCTCTGGACATCCAGCCCGGATTTAGCAGGGCAGGTACCTTCTGCTGTAGGAACGTCCACCAAGGCCACCAAGGCTAAAGCCCCCAGAGTTGATGGGCACTCCCTGCTCGCTCAGGACGCTGCCAACAGCAGCGGAGGTGGAGGATCCCACAGCAGTGTTCTGGGGGAAGGAGCTGAGGATGGGTCCGGGCAGGGTCACCACCACAGGAGAGGGCTGGATCACCACCCGGGAGTCCTGGCACTGCCTGACACAGGGCTCGTTGCAGCTGTTGGCAAGAGGGGTTGGGCCACAGGGCTGGCACAGGTCGTAGCAGGACATGGCTGCGGGATGGAGGTTCACCTGGGAGAGAGGGCAGGGAAAGCACAGGTAGCATGTGAGGTGCAGCCGGACAGTGGCCTTAGCAAGAGAAAAGGCACAGGCTGGGAAGCAGGGACAGGCAGCTTACAAAGAAAGTGTGAATAAAGTGCCCCAGTTCACAAGATTTCTCTGCAAAGAAACCCAAGGTCTTCTCCCACCTCCCACAGTACTGGCAAGGAGCTGAGAGTCACAAAAACTAGCCAGTGTCAGACAGAGCTCCAACAACTTCAGAAGCCAAACAGGAGAGCAAGAGAAAGGAAGAGAGAGGCAAAGGAGGTTGCAACTCACCTGTTCACCAAGGAGGAGAAGGCAAGAGAAGTGAATGAGGAGCCTAAAGTTGGACTGGCTTTTATACCAATCCAGACTGCCCCAGGCCCAGAGCCACCCTTTGTGCATGTCATGTGTTTACCAACAAGCTCATCTTGCATGCAAAGCATCACAATTAAAGAAATGGGGATGTTGTTTATGTTCCCTGCAACACTGCCTTTTCATTTCCCTGTTCCTGACATGACCATTCAGCCACAAAGGCTACTTTCAGGCAACAGCATTAGAGGCTAAAATGTTTCTGGGGAAATGACACAGAAGTGAAGGAACATCATCAAGGCAATGAGATCAAGATGACCACCCTCACCAGGTGATGTCAGACTCTCATCATCCTGGGGCTTGATTTGAGGTTTTCTTTTAACATAGGGGACTTTATTTCCTTCCAAACCTATCAATAAAGGCCAGACTTCCACCCAGGTTACTCTGTGAGGACCAGCCAGATCCTCAGCTTTCTGTATTAACCAGCTCTGGCTGGCTCAGGCAGCCGTTTTCCAAGCATATCAGCTCTGCATTTCAATTATGGCCCTTCTGGGATATCAAGCATCAGTCTCCACACAAGTAAGCATGTCTGTTTTCCTTCTCACCTCTAACAGCAGCATCTAGAGGTCCCTGGTCAGCACAGGCGTGTTTCAGAAAGGACATTGCTCTGCCACAACCAAGTGTTGCCTCACCCCTCCAGTTATACTGGGATGTGCCCCACAAACAAAGGCACATGCTGAGCACGAAATACATCTCCTTTCCTCCTCTTGCCCATGGTCCATGCCTCCAATTCTGCTTTGGCTCAACATACTGACAGGACAGTACACACACTTCCAAACAGACAGCAAGATTTGCATATAACATATAAACCTCCCCACAAGCAAGTGAGGTCCTGCAGCGGCAGCCGAGACAGCCTGAAGAGCTGCAGATCTCAGAATCTCCCAGAGATGCATCCCAGGGGAGGGATTCAGTGCTGTGCACTGCATTTTTTGGAGATGAAGGGAAACTCAATGTCCCCATGAGGAATGACAGCCCTGCTTAGGGTACCACCTGCCCTCCTCTGACACCTCATCTGGGTCCTCACTGCAGAGGATAGACAGAATCCTGCCCAGATAGGCTGGGACAGCACCAGAGACAGGCAGCTCCCTGATCAGAGACGCCCAGGGCAAATTCCTCATTTAAGGTCATGAGGAGAGCCTAGAAGGAGCACCACTTTAACCTGAAGATGACAGTAAAAGTCCATACAAACAGAAATGTTGTCAGGGCTCAGTGAGAGCCAGCTGGTCCCTGCAGGATGGGAGCCAGGAGATAAGCAAGATTACAAGGCCAGGAGGGCAGTAGCCTCATTACCAATGGCCCCATTGCACAGTATATGAGCAAAGAAAATGCGCAGATGAGTGCAGCCCAGAGGCCAGTTCAACCACCAGCTTTGTGGTGATGGAGCAGGACTGACAACAAGCAGCGCACTCAGTCCACACAACAGGAGCAGATCCAGTGAGGGTAACCTGGCCCAACAGAGCCCATTCATTGCTGACCACAGCCATAACTCCCACACAGACCCAAGAAAAGTCTCAGAAAACACTGGGCAACTTAGGTTCCAGGTCAAGGGGACTCACGATCAGGCATAAGCAAATTTGCAAAACAACAGGAGGCTTACACTCCTGCCACCAAGCTAAAGAAAGGGCTATGGTCCAGGACCGAGTATAAATAGAGCCTTCGGTCAAAGGGGAGAAGGAGGAGTGAGAGATGCCCAGTGAGGGTCATCAGGGCTACTGAGTGTTTTGTTCCCGAACTCAGGCTGTGAGGCGGAAGAATCAGCGAACATGGCTGAGTAGTTCAGAAAAGGCGACTGAGGGGCACAAAGAGATCATCTGGGGACAGGAGTGAAGAGATTCAACACTTAGAGCATCTGTCACACATCACACTCATCTTGGTGCCATGGAAAGCATCAGTTGGGTTTGCTGAGAGACACAACACACTACTGTTCAAGACAAAGGGATGTGGATGAGTTTGAAGGTCATTATCACATGTAGACATGTACAGTCTCCACCATATGATTATTTCAGTGGGACTCCCACCCTCTGAATCCCCCAAGAAAGATATTTATCAATGACACCCTAAATGACACACTATTCCCCTGGACAGCTTAGCTGGGCATCCCAAGAGGGAAGGAACATGAGGAGACTCAAATGACAATGCAGCAAAAACTTTAATGAGTCTAAAGAATGAAACAAAGCAGGGCATGGTGGATGGGACCTGGTGCAGGCTGCTACAAGGGCAGCTGACAGTCAGGTACCCCTTCACAGCAATGGGAAACATGTCCTCCTCCCATACACGTGGGGAGAGGAAGAGGAGCATGATCCCTTGCACCTTGCTTCAGGATGAGCCCACAACACAGAACAACAGGAGACAGACTCATGGTGCAGAGAAGAAAGCAGGAGAAGATGACATCAGTTGGCCGTGTTTCCAGACAGCACAGGCTGGCACCTTGATTCCCTCCCTCCTTTGCAGGAGGGCAGTAGGGTGCTCAGCCCATCTGGAAACCCAGGCCAGAAGCACCATCCTCAGTCCAGCACCTGGCTTTGAGCTTCCTGGTCGATGCAGCTCTGGACGTCCAGCCCGGCTTTAGCAGGGCAGGTACCTTCTGCTGTAGGAACGGCCACCAAGGCCACCAAGGCTAAAGCCCCCGGAGTTGATGGGCACTCCCTGCTCGCTCAGGATGCTGCCAACAGCAGCGGAGGTGGAGGATCCCACAGCGGTGTTCTGGGGGAAGGAGCTGAGGATGGGTCCGGGCAGGGTCACCACCACGGGAGAGGGCTGGATCACCACCCGCGAGTCCTGGCACTGCCTGACACAGGGCTCGTTGCAGCTGTTGGCAAGAGGGGTTGGGCCACAGGGCTGGCACAGGTCGTAGCAGGACATGGCTGCGGGATGGAGGTTCACCTGGGAGAGAGGGCAGGGAAAGCACAGGTAACGTGAATTGCAGCTGGACAGTATCTTCAAGAAGAGAGAAGGCACAGGTTGAGGAGAAGGGACATGCTTCACAGGGAGGAAGAGAGCCCTAGGAGCCATGGTCCACAAAGTCTTCCTGACAAGAGAGCCCAAACCGTCTGTCATCTATTCCCTGTGGAGAATAAGACAGATAGAGATGCTGGGAGAAGGATTGAGGAGCACGGCTATCACCAAAAGCTACATCAGAAAAAGGCTCAGGTAAGTTTGAGAGAAAGAGAGGACAACAAGAGGATAGTGAGGCAAAGGTGGCTGCTGTTCACCTTGTTCGCCAAGGAGGAGAAGGTAGAAGTGGATGAGGCAGCCTGCAGTCAGACTGGCTTTTATACGGGTCTGGAGTGCCCCAGGCCCAGAGGCACCCTTTGCACACATGACATGTCCACCAAACAAGCTCTTATTTTGTACTAAGCCTCCCAGTGATATAAATGGGACGCTTGTTTCCATTCCCTGCAATGATGCCTTTTCATTTCCCTGTTCTTGACATGACCACTCAGCCATACAAGCTCCTTTCAAGCGACAGTATTAGAGGCCTAAATGTTTCTGGTGGAATTTACAACAAAATTCAGGCAGATCTTCCAGCCAACTGGGTGGAGTGGTGCCGTATTTTCTGGTGATGTCACCATCTTACTCTCCTGAGGCATGCCTTTGGCCTTTGTTGTAATGAGTGTTGTTTTTTTCATTATAAACCTAGGATTAAAGGGTAGAGTTTCTTTTTTTCAGGGACTGGCCAAATCCACTGCTCTCTGTGCCTCCAAGGCTTTTTAAATTTTCTTAATCATCAGTTTTTCATCATGGTGTCTATGCTGTTGAGCTTTTGAACTTTCTTTGATATCTCACATTGCCCTTAGAATATATTAGCCTGTCTGGTTTTCCTTCTCGCTTCTTTTAGCATTGTCTGGAGGTCCCCAGCCACCAGAAAAAGAATGTTTCAGAAAGAATGGTAATGCTTTCCCACAAGTAAGTATTAGTTAACCACAGCTGTTAGCTTTCAGTAACCACTCCCTATCAAGAATGACTTTGTCCTTCAAAACTCTTCCTCCTTCCATTTCCCACTTCCATAACTCAGCCTCTGCTTAGGCCCTTATATACTGACGGGACAGCGCACACACTTCCAAACAGTCTGCAAGATTTCCATGTAGCATATAAAACGCCCCACAAGCGAGGACTGGTGGTGCCAGCAAAGACAGCCTGGAGAGCAAGGAAAGGATTCAATGCTGTCCACTGCATTTCCTGGAGCAGAAGAGGAGCTGGATGTCTCCAACAGGAATGACAGCTCTGCTTGGGGCACCACCTCCCCTCCTCTCAACAACCCATCTGTGTCCCCATTGTGAGGGGTGGACAAAACTCCTTCCCCAATTAGGCTGGGACTCCAACAGAGACAGGTAAATCTCTAATCACAGATGTCCAGGACAAATTCCTCATTCAGGAAGACGAAGGGAGCCTTTTGGTCATCAGGAGATGTTTGAGCAAATATGCCTGCAGAAGAAATCCCCAGTGTGTCTGTACATGGCAGACTGGAATGTAACGGAAGGATTTCCTTCAAACACAAAAGAGTTCTCATTACCCTCAGACAATACTGCACACCAGTTTCCTATCCATGGCACTTCCACTTAAAATCCTTCTGTAAGCAAAACTTGAAATGCAAAGAAGTCATTTCCTACCATCTGCCTATTCTCCCCAACTCACTCCCCACGGTAAGGGTCTACGTAAATGCTCAAGCATCCTCATATACCCTGCTCTGTCAGAGCATGTACTGAGGGTGTTACTTTCCTTCCCTGGTTCAGTCTCAATGTTGTTTTGCTGAAGGCTCAGCACGGCTTACAATCATAGACGAGAGCATTTATCTACAGAGTCTCCCAGCAGATAAAGGCACAGGAGAATTTTGAAAGATACCTTTAACTCAGCCAAGACAAGAAATAGTATCTGGTGAAAACATGTTTCTAAAGCAAGGATAGTGCACAGGTGTAGTCTTTGGTTCTGTCAGAAGAAGGACAGTAAGGCCAGGAGCAAAGTATTCCGACTGGAGAAACAGGTCACAGAAGGAAGGGAACGAGAACAACATTGAAATTCAGAACAATATTTCCTTTTAGACAGCGGAGCTGGCTGCCACATGGCCCTTCGACTCATTTGGGACTCCCACAAGAACCAGGGTTTGGAAGAAGTGCTTGGAGGGGAGAAGTGAAGGACACATTCTGAATGGTAACACGCAATCAGAGCCTTGGCCAGGTGGGTGTTAGACAGCACAGAAATGGCTTGCCTCATCAACTGGAAGTCAGCATTCAACATCACTTGTTGCTTACATATCCCTTGGGGAAGCTCAGGCCACGCGTCTCAGACAATACCACACATCCCAAAACTGCCACGTCTCTTCCAAAGACCACGGACCTTGAGGACACTAAGCTTCTACAAGCATGAGGAAGGGTCCACCATAGCCTCTTATTCATCCACCCACTTCCCCCAGCATTGCTTCACATTTCCCTCCAGTCAGCTTGGCTGCACAGCCAAAGAGGGAAGGAACAGAAGGAGACAGAAATTACAATGCATCACAAACTTTAATGAGTCTAAAGAACGAAACAAAGCAGGGCATGGTGGAAGGGACCCCATGCAGTCTGCTACAAGGGCAGCTGACAGTCAGACACCCCTTCACAGCAATGGGACACACGTCTTCCTCCTACACACATGAGGAGAGGATGATGAGCAGGACCCCTCTTAACTTGATGCAGGATGTGCCAGTGGCGCAGGACAGCAGGAGACAACAGGGACTCACGGTCCAGAGAAGAAAGCAGGAGAAGACGACGACATCAGCTGGCCAAGTTTCCAGAGAGCACAGACAGGCACCGTGATCCCCACCCTCCTTTACAGGAAGGTGAGATGGTGCTCAGCCCATCGGGAAACCCTGGTCAGCAGCTGCATCCTCAGCCCAGCACCTGGCTTTGAGCTTTCTGGTCGATGCAGCTCTGGACGTCCAGCCCGGCTTTAGCAGGGCAGGTACCTTCTGCCGTAGGAACGGCCACCAAGGCCACCAAGGCTAAAGCCCCCGGAGTTGATGGGCACTCCCTGCTCGCTCAGGATGCTGCCAACAGCAGCGGAGGTGGAGGATCCCACAGCGGTGTTCTGGGGGAAGGAGCTGAGGATGGGTCCGGGCAGGGTCACCACCACGGGAGACGGCTCAATGATCACCCGGGAGTCCTGGCACTGCCTGACACAGGGCTCATTGCAGCTGTTGGCAAGAGGGGTTGGGCCACAGGGACGGCACAGGTCGTAGCAGGACATGACTGCGGGATGGAGGTTCACCTGGGAGAGAGGGCAGGGAAAGCACAGGCAGCATGTGAGGTGCAGCCGGACAGCATCCTCAACAAGAGAAAAGGCACAGGCTGGGGAGCAGGGACAGGCAACATAGGGAAGAAGAGAGGATTTCCTGACCCGGTCCCCACAGGTTCCCTACAAAGAGGTGAAGATTTTCTCCCACCTCCCCACAATGTGGCAAAGAGAACAAGGATGCTGGGAGCAGCATCGAGGAGCAAGGATCACAGTAAAAGAAACACGGAGACAAAGACTCAGTTGAGGCCAGAGGACATAGGGGGAAAAAAAGAAAGACAAGAAACAGGCAAAGGTGGTTGCAGCTCACCTTGTTCACCAAGGAGGAGAAGGCAAGAGAAGTGGATGAGGGAGCCTGCAGTTGGAACAGCTTTTATACTGGTCCAGACCACCCCAGGCCAAGAGGCACCCTTTGTGCCTGTCATGTGTTCACCAGCAAGCTCATCTTGCATGCAAAACATTGTAATTAAGTAAATGAGGACACTGCTCATGTTCCCTGCAACACTGCTTTTTCATTTCCCTGTTCATGATGTCCCCATGCAGCCAACCAGTCTCCTTTCAAGTGACAGTATTAGTAGGTTACAATGTTTCCAGGGGAAATGACACCTCAGCATTGGCAGGCGATGCAGCCACTGACGAGGAGTGTCCCACCCTGACAGATGGTGCCATCCTTTTGCCCTCCAGGGCCTCACTTTAAGGAATCTCATCATGAATAGGCCATGTTTTCATGCAACTCAAAAATATAAGGACAGACTTAAAAAGAATTTTCTGTGACAGGAGTCACCATACCCATTGTGTAACCTAATCCCTAACTTCATCAAATTTTGGTATAAACTTCCCAGTCACCTTGGACACCTTGAAGATTTTAGACTCTGCAGTTCAACATCAAGAGAAATCCATATGTTCACTGCCATAGCACACTTCATCTGGAAAGCCTCCAGCAACCTCTAATCAACAAGAGAAGGATGCTTGGGAAGCCGAGACATTCCTCCTTAACACACACTAAGTGTACTCCCTCTGCCACACCACAGCCCCGAAGGTCGGCGTTGGGGACACCCAACTGCTCCTTCTTCATCCCTAAGGCTACCAAACACTTCTTCTCTGATCCCACCCTAACTCAACAACCGGCTCTGCAAAAAGCTTGGAGAGCTTTCCGTGAGACACCAGACCTCTTCACAAGAACACATGGTCTGAGAACATCAGCAGGAACATGGTGGAGGCAAGTGCACACCCAGATCTCTCTCGCTTCTTCCCAAGCATCCCCACACACTCTAACACGCATTTTACCAGTGGCCCATGCTGCTCCTGCACTCAGCGCCTATACTGAGAGTCTGTTCAAGGCTGCGATGTCTTGCCGCAGCCTGCTCTCTCTGATCCCACGGTACAGACACTGGCTGGTACATTCTTTTTGTCCCCACCTTGCTTCTGCTGTCAGCACAGTATGGTCACAAGTGTCAATGCAGAGTGCACTTCCCAAGGGACTCTGTGCACAGGAGAGCACCGGGCGTTGCTGATAGCAGCTGTCTTTCAGACGAGACAGGGTTATGGATCTGAGGAAAGACATCATAGGCATTTCCACAGCATACGGGAGAGCACAGGAGGTTCCCTTCACTCTACCTGAAGCAGAAGTGGGTTGCACGGGGCCAAACATACTCTGTGGATGATTAGAGAATATGGGAGGCA
Source organism: Patagioenas fasciata (assembly GCF_037038585.1). NCBI lineage: Eukaryota > Metazoa > Chordata > Aves > Columbiformes > Columbidae > Patagioenas > Patagioenas fasciata. The sequence goes on along the minus strand of NC_092549.1, from coordinate 4,673,108 downwards.
ACGACAGACAGCTTTTACAGTCGTACATCACCAACTACATGCAAACTTCTAACACAAGCAAGGTTACTTGTTTTCCTGGTGTCACTGGTCCTGCAGTTCAGGGCAGAAAGGCAGGAAGACACAATGGCTCCATACTGGAGGGTTTCTTTCTTTCCTTCCTCTCTTGTGCAAGGGACAGAGAAGGGCTTGTTAAATGCCCTCACTCCAATGCCGTGGGCCACAGGTCTCTGCAGCTCCCAGGAGAGTGTCTGTACAGTTCTGCCGATGTTGCTGAGTACTTCAGAATGGGGCCTGGGGTGTACAAAGAGGTGGTGTGGGGGCAGAAGTGAAGGGATAAAACTCCTGGGGCATCATCTCTCACACATCACACAAGTCTTAGAGGCATGGAAAGCATCACAGGCATTTGCTGAGAGATACAACAAGTCTGGTGGTCAGGACAAAGGCATGTGGGTGACGTTCAATGGCTTTATCACATGTAAAAGACAGACAATCTTCAGGTGACATTTCAATGGGACACCCACTCTTAATCACTCAAAAAGAACCACATCCTCTCAAGTACCCTCTTACCATGTATGGGATCACACTTACTAATGCAGCACACTCTGTACCCCGGGCTGCATTAGATGAAATGTTCCTGGTAAGCTGAGAGAGCTGATCCTTCCCCTTCACCCAGCATGCAGGAGGGCACTCTGGGAGTACCGTGTCTAGTTCTGGGCACCTCAGTGTAAGAGACATGGACGTACTAGACAGAGTCAAATGAAGGGCAACACGGGTAATTAAGGGACTGGACATTGTACATATGAGGGAAGACTGAGAGTAGAAGAGCAGGTTCAGAGGAGTAGGGCCTCATCCATGTATTTCAACACCTGAAGGGATAGTGCAAGAAGGGCGGAGTATGGCTCTTCTCTGTGCTGCCATGGGAAGCACCAGAGGCAACGGGCAAAAAAAAGGAAACACAGAAAGCTCTATCTAAAGGTCAGGAAAACTTTTTCACTTGATGGTCATCAAGTACTGGAACACATTGCCCAGGGAGATTATGGAGTCTCCATTATTGGAGATATCCAAAAGCCATCCCCAACTACAGCAACTAGCTTTGGGTTGACCTCCTTGAGCAGGCAGTAGGAGCAGATGACACCCAGAAGTCCCTACCAATCTCAGCCATGCTGCCATTCTGTCATTTCCCATTGAGCAACTTTGCTGGACAAACCAATAGTGAAGGAACACAAGGAGACTCCCGCTACAATGCAGCATAAATTTTAATGAATCTAAAGAATGAAACAAGGCAGGGCATGGTGGAAGGGACCCGGTGCAGGCTGCTACAAGGGCAGCTGATGGTCAGGCACCCCTTCATAGCAATAGGACACATGTCTTCCTCCCATAAATGTCTGGAGAGGATGATGAGCAGGACCCCTCTCAGCTTGATTTGGGATGAACCCGTGGCACGGAACAGCAGCAGACAAAAGGGGACTCACAATGCAGAGGAGAAAGCAGCAGGAGAAGATGACATCAGTTGGCCAAGTTTCCAGACAGAGCAGGCTGGCACTGTGATTCCCGCCCTCCTTTACAGGAAGGTGAGATGGTGCTCAGCCCATCGGGAAACCCTGGCCAGCAGCTGCATCCTCAGTCCAGCACCTGGCTTTGAGCTTCCTGGTCAATGCAGCTCTGGACGTCCAGCCCGGCTTTAGCAGGGCAGGTACCTTCTGCCGTAGGAACGGCCACCAAGGCCAGAGAGGTTGAAGCCCCCGGAGTTGATGGGCACTCCCTGCTCACTCAGGATGCTGCCAACAGCAGCGGAGGTGGAGGATCCCACAGCGGTGTTCTGGGGGAAGGAGCTGAGGATGGGTCCGGGCAGGGTCACCACCACGGGAGACGGCTCAATGATCACCCGGGAGTCCTGGCACTGCCTGACACAGGGCTCGTTGCAGCTGTTGGCAAGAGGGGTTGGGCCACAGGGACGGCACAGGTCGTAGCAGGACATGGCTGCGGGATGGAGGTTCACCTGGGAGAGAGAGCAGGGAAAGCACAGGCAGCATGTGAGGTGCAGCCGGACAGCATCCTCAACAAGAGAAAAGGCACAGGCTGGGGAGCAGGGACAGGCAACATAGGGAAGAAGAGAGGATTTCCTGACCCGGTCCCCACAGGTTCCCTACAAAGAGGTGAAGATTTTCTCCCACCTCCCCACAATGTGGCAAAGAGAACAAGGATGCTGGGAGCAGCATCGAGGAGCAAGGATCACAGTAAAAGAAACACTGAGACAAAGACTCAGTTGAGGCCAGAGGACATAGGGGGAAAAAAAGAAAGACAAGAAACAGGCAAAGGTGGTTGCAGCTCACCTTGTTCACCAAGGAGGAGAAGGCAAGAGAAGTGGATGAGGGAGCCTGCAGTTGGAACAGCTTTTATACTGGTCCAGACCACCCCAGGCCAAGAGGCACCCTTTGTGCCTGTCATGTGTTCACCAGCAAGCTCATCTTGCATGCAAAACATTGTAATTAAGTAAATGAAGACAGTGCTTATGTTCCCTGCAATATTGCTTTTTCATTTCCCTGTTCATGATGTCCCCATGCAGTAACACAGGCTTCTTTCAAGTGACAGTATTAGAGACCAGAATGTTTCCAGGGGAAACAACATGTCAGCATTAGCAGCTGAAGAGGAGTGTCCCACCCTGACAGATGGTGCCATCCTTTTGCCCTCCAGGGCCTCACTTTAAGGAATCTCATCATGAATAGGCCATGTTTTCATCCAATCTAAAAATACAAGGACAGACTTAAAAAGAATTTTCTGTGACAGGAGTCACCATACCCATTGCGTAACCTAATTCCTAACTCCATCAAATTTTGGTATAAACTTCCCAGTCACCTTGGACACCTTGAAGAGTGCATTTCCCAAGGGCCTTTGTGCACAGCAGGGCACAGGGGGTTGCTGATAGCAGCTGTGTTCCAGACATGACAGGGCTTGTCTGTATGGCAGGCCAGTCGTACATCACCAACTACAAAGTGAATGTCTCTGTAAGGATCCCAAAGCAATGGCAGTCATCGGGAACAGCCTGTGGAAGTTTTGAATTAAAGGATTTCAAAGCACTTTGCAAACTCATTAATAATTTACACATGCAAAACCCTTATTATTATATTTTAAGTATGCAGCATGATTGCAGTGATTTAAAACAGAGTTGCAAAGTCACCCTGAGATTTGTGTCAGGGTTAGCAATGTACATTCTCCAGCTATGTTTTAATGTGCTTGCATCATACTACATTTTTGTTTGACTTTTGCTTGAAAAGTAGCTTTGCACTGCCTCCAGATTTCTCAGAACAGGTACCTGAAGAAACTTGCTGCAGAAAACCTGAATATCCTCAGACAGCACTGATTTTTCAGTACACAAACATGCACCTGCTCACTTGGCTCTCTCCCACGCGTGTGAAAAGAGAGAAAAGTAATTGTATAAGCGTGCATGACCTCTGCATCTTGTTTAATTTTGTTTGCATTTAGGGGAGGGCCTCAGAAAGATATGAACTCCTCACATTGATAAAGGAATAAAGATCCTTTACTAAGACCTTTAACAAAGACCCAGAGGCCTTTTCAGAGGAGTCAGGAGGAAAATTTTAGCAAAGGATTAGGCTCTTGTACATCTCTAACGAATGTGAGAAGGTAAAGGTCAGAAAATGTGCAAATTTGGTTAGTCCAACACATGCAAACAGGATGCAGAACTCACTCCTGGAAAAAAATACCTGGGACTCTAATTAGATCATCATGCACAAAAGGCTTCTTTAATCTTTCAATCAATTTAAGAAAGTTCCCACAACATAGGGCACCTATTTATCTTCTTATTTTTTCCTTCATTTGTTTTCTTTATTTTTCCCTATTTAACTGTTCTCTTCAGAAAAGCAGGTAAATCCTTGTTGAGACAATTGTTCATTGGTAACAAACCATTACCTAAGGGATTATTTTTGACGCGGGATTTTCCTTAAATGGGTATTATTTTTTAACAAAGATCATTACTCCTTACTTGGCAATTTGCAGGCATTGATAACTCCAGATTGCTTAACTGACAGTTGAAGTTTCAAAATTAAGATATATATTTGAACCCTTTTGGACACTTATCTCTTCGGATTCAATTAATCTCAGGTCTCTCACCTTTCCTGTAAGCACAGCTCTCCCAGAGAGAGGGATGTTCCCGTGTCCACATCACTGGTCTAGTTGCAGTTGTACACACTTCAGTCACCCTATAGACTGAGCTGTTACACCAAATCCTCAGTTTACGCTCAGAGAACGTGAATATAATGCATACACTTAAAATCATTTAGTAAAACTCAGGTCTGTATTTACTTCCCGACTGCCATAGATTTCCTATGTAAAACTGGAAAAATAATTTCAGGACATAAAAAAACGTTCACTGTACTTTTCTGTACTGACAGCCCCTCCCTTAATCCATAGGCATTAATATCACATTTGTAAAAGTGACAGTAATCCCTTCTCTTTTGTTTCTCAGGTCTAATCAGTTTGAATGCTTGTTGTTCGGTGTTGGGACTTGCCTTTTGTTTGTCTGATGCAATTCAGTCTCTGTTAAGACTTCAAAGAGTTGCTGGAATTCAAATTATAAATAATATGATAAATGCCTATGAGGAAAGCCTGCTTTACTCCAGGCTGTTCCATTTGCTCACCAAGTGACCTCTGACAATTCATTTAGCTTCTATGCTTCACTATTAAACCTAGATAATAACTAGAATTAGAATATGCCAAAGGCAATGAAAAACTAAGTGGCAAGGGAAGTGTAAGGTAGTATTTTATATAGTGCCCAAAATTGCAAAGAGAGCAAAATTCCCAAGGAATCCCACACTGTCCTGTGGCACAAGGGGCTGTAAAAAGAGGGTGCATTGAACATGAAGCACTGAGCGGTCTCTGGGACAGTATTTACAGAAGGCCCAGAAGAGGAGCAGGGGTTACACTAAACCTGGATTAATGGTACAAAATGCTTCAGCTACTGAAGATGAGGATAGTTAGCAGCTATGGGTTTTCTTGCTAGGCATTTCCAGCTGTCTTCCTGGGAAGTTTATTGAAGACCATATGCAATTTGCCCCAAGTGCTTGTGGAAAAGCCTCCATGGGACATTGCCCTGATTCAGGTGATGTCCAGGGCTACTCAGCTCACCTAAACACAGGGAAGGAGCTGTCATCCCACAGCAAACACCGTTCTAAGGCTCCTTTGCACAAACCCTGCACAGCCACATCTTTGTTGCCCTGTGCTGGACTCTCTCCAGCAGTTCCCTGTCCTTCTGGAACTGAGGGGCCACAACTGGACACAATATTCCAGGTGTGGTCTCCCCAGGGCAGAGCAGAGGGGCAGGAGAACCTCTCTGACCTACTGACCACCCCCTTCTAACCCACCCCAGGTACCATTGGCCTTCCTGGCCACAAGGGCCCAGTGCTGGCTCATGCTCACCCTGCTGTCCCCAGCACCCCCAGGTCCCTTTCCCCTACACTGCTCTCTAATAGGTCATTGCCCAACTTTTATACTGGAACCTGAGGTTGTTCCTGCCCAGATTCAAGACTCTATACTTGCCCTTGTTATACTTCATTACATTTTTCCCTGCCCAGCTCTCCAGCCTGTCCAGATCTCTGGATGGCAGCACAGCTTCCAGTGTCACCACTCCTCCCAGCTTGGTGTCATCAGACTTGCTGACAGTCACTCAATTCCCTCATCCAAATCATTGATGAATCTATTGAATAATACCGGCCCCAGCACTGACCCCTGAGGCACTGCACTGGATCCAGGCCTCAACTGGACTCTGCCCATTGACCACGACTCTCTGGCTTCTTCCCTTCAGCCAGTTCCCAGTCCACCTCACCACCCGCTCATCCAGACCGCACTCCCTCAGTTCAGCTGTGAGGATGCTGTGCAGACTGTGTCCAATGCCTCACTCAAGTCAAGGTAGACCACATCCACCACTCTGCCATCATCCATCCACCTCGTTATGTCCTCATAACAGTCAATGAGGTTGGTCAAGCACAACTTCCCCTTGGTCAAGCCATGCTGACTGCCCCTAATGACCCTCTTATCCCTGGTCTGCCTTGAGATGGCACCAAGGATAAGTCATTCCATCAGTTTCCCAGGGATGGAGGTGAGACTGACTGATTTATAGTTACCCGGGTCCTCCTTCTTGCCCTTTTTGAAGGCTGGAGTGACATTTGCTTTCCTCCAGTCCTCAGGCACCTCTCCCGTTTCCCAAGACTTGGCAAAGATGATGGAGAGCGGTCCAGCAATGCCCTCAGCCAGCTCCCTCAGCACCCACGGGTGCATCCCATCTGGACCCATGGATTTATGGGTGTTCAGATTGCCCAACCGCTCCCTAACCCAGCCCTCATCAACCCAGGCAAACTCCTCCATTGTCCTGCCTTCCTCTGGGGCCTCAGCGGTACGGGATCCTCAGGGCAGCCTCTGGCAGAGTAGACAGAGACATTTGTGTTAAACTAAGTTCTTATCAGCACAGAGGGTTTTTTGTGTACTTATTTCCATCTCATTCTTCACCTCAATAATGTCACAGAAAAACAGAGTCTGGATAGAAATGCCAGTTTCAGAGTACAGTCCATTGCAGCCTTCTGTTTCCTATAATATTGACCCTTTCAAACCGGTCAAAAATCTGGGGGAAAAAAAAGAAAAAAAAAAAGAAAAAAACACACCAAAATAAAACACAAACCAACAACAACCGCCCAGCTCTGTGACTTGAGTTTGAGTCAGTGGCAAAAAAAAAAAGAAATGTGGGTGGCATCTACCTGCCTTTAATCGCAACATGGTCAAACCCCGCAAAGAGATCCTGAAACAAATCCACATGCTCCACTTAGATCCTATGCAAGCACTGTTTGTAAACACTAAAGTCAATGTTAAATAACATAGAGCTTTCTCCCTAGGAATCGATCCTATGCAGAGATGATCAGTCTCATTGGGAAAGTGGCTACAAATGTATTGAGTTGTCATCCTCATCTGTAAATATTCAGTGAGAGGGGTAACAGGTGTACACTGGTAAGTTTAGTGCCTCGCAAAGCATTTCAAAGGAAAATTCTTGTCCTCCACATTGGACAACATGTCAAATTTGGGAAATGAAAATAAAATCCTGTTCCCTGACAACAAGTGGTGCTGATGCTCCCTTGAATCCTTTTCACAGACTGAATTTGAGGGGAAAACATGCAAATAAAAGAATGCTTGATCAACTCCTGATATAACTGAAATGTGGTTAAAGAATTATATCAAGTTCTTCTTGACCCATGAAATGGCAAAGCGAATCCTGCCTGCAGGGTGTAGTATGCATTTAGCACACTATGTGAAGATCCAATAGCCAACAAACACAAGCAGCGAGCAAAACAGTTTCATTACTTGCAGAAGTTATGCATGCAGCAAAGTTTGTTTTGCAACTAATTAAGACTCCATGCAAAAAGGGTGTCACATCCTCCAGGCAATTTGACTAAGTGTATAAAAGCATTTGCTATGTAGAACTCTTCTAATCACTTTTCTTAAACTCTTCTCCTTGGTGATTCGGGTAAGTCAATTTTCAATCAATTACTTATTGCTTTCTAAATATTGTCAAATGATAGATTGAACTTAGGAACTGTCAAAGGGTTATTGTTCCAGAAATATGTTTTGTATTGTCCTTTAGTTTTAAGTCAATTTAAGTTTTACAACTCACATGTTAAAGCTGGGATTTGCAAACTACATTAGTGTTCAGGAGAACAGTTCACTTAGACCAGGGCTGGCATGTAAAACTACTTCAGAACTCTAAAGACTCTCAACCATTTCATACTAGAAAGTACTCTTTTCATATTATAAAGACTTAGGTTTCATTAAACAGACTATAATTGAAAAAGTAATGTTTTATTATGTTCTCACCCTCAGCTGTCTTCAGGGAAGCTACAGTGTCTTTTAACAGTTGAAGAACTTGTCCTAAATATTTTCAAAATCCTACAGAGACTGGAACTCACATTTTTCTTACTAAAAAACCACTTTACTGCTGGTTTTCTTTAAAATATAGTGCTGAATTTCAAATCAGGAGGAATGTACAGGTGTTCCTTCTTCACCTCTTGTCATGAGGACTAGGATGACCCTTGACAAATTACTTTTCTGCATTGCGCTACAAAAGGATTCCTACCCTTAGACTTATTTGTGGCAGCACTTCTTTCCCTGAAGGCAGAACTAGCCATTTTAGCTGAAGAAGAGATTTTGTTGCTGTCTTTGTCTTACCTTCCAGTCAAAGACATAGGGTCAACTGGAAACAGCTGAAGATGCAGCCCTGAGAACTGGAGCAGGCAGCAGTGGCAAGTGGCTAAAACAAGACATTTAGCTGGGACACAAGAAATGTCCCTTGAATTCTGTCTCTCCCACAGACTCCTGGGGCAAATGTGGGGACTTGCCTGGGCTATCAGTTTAGGCCCATTCTCTGTGCTGGCCCTCAATCTCTTCACATCAGTTTCATGCTGATAATCTGAAAAAGAACACCAACCTTGCCCCTCAATCTGTTTGCCTTGCCTAATTAGTGTGGGCACAATTCAGGGCAAGGATGGCCTGTTAATCTATAATTATACAATGCCAAGGAAAATCTGCCCTTGATATCAGGTATAGTTTTAAAGAGCTGTGTGATTTCAGAGATAAGATACTGTAATCCAGGTGATATAATTATGAGACTAATAAAATATGGGTGGATCTTCATTCCAGATCATATTGTTCCACTTCTAACCAGGTGAGATGAGGTAAATTGCTTCACCCCCGTGTTTTGGTTTTGCCAGTGCTGTGAGGATTAAAATTGAAATTTAAAACGAGTTGAGTTGGGGTTACGGCTTTCAGCGGGGTTTGAATGTGCAGTATGAGACAAAGCAGTGCAACACACTCAAAATCCTGGGAAGGAGCAAAGTGAAACGATAGGACAAGAGCATTTTAGGCTTAAAACAGTGGGCATCTGGGAAGTATCAGATATTGAAACAATTAAGTTCAAAAGGGTTACTTAGGAAACAGAAGAGTTACTGGCTAGGAAAAGGAAACTGGACAAACATTTAACTATCACCTGAATTATTTGCACCTTGTAACTGCCCTTCTTGCTGGCAATCTTGATGCCCAGCATGCAATCCTGTCTTCCCAAAATCTTGATATTCAATACGTAAACTTCTTGTTGGACTAATAACTGCCTTCCCCCCTCTCCTCCTCCTGTGTTTCAGGCCTGGATCTGTCACATGTCTCCCTACAATGAGTGCTGCCTACCGCCGGGGGTGGCATGTCCAGAGCCATTCGCCATCACCTCCAGTGAGACCTGTGTGATAAAGTACCCCGATACAATAGTGGACATAGTGGACCCTGACGTGCCACCATATTCTGTGATATATCCCGGCCCAACTCTCACCACCTTTCCTCAGCAAACCATAGTGGGATCTACTGCGGTGTTTGATGTCAGGAACTTCCTCAGTTCCAAGGGATCTTTTGGGTTCAGGGGCGCGTGTGGTTCTGGGACAGCGTGTAACGCGGGATTACCGTTTTCTGATGCAGGAAACTGTAACCCTTTTTCTGCTCACTTATCCCAACCGTTTTGCTGTAAAACTGGCAGGCCAACCTAAATCCAACGTGGATGTCTGTGGATTAAGTGAAAAGCAGAACTGAACAGTAAGACGGATCATGACTAAGTTTATGGATGATGGACTATAGAAGTGCTGAGCTCCCACAGATCCCAGTGGAGTCAATAAAAACATGGCCTCCTGGCACTAGACCAGCATGAGGACTAGAATTTCCAAACTACAAATTTCACTATTGATCTTACTCAAAATTAGGATTAAATTTTAAAAGAATGAATTTTCCAAGAAACAAGATTTTCAAAAATACCTTTTCAGTTTGATAAAAATGCATCTTTCAATAAATTAAAATTTTTACGCCAATATTGACTTTTTATTATCATTTACTCTCAAAACAAAAAGCAAAGAGTATTTCAAAAATATCTGATGGAAAATCTTGGTTTCAAACCTGAAATGTTATCAAAATTTATATTCACTTGTATATTTTGCTGAACCAGAAATTACCATTAAAAGAAAAAATCAACTCTACTTGGCATTTCTTAATATTAGGCATTTATGTCTGTCTTTGCTCTATTTCTGCTTAGATCCCCGCAATGCTACCATTTCCTAGCTTATTTTTCTGTCTATATCCCATTTGATGCAAACCAGGGCAAAACCAAAAATCACTTCAAGCAATTGTAATAGCAGATTTCTTTGTAAAATATCTCTGATCAAAAATGAGCAACCTATGCAGAATCATGTAACTGGAGACTCATTGTAGCCCCTCATGAAATCCTGGAACTCTTGATTATATCCTATCCAGCTAATGTTGTACAAGTATATTCAGCTTCTCATTCCCATTAAACATTCTCATGCAGCATGCACTTTTTGGTTTTCCTTTTCTCTCTACACTTTATTTTCGAACCCTTGTGAGCCCCACCGTAGGTGGCATTGTCACCTTCCTGACAATCAACACCCATGCCAGCATTAAATTAATCTCCACCCAACAATTATAAACTTCTGTATTTTTCAATTATTTATCCAAACTGCATTTCTGCTTGGAAGAAGGAGGCTTCTGTCTCCGGAGGGTGCTGTGCCCTGCATGGTGCAGAGCCAGTCCACCTCTGGCACGTTTAATGGACACCTGCTCGGCTACAGCAGCATGGAGCAGCATGGAGCCTCCTCCACACTCCTTCCTGGGCTGCCAGGACTGCAGGTGCCTGCACAGCGGATTAAAATTTTTTTATTAATTTAAGTACCACAATTAATTTCCTAGCCTATTGGCTATTCCCCAAAAATAGGACAAAAATCACTGACCAAACATGTACAGGCAGCAGCAGGGCTGTATAACCCTCTCTTTGGGTTGTTTCATTGCAACGAGTTGCACAACAAGAATCTGCAATGTGGATACACGCACTGCAAAGCAAATATACATATATATATATATATATATATATATATTGGCCAACACAGAGTAATAGCTGGGACTAAGGAGTTATTAGGCTGAGCACTAATGTGCTCATGTTCTCCCCAAGGGGCAGTACGGACCCAGTAGAGGAGCAATTAGGCTTTTAATTATGTATGTTTTGTGGCTCAGAAGGACCAATCACTTTTCCCCCTCCCTCATTATTCTATGCTTTCAAAATATTGGAGGGGAAGGAACAAAGAGCTTTAAACTAAACTCGAAGGGGGATGGGCATGTAGCTGGGCTTGCATCAGTGGGACATCACTCCAGAGTTCATGAAGGCTGGGAGGCCCCCCATGCCCCTGGGACAGAGTCCAGTGCAGTGCCTCAGGGGTCAGTGCTGGGGCCGGTATTATTCAATATATTCATCAATGACTTGGATGAGGGAATAGAGTGACTGTCAGCAAGTTTGCTGGTGACACCAAGGTGGGAGGAGTGGTGACACTGGAAGCTGTGCTGCCATCAGAGACCTGGACAGACTGGAGAGCTGGGCAGGGAAAAATGTAATGAAATATAACAAGGGCAAGTGTAGAGTCTTGAATCTGGGCAGGAACAACCTCAGGTTCCAGTATAAAAGTTGGGCAATGACCTATTAGAGAGCAGTGTAAGGGAAAGGGACCTGGGGGTGCTGGGGACAGCAGGGTGAGCATGAGCCAGCACTGGGCCCTTGTGGCCAGGAAGGCCAATGGTACCTGGGGTGGGTTAGAAGGGGGTGGTCAGTAGGTCAGAGAGGTTCTCCTGCCCCTCTGCTCTGCCCTGGGGAGACCACACCTGGAATATTGTGTCCAGTTGTGGCCCCTCAGCTCCAGAAGGACAGGGAACTGCTGCAGAGAGTCCAGCGCAGGGCAACAAAAATCAAACCCAGCTTCAGATAGCTCCTGTATGATGCTTTCAGTAATAACAAATATTGCTGAAGTTTTCAGAACGCTTCATAAATACTAATTATATTTGTACACGTGCAGAGCATTGCAAAACTAAGCCTCTGCCTTCAGATTTGGACGTCCGGGTGTTGAGTAACACCTACACTTTTGAAATCCATGTACAAGGACTGCAAATGTAATTTTTCAGGTGAGTTCATTATTTTGTACTTTTTCATTTTAAGTAGATCACCCCACAAATACCTGAATGTTTTTTAAAGTGCATGTGACTAATCCCAGCACAATGGAAGCCAGACATTTCTCTCCCCTTCAGCAATCTGGTGTGCATTATGCTTAGTTCGCATTATGCGTGAATACGTAATATTCATGTATTTTGAATATCAGTACCCTGTAGCACCAGTCTTGTAGCCAATTGTTTAGGGACTGGATTTTTCTATTCCATCCCACATCATCATCCAAAACTGGAAGGAGGGAAGAGAAAATCACTTGAGCCCCAGACTCTTTTACGATCTGTCCCAAGGCCTTGAAATCTTTCTTCATCCCCCTCAGCCTGTGGGATGCAGCTTCCTCCCCATCTGTCTGGAAGATCAGCAGTGGGTCGTAGTCCATCAGGTGCACCAGGTTGGTGATGTCCCTGATCTGGGCTCCAGGTAAACTGCACCCTTCCCTACGATGAAGGTCAGCTCTGCAGATTGGGCCCTCTGTCCCTCTCAGAAGGGAATTGCCTACTACAATTACCCTTCTTTCTTCCTTATCTGAGACGGTCTTGAGGCGTGGGGTCAACTGCCTCTTTCTATGTGACCTCATAGGTGGGCCTTGCACCACATCCTCCTCTTCAATATCCAGGGCCTCAAACCCATTACAGCGGGGCACCTGGGGAAGCAAAGCAGGTAGGGAGGGGGGTTGTCCAGGGCCCCGAACTGGAACTTGCTTCCAACCCTCATCATCTTTTCTGTCCCCTACCTCTGCCCGACAGCGACAGGGCAGGGGCTGTCTCAGGGCTTCCCCCTCTGCCTGACGGGGCAAGGGGTTCATCACCTTATGGGGGATAACCCCCTGGAGCCTCTCTGAGTGGCACACCAGGGAGTTACTCCACCAGTTGATTTCCTTTTCACACTCACTGATGGTCCTCAGCATCTCAATCTCCTCCTTAAGCTTCACAACCACGTAGAGCAGATCTTGCACCTGCTCACACCTCACACAGGTGGATGCTGGCCATCGTCACCCAGCAGCAGCAGGCTCTGGCACTGCCTGCAGCCAGAAACCAGAATAAACACGGTTTGGGGCAGACAGTCAGTTTGAGTTACTACAGTCTCCTTCAGACAAGCTCTCCTTCTGGTCAAGACCATGGTTGGCAATGGTGTGAGGCAGTGGCAACAGGTGAGAGTCTAACTAGTGAAAGGTGACAACCTCCACAGCCCGGTGCACGAGTCACCGCACCCGCTGCTGCAGCACAGCGTGGGTGCCACTCACCCGCGTCACGAGCCAACCGCTCCTTCCAGCGCCCGGCGGGCAGCGACGGCTGCTGCCCCCCGGAGGCTCCTTCAAGAGGAGGGGCGGGCTGTGGTCGGTAACGCCCGCTCCGTGTCAGCTGCTCCCGCAAGGGCTGCCGGGAGCCGCCGGGTCTGTCGAGGAGGAAGGTGCCCGGTTGAGGTTTCGCTGGCTCGGGACCCGCTGGACCGCCCCCGATCGGCCGATCGCGGGAGCAGAGTGCTTCTGTGTTTCTGTGTGTGGGTGCTGGGGGCGCAGCATCCATGGGGGGCACCCCCGCCTGCAAACAGCCCCCAAGCTGCCGCACACGACCCTTCCCGACTGCCCACCCCCCGGCAATTCGCCCCCGGGACCCATTTGGACCGAAGCCTGTAATGAGGGGCCGGTGTGTGTCCTTCCTTCCCCCCTCTCAAGGATCCACGGCGCACACTGCAAGCAGCCGCTGCGCCGTAGGCGGGCAGGCGTGTGCGGCGGTGCCAGCGCCGGGCAGCGCTGCGGCTGCGCTCTGCAGAAGGGGGAAGGACGGTGTGGGCCCAGGTTGTGTGCTGGAAGTCTGGTTTATCCCTTTGCGCAGTTACTGTACAACCTAGATTTTCATTTAATCACATTTATACTCCCAGCTACCTCTAGGATGGGAACCACATCCCTGACAGCTGCCAAAGCAAATTAATTCACTGTGAAACCTCCGAGTGTCCTCAAGGAAAGAGTTTTTGAGTGCTTCCTAAGTGCTTTGTGTTAATTTACATAGGCAAAGTACCTATTTTGAAATTACTATCATGTAACTCAACTTAGATGTCCTGGAAACAGATCTTTACTATCAAGTAGCTATTCATCTAAGTCAGATGCATCGGTTAATAAGCCTTGAATGTTCAAAGGGATTGTTCATCACTTCAAAAACTTTCCCGCTCAGCAGACTCTCCATTCCCAAGTCTCTCCAGCATCCTCCTCTTTCCTGCTCCAATTTCAGAGAGCTTCTCCTATGGACAGAACCGGAATGGTCCACTTGCTATTTGCATTCTTGTCCGTTACTTATTTCCTAAATTTGTGACTTCTTTCACATTGTTCATCCCAAGTTTTTGGCCTGCCCTCTCCAGGAACTTTTGAGCAACAACACCTACTGTTATTTTAAGACGCTAATTCAAAATCCTCATCTCAAATTTGAGGTTGCTTTTCCTGCACAAAACATTGGAACAAACAAATGGGATGAATCAAACCACATCTTAACAGGCTCCTTATGTTCAAGTATGAGGTACTAACATAACTTTAAAGTGTGCATTAAAACTTCATTCCTAATAATTAATATAGTCATCATTAGTTCCAGTCCTTGAGCTCTGAGTATTTCAATTTCTATTGTCAGACCCCAGGGCAGGTATGTGGGAGCAGAGGTCTGTGTGCTGGACAGCATTTCTCACCCTGTAACCACCTCAAGTGTGAGGTCTGCCAGGGAGGACACAGCGTGACTCAAACCAGATTTAGCTGCTACTCCCACAGATTGCTAAAAATACTTCATTCATTCTCATGCATAATTTGTTTACATTCCTGTGGTTTGTCCCTGATTAAATAACTTCAGGTTTCCATGTTATAAATTGTCGTTAAAATTTGAGATGAATGTGTGGGATTCCCCTGGGGGGAAAAGATTCACTTGTTAAACACATCCTGTTGAAGGCTGAGTGCAAATACTTTCAAAGAACTTTGTGAAGGCTGCACAACACCTTCTATGTGCACTGTATTTTTCAGCACTCCACTAACATTATACAACACAGGTTCAGATACCAGTTGGAAGTTTGATTACTACACAACCAACTAAAACTCGAGGAGATCAGATCCCAAAACTAGAGTGATCATTCAAAATTCACATCTTCCCACTCTGTGTCAAAGTGAGGACTCTCAAGGGTACCCAGATGATCGCTTGCGAGGCTGTTGAGGTGCCTCAGTCCCCAGGGAATGTTTCTTAGGTGGCCAGTCTAAGGAGGAGAGTCTTCAGCTACATACCCACTTCTCTGAGGAGACCACCTCAAAGGCAGTCTCCAGCTGCTCCGTTTATCCCCCAGGTGAATCTTAGCTGTGGTCACTTATGGTAGTTGTCTAGAAACTTCGACCTATGTGCTGCTGCCTAATGTACAATGAAGAACTGAGGTGGGCGCTTGGGAAGTGGATGAGAAAAATAAAGAAAAATGCAAGACTTAAAGGGAAAGTGAGGCAGGTTGTGTAATGTCATCTGGGACAACCAGAGGGAGCTGTGGAGGCCAAATATTACAGGGTTAACTCAGTGCTTTGTAAACTCCTCTGCATGACTCTGGTTTCTACCTACACACCAAGGAACAGGATTAACAACAAAAAAACCCACAGTGTGATCAGGGAGAACAAGCAACACAGACAGATTTTACATCATTTAAACCATTTAATTTGCTTTCCTGCTCTGAACAAGCCAGCATTTTGAGTTTCTTTTACAATATGTTTCGGTACAGTTCTGGTCAGCACTCTGTCCTGCTGCCTTCATTCCCTTTCCTTCTGTGCTCATTCAACCTCTATTTCCTTTATCATGCCAACTGATAATTTGTTGACAGTTCTTTGTCGTTTTTCATTATTCAAAATCTAGTTTAATCCCAGCTAGAAGGGGATTAAAAAGTGCCCTTCTAGGTTCTTTATTCAGTGGTTTTTTTGCTGGTCTGCCAAGTGCTAGAAATATGTTGGTATAGACATGGAAAAGCCAGGAAAACCCAGCCCTCTGCACTTGTGGGGTCCTGACAAGCAAGGATCTGGCCAGCAACTGCACACAGCATGAGGTCATCATGCAAGAAAATTTCCCTTTTTACCCACCAAATGTGGTCAAAAGACCTTCAGAAAAGCATCTGTTCTCTTGAGCTGGCAAATACACCTCGAGAAGGGCACCTCTCACCCTCTCGGTTCCTGAGATCAGCCAGTCGGAGGCAGCTCGGCGGGTCCCAATTAAGCGAAATCTTTGAGATACAGAGAAGCCTTTTTTGGGTTGTGGAGTCTCCTTCTCTGCAGACATCCAAACCCACCTGGACCCCTTCCTGTGGAACCTCAGCTGGGTGTTCCTGCTCCGGGGGGATTGCACTGGATGAGCTTTCCAGGGCCCTTCAACCCCTCACATTCTGTGATGTATTCAGTCCATGAATTGCTGTGGGGTTTTTTTCAGTAGCTGTAGAGTTTTGTTAAATTGCACTTCTTCTGCCATAATTTAGGATTTGTGAGGTGTTTCTGGAAACACCCTCCATAATTAAACACCATGGGAATGTTCTGAAGACTGAAAATGTTTCACAAACACTTATTAATATGTCGCTTATGCAAATGGTTGTATTATGATAATAGCTGTAGGCGACGCCTAGTGTTGGGCAATAGTACCGCCTTAAAGGAGATATGTCAAGGTCATTTCTGGCATTGTCCTAATTAGACCATAAATCACTGCCTCAAATTGTGAATTATTCAACTTTCACTTGCAATTTGAATAAAATCAGAAAGCCAGAGTTTCTGAAAGTGTAAAAAAGTGGTTCTATACACCAACACAGTATTAACTCTTGCTACTGATCTGGTCCTATATTTCAGTTCTTCCTTGCCTAGTCAGCACAATTCTTGCAGATATAATATGTGTTCAGATGACGTAAGCAAGCAGACCTTCTTTGAAGTGAAGAGAATGAATCTTGCAGATCTTCATCAGCAGAGCATCCATCCCCAAGCATTTTCCTTTGGTGATTTCTTCATTAGCAAATGCTCCTGACTCAGCTTTACAAACAAAATTTCTGTGCTCTGAAGTTAAACATAACTGGTTTGACCACATAAACTATATCTTAGCTAGGCAAGAGCCATTAATAATGTTGTCCCTGACATACACAAGGGTATAATTTTCTAAAACAATTTAAAATGAATAGGCGCTGACAATATTAACATTCTGTATTGTGGTGTGTGCAGTCTGCATTACTCTTTGCCCTCTATTGCCTTTATTACCTTTGTTAGTCACTCTAGAGCACAGCACAAAAACGGGGCGGGGGGGGGGAATTCTGCATGCTATTGCTACATTACAGAAGAATTTTGAACAGTTTATTACTTTGAAGTTAAGGGACTGCATCTTAATATGACAGTCAGGATTCAGTTCCTAGTTCTATCTAGGATCTCCCAAAAGATAAACTGAAAGGATAATCCAGAGTGTTGAGCTAGAATCCTTTTGTAGGGGTGAACCTCATACTTGCTCTATGTGCTTTGACACACATTTTGAAATAATAATTTTGGGATGCTTCCTTGGAGGGAAGAAGTCTTCCAGTTAGAAATTACCAAAGAGTTAGAACCAAGAGACACTGGAATCTTAGAGAAAAGAAGAAATCTATTCTGTGTTTTCATCTGAATTGTGAGCTCCTCTGACATGTACAACATTCATCCTACCCTGCTAGGACCAAATCATGAAAAACTGAGACTACCTCTGCCATAAATCTTGGGGTTGTCCTATGCAGGGACAGGAATTGGACTCAGTGGCCCTTGTGGGTCCCTTCCGCCTCAGGACGTTCTGTAATTCCATGGCACACGCCGACAGGCTGACTTCTGCCGCAGCCAGCACTGATGGACACAATTCTGCCCCGTGCACGGTGGGAGGATCCCGTGGACACAGAGGCTCCCTCTGGTGGCAGAGGCCAGCAGGAAGACCTTGTCAAACTCGCTTCCCAGAAATCAGTTCAGTGCACTCCACTCTTCCCTCTCAGTGAAGCTTGGTGCATTAAAATGCCAAGAGCATTTAAATGAATTAAAACCACCACCATCATGCTGTTTATGACATGACGCATTTATGACATCAATTATTCTTATTTTAAGAGGTACCCCTAAGGATCCCCTGGGCTGTGGAGTCTATCAGGAATATTCTGCAGACATCAAGAAACAAGATTTCAAAGTAGTTCACAAACATCTATTACTATGTCACACATTAAATTTTTTTTATGTTAATAGTAATAATATCCTAGTGGGTTTAAACTGCTCTGACCTCATGCAGAATAAAATGCATAAAACATTTATTCAATCACCTCCTCATTTCAAGCTTCATAATTGGAGATGGCTTCATTTTTATTTAAAAGATAACTCTGTGATAGCTTTGCTCTTTAAAGTTTTTGCAACAGATAATTCCTCTGGCTTAGGGAAGAACATATCTCTGAACTTCATTAACTTCATATCAGATGAAGAACAAACCCCGTGTTTCTAGAGATTTACTTAGGCACAGGGACAAATACTAGATGTTAGCTTGCATTTCCAAACAGGAAAATAAATCTCATGTGTGCTGACACACTGCGCCATCGACATCTCCGAGACTCCCTATGCAGTCATGTTTTATCAAAGATGAGCCACTGCAAGTCTATTAATTCTTAGTACATTTTAAAATCTTAATGAAATCAGTGGAGTAAAACCAGGAAATTTCAAGATGAAAAGGACTTGCAGGTTACAAGCTGTGTTTTGTGTTATTACCTAGCTCAGCTTTAGATAATCATAAACAGTGAGCAAAACAATTACAGCAGCTACAGGACTAATACATGCAACAAAGTTGGCTTCATGAGTAATTAAAGCCCTTTACACAAAGGGTGTCTCAGCTCCTCCAGGCAATCTGAGAAAGGGTATAAATACTCTCTCCGTGTAAGGCTTTTCTCGCTACTTCTTTTGACTTGTTCTCTCCGGTACGCTGAGTAAGTCTGATTTGACAACTATAAAAACCTCAAGTTTATTTTGGTTTAGCATGAATTTTGCTAAAATTGGGACTAAATCCTGCATAAATATTCTAACTCTGAGACATCTATAGAGATACGTTTACTAACGTTTTCTATGCTTGATAAATGATGTGAAAATAAAACAAGGTCTTTTCAAGACTCCTTTGGGCTGCTAATTTTATGGGAGAATTCAGAATTTCAATCTCTTAGTTCTGAAATTTTCAGAAGAGCTCTGAGAATATATTTTAGAATTGTTTTTGCACACATGGAATGATAAGGGAATTCGGGGTGGGGGGCGGGGAGGAGGGGGATGTGTCTCATAGATAACTATTGAAGCAAAATTGTCACTTGAAGTTAGTCCTGTGTAGCATTGCTGTTGTTCATAGTCTGTCCCTCCATAACTAATTTGAGTCACAACAAGATACACCAGATGACAGTTAGATACTATTACTTAATGTAACTGCAGGAATAAGGTTTCCTTTCTAATAATTAAAAATATCAATTTGCTAGTATTTTAATGTGTTTTTACATTGAGGAAATTAAGCATCTTTTTAGGTCAAAGCTATGTTCTAACCTAAGGGTATTTGGGGAAAAATGTTATGCATGCGCTTTTTTTCCCCCAAGAATGATGCATTTGAGGATACGTTTGCGTTCCTCTGAATACAGTTCAGACAAGTAAATAAATCAGAGAGGTCGTTGTCCTGCCCACTCCCCTGTGCCACTGTGCTGCTACCACCTGGTGCAGAACAGTACTTGGCTTCTCAACTGGGGGAAAGTAGCTTTCAGGATATTTTTACTTTATGCTTGACAATATAATAGTTTATATATTAGAAAGTGTTGCTGGATATATATTTTCAGATCCTGTATACCACTTCTCCATATATAAGGTTTAGTGATTTTAGATTGTCTCCAAATTACGCACATTCTGCATTTTATGCTTACTTACTGTAAGGAGTGCTGCAGAGCTGCTGTGTCCCGTCCTCGTCTTCCAAACGCTCTCGAGTACAGCAGCTCTAGTGCACGGCAGCACACGGGACTCCACTGAGAACAAAATAATGTTGTTCTTCTTCACCACCATAAGGTATCTTTGATTTACAAGTTTAAATGCTATTGTGATGGTATACCATGGAGAACTAGCTTTTATCTGAAGATTTCATCTGAAGAAAGAAATAAACACTTAAGTATGCACTATACCCTAGCTGAAACTGCAATTTTCTGATTTGGATTGACAATATCACCACGATACATATATTTTAAGTTAGGTGTCCTAGTTATTGAACTGATACTTTTAACCCCCCATTTATTCTTAGCCTTTCATTTTCCTGTATTTTAGTGGAACATTTTACTGCCTGATAATAACAGAAATCTTCAAGGAAAATAATATAGGAAATGAAGCAGATTGCTAAAAAAATTACTCAATATCCAAAGCTATTGAAAATCCAATTTTCTTATCCCTTACCCTCTCGCGCCCCATCTGTGAAATGCAGACTCGGGCCCTGCCCTGGGAAGCCGTGTGTGGGAGGAAAAGAGACGCGGTGGGAACAGGTTTGAACTTGTCTCCAGGAAATACTGCAAAGTACAGGGAGGCTGTGGAGCAGATGCCTGTGTTGGAGGTGGAATGCAAAGAAAGGGGAGGAATTCTGCTCCCACAGAAACAGGAGAGAGCAAGCTTAAAGCAGCAAAATAGAAAGGACAGATAGGTGCAAATTAAGTAAAAGGTGGCAGACACAAAGAACGGAGCTAAACTGCTGTCTTTACCCAAGTTATCTCTGTCTAAATATCTCTTACAGCCAAGTTGAGAAATCTGAATAACCAAGTGCAGAGGTTTTGGTGGGGCTGGGGGTTTTTGTTTGTTTGGTGGGGTTTTTTTAGTTTGGTTTGGGGTTTTTTGTGTGGTGTTGTTTTTTTTCTAATTCTGCAAATGAATTGCAGGCACCCCTCTGCCACGGCCAGGTAATGGCTTCTGACCAGCTGGCGTGCACCAACCCCTGCGAGGCCAAGTGTCCCCAGCCCCTGGCCACCAGCAGCAACGAGCCCTGTGTCGTGGCCTGCGGTGACTCCCGGGTGATTATATTCCCACCGCCTGTTGTCGTCACCTTCCCAGGGCCCATCCTCACCACTTACCCGCAGCAAACCGTTGTGGGAGCCTCGGAACCCTCCGAGGTGGCCCTGGCAGAGCCGCCCACTGCAGCACCTCTACCAGCAGAGGTGACAGGGAGGCTGGAGGCAGCCGTTGAGAAAATTGCCCCCCAGGTGGTTGCCAGACCTGAACCACGGTGTGCCCCAAAGTACTCCTACAGCTATTCTTCCCAATGGACACATCCATGCAATTCATACCGCTCTGGGAAACGGTGGACATACTAAACCCAGCCATAGCGTGCACGGAGTATTTTAAAGAAGTAGCAAAGAAAACTCAAGATGCAAATTGAGGGTGGAGCTGAGCAGCCTGAGTGCTGGGTGCTGTCAGGCTCCAGCTGGAAAGAATGAGAGCTGCAAGCGCTCAGCACCTGTGAAAGGCAGGCTCATGTGTGCATTTTCTCATTCTGCCTTTAACTTAGATCTGTTATCCTCTGGTTTTCCCATTTAGTCATCTGCTTACATTGTGCTTTGTTGTATTTCAGTTATATTAGTGACACTGAGCTTAGAGAGGTGACTTAGGATGCTAGAAATTGCACACAGCAACTATACCAAAGGCAAAAACCACAATTTTTTATATACTGCATCACTTTTACCCTGGTGATCAGCCAGAGCCTCGCTGAACCTCTGGACAGATGGTCTTCATATTCCACACAATTTTGTCCCAGAATTGTAGAAAAGCTGTCTCTTTCAAAATAAATTTTGTGTACCAAAGTATGTTTTTTGGTTTTCATTGCCACATAATCATTCCCTTCTTTTACTTATCAATAGATTCATAGTGTATTTGTCCATGGTCACAGGTATTCTATGTTTCTTCTTTATGTGTAAATGTCACAAAATCCCAGGAATCCTTTTCTATGCCATCTCATTAAACACGTGCTGAGTTTTTTACATTCCCCAAAACCAACCTGAGTCCCTGGCAGTAGCCACATGTAACAGCAGTTCCTGCAAGGGCTTCAATAAAGCTGCACTCCAAATCATGTCCATCTCAGGACTGGGAATCTTCCCACCACTTGGCTCCAATCCCAAAACAAGGCATGAATACCTGGCTGCAACCGGCAGAGTGGAGAAGTGTGCAGACCATGCACAGCCCTCCAATACATTGTGTAAACGTTCCCTTAGTTCATGGGGGAAGGATGTCCTGGGGCTACCTACAGATGATGGCATTCATAAAGGCAGAACCACATTGCAGGGTGCATGCCCAGTGCATCACCCCAAGCACCGTGACTGACCAGCAGGAGTGGGGTGCAGAGTAACAATGGGAAAGAAATACACCACGAGTTTAGCTTTCATTCCTCTATAGACCTCACCAACCACAAAGTGATATTTCACTTTGAAATCTATCTTTCGTGATGAAACTAATAATTTACTACTAACTTCCCTACCTTGCATTTCAAAAGTTTTTCCAAGAGAAATTCAGAACTTCCACAAATGTTTTCACCAAATGAATTGCCATCCAACATTTCACATCATCCCTCGGTTATGCACAATTCCAACCACAGCGAGAAACAAATTCAGATTAAAAAAAAAATTCATGCAATGAAGATTCTTTAATTTGGAAGGAAAAGGCAATAGACATTGACATCAGGAAATGACACAGAAACAATGGACTGGAAACATGACAATCATGAGGCTGCAGCAAGGCACCCACCCCAAAGGTTCCCAAGGGCTCCACCACAATGATTCCCCCTTCCTATTGCAGGTGGGAGTCTGGAGCTGGACGGAGCAGGGGACACTCATGTCTGAGGACGAGTGCAGCTTCATTCTGTCCCAGCTAGAGGGGAACTTTTGGAGGCAGTGCTAGAAAATCTAAAACCATTGGCTGAAGATCTGCAAGATAATTCTGTGCAAAGTAGCAAGCACCATAAAGTTCAAGTAGCTGCTTTGCTGCAGCCTAAAGAGGGGCTGACAGCTTTGCTCAGCATCTGGAGGTAGAAGACAAGAGGGGGTACTTATGAAGACCCAGGGCAGAGGCAGTGCTCAGATCAATGGATATCTGGGGTTTAGCAGGGCCCACAGTTGCCATTGAAGTACCTGTGGCCTCGGCGCCAGCCACCGTATCCACAGCTCCCGAGAGCTCCGTAGCCCCCATAAATCCCATAGCCCCCATAGCCTCCTAGACCTCCGAAACCACCACGGCCTCCAAAAGTGCCACCGTAGCCCCCTCCAACACCAGGGGCTCCCGCCGAGCCAACAACGCTGTGCTGCGGAAAGGAGCTGAGGATGGGTCCGGGGTGCGTGACCATCACAGCCGGGGGCTGGATCACCACAGTGGAGTCGGGGCACTGCCGCACGCAGGGCTCGTTGGTGGTGTCAGCCAGGGGGGCTGGGGCAGCCACCCCACAGGAAGGGACGCACAGGCTGGAGCAGGACATCTTTTGGTTCAGCAGGTGAAGCTGCAATACAAGGCAGAGCTCAGGATCAGTGCAAGGCTGATCCCAAATCCCTCCTGCTTCTCTTGTACTTGCAACCTGTGTCCCAGAACATGCTCTGTGTCATCTCAGGCAGTCAGAACCAAAACACATTCCACAGCTGAAATGCTGGTGTTGGCCCCTTGCTTCCCTCACGCTCCCTCGTCCTGACACACCCGCAGGAGAGAAGGAAAACTCCTTCTTCCATGGAAAGCAGATAGAAAGTCAACGAGCACCTGAAGAACTTGGGAGCATTGGTATACTCAGGGCATGCTACCTGCAGGTTTGAATTCGCATCCTTTCCGTAGCTCTGAAACAGTGCCGTCACATCCTCACTATGCACTATGAAAGAGCAGCAGTGCCTACAACAAAAGATACCCCAAGAGACATCCAAGAGCTGGACTTACCCGGTTGATCAGGAGAGTCAAGTGGAGGAAGCTGGATAGAGGACAGTGAAGCCCTCAGCTCTTTTATACCTGTCCCAGAGTGCCTGGAGCATTGGCCAATAGGCAGTGGCTGAAGCCCCATAAAATCGTGAAATGAAGCATACAAGCCTCATAAAACAAATTGCGATGCAGGGCAATTATATCCATCCTCACTGGGCATACCAACGAGCAAACATGTCCTGAAGGATAAAGGTGAAGGGAGGGACAGCACATGACACATCACGTCATGAAAGAAAAGCTGCTACTGTAGCTTACCTGGCAGCACCAATAAACCCCGTTTTGTCCCTAATCCCACCACTTTGCCTACACGCCAGCGTCCTGAGCATTTTGCAGAGATGCTTTGCAATTCTGTGCACAGCCATCACACCTGTCATTACATTTCTTTTACAGGCTGTTAAACTGAGGCACCTGGAGGTTGGGCAAAGAAAGAAGCTATCACACCCACCTGGGTAGCTCCCACACGCCAGTCGTCATCCCACAATGACAAGGTCTGGGGACATTTCAGTACCAAGTGCAAGGGGTATCCCTAAGCCTTGAACATTTTTTCGCGAGTACATAACATGTTGATTTGTAGCTCCTGATTCACTTTGTGGCCACGCAAAGGACAGAGGAAATGGGTCCCTTGTGGGACATATCACCATCTATGAAAAGTGCTGGCATGGACTGGAGATGGAAGGGTGGTGGGATCAGGCACTGGGGACCTCTGTGAGGGAAAATGTCCATGAGGGAGCAGGAGGGCAGGAACAAGACCAAGACACTCTGGGGTCCTTCAGCCACGTGCCTGTGAGGGTTGTGCTCCTTGGGTCCTCTCTGGAGGGACTTGGTTACTCATTTGGGCAGCAAAAACCGTGCCAGGAGAGGCTGCGTGACCACCCACAGACAACCAGGCTGCACGTGGCCACTGTCCCCAAAGGCACAGGCACACTGGACCTGGGCACACGGCTGGGCTGCTGCTCACTGTGCTGTGGTTGTGCAACCTCCTGCAAAATTCCTGGGACCTTTCCACATAGACAAAGTGTGGGATTAGGAACAGATGGGAGTTTATTGGTGCCTTCAGGTCAGCTACAGCAGCGCCTTGTCTTTGATGTCACGATGTGTCACAGGCTGTCCCTCCCATCACCTCTTTCTTCTCCAGGGCACGTTTACAGACCAATGTCCCCAATGAGGAGGCATATAATTATCTCACATCACCTGAAATCAGTGTCATGAAGCCTGTCAACGTGATTTTGTAATTCAGTGGGGCTTCTACCCCCACCCCTTGGCTGATGCCCCAGGCGCTCTGGGACAGGTATAAAAGAGCTGAGGGCTTCACTGTCCTCTATCCAGCTTCCTCCGCTTGACTCTCCTGATCAACTGGGTAAGTCCAGCTCTTGGAAGTCCCTTGCAGTTCTCTTCCGGCCTCTCTCGATACAGCCCCTTCCCCACAGCCTTGCCTAATCCTTGCAGTGTTTTCCAGGTCTCTGTGCCTGCCTGAAAGATGTCCTGCTCCAGCCTGTGCGTCCCTTCCTGTGGGGTGGCCGCCCCGGCCCCCCTGGCTGACACCACCAACGAGCCCTGCGTGCGGCAGTGCCCCGACTCCACTGTGGTGATCCAGCCCCCGGCTGTGATGGTCACGCACCCCGGACCCATCCTCAGCACCTTCCCACAGTTCAGCGCTGTTGGCTCGGCGGGAGCCCCTGGTGTTGGAGGGGGCTATGGTGGCACTTTTGGAGGCTATGGGGTGTATGGAGGCCTTGGGGGCTATGGGGGCTCTGGCCTCTATGGGGGCTATGGACCATTTGGGAGCTGTGGATATGGTGGCTGGCGCCGAGGCTACAGGTACCTCAGTGGTAGCTGTGGGCCCTGCTAAGTCACAGGTGACAGAGAGGAGCAGAAAACCCCCCAGCACACCCTAAGAAGCAACTTCCCAGCTGCATCTCTGGACTCCAAAGTGTGAACAACCGATACGTCCTTGGGGCCCAGCTCTGCCGTCTTCTTGTCCTGCCTGATCATCCCTTCAAGTCTTGCTCTCCCCTGATGACACAGCCCCATGCTTGGTGCCTACTCCTGCAGCATGGCTGACGCTCACTGTCTCTGCCCACTGCCAGGAGAGAGGGGAAATCAGTGACCACGGTCCTGCTCTTCTCCTAGCTCCCTTCCTTCCCCAGAACTGCAATAAAAGCTCTGTTGCATTGCAATGTTGACCACTGGATTTTCTCGGTCTTTCCCCCATATCTAAATACCACAAGTGGGAGTATTGGCTCCCTGGGTCATCCCCATCCGCTCCCACATGAGGCCTCCCAGGGTGACCTGTAGGAGCTGCTTCCCTTCCTCCTGCCTGCCCTCAGGCATCACCTCCCTTGGGGAGAGGCTCCCCCAGAGAGGGCCATGATCATCTGCTCTGTAAACAGCTTGTCCCACTTTGCCCTCCCTGTCTTCTCCATACATCCCGCACTCTGCAGCTGAGAAGGAGCTGTTGAGATGCACAGTGAGTCTGTTGTCCCCTCTGGCCATTCACCATGGGCTGCCCGCAGGCCCAGGGTTGTGGAGTTTGGTTTCCAACAGAGCCACCTGAGGGCAAAGGTCTAGGTCAGAGTCACCTGGGAGGCAGCACAGGAGAGGCCCCTCAGCCCCGTGCGCTGGACCACACTTTGCTGACCCTTTGCTGCCCTTCCACACGCACCAGCCCACAAAGTAGTCCACGGTGTCACATGCCCACCCAAAGCACCCAGCCGCAGCAACCCTGATAGCATCACCAAGATCCCCTTCCAACACTGTGCCCTCAGAAGCATGGATGGGACACCACATGATCCAGGAAACGGCAGGTGGTTGAGAGTCAGTGCAGAGGGATCTGGGTAGATATGGGGACAGGCAGAGATGGAAGCACCCTCAAGGGGAACGGAAGACATGCACACTTCTGCTCCAGCAGTGCTCTTGCTGTTTTGCTGCTTTTTTCCCACCCTCTGCGTTCACAGTTGTACATGACACATCTTTTCCTGAGCTGCCCAGCACTGATGGATGCGCTGCCACGCTGACCTTCCTGACGCCTTTGGCCACAAGTGCTTCTGTCCCAGACCATCCTGCAGTGCTGAGGTCACACATTTAGAAGATACTTGGGAAGGGAGTGATCTCTTGAGCGAAGGCACTCCAACCCCTGCTCAAAGAGTTTTGCAGTTCCCGTGACTGGATGCTCATGGTCGTTCGATGGCTCTGAGAGGAAACTTGGGAAAAGATGGCTGTGTCTCTTTTACTCCTTCCCAGTGCCCCCAATTCTACCTTGGCTCAAGGGGCATGGCCAGCAGCCCCCTACATGCTGTGTTCAGCTCCCCATTTCCCTGGACCTCCAGATGTGACCATGAACAAGCCAAGAAAAGGTGGCAATGCCAGATATGCCCGTTGTGCAGAGGATTTGGAGGAGCTTCCTTAAGATGCCTCTGGCACTCTCAGAGTTTTGTATTGTGGGCTTTGGGAAGTCATTGTGCTACTGGTGGTGGGAGACCAAGCTCAGTGGGATGTGCTCTACGTGACCCAGCTGGGACTGTCACCATCAGTTGTGACACACTGACCAAACTGCCCAAAAGTTGTAACGCACCTTGTGGTTTGGGGGACACGGGAAAGAACAGGTAAGTATCAAGAAAACTCATGGGTCAACGTTGCAATGCACCACAGCTTTTATTGCAGTTTCAAGGGAGAAGGGAGGTGGGAGTAGGTGAGGGCCCTGGCCAGCACCTTCTGCCTGTCTCCAGGCAGCAGGGAGAGAGACAGCGAGCCTCAGCTGTGCCGCAGGAGCAGGAACCAAAGCAGGGCTGCGTCATCCCGGGCCAGAGAGTCCTGAAGGGATGAACAGCAGGGCAGGAGAAAGGCAGAGTTGGGCCTTAAGTGGGCACAAGGTGTCCAGGGTCCAGAGCTCAGCGATGCAGAGGGGAATGTCTTCCTTCAGTCATCAGGTGGAGATGTGCCAGGGTTTCTCCAGAGCTCTCCTTCTTCTGGGGTTTAGCAGGGCCCACAGTTGCCGTTGAGGTACCTGTGGCCTCGGCGCCAGCCTCCATATCCACAGCTCCCAAAGCCTCCGTAGCCCCCATAAAGCCCGTAGCCCCCATAAAGCCCAGAGCCCCCATAGCCTCCAAGACCCCCAAAACCACCACGGCTTCCAAAAGTGCCGCCATAGCCCCCTCCAACACCAGGGGCTCCCGCCGAGCCAACAGCGCTGAGCTGCGGGAAGGAGCTGAGGATGGGTCCGGGGTGCGTGACCATCACAGCCGGGGGCTGGATCACCACAGTGGAGTCGGGGCACTGCCGCACGCAGGGCTCGTTGGTGGTGTCAGCCAGGGGGGCCGGGGCGGCCACCCCACAGGAAGGGACGCACAGGCTGGAGCAGGACATCTTTCAGGCAGGCACAGAGACCTGGAAAACACTGCAAGGATTAGGCAAGGCTGTGGGGAAGGGGCTGTATCGAGAGAGGCAGGAAGAGAACTGCAAGGGACTTCCAAGAGCTGGACTTACCCAGTTGATCAGGAGAGTCAAGCGGAGGAAGCTGGATAGAGGACAGTGAGGCCCTCAGCTCTTTTATACCTGTCCCAGAGCGCCTGGGGCATCAGCCAAGGGGTGGGGGCAGAAGCCCCATTGAATCATGAAATCAAGCAACAAGCTTCATGACACTGATTTTTTGTGATTTGAGACAATTATCTGCCTCCTCATCGGGGTCATTGGTCTTTAAAAGTGCCCTGAAGAGGATAAAGGCTATGGGAGGGACAGCCCATGACACATCATGAGATGAAAGACAAGTCACAGCTGTAGCTGACCTGGTGTAACCGATAAACCGTGATCTGTCCCTAATCCCACCTCTTTACGTATGTCCCAGTGTCTTGGTAATCTTGCAGATTACCAAGGGTCCCAGGAATTTTGCAGGAGGTTGCACAACCACAGCACAGTGAGCAGCAGCCCAGCCGTGTGCCCAGGTCCAGTGTGCCTGTGCCTTTGGGGACAGTGGCCACGTGCAGCCTGGTTGTCTGTGGGTGGTCACGCAGCCTCTCCTGGCACGGTTTTTGCTGCCCAAATGAGTAACCAAGTCCCTCCAGAGAGGACCCGAGGAGCACAACCCTCACAGGCACGTGGCTGAAGGACCCCAGAGTGTCTTGGTCTTGTTCCTGCCCTCCTGCTCCCTCATGGACATTTTCCCTCACACAGGGCCCCAGTGCCCATGTTCTCTAGAGGGACACGCAGGTCAGGCAGCGTGCTCTTTGCATTTCCATCAAGGGGACCTGCAAGCCCCAAATACCCACCAAGGGTATAGACATAGCCAAGGCTGAGAGATGTCACCAGGCCCTGCGAGCCCACAACCCTTGCCAGCCTTGGGAGGCGGTGGACACTTAGGAGACACCATGTGCAGGTGGAATGTCTTCTCCCTTTGATCAGCCTCTCGGTCTCTGTTTACTAGCCTGTAAAAGAGAGGTTATGACAGGCATGATGGCTGTATACAGGACTGCAAAGCATTTCTGCAAGATAATCAGGATGCTGGTGTGTAGGGTAAAGTGATGGGATTAGGGACAGATCATGGTTTATTGGTTACACCAGGTCAGCTACGGCTGTGACTTGTCTTTCATCTCATGATGTGTCATGGGCTGTCCCTCCCATAGCCTTTATCCTCTTCAGGGCACTTTTAAAGACCAATGACCCCGATGAGGAGGCAGATAATTGTCTCAAATCACAAAAAATCAGTGCCATGAAGCTTGTTGCTTGATTTCATGATTCAATGGGGCTTCTGCCCCCACCCCTTGGCTGATGCCCCAGGCGCTCTGGGACAGGTATAAAAGAGCTGAGGGCCTCACTGTCCTCTATCCAGCTTCCTCCGCTTGACTCTCCTGATCAACTGGGTAAGTCCAGCTCTTGGAAGTCCCTTGCAGTTCTCTTCCTGCCTCTCTCGATACAGCCCCTTCCCCACAGCCTTGCCTAATCCTTGCAGTGTTTTCCAGGTCTCTGTGCCTGCCTGAAAGATGTCCTGCTCCAGCCTGTGCGTCCCTTCCTGTGGGGTGGCCGCCCCGGCCCCCCTGGCTGACACCACCAACGAGCCCTGCGTGCGGCAGTGCCCCGACTCCACTGTGGTGATCCAGCCCCCGGCTGTGATGGTCACGCACCCCGGACCCATCCTCAGCTCCTTCCCGCAGCTCAGCGCTGTTGGCTCGGCGGGAGCCCCTGGTGTTGGAGGGGGCTATGGCGGCACTTTTGGAAGCCGTGGTGGTTTTGGGGGTCTTGGAGGCTATGGGGGCTCTGGGCTTTATGGGGGCTACGGGCTTTATGGGGGCTACGGAGGCTTTGGGAGCTGTGGATATGGAGGCTGGCGCCGAGGCCACAGGTACCTCAACGGCAACTGTGGGCCCTGCTAAACCCCAGAAGAAGGAGAGCTCTGGAGAAACCCTGGCACATCTCCACCTGATGACTGAAGGAAGACATTCCCCTCTGCATCGCTGAGCTCTGGACCCTGGACACCTTGTGCCCACTTAAGGCCCAACTCTGCCTTTCTCCTGCCCTGCTGTTCATCCCTTCAGGAC
This sequence comes from Patagioenas fasciata, assembly GCF_037038585.1. Classification (NCBI taxonomy): domain Eukaryota; kingdom Metazoa; phylum Chordata; class Aves; order Columbiformes; family Columbidae; genus Patagioenas; species Patagioenas fasciata. Next base: position 4,642,537 of record NC_092549.1, on the reverse strand, counting down.
TCTCTGGCCCGGGATGACGCAGCCCTGCTTTGGTTCCTGCTCCTGCGGCACAGCTGAGGCTCGCTGTCTCTCTCCCTGCTGCCTGGAGACAGGCAGAAGGTGCTGGCCAGGGCCCTCACCTACTCCCACCTCCCTTCTCCCTTGAAACTGCAATAAAAGCTGTGGTGCATTGCAACGTTGACCCATGAGTTTTCTTGATACTTACCTGTTCTTTCCCGTGTCCCCCAAACCACAAGGTGCGTTACAACTTTTGGGCAGTTTGGTCAGTGTGTCACAACTGATGGTGACAGTCCCAGCTGGGTCACGTAGAGCACATCCCACTGAGCTTGGTCTCCCACCACCAGTAGCACAATGACTTCCCAAAGCCCACAATACAAAACTCTGAGAGTGCCAGAGGCATCTTAAGGAAGCTCCTCCAAATCCTCTGCACAACGGGCATATCTGGCATTGCCACCTTTTCTTGGCTTGTTCATGGTCACATCTGGAGGTCCAGGGAAATGGGGAGCTGAACACAGCATGTAGGGGGCTGCTGGCCATGCCCCTTGAGCCAAGGTAGAATTGGGGGCACTGGGAAGGAGTAAAAGAGACACAGCCATCTTTTCCCAAGTTTCCTCTCAGAGCCATCGAACGACCATGAGCATCCAGTCACGGGAACTGCAAAACTCTTTGAGCGGGGGTTGGAGTGCCTTCGCTCAAGAGATCACTCCCTTCCCAAGTATCTTCTAAATGTGTGACCTCAGCACTGCAGGATGGTCTGGGACAGAAGCACTTGTGGCCAAAGGCGTCAGGAAGGTCAGCGTGGCAGCGCATCCATCAGTGCTGGGCAGCTCAGGAAAAGATGTGTCATGTACAACTGTGAACGCAGAGGGTGGGAAAAAAGCAGCAAAACAGCAAGAGCACTGCTGGAGCAGAAGTGTGCATGTCTTCCGTTCCCCTTGAGGGTGCTTCCATCTCTGCCTGTCCCCATATCTACCCAGATCCCTCTGCACTGACTCTCAACCACCTGCCGTTTCCTGGATCATGTGGTGTCCCATCCATGCTTCTGAGGGCACAGTGTTGGAAGGGGATCTTGGTGATGCTATCAGGGTTGCTGCGGCTGGGTGCTTTGGGTGGGCATGTGACACCGTGGACTACTTTGTGGGCTGGTGCGTGTGGAAGGGCAGCAAAGGGTCAGCAAAGTGTGGTCCAGCGCACGGGGCTGAGGGGCCTCTCCTGTGCTGCCTCCCAGGTGACTCTGACCTAGACCTTTGCCCTCAGGTGGCTCTGTTGGAAACCAAACTCCACAACCCTGGGCCTGCGGGCAGCCCATGGTGAATGGCCAGAGGGGACAACAGACTCACTGTGCATCTCAACAGCTCCTTCTCAGCTGCAGAGTGCGGGATGTATGGAGAAGACAGGGAGGGCAAAGTGGGACAAGCTGTTTACAGAGCAGATGATCATGGCCCTCTCTGGGGGAGCCTCTCCCCGAGGGAGGTGATGCCTGAGGGCAGGCAGGAGGAAGGGAGGCAGCTCCTACAGGTCACCCTGGGAGGCCTCATGTGGGAGCGGATGGGGATGACCCAGGGAGCCAATACTCCCACTTGTGGTATTTAGATATGGGGGAAAGACCGAGAAAATCCAGTGGTCAACATTGCAATGCAACAGAGCTTTTATTGCAGTTCTGGGGAAGGAAAGGAGCTAGGAGAAGAGCAGGACCGTGGTCACTGATTTCCCCTCTCTCCTGGCAGTGGGCAGAGACAGTGAGCGTCAGCCATGCTGCAGGAGTAGGCACCAAGCATGGGGCTGTGTCATCAGGGGAGAGCAAGACTTGAAGGGATGATCAGGCAGGACAAGAAGACGGCAGAGCTGGGCCCCAAGGACGTATCGGTTGTTCACACTTTGGAGTCCAGAGATGCAGCTGAGAAGTTGCTTCTTAGGGTGTGCTGGGGGGTTTTCTGCTCCTCTCTGTCACCTGTGACTTAGCAGGGCCCACAGCTGCCACTGAGGTACCTGTAGCCTCGGCGCCAGCCACCATATCCACAGCTCCCAAATGGTCCATAGCCCCCATAGAGGCCAGAGCCCCCATAGCCCCCAAGGCCTCCATACACCCCATAGCCTCCAAAAGTGCCACCATAGCCCCCTCCAACACCAGGGGCTCCCGCCGAGCCAACAGCGCTGAACTGTGGGAAGGTGCTGAGGATGGGTCCGGGGTGCGTGACCATCACAGCCGGGGGCTGGATCACCACAGTGGAGTCGGGGCACTGCCGCACGCAGGGCTCGTTGGTGGTGTCAGCCAGGGGGGCCGGGGCGGCCACCCCACAGGAAGGGACGCACAGGCTGGAGCAGGACATCTTTCAGGCAGGCACAGAGACCTGGAAAACACTGCAAGGATTAGGCAAGGCTGTGGGGAAGGGGCTGTATCGAGAGAGGCAGGAAGAGAACTGCAAGGGACTTCCAAGAGCTGGACTTACCCAGTTGATCAGGAAAGTCAAGCGGAGGAAGCTGGATAGAGGACAGTGAAGCCCTCAGCTCTTTTATACCTGTCCCAGAGCGCCTGGGGCACCAGCCAAGGGGTGGGGCAGAAGCCCCACTGAATTACAAAATCACGTTGACAGGCTTCATGACACTGATTTCAGGTGATGTGAGATAATTATATGCCTCCTCATTGGGGACATTGGTCTGTAAACGTGCCCTGGAGAAGAAAGAGGTGATGGGAGGGACAGCCCGCGACACATCGTGACATCAAAGACAAGGCGCTGCTGTAGCTGACCTGAAGGCACCAATAAACTCCCATCTGTTCCTAATCCCACACTTTGTCTATGTGGAAAGGTCCCAGGAATTTTGCAGGAGGTTGCACAACCACAGCACAGTGAGCAGCAGCCCAGCCGTGTGCCCAGGTCCAGTGTGCCTGTGCCTTTGGGGACAGTGGCCACGTGCAGCCTGGTTGTCTGTGGGTGGTCACACAGCCTCTCCTGGCACGGTTTTTGCTGCCCAAATGAGTAACCAAGTCCCTCCAGAGAGGACCCGAGGAGCACAACCCTCACAGGCACGTGGCTGAAGGACCCCAGAGTGTCTTGGTCTTGTTCCTGCCCTCCTGCTCCCTCATGGACATTTTCCCTCACACAGGGGCCCAGTGCCCATGTTCTCTAGAGGGACACGCAGGTCAGGCAGCGTGCTCTTTGCATTTCCATCAAGGGGACCTGCAAGCCCCAAATACCCACCAAGGGTATAGACATAGCCAAGGCTGAGAGATGTCACCAGGCCCTGGGAGCCCACAACCCTTGCCAGCCTTGGGAGGCGGTGGACACTTAGGAGACACCATGTGCAGGTGGAGTGTCTTCTCCCTTTGATCAGCCTCTCGGTCTCTGTTTACTAGCCTGTAAAAGAGAGGTTATGACAGGCATGATGGCTGTATACAGGACTGCAAAGCATTTCTGCAAGATAATCAGGGTGCTGGTGTGTAGGGTAAAGTGATGGGATTAGGAACAGATCAGGTTTTATTGGTGCTGCCGGGTCAGCTACAGCAGCGCCTTGTCTTTCAAGTCATCATGTGTCACGGGCTGTCCCTCCCATCACCTTTATCCTCTTCAGGGCACGTTTACATGCCAGTAACCCCGATGAGGAGGCAGATAATTGTCTCAAATCACAAAAAATCAGTGTCATGAAGCTTGTTGCTTGATTTCATGATTCAATGGGGCTTCTGCCCCCACCCCTTGGCTGGTGCCCCAGGCGCTCTGGGACAGGTATAAAAGAGCTGAGGGCTTCACTGTCCTCTATCCAGCTTCCTCCGCTTGACTCTCCTGATCAACTGGGTAAGTCCAGCTCTTGGAAGTCCCTTGCAGTTCTCTTCCTGCCTCTCTCGATACAGCCCCTTCCCCACAGCCTTGCCTAATCCTTGCAGTGTTTTCCAGGTCTCTGTGCCTGCCTGAAAGATGTCCTGCTCCAGCCTGTGCGTCCCTTCCTGTGGGGTGGCCGCCCCGGCCCCCCTGGCTGACACCACCAACGAGCCCTGCGTGCGGCAGTGCCCCGACTCCACTGTGGTGATCCAGCCCCCGGCTGTGATGGTCACGCACCCCGGACCCATCCTCAGCTCCTTCCCGCAGCACAGCGTTGTTGGCTCGGCGGGAGCCCCTGGTGTTGGAGGGGGCTACGGCGGCACTTTTGGAGGCCGTGGTGGTTTTGGAGGTCTAGGAGGCTATGGGGGCTCTGGGCTTTATGGGGGCTATGGGCTTTATGGGGGCTACGGAGCTCTCGGGAGCTGTGGATACGGTGGCTGGGCCCGAGGCCACAGGTACTTCAATGGCAACTGTGGGCCCTGCTAAACCCCAGATATCCATTGATCTGAGCACTGCCTCTGCCCTGGGTCTTCATAAGTACCCCCTCTTGTCTTCTACCTCCAGATGCTGAGCAAAGCTGTCAGCCCCTCTTTAGGCTGCAGCAAAGCAGCTACTTGAACTTTATGGTGCTTGCTACTTTGCACAGAATTATCTTGCAGATCTTCAGCCAATGGTTTTAGATTTTCTAGCACTGCCTCCAAAAGTTCCCCTCTAGCTGGGACAGAGTGAAGCTGCACTCGTCCTCAGACATGAGTGTCCCCTGCTCCGTCCAGCTCCAGACTCCCACCTGCAATAGGAAGGGGGAATCATTGTGGTGGAGCCCTGAGTTCTGCGTTGCTGCAGCCTTATCATTTTCATGTTTCCGATTCATTGTTTCTGCATTTTTTGTTTCCTGCTGTCACTGTTTATTGCATTTTTCATCCCCATTAAAGAATCTACATTGCAACAGTAACTTGGCTTTTGATTGGTTTGTATGAGTTTGCTCTTCTTATTTTCCACCTGGGTCGGGAATATGTTGATAATGAAACTCAAACCGCGTGATTAAACATCCAAGGGGCTGTGGATTAGCACACAGGGTTTGTGAGAGTTTCAACATCTTGTGAAACACAACCTTATGTTGTAGCAAACAATAAATACAAAGCAGCTATTAGCCCCATTCGGGGACAACTTTGGAAGGGAAAAGTATCAGTGAACTTACTTGTTACTTAGTGGGACTTCTCTGGAGCAGAAGTGTACAAAGTCTCCACATTTTTCCAGGTGAGAGTCTGGGAAGTTCAAAGCACTTCTCAGACGCTTGTGACTGTTTTATACACTTCTGCTGTGCTATTACTTGATTAAATGCTTACTGCTCTTGTTAGGTGAATAATAGTCACTTCAAAAGTACATGTTGAGACATTTCCATGTGTGATTTAGTCAGAATTTCATTTTATAGCCTTCAAATTTTTCATTCAGATGTGGCTCTGTACAACCAACCATAATAGATTCTACAGTTAGTTACTTTCCCTTGTCATCCCAGAAATCTGTATTTATTTCTAGTCTTATCTTGAGCTTTCCTGCAGTGGAAGAAACACATATGTGTGTGGCAATCCATTAATTTCTAACTCTTTCTTTTAACTAGGTCCCCTGTACACAAACAGCCTGTTGAACTACTGAAATATTAACAATTATTTTAAGCTAACATTGATTCTTGCTTGTGCACTCAGAGACACTTTGTACTATCCAGTTGTTACTTTCATAACTTTCCAGAATTTATTGAACATATTTAGCTAATAAAAAAAAAAAAAAAAAAAAAAAAAAAAAAAAAAGAAAGTATGACCAGTTCCAGCTAAATTTATGGACCTTAATGTCAAGATACAGGTTGAACAGTAACGCACTGTGCTGCTGCAGGGAACAAAGGCAACGAAGTCAGCGAGTCCCTTCCCCGGAACAAAGCTCCTCAGAAACCATGAGAAAGATCCACCCCAAAAGCTGCTGCTGAACGTGCCACCCGCAGCTTTACTTGCGAAGATTTTCAATTAGTTCTGTAGTGATGCACACAGGTGTATTGTAACACAATTGAGCTCTGTCCTCTTGTGAGATTGCCCTCGAAACTGCCTGTGTGTGTGTGTGTGTGTGTGTGTGTGTGTGTGTGTGTGTGTGTGTGTGTGTTCAAAGGACAGCAATTACATTCACAATGAAGGTTCTATGGTTTAACAGGGCTTTCAAAGCACTTTGCTGGCTATTTTATGCCTAGAGTCTGTTACAGCACCGTACTATTAAGAGGTTTGTACAACTGCCAGTCAGGTACTTCAGTCATGAAGTCAATTCACGGCCACGGAATCTCACCCTAATAACAAATGTGTGATGACGCAGCCTGGGAACTTCACGCCATTTCATTGATATTCAAATGGAGCCTTGCAAACCCTTGCAAACAGTTGTTCTTATCAGCACTTAATAAGGTGACCACGAAGTGTGCCATTTTCTGCTCTGTAACGTATCGGGTCTCTAAACCCAGAGAACACCCCAGACACTGCCAGAACAAAAGCGCTTGAGAAAGAGGGATTTTCTCTCAACTTCTTGGCTTATTCCCCAGCTAAATTTGGTTTACCCGCATGCAGTCTGTGCATTTACAAATCACAAAGGTGTCAGGCTGTTTTGTTCAATGCCTGCACATCCCCTGTGATGCTTAGGCAAATTTCAAAGACCATTTCCAAATCCTCCTTAGGAAATTCTAGAACAGGGGACTTCATTTTCTGAGACACTTCTGGGTTCTCAGTTTGTGTGCTCAGGTTCAGCTGACATTCATAAAAGCTACAGGGCACAGTATGTCCCTGTAAAACGTATCATGTGGGGGACAAAACTCCATGTACCTCAGAGTCAGAAAAGGAAGAACAGGGACATGTGATGATGCTATAACATATTTAATAAGAATAAAGCTCACTATCACAATCTAAAATAGTACAGAAGCTAGAAGCAGAAAGAATGCATACAGAGATTCATGTATATCTATAGAAAATCTCCCCATTTCATTGGTGCCATTTTTGTTGCTACAGCTGTAGCATTTTGCTATCTTTATCTATTTTCAAACTTTTGCACTTGCTTTAACTTCAATGAAACAAACCAGATCAGACGATTTACAGTTTCTTTGATGTAGCTTCAAAAGCAGTTAAGCCAGAAACATATCCATAGGAAGGCTAGTGCTGATACACTCCAGATTCCAATAATGTTAGCTGGGAAAGAGCTATAAATGAGATAAGAATTTGTTTACCCATAATAATCCATGTTAATCCCTGTTTTCTTTCCACCTCCAAAGCTATGTAAAGTAAAGAAGTCAGTAGGGAAAAGGGAAGACAAAATATTTTGACAGGACATTGAAGAAGTTTTGCAGAAACACTGAGCTCTCCAAAATGCTGCAGCTTTCAGTCACAGTCCTGGATTCAGGACTTCTGCAAACTCTCCCCTGACAGCAGCGTGAATTTGGTAATTGATTCTCAGTCGTCATTTCCCGTGAAATCCTTCTGGGTTTAGCAGGGGTAGCGGGGGTAGCAGCTGTATCTGCGGGTGTAGCGGGAAGAGTAGGGGTAGCAGTAGCTGTAGGAGGGGTAGCAATAGCTGTAGGAGGGGTAGCAGTCCCGGTAGCTGCGGTAGCTGCAGGGGCTCCCACAGTCATAGGTTTGGTAGTTGTACACGGTCCCGTAGTTGCAGGGCGAGTAGCAGACATCCTCGCACTGGTTCTGGTAGTAGAAAGTCATCTTGGTGTGATGGGGGGAGGCAAGACTGAAACACGGCAGGGAAGAAAAAGTCTGTAAGGCAATGCTCCCAAGTAAATCTCAAACAAAGCACGTAATGGGAGAAAAGACTCAGAAAACCCTGTCACTCTGCCCGACACCCTCTGTATTCATCTATTGTTTGATCTTGATTTTCAGTACGGGGTTGCCTCCCTAATCCTTCATCCTGATCAGCCATTCTGAGCTTTCCTGCACAGCCCCGCTGGCTGTGCCTATGGATCATGATGGGAGATGTGATTGATGTGACACCTGTGTCAAAAGGAGCTGTCAGGAACTTAACCGGAAGATCCTTCATAGCCGTACCGAGATAAAGACTTTAAGTGAAAAGAGAGGTATGCACAGGATCAACACATTTTCAAACACCCTGATACTAATGAAAGCTCAGAGAGGAAAGAAGATATTAGATACAAATAACTCTCATAAATCTCAACCTTAATTCCCGATACATTCATCTACAGCATTTGTAGGTTAGTAACTGGGGGAGGCTAGGGAAAGAGAGGGGAAGTATCAAATACATGTTTTCATTATTTAGAAGGTTTTCTAAATCTATTCCAGCTTACCTATTTCTGCAAGAAGGATAAGGCAGGAGAAGCGAATGCACTGCTCTCAGCAGCGCGAGTTTTTATAGAGCTCCCAGTCCCGCCCAGCACGTGAAAGCAATGTCTGTGCCCTGGGTCGGTTCTAATTACCAAATACATTTTGCTTCCCTTATGACTCCATCTCACTGATATACCGGTTCTCCCCAGGGTTTTTGATTATTGGCCCAGCACTGCGACATGCAGGCTACACCCTCCAGGTTTCTTTCATCTCAAAACTATATAGGGCAATTAAGTCTTGGTATCATCATGCTGAATTCACTTAGTTAGTACAGCAACAAGTCAAAAGAATACGCAAAGTTGTACAAATTACCAAACATATCAATTTTGGAAGCCCAGCCTCATCATTCATGTTGGCTCACTTACTTCGTTGTGCATTTTTCTTCTGAAATAGCTGTGGAAGGGGTAGTGCCTGCTTTTCATGTGTCTCATAACTTCAGTGGCACGTGAAACAGTGTGTTGTTACCATTCCCTCCCAACATTTCCTGTGACTGGCAGAGGGGGAAAGACCATTTCTTTGATTTGATGCTGTCACGCAATGGGATACTGCTGTGCTGATTGATTCATCTAGAAAATCGGTTTATAAGCATTGAAATGGTATGTATGTGACGTATTTTCAGAGAAAAAACTTTCAGAGACCCAATTCCGAAGCTATAAATTACAACATTAATAAACCATAGAAACAGGATAACCTGATACACATTTTTAGAAACTGTGTTACATAACACGGGCGTTCTCCAGTAGCATAGTAGTAATATTTAAATAATAAATCTCTTTGTACCTGTGAATCTTTAATAAACATTAATGAAGGCTTTGACATTCAAAATTTAGAGAAAGGCCCAGAACATCTGACATGCCTGTTATTATCCCTCCTTTAGATGCAAGTAAACAGCAATGTTTGGAGTTGAAGGTCACCAGGAAAGACCGGGATGTTGCCGCTCAACAGGTCACATGCACAGGGTTCAGCATTATTCACTGTCATTAATAGCATTACGTTAAACACCTAAACATTAATAAGATGTCATATTAAACCATATTTAGCATTTGGTGGAATTCTCATGAAAACTACAGTTATTACAGATATATGTTTCTGTTTGGTTTATTTTGTTCCTTTTAATGAACCCCTGAGTGATTAATTTTCTGATCAAAGCATAAACAATCACTAAGCAGATTTTTTTGGATCCAATTATATTTGCCTTGCTCGAGTTGGCTCTCCTGAAGACCGAGTCCATAAGTTGATCTCACGTATGGTACAAAGGCTGGGAATTTCAAATATCAGTGTTTCTGCCTGCAAACCTTTAGATTTATGATTGATCGCTACCTGTTTTACAGTTCTGTTATAACTCAGATTTCACCACACTAATTCAACAAATATGATTGATCCAGGAAGTCTGAACATGAAAGAAAACTGCAATGCAATGTCATGCTTTTGGAAGCCAAGAACTGACTAATATTCACAAACCAAGGAAAACAATTACACCAATTGAAAGAGTGACGTGCATAAGAAAATTTGTTTAGTGATGAGTGTGAGTTTAAAACACGGTAGGCTCAGTCAGACAAATATATAAAAAGGAGAGAAATTCAGGCCTCCCTATTCGTGTCTCTGTACTCACATCCTCACTGAACTTGGTAAGTCAGACTTCCTGCAATGTCTTTACTGCTGTGTAGATGCTGTATTTTTGCTATATTGCTATACAGATGGCAGTTATAGTTTAAAAGCAAATTCCACAGCCATGCAAGTACAGCTCTGGTTTATTTAAAGAGGCATAAGCTCAGAAGATTGTCTTACCTGCCCATGCACTTTGAGAAGTTTTCCTATTTTATGACATACTGAAGCATTTCAGGCTTCTTTATCTTGCAGCAGTCAGTGCACTGCATTTTTTTTCATTTATTTCAAACAAAAAAAGTAAGCATATATACTAACTGGCCATTAAGGTACAAACATGGGTCCAAACAAATAGGCTGTTGTTTTCAGCAAAGCACTGCTGATTTGCACAGGGGAGGACTCCATCCTGGTGCCTTGTCTCAGCTGTAAAAGCTGGATGAATTTGTTCCTGAACTAGAGTCTGTTCGCCTGCAGTCTTTAGAGAAACATCAGACATTGGTACAGGGAACTTAATCCTAAAAATGTACTCTCTAAAATTCTATTTGCTAGAAGAAACAGGCTGCCACTTGGTCTCTGCAGCAGACTTGATGATCTTCTTTCTGTTGTGTTTCAGACTTGCCTCCCCCATCACACCAAGATGACTTTCTGCTACCAGAACCAGTGCGAGGATGTCTGCTACTCGCCCTGCAACTACGGGACCGTGTCCAGGTGCTACCAGACACAGCGTGAGGATGTCTGCTACTCGCCCTGCAGCTACCGGAGCTATGACTGTGGGAGCCCCTGCAGCTACCGCAGCTACGGGAGCCTGCGCAGCTACCGGGACTGCTACCCCTCCTACAGCTACTGCTACCCCTCCTACAGCTACTGCTACCCCTACTCTTCCTGCTACACCCGCAGATACAGCTGCTACCCCCGCTACTCCTGCTAAACCCAGCCACGTAACGACCAGATAGGAAAGGAAAAGTGAAATAGCGATTTACGGCTCCTGTGTGAATTTTACCTTTGCTAAGCTCCCATGACAATGACAGCTGTCAGGAATGGTCCTGAGTGCTTAGCACCTCTCTCCAGTATCTGCAGCTTTTTCGAATAACCTGCTTTTAGGATCAACTCTTCCTTCACAGCCTTTTTGGTGGCTGTACTGTGTATGTTGATGTGTAGCTTTGCAACAGGAATGCAGACAGAGCAGATGTGTCGTCTCACTGCACGCTGAGCTCACAGCTCTGCTCTTCACCAGGTACCACCATGGTCCCAAAACAAAGCATCTCCTGTGAAGTGTCGCACCTCTTTATTTAAAGTATGTGTGAATCTCTGGATACTCCAATTCTGTAACTGCTGTATACTTTGCTTCTTCCTCTTATTAAAAGATCTTGCATCACAGAGCTGTTGTTATATGTTTTCTGTTATGTTTGACTTTACTGATTATTTACCTGACACATGGTAAAAAACACCTTGATTTGTCTTCTCCAAGACAGTCTTGAAAAGTCACATCTACCATGTGTTAATTCTGCCTCTTTTCCACCAAACACAGCAAAACACTGCTTATTTCCAAAATACTAGCTCAGAAATGTGAAGATTTAAGAAAATTAGGTCAGTACTTGCTGACTACATCCACCCAAGTTGTGCTACATTTGAGGATCCAAACTGCGCTGGGACACACAGAATGCCAGATTCCCTAAGTTTTCTGCAGCTCTGAAATAGATATGTGACACGAGAACACACAGGAGCTCACAATAAGCTCTTCCCAATGCAGATCTTGGTTTAAATATTGCCATTTTGCCACCAGAGGTTACTTTGCACGCTGTGTGTGAACTGTGACTTCAGTTCTGCCCATCATTGCCCTGCCCAGCCTGGCTTTTGGGCGCACGTTCTGCGAGCATCTGCCAGCCCCAGCCCTCAGGAAAATCATTTTTAGATGGGAAGATGAGAAGAATGCAGATTCCAGATAAGGTGAAACTTCAAGGGGAAGTCATTCTTCCCCGTAATTAACAGGAGGGCCCATGACAGGGAGGGAGAATACCTTCTTGTATGACCTTCACTGCAGTGAGACATTACTCTTTTGCATATTAAATTAGGATAATAACAGCCATTCTAGAGGTGCTGAGACTCATCAGAATTTAGGGTATCAATGTTCTTCCAAAACAGTCATTAAAGACTTACTTCAGCAATGTTTGTATTATTTAAATATATTAATGGTTCGTTACTGAAAGGTGCCTCAGTGCTGTATAATAAACGAGAGAACGGGGAAGGGAACCCCTGAGCTAAGCAATGTTTCTCTTTATTAAAACTAAGGCATTGTAGTTGTCATTATCCTGCCGTGCTGCAGACCGGTGGAGATAGAGTCGTACCTCATAGGATAACGCCACCACAAAAAATCAGAGACGTGACTTCTTCTTTTACAGCTTAGCGACATCCCTTCTGCAGTGAGCGACTTTTAGCACCTTGCCAGCCTTTTTATACTGCTGAAGCTCATTGCAAAGCAAGGGACTATAAGATACCTCACTGCCAGCAGATTTTCCAGATACCCTGCCCACCAAATGCTCCTGACCGGTCAGGAATGCACAGTCTCCATCCTCCTGGTTTCCGCGGCCTTCCTCAAAGACTGCTCTCCCCCTTTTCTCTACTCTGGTCTCTTTGGTAGAACAACGGGAAACCCAGATTTGTTCTGCATTGCCAGATCCTGCAGCAGTACTTGCCTCAGTATTATATACGTATATATTTACCTCAGATATATATCATATAAATATATCATATGAGTGTATGACATCATGAGACATTGATTTAAGCAGGATTATCAAAGTATTTCAGCCAGTAAAGTTATGGGGCGGGGGTAGAAAAAAAAAACAACACACAACAAAAACAGTCTTAGACACATTGCTCAGATGCTCACTTAATTGATCCTATACATTGAGCTGTCCTCCTCATAGTGCGTATGCCAAATTATAGACAGAAGAAGAACCTAAAGGAATCAATGGAACGCCTGTCATTAATAGCGACGGAAATGAATCAAAACGGTTGGTGAAAACCCTGAGCACATGGTCTAATACCTCTTTCTTCCTCAGGTGTTTTACGTCACACCACAATGTGCAGTATCACCTCTCTTGTAGGGGAATAACGTAAAGAAACAGTCTATGGACTCCTCAGCTAAGGAGGCAAAGTAGCTAGAACTGTTCCGTGTATCCTCCAGCTCCATTCAGAGTTCTCCTTTGAGTGAATTCCCAGAACCTCATTTATCCTGGAAAGTTTTAAGATGAAAGAATATCACAGGATATTAATCACAATGTGGTACCAGAGGAATTTGAAAATTGTCCTAAATGTGGAGGTAAACAATTACAGCAATTGGACTGGTGATGTACTTCCGAAATTTGTTTTTGACCAGCAGGCAATTGAAGCACACGAGGAATTGTACTGACTTTCACAGGTCTACAAAACCATATAAAAGTGCTCAAAACCCCGCGCTCCTCACACCGCTCTTCTCGGTTTACTCTGCTCAGTGAACTTGGTAAGTTCCTATCCCATTCTCATAGAGTTTCCAAGCTTGACTTCTTTGGCTTTTTAAATGGAATAGAAATCTTCTTTTTTATTTGGTGATAACTAGTACTGTCTGAAATTTTGATTCGTGGACAGAATTGTATATTACGCAAAGTGGAAATGGCTTTTTGATGGAAAGATATTGCAATAAGGAATATGGAGAAGTTACATTAATTGCCTTGGTGTCTCTGCAGCCACTAGAGCTGATCTGATCTGCAGCAAAAGAGGATTTAAACCTTAGCTCTTTAGTGCACAGCACAGTATTTTCAGTTCCTTGATAGAACTGGTATTAACAAGGCATGTGAACCGATGTTACACAGGAAAAGGAACAGATTACATGCCAAGATTAAAACCAGACAAGGAGGCTGACTTTCATGAACCTGCCATGTTGTGTATGGATGCTTCTGAAAACTTTTGAAAACTAGGATACCTATATGTGCATGTTCTGAGCTGCAGTCGAGCTGTCAGGACTGATTTCAGCTGCCTGCACCGGGAACTCGGACACCAAGTGCTCACAAACACATTTTGATGGATACCCGCAAGGTCAATCTCCTGTATCCGAAGTCCAAAAATACAGAATATAATGTTCACTTTCAAGAGGAGAAGCTAAAGAATAGAAACTGTCTCTCAGTCAAATCTAACAAGGAGGGAGCACAGAAAGGGGTCAGATAAGACGAAAGTCAAAATCACATCCAAAGACTGAGGGATTTGCTCAACTTTTCTTGCCAAATCCACCACACTCGTGCCACCAAGGCACCACTGCTGCTGTTCCCTGCAAACCAAGCCTATCTTTTACCTGCTGTTTTGTTTCAGGTTTGCCTGTGTCCCTCCACCACACCAGGATGTCTTGCTGCTACGGGTACCCCTGCTACAGCGTGTGTTACTCACCCTGCTACAGGACCGTGCGCCGCTCCCGCACCTACAGCTGCTGCAACCCCTGCAACTACCAGATCCTGTACAGGTACCAGCGCAGGTATAACTGTGGAGACTGCTGCAGCTACGGGGCCACACGCACGACCCGCTACTACTACCCTTCCTGCTGCAGTTACGGCTACAGGTGCTGCTACCCTTGTTGCTGAACTCAGTGGCAAGATCCCTGCACCATGAATCAACCTCGACCCAGCAAGCAAAGACGTGTGGCTAATCTCGTAGGCAATGCTTACACAAGTGCAAAGCCCCTGTGGCAGCGACTGAAGTTACTGAGAATGGGGAGCTTGGCTACTCTCTAAAATTTCTTGTTCTTTCTGTCTCGTATTTCTGAACTATGAGCTCTCTTTTGATTTTCTCCTGCATTTAAACCCCTTTCAAATCCTTCAGCAACAGGAGCAATGATCTGCAGTTCATTTGAAGCTTCTTACAGTTGCTACAGTGGTTTTAAAGGACTTCTGTAAAATTAACTTTTGTGTCATCTGCATTTTCAATAACTGCTTCCAGTAAGGTGCTACAGTGCTGTGTAATGGAGGATTACGGCTGTCTCTCCTTTGATCTGGATTTACAAGTACTTAAAGGATGAACAACACGGCTTCAATAAAAAGGAATGTTCTGTATAGCACAGTGCAATGACTCATCTACTGTAGTTCTTTCCAGTATCCCCCAAACTATAATCTTTCTGTATCTGTTCCAACTGCTTTTCTTAGTACATCAAAATTTTCCTGCATTAAAAAATATATATACATATCTTTTGGACTTCCAGTTGTGTTCTTTTCTGTCCCTAATTTACATTGATATACTGAGAGTAGTAGCACCCTGAGGGACCTCTGTCCCTTGTGCTGATGGAGCACTTCATAACCCTCCATGTCCAGAGCAGCTGGTCCCACTAAGTACACCCTTTTTGCCCTTCTGTCCCTCAGAAATTCCAGAAATGACACTATTTCTCCCTTTACTTAACTGAAACTATTACCAGCTTTAAGGTTAACATTTTGGAGCACAACAGGGTTGTAACAGTCTTTATAATGATGCTTTAATGTGTAAAATAGTTAGTCCCAGGCATTCTATAGAGAGTATATTAAAATGTTCAAGTCAGCAGAACATTGTCTTATTCCTAGAAACCAAATTCAGATGTTCTTGTTCCACAATCATGATTTCTTATCACATTTCAATTTAATGGACAAATTTCATTACCAGCCAGTGGAACATAAGAAAAATAAAAACCTATCTCAAAAGCATTGGGAAAAGCATCAAGAAAGTTTTCCCTGTCTTGATGCTGCCCAAAAACTCACAGAATCACAGAATGCCAGGGATTGGAAGGGACCTGGAAAGCTCATCCAATGCAATCCCCCCATGGAGCAGGAACACCCAGCTGAGGTTCCACAGGAAGGGGTCCAGGGGGTTTGAATGTCTGCAGAGAAGGAGACTCCACAGCCTCCCTGGGCAGCCTGGGCCAGGCTCTGCCACCCTCACCCCCAACAAGTTGCTTCTCATCTTCCAGCGGAACCTCCTGTGTTCCAGTTTGCACCCATTGCCCTTTGTCCTGCCACTGGGTGTCACCCAGCAGAGCCTGGCTCCATCCTCCTGACACTGCCCCTTCCCATATTGATCCCCATGAATAAGTCCCCCCTCAGTCTCCTCTTCTCCAGCTCCAGAGCCCCAGCTCCCTCAGCCTTTCCTCACACGGGAGATGCTCCACTCCCTCCAGCATCTTGGTGGCTGCGCTGGACTCTCTCCAACAGTTCCCTGTCCTTCTGGAACTGAGGGGCCACAACTGGACACAATATTCCAGGTGTGGTCTCCCCAGGGCAGAGCAGAGGGGCAGGAGAACCTCTCTGACCTACTGACCACCCCCTTCTAACCCACCCCAGGTCCCATTGGCTTCCTGGCCACAAGGGCCCAGTGCTGGCTCATGGTCACCCTGCTGTCCCCAGCACCCCCAGGTCCCTTTCCCCTACATTGCTCTCTAATAGCTCATTCCCCAACTTATACTGGAACCTGGGGTTGTTCCTGCCCAGATTCAAGACTCCACACTTGCCCTTGTTATATTTCATGAAATTTTTCCCCACCTAGCTCTCCAGCCTGTCCAGGTCTCTGATGGCAGCACAGCTTCCAGTGTCAGCCACTCCTTCCAGCTTGGTGTCACCAGCAAACTTGCTGACAGTCACTCTATTCCCTCATGCAAATCATTGATGAATATATTGAATAATACCGGCCCCAGTACTGCCCCCTGAGGCACTGCACTGGATACAGGCCTCAACTGGACTCAGCTCCATTGACCGTGACTCTCTGGCTTCTTCCCTTCAGCCAGTTCGCAGCTCTTGTCTGCCAGCTGCCCCTTGCCAGGGAAGTAGCAAGAAAGTGTCGCCACCTCCCTCCCCATGCAGCCACAGCCTCTCTGTTGTATAACCAAGAGGTTCCACAACCTCTGCCCATGATATCCAGTGGAGGGCGAGGTGGAAAGGTCAGTGAAAATCAGTCCTGATTCTACCTCCTTCCAAAACGTGGGCGCTGAGTACATTGCCCTGAACTGACAGACGAAAATGCCCTGCTGCAGAGCCCTCAGAGGTGCTGGTCACTCGATATCCGTTTCTCCTACCAACTGATTTACTCTGCAAAGGGCAAATTCCTCTGACTTCTCCATCAGGGAACCCCTTATCTTTCAACCCTGATCTTCCCAGGTCCCTTCTAACCTGGGCAGTTTAATGATTCTATGGCCATTTATAAAATAAACTTATTTAAAAATTGAAATCCTTATTACAAGGAGGTCCACGCATTTGCAGTTAGCTATGACCTCTTCAATATCGGATCACAGCCACTGATGGATTATGCCCTAATCACATCACATTAGCACAACAGCAGCACTGAAGTATTTTGAACGAACCATGTGTTCAGAATACACCAAGCAAAAACCCAGAGCTGTAGAAATAAGCATAACCAGAGACAGAGCTGAAGTTTCTTGCAGCTGTATAAGTCCATGTTTCTCAGTTTGAGGAGGGCAAGTCTCTACGAGCAAATACTTGAGGTCACGGAGTCAATAACTTTGTCAACCTATCTGTGTGATGCTATTGATTTCAAAGTATTTAAGAAATGCAAGTGAAAAATAAAACCAGAAATACAGAATTGATGCAGCATAAGTTTTAATTTGAGTAAGAGGCAGAAGACTACATTCCCAGAGACACATTACACCCCGCCTGTACCATTCATTCAAGGTTAATGTTTTGTACATCATTGCAACAAACATAGAAGCCAATTTACAAAGAACTGCAGTACCAAGGAGAAGTAAGCTTTCGATTAAGAGGAGAGTTCGGGTGGCAAGAGAGCAAGTAGACACAAAGCAGAATGAAGATGATTTGTCGCAAGCACTTCAACAGCAGCACAGAGCTCTCCAAGTCTCCGTGGAAGGCGGTTCTGTCACCAGGGTTCTGCACACCAGGGACCACTGCTGCCAAGATTTGTCATCAATCTGTGCTTGCCAGGTCTGAGTTGATCTTCATTTCAGGGAAGTTCCCACTGGGTTTAACAAGAGTAGCAGCTCCCATAGCCAAATCTTTGGCCATATCGTGAACCAAAGGGGTGGCCGTACCGGCCAAGGTAATAGCCTGGGTAGCCATAGTCCCCAGAGCCATAGAAGCCCCTGTAGCCACCATACAGACCCCCATAGCCGTAGCAGTCCCCAGAGCCATAAATGCCCCGGTAACCATGCAGACCACCATGGCTGTACCGATCCCCAAAGCCGAAGAGGCCCCGATAGCCATAGAGGCCCCCATAGCCGCGGTAGCCACAGGGACTCCCACAGTCATAGCCCCGGTAGCTGTACAAGTTCCCATAGTTGCAGGGGGAGTAATAGTCATCCTCGTACTGGCCTTGGATGAAAGTCATCTTTCTGTGGTGGAGGCAAACCTGAAATGCAGCAGCAGGGAGGAAAGCAAAAGTAATGAATACTTCCAGTATCATTAAGAGTCTTGGAGCCCAAAGACCACTTCATGGGTCCCATGAAAACAAGAACAGAAGCAAAATTATTACCAAATTCCTCTGTTCCTGATTACATCTCATTTCTATCATTAATTCTTTTGTTGACCCACTCTTTTTACACTGTTTCTTTTCTTGCTTACCACGATGGTTGAAAAGACTGACTATGGAATACACCTGTTACAGATCAAAACCTCCTTGCTGCCATTTCAGGATTTTTCTTAGAGGATATTTTTAGCAGTTATCAGTCCTAGATTTCTTTTAGGATATCAGCTTTGCATAGAGCTCTACATTACAAAATCCTTCAAGAAAGATTAAAGCACTTGGCGTTTGCCATGATAATACACTTCAGCTGCTGGATCCATTGCTCCAAGTCCCATTTTAGTAATTAACAACAGCTCTGGATTGAGGCATCTGGAAATGCTAACAGCGCACAAGAAAATCTACAGTGCATTAACACACATGAGAACATCTGCTCTCCTGCCAAATAGACCCAAAGATCTCCCTCGAAATAAAATAGAAGGTTTACGGAAGAACCCACTGAAAGTGAGGAAACCCTTCTCTAAGTCTGCTGGAGGCAGCTCTGCAGACCTGTCTGATGACCAGTGATCCTTATCATGGAGCAGATACCCCAAGCACCAACAGGACCAGTAAAGTCTCAGACCCAGCTTTGAAACTCAAACCCGCCAGCTCCTGCAGTGCAGAAATCCTTACGAAGAGGTTGGATGGAGAAGAGGCTTACCAGGCTCACTGGAGGAGGAAGGCAAGAGAGCTGATGAGGAGCCTGGAGCTCCGAGCCCTTTTTATACTGTTTGTTTGCCCTCCTGGCTTATCTTAGACGCCCTGTATATTCAAAAGGTTTGTAGCCTTATTGGTTGGAAAACAAATTTGCCTGTACACGTCATATCTTCAATTAATATAATTTTCGTTGTTTGGGATTATTAGTGTGTTCTCAGCCACCCATATGTCACATATATTACAGGTTTCTTTCATCTTAAAACTTTCTGGGCCAACTACATTCCTGATACCAGTTTATTGTCTTCACTGTCAAAACTAAAGTTTATTTTTTATAAAATATAAAAGCCTTTGTAAGTTTCCAAAGCCATTGGAAGGAGAAAAATTTTCAGTAAGAAGAAAAAATTTTGCCACATATTTGAAAATACCTGTTGTTCACCAGAAAACCTGATGTACCGTGGCACAGGCTTCCTGTTCAAAAGAAATGTAAACACATATTTAGATATTTTATATCAAACTACATAGAAACTGCAGGAAACAGGACCAGCATGAGCTATGAACAAATCTTAACTGCATTCCTCCAAAATGTTCATGGTGAATGAAAGTCATGTTGCTGCATGAGCAGAAAGAATGTTTTCCACAGAAACAGGACTATGTCATTGTTTGCCGTTCAGTTCACCAGAGGGCTTGTCTGCAAGTTCAGCAAAACCAAGTGGAGAATACAAGTATTAACTTGGCCTGGAAAATAATAAATGATAAGGGCTTTGTGAGATTAACTAAATGCTATTTTGCAAGGAACCGTGTTAATGTTTTCTTTGCAAAGAATCAGTCACCTGTATCAAATACTACGCAGTAGTGAAGAATGCTTCAGTTTACTGCAGAACTCCTTGTATGACCTTCACCTAATTTCTGGCATTAATTTGAATATAAAATAAGGGCAATAATGAGCAAGCAGGATGTTGAGGCTTCCTCAGAATTTTGAATACCAAAGCATTTCATAAACACTCATTAATGCTTTCAATTTGCAAAGTGTTGCAGTATTTAAATATTAATAGTTTGTCACCAAAAGACACCCCTAGATTTAATAATATGGTCACTTGACACACCAAGGTCTCCTTTTCTATGTCCTAACAAGGTGATGCATTTTATGTTTTATGAAAAACAAAAATTATTTAAAAAATCTTCTAAAATAGGAAGAAATATTTGGGAGCATTCATAAGGCAGATGAAAAATTTCTTCAAATTTGCTGTTGCATCATCTGAGACAGAAAAAATCAAACAAAACTGCAAGAAAGAAACACCACCAATGTCACTGGGCAGTACGTACAGGTCATATGACGCTGAACAGAAGCGCTTCTACATCTCGGCACACCAAAGAAAAGCCTTCTCCTTCCTTATACGTTGTGCCTTACGTGCAAAAGCCAAGCCAATGGAGTACCTACAAGCAGATTGCACAACCAGTAATGGTCTGAACATCTCCCAGAAGTATTCCTACCCAACTACAAAATTCCATGCAATTTTACTGCAAATGTGCTGAGCCCATTTCTTCTTGTTTTAAGATGAAAGAAATTCTAAAGGTATTACATGTGCATCATAGCATCACACTTTGAAAATATGAAAATCACTGACTCCAATTACATCAATTGAGGGAATAATGTACTCAAAAAGATACATTGTATAACTAACGCCGAAGTTGAAGAAGGTATATATATGGACCTACAACTCCGAAATTTCATTCACTTCTCTCGAGGTATTCCCATCGGTGAACCAGGTAAGTCAATACCAACTCTACTCTTTCTGAGATCAGTATATTTGTTCGTGTATATGTCCATATATGTTTGTCTGTATAAATATGTGTGTGGAAGTAAATATATGTATTTAAAAAGGCACTGGTGTGTACATGTGCAATATATGACATATATAAAGTGTGTCTCTGTATTTGTACAGATATTCTGTATGCAATTTTGTGTCATTTTGGAGTTAATTCCAAACAAAAATCTCTGCAATATTAAGGAAATCCTTAATTTAAACTTTTTTGCTCTTGTCGTTCTTGTTTAATAGTCAGCTTTAAGGCACTGAAAATTCTAAGTTTACTGCCACAATTTTTAAGTCATAAGTAATTTCCAGTTCCAGATTATCTTCACTAGGAGTTGGGAATTCAAATCTCTAGATAAAAACTTTATGAAAGGTTCGTTACTGTAAGTAGACATCCTGGAAGGAAATTCCTCCATTTCATTGCATTCTTTGAGTTTATCCCATGTTGTGTGGCACACAACACTACGGGATAGAAGCGGATGCATTTGATAGGCTGTTGGTCTCATCTGAATAAGCATCAGCAGTCAGTACCCGAACTAGCATATTTTTCTTTCATTTATCCAAAT
The DNA here is from genome assembly GCF_037038585.1 of Patagioenas fasciata. Taxonomy (NCBI): domain Eukaryota; kingdom Metazoa; phylum Chordata; class Aves; order Columbiformes; family Columbidae; genus Patagioenas; species Patagioenas fasciata. The sequence continues at coordinate 4,621,211 of NC_092549.1, read as the reverse complement.
TTCTCTAACTTCTTGAGTGGTAAGTTTCAGTTCTCAGTTGGCGAAATCCATATTTTCTATGTATAGTCAGCCATTACGAAAAGTCGAGGGAGAAAAATGCCTAAAATGTTGCTTGGGATTCAGGAGATCAAATAAATAAGTGAGATGGTCAAGAGGATGAAAAAGACCTGCAGGAGGGAGCAAGTTGCTTCTCCTCAGCTCCATCCAAACTTTGAGCCTTTCCTGCTGCTGTCAGCAGCCCAAAATCTCACCTGGCTTCTGGGTGTGTGTTTCAGGTTTATCTGCATCGACAAACGATGACTTTCTACAGGGACCTCTACGATGACGGGTGCTATTCACCATTCCGCTACGAAGACCTCTATGGATTTGGGGGCCTGAATGGCTACCGATTTGGGAGCCAGTATGGCTACTACCGGGACCAGTACCCATACAGCTACAGAAGCTTTGGGAACCTGTATGGGAACAGAGGCTTGATTGGTTCTGGTGGCTTCTATGGATATGGGGACTTCTATGGATATGGGAATGGCTACCCCTTCTTTTCTCGTTTTGGCAACAGATACAACTATTGAAAGTGCTATCTATGCTGAACCAGCAGAAATAGCAACCAAGAAATGAAATGCAGGACACGGATTCATGGCTAGGTTTATGATGCTGAGGAACGCTGAGCACCCACGCCTCTGGCTGTGTTCAGTGGGACATGTGGGTGCCAGGGTGTGTAAGATTACCCCATACATAACCCTCTCTAATATCTCCTCTTTCTTCAACTATTACTCTAAAAGGCAACTGGAATTACTGAGACAAAGACTGAGGTATCTTTACAGCATGTTTATCTAGTAAAGACTTTTAGGTGTGAGTAAATTGATGTTTAAGTTAATTCAAAGACACTTTGTCTTGTCATAGCAACAGGAATTTCTACAACCGTCATGAACAAGTCCACTATGCTTAGCTATAAACTTCACCAAAGACAATATCTAGTACACGGTCTCTTGTTATAAATCCATGCTGCGCCTCATCTGCCAATGTATATGATTTACCAGCAACTCTGCGAGAAAGAAACACGTCTGGACTGTCAAACTCCACTGTTTCCAGAAGGACAAAGCACCATCCAGCATTGGACACGCTCTGCTTGCTGAAGAGCCTTCTGTAAAACTGCAGACATACTCTTTCTGTTCCTCACTGTTTCTCGTTTTCATTAAAGCTTTTTCTCCTTCATATTATCAGACGCCCAGTCTTCTTTTGTCTGTGCTTGTATGCCCCTGTAAAGGGACCAGCACCATCACTTTAACCAACCATACAGTAAGAGAGAGGTCTAAACTCCAGATGTTAGTGAATACTGTCCCAACTCCATCTGAAATGCTCCATATTCCTAACTCACTTCCCAGAGCAGGAAGGAGTTCTAGCTCATTTTAACTAACCCGTGACCCTAGGTTTACACAAACACTTCTCCAGGGCGCCAGCTGTCCGCGTTAACAAACACGCACACTCCCAGAGCAAGGTGGGATTTGTGCTTGAAAAATCACTTTCAAAATCAGGAGACTGAGTGCGAGTCTGGTGGTCTGCTGAGGAAAGGGAACAATGACGCTCAAGTTAAAGACACCTAAGAGAAAAGAACAAAGGCAACCAAGCCATGACCATCAACTGGAGAGATCATCTCTTTTGCAAACTGAACAGCCAGGTTATTCAGGGACTTCCTGTCAGCCTCTACCATGTCACCTTGGGAAACTGAGTCTTGATTTAGATTTATAATATTTAAGATTACAGTCTGGCACGAAACAAAGTGATTCAACAAGCATAACCTAGACAAAACTGCATGGGTCCCATGGAGCCAAGTTATACTTCAAAGACATCACTAGGAGTCAAAAGTCTTGTTGCAGAGTGGCTGTGAGGGGACACCTCTGGGCTGATTTTCAAGAGATACCATGCGTTGCTAGCTCATGGTGGCCACCTGCACAACCACTTCTGCATTCCCCAGCTGACAGAGTGAAGTGGAGAAAAGGGTCAAGAAAATAACTAGTGGAACAATTTGGAGAAACACCTTCAAAGGCAGAAAAATATGGATAGTTAGTAGAACAGTTCTCGAGCTGTAAATGTTCTTCCTCCAGTCCAAAGTCCTTTTCTTCACGTCCACGTAATTGCTTTCACTTAAGTCATTTGACCTTGAGCAGGACTGAGAGGATGAGCTCCACAGATCCATTTCCTTGTCTGGGGAGGAGCAGCCACAGCCAAGAGATGGGCCCAGTTTGCTACCCCATTGCTCAGAGTTCACCTCTTTGTGGCCTAGTTTGAGCAAGACAGAGCCAGATCAGGACACCCAGAAAGAGGGTGAGGGCAGCAACCTCCACCCCAGCCTCCCAGCAGAGTACGTCAGCAGTAAATCAGCACAGCCCTTTGAAATTTGCTGAACTATTAAGACATCTTTTGTAATCCTGCTGTCTGCTAGGCTTTTCCCACCTGCACAGCACTGAAGGGCTTGCACAGAGATGCACGGGAAGAGACACAGAATAAAACATGGAAAGCCAAAGATGTGGGTGAAAAATCTCAGGCTGCACAGGATCCTTAACATCAGGTCCCTGTCCACATTTGCCAATGCAGCAGTATTGATGTTTCTTCCCTTCAACTACATCCCACTCACTTCATTACCTGAGGCACTATCACTTCCAACAGGGAGTGCAATCACCGCCTGATGCCTGGGGAACACGGCCCACAGGCTGGAATTGCCTGCCAAGTCCAGCCTTCCCAGACATGTCACCTGCCTTGGGGCCACCTGGGCACCACGTCACTTCCCTTTTTGCTTTGAAGATGCCACAGTTCCAGTTGTGATGCCAGCTCTGTGCACAGCACTAAGGGTGCCCTGATGCACATCACTGCTGCCTCTCAGCAAAGCAACCTCAGCCTCCCTTGCTCTCCTCCTGGTCCACGGATCCAGGGCACAGTCAGGATCTCCTGCTCTGCTGCAGGTCAGCTTTATGCAAACACTGGAGACCAACCACCACACAGCAAGGGAAACCTATTCTTTGCCCCAGGTGCACCTATCACAGGGCTGTCAGCCTTTCATTACCAAAAAATCATTTCTGAATCATTTTATTACCTATTCATTCAAGAACATCAGGGTGATTCTATAAGTCCTAGATCATTGCAGAATTGGGATCCAGACCATTCTCTGAACCCCTAAATATCAGTCAATAACATGGATGCTTGTTTCCCATCCTAACATCTCAGGAAGATTCAAGTTTCCCATGCACCTGTCCAGTGGTGTGTGAAGAGCATTTTCCCTGTTTTATAAGGATCTATGCCCTATGGCTTATGAAAAGTTGGGTGATTAGAGAAACTTTGTGCCTGCCTATGAGATATTATAATAATGAATGACAGATGGCTAATTTAAGTAACAGAAAATTAACTCCTATAATTTCATTTAAACTTCTGTATGCCAGCGTGAAGCAGGATGTATTTACTGCATGCATGTGGGAAACTACCAATTCAGATGCAGCTTGTGAACAACCCACATGAGGCACGCTGCAGGACATGCCTCCAGCACCAAGATTCACTGCAAGAGTGAGAATCATTTCTTAAGAGTAACCTTTCCCCAATTCAGAAATTGGGCCCCTGACTATTGCATGAGCTGCACTAGAACGTTTTTCAATATATTTTTTTAGAAGTGCACTATGACAACAGAACTCTTTGAAGAAAAGAGAAAGTGAAAGTGGACCCAGGAGATTTTTCCACCTTACTTTCTCCCCAGCTGTCCTGCTGAGGAGGGGAGTGACAGAGCAGCTTGATGGGCACCTGGCATCCAACCAAGGTCAACCCACCATGTGAGCCTAAGTCACTAACAAAGTTTCTACAGTCTTAAAATATGGGTATCTTTTTAGTAAGATACAGGATCCCAGGATGTCAGGGGTTGAAGGGCCCTGGAAAGCTCATCCAGTGCAATCCCCCCGGAGCAGGAACACCCAGCTGAGGTTCCACAGGAAGGGGTCCAGGGGGTTTGAATGTCTGCAGAGAAGGAGACTCCACAACCTCCCTGGGCAGCCTGGGCCAGGCTCTGCCACCCTCACCCCCAACAAGCTGCTTCTCATCTTCCAGTGGAACCTCCTGTGTTCCAGTTTGCACCCATTGCCCCTTGTCCTGTCACTGGGTGTCACCCAGAAGAGCCTGGCTCCATCCTCCTGACACTGCCCCTTTCCATATTGATCCCCAGCAATGAGTCCCCCCTCAGTCTCCTCCAGCTCCTGAGCCCCAGCTCCCTCAGCCTTTCCTCATAATGATGCCTCCCCTTGGTGAAGCCATGTTGACTGCCCCTGATGACCCTCTTATCCCTGATAAGATATTGAGGGCTGATATTGAGGAAAGAGCTCCTCAAAGCTGAGCAGACCAGGAACAATGAAAGCAAAGATGTGGGCAGTGGTTTCATCACGGGACAGTTACCACAGAGGTTGCTGTGGAAAGGAGATGAACAGGCAATCCACTGCCAAATCTCTCAAGGAACGGCCTTGTCCTGAAGCAGGAGAAAGGCACCTGAATTAGGCAGAGTGATGGGGAACACACACAGACACCCACACATGTGTAGAGGCCAATTACATGTTGCAAGGTCATGTTTAATGAGAAAGCAGCAGATCGTACAGAGGCAGAAGAATATAGTGCAGATTACATATTACCCACAACCTGTGATTCAATGCAAGATGATTCATGTAATAACTGATGTTGCTTCCCTATTGCAGCTCTGTGATAGCAAGACATGCACAGCACAGAGACAGCGTAGACTGGTTGGCTCCATCAGCCTTTTTTATACATTGTCAGCCACAGAAAGAGCTTACAAAGGGATCTAAAATGGATGTCATACCAGATCCCTTTACATTGCCACGATGATACCTACAAACACCCAAGGAATTAGCAATATAGTCCATAGCGCTAAGAGCCAAACACTTAGAAAGGCACTAGAAAAATGAAGTCAGGAAAAGTAACATGAGAAGAGTGTAAATGGATTTTTCAGATGATCTGAACATCTACAGGTGCATTTAGAAGCAGCCTCAAATACACAGCACTTCTGAATGCTGCGTCCTGGAGCTCAGCCCCATAGCTGCATCCTTCTTATCTCCTGGACATTCCCCTCTCGGTAGCAAGTCTCACTAGATTTAGCATGGTCCACAGCTTCCAACTGGGTATCCCAGTCCCCATCTGGCACCACCATAAACACGTGAGGCCCCAGGAGCACGGGCACCACTAAAACCGGTTCCAACTTCGGGGGCTCCTGCAGATGTCACGACGCTCTGCTGCGGGAAGGTGCTGAGGATGGGTCCGGGGAAGGTCACAACCACCGGTGGAGGGTAAATCACCACCTTGGAGTCGGGACACTGCCGAACACAGGGCTCGTTGCAGCTGTCAGCAATGGGCTGCGGCACAGCCACCCCGCACGGGGAGGCACTGCCGTCAGTGCACGGGCTTAAAGTGTGCACCATTTTTCAAGGATGGCTAATCTGAACTGCAAGAGAATATTATAAAAATAGAAGACAAATTCTTATAAGTTTCACAATCAAACATTATGATAGAAGACTATCAACAGGCTAGGAGAATACGTAGAAGTTTTATACCTCAGTTCCTAGAAGACACCTATGAATATTGTATTACACACAGTAACATCTGACAATGAGTTTTCATGAAAATTTTGAGCTCATCCTCTAGATCTGCACTCGCTAAAGCCAACAGCTGAAGTCACAAATTTATTAATTTTAATCAAGAAGCATTCAAATTGATATCAAAGGATATTGACACACTATCCACCTGACTTAAAACTACAAAGTCTTTGTTAGAAAGAGGAATTCAGACTAAAACTAAACTTACCTACTTCACAAGAGAAATAAGACAAGAGAAATGATCATACAAGGTCTGATGCTGAGTGCTTTTATACTCAACCTCAGATTGCCCAAGGCATGAATCACCTGCGTCTAACATCTTAATCAATTACTAAATGTATCTCTTTCAAGACTTAAGTTTGTTAAGGAATGTCAATTGTTTCAATAAATCACTCTTTGTAATTACTAGTTTGTCCTTCTACCCTGTATTACCTGTACTGTCTTCCCACCTCTGCTATTTCAAAACTTTATTTAGAGGGGATGCTCCACCTTTGCGTATCAGAGAAAGACAAAATGTTTATATGGTGCATATTTTATGTCCTCCATGAACGGACTTGTCCCTGGGCAGGTGGTGAACAGCCCTTAGCTTGGAAGAAAATGCCCCTTACTCAGCCTCGAAGAGTTGCAAAAGTGAGGGATGACCTGTGTTCCTGGCCCGGGGGTAGTCGGGTTCCGGTTCTGAGATTAAATCAGGTTAACACAAAGTCTGCAAAAAGCTCTGGCACAGGGCAGAAATCCTGAATTTTATAGAGCAATATATCCAAAGAAGTCAGTGCAGGTCTTCCAATTAGACACTAAGCACACATTTATTTAAACGCTCAAGCTTTAACAATTAAAAAAAAAATAAGGTCATATTTTATAGAAAATTGAGTGTCCTATACTGTGAGGCTACAAATAATTACCTGATTAGGGGAACAGCAAAAACACAATAAACAGGGCGTGGATTAACTAAGACCTTGTCGGGCATTTTTTCCAGGGAGTTGCTTCTTCAATAAAAGGGCACCTAAAGCCATTAGAGTAATAACGACGCAGATTGCACGCATAAAGCAATGAGTGGAAGATGCATTTTTGGAACCCCAATTGCTGATGAGTTACAACCACCAGCGTGGGTTATCATCCATGTTAATCAGCAGCGTGAGGAGGAGGCTTTCCGACAGCCCTAGAGTCAGCAACAGATGCCAAGGATGGTGGCGGTTTTTGCTATGCAAACACACCTGCCAGGCCACGGAGAGTGGCAACTTATCCATCCCGATTTACATTTAACTTTACGAAGATATTTTGCCATTTTGTAGGAACAGAAAGGACTTGTCTGGGCTGTTCTATTACGCTAAAGCTCTCCCCCTCTCTCAGCAGCAACACATTCTCGCAAGGAAAAACCTTCCTTTGGAAGAGTTAGAGTAACACAGCAGAACAAAGTTCCCATCTTTCAAGGAATGAATCCCAGGTAAAACCTCTTACATATCAGAGTGGCAGCAAAATGACTTTGAATGCCAGGATTAGACCCCATTGCATTATAGGCTACTGTGGAGAAGAAACCTCAATCAAGTTTTCCATAACAACGGGAAATGGCTTCGATGTTTTCCTACTTAAATTGCATACTGAGATTCACCTTCATAGTGTGATAATGTTTGAGGATGACATAGTACATTGGTCATTCCTTTGGAAAATTTGCTCTGATTTTCTATAATTGAGGATAAATGCATGAATTGAAATGTATGTCTTTACATCAGCTTAGATTGGGTAGCAATTTAGCCCTGAAGTAACCCAAACTCAGAATCTGAAGTAACTCAAAACCTCCAAACCAATGTCAGAAGAGTCCACACTGCTGGGATTTGTTTCCCTCAGTCTGCCTAAGGTTAACGTCACTGCAAGGTCCATTTATCCAAACACAAATAACGCTGACAGTGGGCATGACGATGCTTTCTGAAAGCATTTTCAAAGCACATCGTAAAAGCTCATTAATGTTCTACACAACTGGTGTTGTCATATGGATTATTTTTTTAACAAGCCTATTACAACTGCCTACTCAAGCACCACCAAAGACGACAAGGAAATAAAAGCAATGAATCAGCTGGTAAACCATAGCCAAAACCTACTAGCTAAAGAATATATCCATGAGGAAGTAACACAGCAAAACAGTGCACGTGTCAGCTTAATTTACCCGTTTAAAGAGGCTTAAGAGTGCCAAGCTTTGGGTACATCTTTCCCATCTTTCCCAGCCTCACTTTGCAAAGCTGAATTCCTCAGTGCCCCCACTGCCCACCTGCATTTAAATGAACAAAACAGAAAATGGAGTAAGGATGATCACTGACCGCGCCCCCTGCGGCTTCCTGCTCGTCAGTCTGCTCAAAGAAGCTTTGAGAGGAGAGGGATTGATTTCTTTATGTAAATAACGAGGTCAATGGAACAAAAGGCAGCTTTTACTTCTCCCATAAAGATGTAAATGGGAAAGAACCCACAGGGTGTGAGGTGCATTTCGTGGTATTGGGGGATAACAATATACCAACAATCACAAGTAAGCAAAATAATTACAGCCAATGAAAACGTTACATATGAACGAATTCTATCCTGTAGCTACTTAAGATTCAAAACACAGTGGCTCAAGTTTTCCACACAGTCTAAAAGACCATATAAAAACACAGATTTCCAGCCTTTCCGTCCAGTTCTTACTCTCTGCTGTGAGCTCGGTAAGCAGTTTACCTCTTTTATTTCTAACTAGCATAAATGTACTTTTGTTGATACTTTGAACTTGAATCTAGATCCTGCAGAAATACTCTGACACTGCAAATTAAGGGGTTTGTTGCTTTTAGAAGATTTGGGGTATTTTTTTAAGGCTTTTGAAGTTGTGCCTGAGATTTACAGAACCTCACCCCATTTGGGATGTGATGTGTCCATGCGATCTGACCATTTAGTTACCTGTGTCTTTAATTTGCTTTGAAAGAAACCTGAATTCTAGGAGTCTGTTGTATTAGGCACCACTCACTTTCATAGTCCAAGTAACTATTTCTGTTAGCAGCTGATCTTTACCAAACTAAACAGAGACTGATGTAGATTGCTTCTATGATATTAGACGCTAATTTTTATCTGTAAAAAACTCTTGTGCACACTTTTTGGGAGGCTCTTCTTTACAATACGTTATATTACCTACCTACTTTCAAAACACAACAAGAAAATCCTAACACGATCCTGCCTGGCATTTCTCCTGTGTCTGCGGTTAAGTGTCAGCTGATGTCTTTGTGAACAAATCATGCTGACCAACAGCAGCTGTATCTGACCCTTGAGAGTTTGTTCTTACAACAGTCCTGTACAGCTGCAAAAGCAGCTACCACCAACTTGTAAACTACAGACGCCCAAGTGCCTTTTACTAATGCTGAGCAAAGCTGATTGGCAGTCAGATTTCAAATTTTAATTAAGAAATCCAAGGTCTCAGCATTTTTCCACGCTCAATCACATCTTTGGAACGGACACCATGATTTTCAGGTATGGTAGGGACAGCTCTGAAGCCCCACAGCCTCTTCCCAGCAGCTGGGGCAGACCCTGTGCCCTCCTCCCAGGGGTCTCCGTGCCAGGAGCAGCTCAGCCCCGGCAGCACGGGGCGCTCCATGAGCTCAGTCAGGCAGCTGAGGAGCGGATGTGAGCAGACACCTCCTGGGATGCCCGCAGCCCTGTGGTCCCCAGCTCCTACTGGGGCAAACTCGGGAGAGAAAGAGCAAGAGACAGCAGAACCAGTAGAGCAGCTACACGGCTGCATCGAGTTACGTTTGACTTTCTACTCATATGTGACACTGGCAGCTTGAGCCAGACTTTGAAAAGTTGCTCTGTCCTTAATGAACATAAGACTTTTAAAAATACAGCTCTGCCACATCACCGCACCAATTACAAAGATAACAATCCTCTGTTCTGCAATTTAAATTAGCATAAAGGCAGCCAATACTTTCTTTTGCTTTACCTGGTGCCAGCAGAAAGCAATGCTGTTTTCAGCTGGAGTGCGTGGAAAACAAATAAATGATAGCCCTTGTCACAAAAGATGAGAACCTCAACACTAATCCCGATGTGCCATTGCCTCACCAGCTGAAACACACAGGCTGTTTTGCAGCCATGCCCAAAACACCCCTTCTCCTCAGGGTAACAGCTGCCTGTTCCATACAACATCTGAAGCTATGAAAGAGATGGTAAATGCAGCTTCTGCTGCAGAGATGATGGCTGAAAGTCTGAGCAGTAAACTCAAACAGCAGAAAGGCCACTTGTCAGATACAAGCAATGATCTGCCGGGAATTGATTTACCTGTCTCCCCTACTTTGCTTTTTAGGTCCATCTCCACCCAGAACAATGACTTGTTACGGGTACCAATACCAGCAGCACTGCTACATTCCATGTGGAGTGAAGTACGCCACACCAGTCCCCACACCACGCCACAACCGCGGTGCAGCGAAGCACGGGCCATGCTCACCATGTGCTTCCAAAGGTGTCGAGCTGTGCACTGTGAGGAAGGCCACGCAGGGCAGCCCCAAGTGCTCCACACCATGTTCATCACGGTGTGTTCAGACGCATGCTGTGGAAGACCACTCTTCCTCCTGCAGCCACAGGTCCCCTGCTCCATGCACCATGGCATTCCCTCAGCCACATGTGCAGGGCAGGGGACATCTCTGCGTGCCACACTGTGGACAACCGGGCATTACAGGATGTCCTCAGGTATGTGCTCCGTCTTGCACGTACCAACACAGCTCATGGCCTTATTCATACCAGTGGTCCAACAGCTACCACTACCACTGTGGCCAACAATGAGCTCCAGGGAGGTGCCCACAGAACAAGTAAGTGATGAAGAGCAAGATGCACATCCACAGCTGAGTTCACAGCACAGCTTTCAGAAGTGCAAGTCTTCTCTTGCTGCAATCACTGCGGCTTGTGGACAACTCAGCAGCTTTACAAACCAGCCCTTATTTAATCCTCTCCGCAATACACTCTGCATTAGGTTTAGAGATCCCACAACCTCACACCTACGGCTTCCTATCATCTATAGTGGGCTCAGATCTCAACTGCATGAAGTCAGTTTTTCCATGATGACCAGTGTGAAGGATATGAGAGTTTTACCACGGGCATAATCACTCACATGCATGACATTGCATTGCCCAAACGGTATCAGATAGCCCAGATCCAACAAAAACCCGGTTCCTCTGTGCTGAAATTGCTAAGAACACACATTTCTTCCTGCTTTCGACTCTGTTCCATAGGAGATGTTGTAGAAGAAACGGGATTGTAATCCTGTGCTTTGTTCCGTATGCAACCAAGAGAAGTAAGTCAAGCAAACGTAAAGTGGTGGAAAATGAGACTTGACTTTCAAGTCAAGAGGGTCTGCTGCGTGAAGCAACTCGCTCTGGAAGCACGTACTACTTGAAACCTCTGATGTACCAAATGTAAGCCAGAGGGCCCTTGCTTTATAGTCTGATTACTTTATTCTCTATGGTATATAACCGATCGCACATAATAAATCCTCTACTGCATCAAACTACCTGCTTTCTGTTTAGTTTTCTCCTCCATCCCTATTCACACTTAACTCAGTAACGAGAATCTCCAGTTGTACAGAAAGACGAGCTTTGTTTCCACCTGTGCTGGTAACAAGCGCTCAGCTCCCCACAGCGGCTCTCAAAACAACGTACAGAAAAGCTGAGACAGCTGGGAGATGACTAACACAGCGAAACCATAAACCACCAGCAAGCACTGGAGTTGTCAGGGCAGTGCTCTGAGCCCTAGACCACACTGCCGCATGCAGTAGGACATTATGCTGTTCACAAATTGAGGTGTTATGACCCCAACCACCAATAAATCCCTATTAAATTTACTCAAAAACATTCCCTGCTGGTTTGTAATTTGTATCCCCGCAATTCCCTGTGCTCCAGTGTGTGGACAATGGATCCGGGCAGCACACGGGAGCCACAGCGAAGCAAACCCGTGCAGGCACACGCTCCACAGCACGGCAGCCGAGCACAAAACTCGCAGTACCACAGACAGACAGACAGACAGAGGAATGCATCAGTGTCAGAAAAAGGTACAGCAGAAACATTTTTAGATTTGCAGTGATTCTTTTTTTTCCGCCAGTTGTGACAGAAGTTGGAACTGAAACTCCTAAGTGGCATGTCCCTTGCTGATTTAGGCATGCTACAGGGCTCCAAAATGCAGTTACATTTCCACAGCAAGGAAGCATTTTTTAAAAGAACAAAAGGTTTGAAGCCAAAAAATGAAGCAGGTAGACTGTCTTGGAGCCAAAAAAAGAGAGAACAAAAAATTAGAGACAGCTGCTCCTAAGTGTTGCAACTTCCCTGTAGTCAGCAGAGGGAGGATGACTTACGCCTGCTCCAGATCTGCCTAATGGAGAGAGGTAATAAAGTTGTTCTCCACCAAGCAGCCAAGGGCCATGTCTCTGATGTGGTCGCATTCAAAAGATGGCAAAGCAGTTTGGCGATACCCAAACGGGGAGCACTCTCCCATTCCCCCCCCGGCTGCAACACCAGGGCCTGCAAACGCAGCACATCAGCAGAGCGATGTTGCAGCAGCAGCGTGGGCAAAGGAGCCTTTCTGTTCCCCTCTTCGTGGTTTTTCATCCATATCTTTTTCTACACACAGGTTTAAGTGGTCCTAGACAGTCAGAGGGCTCAGTACCATGTGTTCATCTGGGGAACTTCTCTAAGAGCTCTCTGTCGCAGTTTATCAGGCTGTAAATCACCTGCCTGCAAACCTGAATGCTTCCCACTGCCCCAGCTCTGCTGAGCTCCACCACTTCTGAAGAAGGATATTTCACTGAAAACGCATGTGATTTATATTTAAATGTGTCTGTGCAATACGGCTGTCTGTTCTTTCAGCAAGCTTGGCAGCACCTGCCACATTTTTATTATTCCAAATAATAAAGATGAGAAATTAGGAAGGTATTTGAAGCGTCTTTGCCATTCAGATACTCCTGCCCCTGCATATGACAACTCCACAGTTCAAGATACTGTGAAAGTAATTAGGACCAGGATCTTTCCAGTTTCAGGTGGGCGAGCTTAGGAACACGATAGAAACCTTTGTCCTGGCCCAGATTTCAGTCTCTGTGCACTTCTGCCCAGCCACTGCCTATGGGAGGAGGGAGCCACAACTCTGGGGCTTCTCAGAGGATCCACCAAGATCCCAGCAAGACTCAGCAGGACCCCAAGCACCTGCAGTCCGAAGCTGACTCCACAGCGTGAAGTTTTTCTCTCTCCTGATCAGCTTTGTCTTACCACATACCTACAGTTCAAAACCTAGCAGGAAAAGCTAGATAAAAGCTACAAAGAGGAGCACAGATGTGTTGTTTACTGAATAGTGGCACCACCTCTACCAGGTAAAAGCTGAAGCCAACTAGGAGCATCGCAGAGCTACGAATTTGCTCTTTAGTCTCTTATTTCTGGTGCAATTCAAAAGCATAGTAGTTGCCCCCATATAATAAAAAGCACTCTGCCTCCAACATCAAAAGTAAAGCATCCAGAGCCACCTCTAGCACACAGGAACTAAGAACTCACAAGAGAGCAAACCTGCAGGCTCCTCTTCCAGCTCTGATGTGATGAGAAGCATTTTCCATGCAGGACCAAAACCATCCATTGCATCAGAAGGGATCAGAGGAGACATCCACAAGAAGGCAGCTCCCTGCATGTCCCCCAAGAGCTGCATTGCTTGACCCAGACCAGCACCAGGTAAGCAGCTGCAGCTCATCTCTCATCATTGCCAGCACCTGCAGCTCAAAGCCTTTCATTTACTACTGTTCCAGATATGGCATTAAGAGTTTACTACTACTTTTCAAACTTTTTCTCTTACACTTGGTGCCCACTTTGTGTCAGCTAACCCTACAAAGCACTGTAGCTGCTTTTATTTCAGTGCATTAACCAGCTGTTCACTGTTTTTAAAGGCCAGCTTGCTGCAGACAGTAACGTACACTGGAGTATCTCCCTGCCGAGCTCACAGCTGTCACCCGGTGGATGTGGATCTGTACTTCAGCCACTTGCACTAGAAATAAGGCTCAGGATTTTCCGGAGAGCATCCCGGCTATCCCAACACACAGCCCGACTATCGCAGCTCAGCTGTGCCCTCCTCTGGGCGCCACCAGCTCACACAGCTCCCGTTTTTACATGACCTCCAGCAGCAATAAAGCCATCAGCTACTCTCTTGCAACTGGCCAAGCTGCTTTTCTTCTGAAGCACAGAGAGCAGCTCCTCTTCTCCTCAAAATAAGCACACTTAGTGGTGACAGCCTGGCACCGAGCAGCTGCTCAGCACTCAAAACACTGGGCGTTGGTGACAATGGAGAGCATGCAGAAGGGTAAGATGTTGCTCTTCAAGGTGTTAGGGAAGTGCTTTGATACAACAAGTGATTGAAAAGACGGTAGAAGCCTCTCAGGCTTTCCTCCTGTAGTCTGTAGCACAGGTATCAAACAGGACACTACAAGCCAAGGCTTTAACTTTGGACTCCTGAAACACCCAGTAGACAAAAACAAGAGCTAGACCACCACAAGATTGCTCCAGTTCGACACAAAAGCAGCAAAGCACAGTCCTCCATAATATCACACCGGTTAAAATAATCTGAAGCCATTTCTCACTCCAGCTCTTGATATAAGAATTACATACCTGTGGTGTAGGAACTTCTGAAGTCTGTGAGATAGGAAAGGCCCTTCCTTTTTTGAGATGGAAGTGATAGAAAGTCATCTTCAGAGCCAAGAGAAGGAGCTAGATGGTCCTAGAGCACCATCCTGTGGCAGTACAGGCACTGGGCTAGAGGAATGTGCCCCCTTCTGACTCACCTCCCTTATCCCCGGCAGAGGTACAGGTGCTTGCTGTAATTAGCTGATGAGCTCAGCTCAAAGCTCAGCTGATCCCCAGCCCAGATGCCGCTGATGATACAAACCAGTGAAGAGCGAGACAGGTGGGTTTGTACAAGAGCTGTGGAAGGCCTGGGGTTCCCCAGGGACTTCTGTAGGGTTCAGCCCTGGACCTGCTGCAGTAAAAGAGGCAACATTTCACCCTCATCTTTGTCAGTTTTCCTTCTCCATTTTGAAGGAAAAAATTGAGGTGTTGCACAAAGTGTTTTTGGCAGAGAATTAAAGAATGAATGTGGGTGTGGGAAGGACAAGCAGCACAGGAATGGTGTGTCTTGCTGTTGAAACTGCAAGTTGCTGCACTGATGACGAACTTCGGGCTGTGAAGTCAGTGATAAAGTGATGCAACGCTCACCAGCAGTGGAGATGTAGAAAAGCTGGTATATGATGCTATGGACTCCTATCTGGTGGTACTGGCTTGCCCACGACTGACTGAAGCACTGGAGTAACAGGTTAGCTTTAAAGGGAAAGAAGTGGTAAACCTGTTAAATGTTAATATCAGATTGATGTGAGGAACAAAGGCCAAATGCTACATCTCCCTCAGCTGTGGAGCTCACAGGGCTTGCAAGATCCCTGAACCAAATGTGCCAGCTCCTTTCCACTCCTGAGGGACTTGCTATTTGACTTGAATTTCTGAGAGTGTTAACATCAGTTTATGTTCATGCCTTTCTTATTGTTGCCCTGCTTGCGTCCTTTGGGGATATCAGCAGTGGCTGGAGGCTTTCAAAGGAGAAAATCCCATTTTATTGTTGCGCTTGGTTGTGTCTCTCTGTGAAGAACCTTTTCCCTACAAGAAGGAATAAGATTTAATGCAGTCTGAAGAGACTGCATTTCTCCCTCTCTACCCCAAGTCCCTTTGCTTTCTCTGGGTGGTGCTGATGAGGCTGAGAAGAGTGGGGAGGGCTGACCTGCACTGGCATATAGCTGAACAGTCTTTGTAATTCCAGGAGCAAAATATGGAGGGGTTCTCCCCCTTCAATATGAACCATAAGGAGATCTTCTTCAGGTGTCCCTACACTGTGCAGAACACCATTTTTCTGATGTTTTCTACTCTGTCCTATGAAACAGGTCATGTTTTTACTGTTCTCTACTGACATCCTCATGTAAGTAACTAAGAATCAGCTGTGGGTGAAATGAACATCCTCCATATTCCTCAAAGATGGTCGTGCCCTCGTGCCATCGTGCTCCTGCTGTGAAGTTGTCAACTTATAATCAGTGCTGGCTCTGGCGTGCTCTGTGTCCTAATACAGGGCCGATGAATGGTCAGTAAATGCGCAAATGGTACCGTGAGCTGGGGTCATTGCAAGGGGTCCCCTGTGTTGGTGGCATTCCTTACTCCAACTATCTTCACCTTACTGTCAGACCAGCTAATCCTGATTTAGTCTAAAAGCTCTCTTGTGAAGCCTGTGGGGAGTTCCCAGGCAAATAAATTAACTGTCGGATATGACCACTGATGATAATGAATGGAGCAATTAAGACTTTCCATTTGATGACTGTAATTTTAATGGGCTGGTGCAAACTAGCTGAATAATATGGAAAGGAAGCTGCATCAGTGTCATAGGTAGAAACTGGCAGATGACCCACTAAAAAGCTGGGTGGATCATAAAAATAGGAAGCTATGCAGTTAGACTTGCCAGGGGATAAGCAGCTCCAACTGTATTCCCAAGGAGTTTGTCCTGCACGCAGCCATTGTCACCATGGGTCCACATTGGACATGAAGATGAGGTTGGCCATGACACATTCTGAGTGCTGCCGAGGCCTAGGTGAAAAATGACATGTTCTTCAAGCAGGCCCTCCTGGCACCTCAGAAATGCTTCTGTTCTGTGTTGGAGAGGAGAGAATGATAACAATGCCTGCTGCTGAACAACTTCTGCTGGGGAACGAGGCGCCAAGGCAGTGACCACCACCAGTCTCCTCTGTAACGCAACCTCGTGGGGTGCTGTGCACAGGTTCTACAAAACACCTGCATGTGGGCATAACAGGTCTGGGGCAAAGTAGGATGCAATAGAAGCTTACTCCAACATTTAGTGCCGCAGGTAGTGAAAGAAGATAAAAACACATGGGTTTCTCGCTCCCTTTGTAGTGGATACTGTTCTCTTTTAGAAGATCTTGAAATGCTGAGTTGAGTGTATGATCTGCCTGCTGGGGCTTGCTGACAGCAGAATTACCCTTCAAGAAGAAAGCCTCTTGTGTAAATAAGAAGTGAGCAAATGAAGGGCCTGGCTCTTCTCACAGTGTTACAACCCAGAAACAGCTTTATCAAAGCAAAAAACTTTAAAACCTTGCTCACACCCGATGCCAGGGGGTTGGACAGCAGAGAGATGCCTCCCATGGACGTCCTGTCACATGTCACATTTGTGACACGTTTGTGTTGAAACTAGGAAAAAGACTCACAGAAAGAGCCCTAGGAGTGATCGGAGTGACCATGGTTGGTTAAGTATTGTAATGAGGGCAAAAGGGCCGTTCTGGGGGAAGAGATGGCACTGAGAAGAGGCAAAGATTGAAAGCTTTGATCTCCAAAATAGAAGCAGAAACCGAGGGATGGAGGCAAAAACACTTCCAGGTTATAATAATCCTTCCCTTCCACTCATGGGACATCAAGGATGAGGTGGGCAGAGAGGCGCCGGTGCCTTATCTGAAGAGATCAGGAGTGAGGAAAGAGGTGTGAAAAGGAACTGATTTTGTGGGAAAGGGAAAAGCGACTTCTGCTCAGCAGATGTGGATCCGTATCCTACGGATGAGAGTGCTGACTGCACCAGAGGAAGGCCCAGCACCCCAGGCAACACAAGGCACCAATCCTGGCCACGGCTGGGGTCTGTCAACCATCATGACACGTTGTCAACTGCTATCTGGGTGTCTGTCGTACCCAGTAGCAAGTCTTGCATCACCAAACCATCTATCAGAAAGGGCAGGCTGTCTGTCAGGGGACAGAGGGTAGGTCCTGCTTCGGCTGATGAAGAGATGGAGCTGTCTTGAATACTCTCCGTGAACCACTGCCCTTCTCTAGGACCGCTGAACCCTGTCCCTAAAGGCTCAGAGCAGGTGGAGGCACAAGCAAGACACCATGTTCCTGTAGCCCTGAGAGCTGCCCAGGGTGTGCAATGCTCTGTGGCCACCTCACTGGCACCGGGTTGCCTCAATCTATGTCATAGGGGGATGCCAGATATCACAAGTTTCATCCATTAGGTCATTTTATTAAAGGTTTTACCACATTAACCTGCTGAGGGAGAAACTGAAGTGTTAAGGAAACAGAAGATGATCCTCTATCCCACCAGCCACATTACCTTTACCTCACCATCCTTACACACCAGCCTGCGATGTGCAAAAAGCACAGCTGGTATAGAGAGTTAAACAGAAAACAAACTGGGGGCTTCAGAAACTGACCAAATCTCCAGTGTCCTTCAGTCACACCAACATCTGGCTCATCTGCTACCTGTCACCCAGCAGAAGCGTGACCCTCTCCTACAATCGGGACGGGTGTCAGGATCACACCTCTTTCATAACCCAGGCGGAGGTTATAATCAGGATGTCCTGAGCAAGCGTATCATGAGAACACGTACGCCTCTGTGGCAATTTTAGTCCACCCTACCGATCCAGCTTCGGTAGCTACAAAGTGAGCTTCACAGTGAACAAAGATATTCAGTGCACACAGTGTTTGGGGGGGGTTCTGCACTAAATTGATTAAAGATCTCCAGCTCCCAAATACTGGGTATCTTTGCTCTGCAATGTGATTTTCCTTCATTAAGAGGGGCTTTATCTGGTGATGAGGCATTAGGCTGAGGTTTAGAAGCTCTGGTTTAAGTCCCAGACTTTCCTAAATCACTCTCCCCCGTGCATAAAATGGGGAGATAATTCCGCTTTGTCTGATTTCCAGTCTTTGTCACCACAACTCCCATTTATAGGCCTGGGAAAAAGGACTTTCAGCATTGGGAAGGAGCAGTTGGCTGGAAGAAAACACATATAACTAACAGATTAAAGACTTCAGATAGCTTGTCCAGAAACCAGACCAGCTGAAGCTAATTTCAGTTAATATGAGCATTTAACTTTGCTGTTGAAACAGCTGAATGTGCCGCCAAATTCTGATTTTCTTGATGTCTCTTAGCAGTTTGCAAATACTACTGTTGTACTGCTTACAATGAGTCCTTTATTAAAGTAGCAGCATGTGCCAGCACCTCCATGCTGCTCTGGCCTCTCCAGCCAAGTTAACAAGCCTCATTTAGACCAACCAAACAAAGCTTTGTTATGCCCTGCTCCCCAGCACACATACCTAAAATCCCAGGACTCATATTTTATGTGCCAGAACATGCTAAACTTCTTACTACTGCATCCTGCTGCCCTTGATCTTAATAGCAGAGATAAACAAGTTGTTCTAGATATGCTAAGTATGCGCTACAACCACAGCCCTTAATTTGATTTTCAGACAAACAGTGAAACCCTTGACATCTTCCCTGCCCTACTTACCTCCCTGGCCCAGGCACAGCAGAGAGAGGCTTGGACATCACCCATGGTTGTGTCTCCATCATGTTAGGAGTTGTATGGTCTCAGGTGGGTGCTTCTAGGTGTGAATATCACAGTCAAAACACTGCAACAAAACCTAGTGAAAGACCGGGTGGGAAGGGGAGGTTATTTTTGTTTTATTTCACTTTATTTGGCTCTACCCACTTGGATACTCATTGACGTACTCACGAGAAGCTGGATGTGCCATGGTTGCCTCAATCAGCTATATCTGAGGCAAAGATCCTGCCAGCGCCAGCACTTAACAGTTCGCCTGGAGCTGGAGGGTTTTATCAGAGGAACTTGCTGCTGCTGTTTGTGATCATTCCAGTTTGGCAGGAGAAAGACAGGAAAAGTAGGAACAGACTGTACAGCAGCTTTCCAGCGTGAATTCCCCTGTGGTCCTTAGAGTTAAGGGATAAGGTGCTACAAAAGAAGAACGGCAAAGCAACTGTGAGCAACATGCAGTAAGTGATAGTCTCTCACAAAGAAGGGCTTTCCCTATTCTTATATTCTCCCGAGCATTTTAAAGACAGCCTTTTGTATATGTAGCTGCCTACTGAATATAAAACTCCCATTATTGTTCAGGTTATTTTTTTCAAAACTGCTCCTTCTCTGTCTTGTTTACTTTCCCTATGACAACATAGTCAATGTCCGGAGCATTTGAGCATCTCTCTCTGCTATTACATATATACCTACCAGTGAACTAGCAATGAAATAGCTCTTGGACTTCCTTTAAAGCTAAAATTATGTAAGCTGACCGAGTCCTCTGGCTATGGCAGGCACAGTCAAAGCAGAAACACTGGGAAGTGCCAATGAAGTTATGACAGTCCACCACCCTGAGGGCAAAGACAGCTCCTCCAGTGCCTGCAGGGCTCTGGATGGCTCCCATGGTGGGATGGGATGTGGTGACCATGCTCTTGCAGTGCCACGAGTTCACTGCTATAACTATCAAGGAGACCACTGTCCCCTCCTCTCTTGTGCCAAGGTCTCTGCAGGCCAGCATAGTAAAAAAGTCACATTGCTAACCCTGGTTGCCCTTACACAACTGCAGTTCTACATGGAGATCACTCCTTCTTTAGCTGTTCAGGTTTCTTTTTTCCATTACTCTGTAGGCCAAATCCTCCAAGGCTGTAGATCGCCTGGAACCTCCCATGTTTGCATCACTTCAGCCTCTCACTCTATGAGCATGTGTTCTCTTTTCAGAGCTTAAACTCATTGGACCAGAGTCCAATGTGTGTCCCTACAGCCCCCGGCAATAATACGGGTGTCATTAGAAACATATAATGTGCTCCTACTGATCTGTCAGTTACGACACAATATAATGACATGACAGAGCCACGTCTGGGTGTTCAGAAACATTTTACAGAACGAGAGATAAATTATCTGTGTCTATAAAGACAAAAGTTCCTCTTTCCCCCATCACGTTTCTGTTCTGGAATGCTGGATTCCTGTGTAGGGGGATGTGAAGGTAAATCACTTGTCTTTTTGGAAATCCAAGAGCATGTCTGCTCTTCCCCATTTCTTCACTCTACTTGTAGCAGGTGGAGCCATCCAATTAATTTAATACAGCTGAAAACAAAAGAGGTGGTGGAAGGGAGATAACATCAGAAATGACAAACCCAAGATTATGCTAAGTAAGTGGGTAGTTGTGTTTGGATTTGGTTGGTAAATAAATCAATCATTGTTTCTTTCCAAGAGGAGGACTAGATACTATATAAAAGTTCTCACACACCAGGTTTCCTCACTCCAATTGACTTCTTTCCACTGGTTCGTGCTGTGGGACACGGTAAGATCTTTCACGCTACTGATGAAAACTAATTTGGCTGATTAGACTTGGAATGCTAAACTGGAAAAGGTGGGACTAAATATGGCTGCTGGGTCTCATTGTCCAAAAATTCCTCCTTATTACAGTCTTTTTTTTCTAATTATTCAGTATGTGAGATTACTTAATCACGCAGAGGAGGAGAGCTGGGAGATAGAAAACGTGATTTCTAGAGCTTCTTTGACTTCTCTGGGCCCAACACTGCTATATACAGGCAGCTCCTAATCCTATTGAAATACAAAACTTAGGAGAAAGGTCAGGAAAAAGAAAGCGGGTTTGCAACTATTTAGCAAAGGATGGGAAACAAATGAACTGAAGTACAAAATGAGAGACTGTTCTCATTCTCCAGCCTTTTGTCTAAATTGGAAAGGGTTCTCTTGGCCACCTTGTTTCTTTGAGGAACCATTCTCTCCTGTGGTGTACGTGGCTACCTCAGCCCACTGACTTGTAGATCCTTTTCATTAGCAGAGCTGTCACTCGCCTGATGGAGGGATACAAATGACCACTGCCACCAGACAAGGATGTGGGCTGTGCTGGGTGTTAAGTGCTAAAGAAATGTTCCAACTTTGCAGCACCCCTGTAGGTTTCTGTCTGGGCACCCATCAAGTGGTGACCCAGAGCATTCCACTGACGCTTTGTGCAGCTACTTTTTCATATTGCATTGCTGATATCTTTTCCAGTGACTGTTCCTCTTTCTTCCAATTTTGAAGAAGAAATGAAACAGTCACTGCGCTTTTTTGAAATCAAGAGTGAAGAATTTTGAAGCACAATGAAGTTATTTTTGTGCAAATTATGACCCTTGTTCTTTATTTCTTGCATGGTAGGTAATGTTAATCCCTAGCCCCAAGCATTGCAGACCTTTCAAAGTTCCCAAATGACATTTGGGCAAGGGTAATTCTGGTGTAGCACGGCCTCCTGTACCTCTTACAGTGGCATGTCACTCTGACAACCTTCTGCAAGAAGGAATTATTGAGGAATGATTACTGCTACACCTATCCTAGAAAATGATAACTGTTATGTATGGGTAGAGGAGGCCCTGTAGAAGACCTGATCAAGGGATATGGAATGAGACAAAAACTCCCCAGGTCCTTCCTGGTAATAATTTGAATTTATAAATTCCTGAGGCTAATAATATCCTTTCGCATTAACTACCAGAGGCGGATGGGGGCCAGGGGGCAAAAAGGCAACAGAAGACATTTTCCTATATCAGCCAGTCTTTGGAAGAGTATGGGGAGGCAAGGTAGCACAAGATTTTCTCCCTCTGGGTTTGCTAAGGTCTGTTTTCTCTTTCTCTTGGAGGACTCCCCGAGGCCTGGGACGATGGGTTCCCGTCAGCAGAAGGGCGATGGTCACGGGATCTCTGAACAGTCTGGTGGATGCCACAGCAGTGGTGGTGGAGGAGGTTCATGCCACGGGAGTGGTGGAGGAGGAGGTTCATGCCACGGGAGTGGTGGAGGAGGATCTATAGGATACCAGACCCAAGGATCATCCTGCCACGGAGGAGGAGGCAGCGGTGGTGGCGGTGGTGCTATTTACCAGACCCACATATCATCTTCCTCCTTTGGAAAAGGAGAAGGTTCGGGCCAACAGAGCCAAGGATCCATCAGTGGCGGTGGAGGAGGTGGTGGTGGGTCAGGCCACCATGAACACGGATCCATCTGCATTATTGGAGGTGGAGGTGGTAGTGGTGGAGGTGGTGGTTCAGGACACCAAAGTCAAGGTCCCATCTGTATTGGTGGTGGTGGAGGAGGAGGAGGTGGAGGTGGTTCAGGCCACCAGGGCCAAGGCCCCATCTGCATTGGAGGTGGTGGTGGCGGTGGTGGAGGCGGAGGTGGAGGAGGTGGTTCCAGCCACCAGAGTCAAGGCCCCATCTGCATTGGAGGTGGAAATATAGGAGGAGGAGGAGGAGGTGGAAGTGGAGGTGGAGGTGGTTCTGGCCACCAGGGCCAAGGCCCCATCTGCATAGGAGGTGGTGGTGGTGGAGGTGGAGGAGGTGGTTCCAGCCACCAGAGCCAAGGCCCCATCTGCATTGGAGGTGGAAGCAGTGGAGGTGGTTCAGGCCACCAGGGCCAAGGTCCCATTTGCATTGGTGGTGGAAGTGGTGGCGGAAGTGGTGGCGGAGGAGGTGGCGGAGGAGGTTCAAGTCACCAGGGCCAAGGCCCCATCTGCATTGGAGGTGGCAGCATAGGAGGAGGAGGCGGCGGAGGTGGTTCAGGTCACCAGAGCCAAGGTCCCATCTGCATTGGTGGTGGTGGAGGAGGTGGCGGAGGTGGTTCAAGTCACCAGGGCCAAGGCCCCATCTGCATAGGAGGTGGCAGCATAGGAGGAGGAGGAGGTGGAGGCGGAGGAGGTGGTTCAGGTCACCAGAGCCAAGGTCCTATCTGCATTGGTGGCGGAGGTGGTTCAAGCCACCAGAGCCAAGGTCCTATCTGCATCGGAGGTGGCAGTATAGGAGGAGGAGGAGGAGGCGGCGGCGGAGGAGGTGGTTCTGGCCATCAGGGCCAAGGCCCCATCTACATTGGAGGTGGCAGCATAGGAGGAGGAGGAGGAGGAGGCGGTGGCGGAGGAGGTGGTTCTGGCCACCAGGGCCAAGGTCCCATCTGCATTGGAAGTGGCAGCATAGGAGGAGGAGGAGGAGGCGGCGGCGGAGGAGGTGGTTCTGGCCATCAGGGCCAAGGCCCCATCTGCATAGGAGGTGGCAGCATAGGAGGAGGAGGAGGAGGAGGCGGCGGCGGAGGAGGTGGTTCTGGCCACCAGGGCCAAGGCGCCATCTATATTGGAGGTGGCAGCATAGGAGGAGGAGGAGGAGGAGGCGGTGGCGGAGGAGGTGGTTCTGGCCACCAGGGCCAAGGTCCCATCTGCATTGGAAGTGGCAGCATAGGAGGAGGAGGAGGAGGCGGCGGCGGAGGAGGTGGTTCTGGCCACCAGGGCCAAGGCCCCATCTACATTGGAGGTGGCAGCACAGGAGGAGGAGGAGGAGGCGGCGGCGGAGGAGGTGGTTCTGGCCACCAGGGCCAAGGCCCCATCTACATTGGAGGTGGCAGCACAGGAGGAGGAGGAGGCGGCGGCGGCGGAGGAGGTGGTTCTGGCCACCAGGGCCAAGGCCCCATCTGCATTGGAGGTGGCAGCACAGGAGGAGGAGGCGGCGGCGGAGGAGGTGGTTCCAGCCACCATGGTCAAGGATCCATCTGCATCATTGGTGGAGGTGGCTCAGGTCACCAGAGCCATGGATCATCCTCTTCTGGAGGAGGCGGCAGTGGAGGTGGTTCATCCAGTTCTGGAGGTCTGTCCATTCAACAGAAGACCCAGCCAATCTCCTGGCCACCGCAGACTAAACACAAGTAGTTCCTGCAGAAGGGACTCTCGGATCAAGAAAGCCCAAGATGCAAACATGCATCACATTTCTTTCTCTATTAAATTTAAGAATATTTACAGTATTCTTTTCTCCTCTTCCTTGGAATTTTTCTGTTCAGCTCTCCAGCTGACCAGGGCCTCTGGTGTTATGTACCGATAACCTCCAGACAGCATTGTTTCGTATGTCTGTTTTCTGCCTCAATTTTCTAGTGCTTGCACAAGGCAATAAAACTTGCAGTTCTAGAGCGCTTCAGTGTCTGAGTGGTTGGATTTTGCTTCATACCACAACATTTGCACTATTTCCATTATTATGAGTTTATTCTGAGCTGATGTTGTTGTAACAAAGCCCCAGAGCAAAAATGCATTAGAAACCCACCTGTAGAAGAGATGCCATGTTGCTGTTGCTACTCATCATCCTCACTTTTGTCCATCAGATAAGGTACCACCAAGTTAAACACTGCAGTCTTTCTACCACATATTGCCCAAGAATGTTTTAAATGGGTTAGGAGAGGAAAGACATAAAAACTCTTACACTCTAATGCGACAGATCACAAGGTACTCTCAGAGGTGTGAAGCTGGGGTCCTTGCATGTGTATGGTGCCTGAGCTCTTAATGCCCACAGCTGCCCCAAGCAGCTGTGGAAGAGAAATGAGGGATATCTCCAGCTCTGACCTCCTAGCAGAGCCAGCAGGAGGAACAGCACTTCAGAACGCCGCTTCCAAGGGCTGAGATGCTGAGTGTGGGGTAACTAGGGATCTCCTCGTTCCGCAGGAATAAAACACTGCTCCGGGCATGAGTCTTCAGAGGGAGTTTCCCTATGGGAAGTGATTTCTTTGATGTGGTATATTCTGGCAATTAGCAGGGAAAGGAAAATTAACCTCTGCCTAAACTATGTGAGGCAGGTGATAGATGCTTGGAAGTGTCCCAGCAGAGAGAGGAATGACCCACACCTATAGTAGGAAAAAGAGCTTCATGTTTACACGTCCCTGTACCCTCTGTCCTTCCCCCCTGAGGGACTCCAGGGATGCAAGCATTCTCGAAATACTTCTGGACAAGTTCCTTCAGCCAGTGCTGCCACTGGAACAGCTGAGCTGCCTGGGATTTCACTGTGGAAAACTATAGGGTACCAGCACACCAGTGTCTGGGAGCTGCACAGCCACTGCTGTTGCCTGCACAGTGCTAACAGAAAGATTGGGGTCCTGCTTCAAGGAGGTGGGAATGCTGTTGTTGAAATATTCCTGCACCCAGAAATGTCCCAGCACCAAGGAAGTGGGGAGCCAAGTTTCAGAGACTCTCGAGGTGACAGCAGAAGCACAGGGCATCCTCAGCTCTCGTTGCTTCTCCAGAAACACCAGAAAGAGAGAGACAAGAAGATCCCTACTCTCCCTAAATATGAAGCATGATGCTAATGGGATGGAATGCTCTTACTGATCAGTCTGGATGTCAGTCAAGGTCTGTCCCATCCATGCCTCCCTTTCTTGATGCCTCATACGTGTGGGCAGAGCGCTCAGAACATCCTTGGCTCTCAAATCAAAGTAATTAAAAACATTAATTCTGTGCTGGGGTGTTATCTCTCATTCTCAGATTAAGTCCAAATAATGACCATGCTAGCTATGAAAAAGAGAGGTCTCTAACTGCATGAAGAAAATGAACTCCTTTTCAGTCAAACCAGCACATGCACTCAAATAAAAATCGCGATTGACACTACACTGGCGTAGTGGGAAAGTCCAGGCATATGACATTCCTTTGCTTGTCCCAGCAACAGCAGTCCTACCCAGCGCAGCCCTCCATTACAGAATCATAGAATGGTTGGTGCTGGAAGGGATCTCTGGAGATCATCTAGTCCAGCCCACCCGTTAAAGCATGTCCACCTGGGGCTGATTGCACAGGAGTGCATCCAGGTGGGTCTTGAATGTCTCCGGAGAAGGAGACTCCACACCCTCTCTGGGCAGCCTGGTCCCCTGGACATCTCCATAGTCTGTAACACAAAGGAAAAATGGTTCTCCACAGGCCCTTCTGCTGTCAGCCACCACCCCAGCTCAAGCGGAGGGTGCTACCCAGAGTGCCACAATCCTGTCTCGAAACTCAACTGCAGGAGGGAGCTCACAACTGATACCTGCGGTCAAACTGCATATAGCCTAGGAAGTGATGCACTAGAGAGGCATTGATCTGATCCAATGAGTCAGGACAAGTGGGATGAAGGAGCACAACTAGTTTAGTAAATAAACCTATCACCATTCCTTTGGATGCCTCACTTCCCAGTTTGGGGACGCTGGAAACAGTATAAAAGTTGCTGGATCTCACAGTGCTTCATTCGCTCAGCTTTCCTCTATCATACACGTTGTCAGACCAAGAAGGGTAAGTCCATTTCTGCCAAAGGGAGTGGTTCTTCTCTTACTTTTTTGCTTGCAAATCGTAAATGCTTATATAAAGTATGCCTGGTGGGTGGCGGCTTGAAGGTGAGGAAGGTTGCTTTGACAAATTTACATCTCCTGTGAATGCCAGCAGAAGCAGGATCATCTGATGAAACTGGGAGTCATGTTTGGTTGGTATAGAGATGGAGATGGAACAGCTATGGGATAAAAGACTTAAAATGATTAGTTAATTAACTTTAGCAATCTCCTGTTAGCAAAAAGCTCTGTGTGTGGGTGGGGATCCATAGAGCACAAAGTGCTTAGAAGAAAGGGAGTTCATTGAAGACTATCTGCCAGTGACATTGGGCTGCACACGGGTCCTTCTGGCTGGGGAAAATTTGTGTGATGGCCATGACTGCACCTGAGTAAAACGCACACTGTTTCTTGTAGGCTCACTGCTCAAAGATGTGCTCCAGACAGACCTCCGGAGGCTGCCATGAAACATCCTCCCAGTCCCACGGATGCCACAGCGGAGGCTCCTCCTGCTGTGGGGGCAGCTCCTCCAGCTACCAGGCCCAGGGCTACTCCTGCTGTGGGGGCTCAGGCTCGGGCAGCTACGGCGGGAGCAGCGGGGGCTCTGGCAAGATCATTGTCAGCTCAGGTGGTGGAGGAGGTGGCTCATGTGGCTGCCACAGTGGAGGATCCAGTGGTGGGTCTTCAGGAGGCAAGATCATAATTGTAGGTGGAAGCAGTGGAGGTTCCTCTGGATGCTGCAGTGGGGGATCCTCAAGCTACGGCATGGGAGGAGGAGGATCCAGTGGTGGGTCTTCAGGATCAAAGAGCATAATTGGAGGTGGAAGTAGTGGAGGATCCTCAGGCTACGGCATGGGAGGAGGAGGATCCAGTGGTGGGTCTTCAGGATCAAAGAGCATAATTGGAGGTGGAAGTAGTGGAGGATCATCCGGATATTGCAGCGGGGGATCCTCAGGCTATGGCATGGGAGGAGGAGGATCCAGTGGTGGGTCTTCTGGTGGCAAGATCATAATCGTAGGTGGAAGCAGTGGAGGTTCCTCTGGATGCTGTAGTGGGGGCTCCTCAGGCTACGGTATGGGAGGAGGATCCAGTGGTGGGTCTTCAGGATCAAAGAGCATAATTGGAGGTGGAAGTAGTGGAGGATCATCCGGATACTGCGGTGGGGGTTCCTCAGGCTATGGCATGGGAGGAGGATCCAGTGGTGGGTCTTCAGGATCAAAGAGCATAATTGGAGGTGGAAGTAGTGGAGGATCATCTGGATACTGCAGTGGTGGATCCTCAGGCTACGGCATGGGAGGAGGAGGAGGATCCAGTGGTGGGTCTTCTGGTGGCAAGATCATAATCGTAGGTGGAAGCAGTGGAGGTTCCTCTGGATGCTGTAGTGGGGGCTCCTCAGGCTACGGTATGGGAGGAGGATCCAGTGGTGGGTCTTCAGGATCAAAGAGCATAATTGGAGGTGGAAGTATTGGAGGATCATCTGGATACTGCAGTGGTGGATCCTCAGGCTACGGCATGGGAGGAGGAGGAGGATCCAGTGGTGGGTCTTCTGGTGGCAAGATCATAATCGTAGGTGGAAGCAGTGGAGGTTCCTCTGGATGCTGTAGTGGGGGCTCCTCAGGCTACGGTATGGGAGGAGGATCCAGTGGTGGGTCTTCAGGATCAAAGAGCATAATTGGAGGTGGAAGTAGTGGAGGATCATCTGGATACTGCGGTGGGGGATCCTCAGGCTATGGCATGGGAGGAGGATCCAGTGGTGGGTCTTCAGGATCAAAGAGCATAATTGGAGGTGGAAGCAGTGGAGGATCATCCGGATACTGCGGTGGGGGATCCTCAGGCTATGGCATGGGAGGAGGATCCAGTGGTGGGTCTTCAGGATCAAAGAGCATAATTGGAGGTGGAAGCAGTGGAGGATCATCCGGATACTGCGGTGGGGGATCCTCAGGCTATGGCATGGGAGGAGGATCCAGTGGTGGGTCTTCAGGATCAAAGAGCATAATTGGAGGTGGAAGCAGTGGAGGATCATCCGGATACTGCGGTGGGGGATCCTCAGGCTATGGCATGGGAGGAGGATCCAGTGGTGGGTCTTCAGGATCAAAGAGCATAATTGGAGGTGGAAGCAGTGGAGGATCATCCGGATACTGCGGTGGGGGATCCTCAGGCTATGGCATGGGAGGAGGATCCAGTGGTGGGTCTTCAGGATCAAAGAGCATAATTGGAGGTGGAAGCAGTGGAGGATCATCCGGATACTGCAGTGGGGGATCCTCAGGCTACGGCATGGGAGGAGGATCCAGTGGTGGGTCTTCTGATGGCAAGATCATAATTGTAGGTGGAAGCAGTGGAGGTTCCTCTGGATGCTGCAGTGGAGGATCCAGTGGTGGTGGTTCCTCAGGCCACTCGATCATCATCAGCTCCGGAGGGGGTAGTGGAGGGTCTGGCCATTCCACCCAGCAGAAATGCCCTATTGTCATTCCCCACATCGAGTCACATCAGACCAAGCAGTCCTGCCACTGGCCCTCCAGCCACCACAAGTAATAACCACAGGTGGCCCTGGCACTCAGCAAGAACAACCCTGCCTCTGCCATGTCACCTTTTCCCTCAAGACCTGGGTCCGTTAGCCTGTTTCCTCCCAGCATGTCCTTTTCTCTCCCCTTGTTGATGCAAACCTGTGCTGAGAACTCCAGGATGAAGAGTCTCGTGCCCTGATGCTGCTGTTGGGACTCCTTTGATGAGGCTCTGCTACATTTTCAAGGAGCATTGTTGATATCTAATAAATGTAATAATCAAAATCTGCCTTGTTTGGGATTTTGTTTTTTCTTGTATTCTCAACCACCATCTTACTGTCTTGGAAGCTAGAAACCTATCTGATCAGACGTGTCACTCCTCTGTGTAGAAAGAGGATGGGTTCAATAGTACATTGCTGCAGACGCAACTCTAAAGCCACCCAGTTCATAGCCCCAGAGAGTTTGCACCTTCATTCTCCCCTGGGCTCTGTGATAAAGTAACAGCACAGCCTAAAACATCAAGCACCCACATCACACAAAGTTCCTTTGGCACCTACACATGGTACAGCCATCCCAGCTCATGTCTCTGAGTCCTCTGAGGTAGCAGCACCCAATGGCGATGTCCATGGAGCAGCGTAGTGTCATCGGGAGACACAGCCAAACCCATCATGCCCAGTCCTTAAGAGCAGGGATCACTCCCTCCATAGCAATTACTGCTGCCCATGGTGGCCAAAAGCACTAAGTCAATGTCCACTTCCATTCCAGCTTTGCAGACCTCAAAGCTTACCCAGAGAGTAAGCTTCGCACACTCGGTCAGTCAAATCAGCCTTGGGCCATGCAGAAGGAAGTAAAACCAGCAGCAAGTCCCTCAGTCAGCTCAACACACTCCAAATCATGCCTCCAGGTCTTAAAATCTCCTTGCCCAAGCTTCTGAAATCTGCTTTGCAATGCTCGGGGCAGCACCACCACTCCTGTATGCTGCTTTCTTCTCAGCAGATGTGGCCTTTTGCCAAAGCTGGCACTCACTGTCCTCATGGCAAAATTGCTCCCAGCTGAACAGACCCAGTTCGGTCTGCAAGAGCCGCGCTGTGGGGCTGAGATGGAGCAGCAGGCTGCAGTGTGGACATCGTGCCGGGCAGCACTACCAGCATGGCCACAACACACGGCCATGCAGCCCTCCAGATCGGCTTCCCTGGAGTCCCTGGTGCTTGGTGCTCTTTCCAAGCTAGAGGAAAGACACATCAGATGAAAATGCAGAAAGAAGACATTCGGAGGCATTGTTCAGTCATTAGAGGAGTAATCCAGCCACAGTGGGTTTAAGTGTCAGAACATACACACTTCCGCAATACTCTCCAGGGCCCCTGAGCTTTCTCCGAGCATCTCCAGCACCCTTGCAAAATGTCCAAGCCAGGTACTTCACTTTTGACGAGTTTCCGGTTCAGATATAAATGTCTTGCTCAGAATCTCTCTCACTGGGGCCACCAGTGAGATGCTGAAGGGATCAGTGTGATATGTGGCCACCAGATGTTTTCTGAACATTCATCATCCTGTCTCCAAGGTACCTGTGATTCACACCCATCTTTGCAGTGATGCCCCAAACTATGAGAGCTACCACATCACTGAACCGCAGCCTCCCTCTGCTCCCTACCCTTTCCCTGAGCAGGACCCTGTCACCGCCACCCCTGCCCCACGCTTGTTAATCCTCCTGCTCGGCGCTTCCCTACACCCGCGCTCCCACCCACCCCCCCGGTCTCCACCAGCATTGCCACCTCACCAGAGGATGAAGCAGCGCTCCATAGGTCAGGACCGGAGCACAGGAATAGGATCATTAAGCAGAAGTGCCAATTACTGCTGCATGCAATGCAACAAGCAGCAGGAAGGGAAGATATTGATCAGATGCCATGAGTCAAAACAACCACTGAAATCAGAGTTCGACAGGTAAATAAATCCTTGCCATTCCTCTGAGTGTCTCACTTCCCATATATGCTAAACGCCGTATAAAAGTTCCTGTCTGATAAAGCTCCTCATTCGGTCGACTTTCATCTTCTAAATGTGTTTCCAATGGATGAGGAAGGTAAGTCTGCTTTTTCTGAGACTTTATTGATTCATATTCGTGAGATACAGCTTCATCTCAGATCCTGACACTTGCAGCAGTAGCCACACTGCCTGAGCATCCACAGCACAGTTCCTAGGGTCTGTATGGTGCGGATCAGATCACTAGGAAGAAAGGTGGAGTCAGGTCACCGGACTCAAAGCCATGGGGTTGAGACACTAAAACCCCAGAGGAGCCTGTAGGGACCAGCATGCGGTGACCGCGTAGTCGTTGCAGTTTAAATATGTTTGCAACGTGCAGGACACTTTTTTAATACTATTTAACAACAAGCCTGTACTGTACTGCACAGTGGTTACGTGCCGCTACAGCTATGCCGATCACCCTATGTAAAAGATCTTGGGGATGAAATACAGTGACAGCAATAATACAGCTGGCAATGTCGGCTTGCACAGAAACTTTGATCCACCACAACTGCAGCAGTTTGAACACAGAAAGCAGTTTGAACACAGAAGCAAGAATAATCCTTGCTGTTTATACAGCTCTGCAGTTACAGTCATGAAGAGCAGGGAGTTTGTGGATGTTAAAAGAATATACTTCAGATTTGAATTCTCTGGAAATGAGTCCTGGACATAAGAAACAGAAAAGCTATCCCAGTAAGAATTAAAATACTCTTGCATTTGAAGAACAGCTTTGCAATGCCCTGTTTCAAAACCCGGTATTGTTCCGGGCCCTTTCTGAGCACACTGCCTGAAGCCTCCCCACCCACCATGGTGCAAAAATGAAGGAAAACTGTACAGGTTTGGTTTGTTTCTTTCCTCTTTCAGATTTATCAGTATCTCCGAGGGAGATGTGCCCACCGGAACAGGGGCTACAGCAATGAGATCTCCTCACACCACAGCGGCAGCAGGGGCTTGTCAAACCTCCACGGACACGGCTCCTTCTTTTGTAGCGGGGAAGGCTCAGTCATCTACAGCCGGAGACCTTCATTTGCCCAGCCCATCCCAGCGTCCTCCACCTACGGCATTGCCGGGGGCTACACGTGTGGTGGGGATGGATCTATTGTAATAGACAACAGCAACGATGGGGGAACATCTGGCTGGGGCACTGAGCGGGGGACAGTCCCAGTCTATGGCAGCGGTGGTGGAGGATCCACCTGCCACACTGGGACACTGGGCAGCACTGAAGGAGGAGGCTCCGGATACGGATATGATGCATCACCGAGAGAAAATGCCTTAACAGGTGGGGTCAGAGGTGGGTCAGGGTATTGTAGCACAGGATCAGGCTATGGCTTCGGGGGACACTCAGGCCCAGAGCTCAGCTATGGAGGTGGTGGTTCCTTCCAGGACATGCAGCAGAAATGCCCCGTTGTCGTTCCCAACATCAAGGCCCAGCAGAGCAAGCAGACCAGCCAGTGGCCACACAGCCAGAAGAAGTGACTGTCCCAGCAGCCACCGCTGCCCAGCAAAAGTGCCCTGGATGTGTCGTTATGGTTGGGGAGGTTTGCCTTCCTCGTGGGGGGCCGTGCTGGCAGTGCTGCTGTGAGCACCGCTTGGAAAGTGCTCTGGTGACAGAAGAGTCCTTCCTCCATCTCCTTCTGCTGATGGGTTGGAAAATAAAAATTCATAGTCTGTGGGAAATTCCAGCGTCTGAATGATTTCTTTGATTTCTGGCTACTTCACTCAAAATACAGATGGATACCCAAGGAGTCTACTTGACAACACAAGATTTATCTTCCAGCATTTTTTATGTATCTTACAACCATACTCAAATGTAATATCTGTTCTAATAGAATTAAAATGCATCGTGTTCAACAGCAAGAGAAGGGCATTAATTTTGCTGTTGTCGAAGTCAGAGCTTCCCTCACGCCGTCCCCACCCAACGGAAACGCTCTGCCGTGCTGAGACCCCGCGCGAGGGTACCCAGGCCAGGCCCTGCAGGCTGCTTTAGGGAGATACAGAAAACACCCAGGTGATTTCCAACTGATTATTATTTACATCGTGACCTTGGGAGCACAAGGTTGTTTACTTGGAAACAATTACACACCAGGCTCCATCCCAGAGAGATTGCAGATTATGTTGTAAGCTGGATCACGTAACCTTATGCTTGCACAGCGGCATGAAGCAACTCAAACAAGCTCGTTTGCTTCTTCACCTTAACCTGCTCCATGACATTGTTTGGTAGGATTAGACTCCAGATTAGGGAGAGGAAGAAGACAATTCCGCTGTGCTGATGGGACAGCATCAGTGAGGCCTGAACACCCAGTGACAGTTGTAACTTGGTATTTGCCAAATAGTCAGTGCTATGAGACTGTGCTCTGGAGGTTTTTTGACTCCTCTGAATACTGATAATGGCGGAAAAAACACCCATAGATCTGTGCCCATTTAAAAGGGAGGAAAAGGAGCACAAAACTCCTTTGTAAAGTATTTTTACCATTGCTACTTTCATCTTCCTGCGAGGATTTTGACCTTTCTACCTCAATAACAATCTGTAAAATTTTTTCCTTATGTTCATAAAACACCACAGCTTACAAACAACAAAACCATCTGAGCTCCAGACCTACGTTCAGTGCCACAACGGGTACCTTTCATGAAGTAAAATGTTGTGAGACCGGAGAGCTGCGGTACAGAGAGTGTTACACAAGATTTTTGTCACCAAACATAGTAAATTCCATTCTAAAGTTAGACAGCATTATCATACTTCATTATTGATTTCTGTTGTTGTCCCTACTTCATCTGATAACATCAAAGGCAACATAACTCAGAAAGCTCAAACAGCTTCCAAGAGAGTTCCAGAAAACTGATCGAGTATTCAAAAATGTCTTGTCTATTCAACCACCTGACAAAAAATCTTCTAAAAATTTTGGTTCCCCTCACACACACAAAAAAAAAAAATACCTTAAAATATTTTAAAAGCACATCTCTTATTCAGTGGCCCATCTGTCTGGTTCTTTGAGGCGCATATCTAAAAACCCTCCTCAAGCATCAATGATAACCAAGCTAGGTTGATGACACAACAACAGAACCACTGGAGATGCCCTTGTCTCCAGATCTTGGACATGAGGAGCCAGGGCCGCATCCCACTGCCCTTCTCCGCACGCCAGAGCGGACACAGCTCGTCCCCAGGACGATGCTGGGAGCAGGCGGGGACTGCATTTTAGAGGCGGGACACACTTGCACATTTGCACACGCGTATTTCCTTCCCGCTTGTTGCACAACAGCGAAGGAACGATTCGCCCTTCGTGGCTGATGAACTGCGATAACACAGGACTTGTATCCACAAGCATGTCGGCGCTTGCAAAAGCCATGCCCCCCCCGGTCCAGCTGTTTGTAAACAGGCAGAATGAATGGTAAACATTAATCTGGCTTCTTGATGAAAGTCGCCAGCTGGCGCCTCTGGATAGAAACTAAAGGAATTGTTTTAGAAATAGCAAGTAGGAGCCACCCTTCTTTGCTTTAGAGTTCAGCCGATCTCTGCCCAGCAAAACCTTGTGACTCCCGTGTCGGCAGAGGGAGTTAAGATGCAAAGTTAATAAAAACACAGAGTGAACCTTGCTGCATGATCAAGTCGCTAATGGGAGGGAAGAGGAGAAACTGGGGCTGTTGCGAAGCGATGGTTGCACAGCAGATTGCGCCAGGGACAGACGAGCGCCCCGGGCTCGCAGCCATCCGCTGCTCCGCACGGTGCTCCCGTCCCACCCCCGGGAAACGCTGGGAGAGCGCAGGCTGCGCGGCGAACTTGGACACGTGGTCTCTGAGTTATCACTGTACTCACAGCCTACTCATGCATGCAAGGTTTGCCCAAGTGGCTTCCCTAGGCACGCATTTCCCATCGCAGAAAGCGGCTTCTTCCTCTGAAGGTTATTGAAAAAGAATGAAAATAGTAGAAACACAGAAATTTTAGAAGATCAGCTCTGTTCAGGGCTTTTCAGTATCAGCCAGGAAAAATGTCAGCAATGAAAATTAGTGGTAACTATGTCAATATCAGTACCTGACTTCGAGACACCACTTCCAGTTGTAGCTCTTAGGCTCTGCTACAGGTTTCGTTATCCTGGTCTTATTGCTCTGGAAAGTGACACGGTCAGAGAGAAAGGATCAAGAGGGGACCCTGGGCTGCTAAGCTGCTGGCACCTGTGAAGGTGCAGTGAAGTGAAGGGTAATGCAGTGAAAGGTAACTTTAAAGATGCTTTCAGAGGACGTGTGATGAGGTCTTTCTAAAGACTTGCCGTCTTTCATGGTGAGGGTCTGACAGGGGTAGCGCTTGTCTGCTGTACGGGACTCCAGTCCTGCCAAGCGCAGTCGGAGGCAGCCGTGACAGAGAAGTCAGGACCCCTCCTCCCCACCGGACCTTGGGCAAGAGGTTTCAGGAGGATGGAAACCCAAAAAGCGCCACCTTTGCCACCTATTTTGCAATATAAAACTCATTCTGGCATGACAGTGAGACAGCCAAACCACCCACACGGTTTTCACTCTTTGTGCATTACAACCTGTGTGGGGCAGGGCGGCAATTAAAGCTGTGTAACACAAGGAAGACAATCTACTGTAGGACAAGTCAATCAAAGAAACGGGGCTGAATAAGCTTTTGAAGGTGGTGGGTAATTAGAGGTGTGGCTGTTGGGTAAATATGTTGGTCATTTCTCCCCAGGGGTTTATTGCATTTTCAGGAAGAGGGCTAGGGACCATATAAAAGTTCTCAGATGGGAGAGCATCTCATCTACTCAGCTCCGCTCCCTCTTCCAAGCCTTTACAGCCAAGGTAAGTTCTTACTACACTGCTAACATTTCAATGCTGTGAAAGTCTGGTGAACTGAGCTGAGCTTACGGAGATGGGTCTGTCTGCAGGTGCTGGGACTGTTGAGAGCCAAGCTCTGCCTCGGAGCCTGGGGCAATTTTGCGCTGTCAAAATTGGTCTCAAAATTGCCTATGCTAAGAAAAATCTATTATTCTTATCATATGTACATGTATTTGGATTACTTCAGTGTTCAGGATTCATAGCTTCCAAAGGAGAAACATGGAAATAAAAAGTAGAGAATGGGATGTGGGAATGAATGAGAGATGGCAGGCTGATCTTTCATGAGAAAATTTGGGTTTAAGCTGGGAATTTTAATTGCACTTGCAAGCCAGACTCCTTTCCCTTGGATAACATCAAGACCTGGAAGTATTAAGGTGCCCTTGAAGAAATTTGGGAAAGAAGTGAGAAGGCAGCCTTAAGCTATGAGAGGAAGGAGTAGCACGAGCTGCTCTCAGCTCAAGTGGCCGCATCCTGCGTGCCCTCTGCCTCCCTGCAGTTTCAGTTCCAGAGCCTCGTCTCCTCGGAAGGGGGTTGGATACGCTTGGGAAATGCCTCAGAAAATTGGACAATTGCCAGCCAAGAGCCCACAGGGTGCAGAGAGAGGAAAGGATGAGGAGGACATGAGGAGGGAGGAAACACAGCACAGACAGCCCAGCAGAAATGGAAATGGGGGCTGCCAGGGGGCTCATGAGGTTGTGCAGGTGGTGGGTGCTGATCTGGAACAGTGGGATGAAACCCCAAGCCAAGGAAACAGGACGGATAAACCAGCAAATCCTGCCAATCCCCAGCAGGCTCATAAATGTGTCGAGGAATTTTGAACCCAAAGTATATTGGGGAAAGCACGCTGCACTTCATGTGTCTAATGACAAGGGTCTCTCCTTCCAGGGATCCCCACACCAAACGAAAAATGTGCTCCCGCGGAGACAGAGGCTGCCACAGCACCGAGAGCTCCTCCTGCCACCGCGGAGGCTCCTCCTGCCACGGCTCTGAGGAGCTCACCTGCCACGAAGTGACCGCCGTGCAGGATGTGACACCTGTGGTGGTCCTGCCCCCCCAGGGCCCCGTGGTCACCGTGCCCGGGCAGGTGGCAGTGCCTCCCGCTCCTTGCCAGCAGCAGCAGCAGCAGATCAAGCAGCCAGCGCAGTGGCCCCAGCAGCAGCAGAAGTGAAGGCACAAGGACCAGCCGACGGTCAGCGCACAACACGGGGTTGCACCTCTCCCCTCCGCAAGATGCAGCCCTGAGCTTGGGCAGGTCCCGCCCCTTCCCTCCAGCACAAATTACCTCTCCTCGCTCCCGATAACGCAAAGTGGCATTAGCATGGCAGAAATGTGATTTGCCTCGCGCACAAGATTATTTGAATCCGTTGATTTCCTGCTTCTGTCTCCAGTAGCAAAGATGTGATATTAAAATCTAAAGCTCACAAAACTTGTTGGTGTCCTGGTGTTTTTCCACCATTATCCTCCTCCATATCTTTGTCATCATTCCCAAGCCCACCTTTATTAACAAGAGCTGCTTTTCCCACATTGAAAACAGCTTCCTCCCTTCCCATTGCATTTCAAATCTCAGCTCTTCAGTCCCTACATCTCGCGCACCTGCCAGATAAAGTCAGGTTCTGGATTTGGAAAAGCTGTCTGGGGCTGAAGGTGGCATCAACATCTCTCTTTAATCCCAGCCCTCGGCTCTGAAACAACTGGCCCTGAGGCTCAGACCCTCAAAGGAACATTTCAGAGGAGATAAAAGCAGAGATTCAGCTTTTTAATATATACATGGCTGCTGAGTACAAATGCAGAGTCTACCTAGGAAGTCCAAAAATCACCAGAAACAAGAGGAAGAACTACATCATACTTAGTGTTCTTTCTGACCTGTTCTAGATAGAGAATATGGGATTAGACAGATATTTTGTGCAAGGTAACTCTATCTTCTTTGGAGATCCCAGAAAAAGTGCGTATTGCCCACACAAAGTACTGGCTGATGCAAAATAAAATCTGGTCTAAGTCGGGCTACGGACTGTAGCGTTATCTCCCACTGCGAACTCTGGTCCTGTAAACACCGCTCACCTCTGGAAAACAAGACACAGATTGCAAAAGGAAAAGATGTTCCCCGTTCCTACCCAGGTTTAAGTTAACGTCTCAGCAGGAAAGTTCTGAGCTTCCCTCACAGATGCAGAAAAAAAGGAATAAATGGAAAGGTGTCTGTAAAAACCAACAACTGTATTTCCCATTGCACCAGGTTCATCCCCAGCTTCTCCTCCAGTATCCATAAGCACAGAGGCAGATTGCTGCAAGAATTTGTGCCTCTGTGGGGTGAGAGCAGTATTGTGTGTAATGCTCTAGACATTTAATTAACAAAGGGTTTGCACTGAATCTTTGAAATGAACAAGAAGCTTATTATTAGCACTTGTTTTATTATTACTGTTAATTAAAATAACAAGGAACATCATTCCCATATGCAAGGTATGTGATTGCAAGCACCAGGAATGAACGCCAGGGTCAGAGACGTGCCGTTCTGACTTCGCATGAAGGCTTCACACAGCGCTACCAACGGTCATCGTTCCCCCCAGACACCCACGTACCCCCCACCAGTGCCAAACCCACCTTGTGCCAAAGGGGAGGTTGAAATCAAGCCAGACTGGAGGCTCCAGTTGGAGTTCGAGTCTGACTGAAAGCGTTAGAGGGAAGGAGAGATAAAATCTCCTATCTTAATTCTTTCTAAGCAGTCCAAGTTCTCACCTACGCTCCAAGCTGAAGTGCTGCAGGTTTTGTCATTCATTTAAGGAAAGACTTAGGAAGAGCCTGAGGAATGGAGACAGCAGATCTGTCCCCAGCTGGAGTGTTATTATCTCAGCACACACCCTGGGAAATGAAGCAGGAAAGCAGATTGCATAAATTCAGCAGGAAATAGTGCCCCCTTCCCCCTGCCACGAAGGTCACAGCAGCACTGACACCTGTGCAAGTGCCACCTCCGCAGAGAACGTTTTCTGGACAGTGCCTCAAGAGGGGCGGGAGAAGAATGGGTGAGAAACAGACCAAAAAAGCATGATAAAGTATTTACAGGTTCATTCTGTACATTGTGATACTGAATCACAGATGTGAATGGACCTGTTTGAAGGATCCCAATGAGTCAGTGGAGCATCACCCAAAATCACTTGTGCCTGATGTCTAATCCACAATGCCAGCCTGGTGTTGACACATTCTTGCTTTTTATATGACCAGAAAATATAATTGCTGGGTTAGATGGGCACGACCTGCTCATAGGCACAGAAAGGAAGACTGAAGTTCATACACAATTCATGGGAAAATCCAGACTCGGAAACATCTACCTTTACCACACTATGCTGTTTTGTTCATTTTCTTG
Organism: Patagioenas fasciata; assembly: GCF_037038585.1. Taxonomy (NCBI): domain Eukaryota; kingdom Metazoa; phylum Chordata; class Aves; order Columbiformes; family Columbidae; genus Patagioenas; species Patagioenas fasciata. The sequence goes on along the minus strand of NC_092549.1, from coordinate 4,581,947 downwards.
AGCTACAGTCCTGTCTAATGTGTGTTTCCATAAGAGCTGCAGAGGTGCCATGGCTGCGTACTGAAAGCCAGGCAGCAATACTGGTGCTCTGTCACGTTTAGTCGTCCAAATATCGTCTTCAATATTACCGTGGAATTCAAGGTGTTACTCTGGAGTAGGCACACGGCCCATCTTCTCACAACCTCAACTGGCAAAAACGTCCAGAAAGAAAACTCTTTAGTTTTTCTATTTAAAATGCTGGGAGAAAAACTAGGAGTACACAAAAGAAGGATGGACGAAAAGAGGAGGGAAAAACAGCTACATCTCCTGGAACGTGAGCAGGACTTGGGATGGAAGGTTGGCCTTTAACCATTCTGCTCTGGGGTTTGATATCACTGCCATCGACAACACGTCGCAGAACTAGACTGAAACAGCATTTATAACAAGAATAAAAGGAATCCTTGGCAGGACGCATCAGGAAAGCAGGCTGAAGTTTTCAATGAAGGATACCTTTGTGTCAATGCTGAATCTCCTATTAGAATATCTGGTACCATTGGGCAATTCAGCTAGAGTATTCCTTCCCAAAACAATCTGCATGAGTTAGCATTAGTAATCGTTTTTCTTTCACATGGAGGTGTGATCACATTTAGCTCTTGGTCCATGTGACATCCTGGCACAGCTTGAGGAATTGGTGGTTCTGAATTACAGACACCTCTTCCACTCGATACTTGTTGTCTGTGACCAAATCCATTGGTTTCTTCGATACTGATGTAACATTGCATGAAATACCTTCCAATCTTTTTCATAGGGAGGCGAGGAATTAGAGCGCTATTAATAACCTAAGGGACAATTACAATGCTAAAAGAACAGTGCATCAAAGGGAAAACGTCGGAAGCTGAATACAGCGGATAGAAATGGGCTGGGATATGTAATTAGGTTACACTGGCCAAAAGATGTCTCATGTCCCAGATAATCCTTTGAAAGAGTATAAAAGGTTTCCCATCCCAGTTGCCTTCATTCACTCCTCCACTCCTACACACATTCATTCCTGTTGCTGAAGAGGTAAGTCAAGTCATTTCATTTCTCTTGATTTTCTTCGTGAAACAAACTGCTTTCCTACAAGCTTTGGTAGACTTGGAGTATGATACTCACTCCTTACCTCTGGACCTTGGTCACACCAGAGTCAAAGTTATTGTCACCCACATGAGGGGTTTTATCACGGCAAATGGTGAGCAGGATATAGTCTTCGCAGTCAGAGGCTCAAACCAAACCAAACAACAGAAAGACTGGGAAATACAGAGAGAGGACGGTTAGAGGACTTTATAGAAAAGAGGTTTCAAAGTTTTGAGCAGAAGGCGCTGGAGGGTCTGGGGCTGCACGGGAGCGATGGATGCTGTGAGTTATTTTCCTCCAAGAAGCAAACTGCATCTGTGAAAGGTCGTGTTTTCAGTGGGTGATAGGAATCATCTCCCAGTACCTAGGCAGCATTGAAATAAATTTCTTACCCTAAAGACCTAAAAAGTAGGAAGAAAATGTGGAATTCCAGAATGAATTATGGAATGCTCATGTACATTGGTGATGCTGTACTAGCATGACGGCCTCTTTTTCCTACAGCTTTGCTGGTACTCCAGAAAGATGTGCTCCCGTGGGTCTTGCCACAGCCATGAAACCTCCCACCACGAGTCCCAGCCTTCCTGCCTTGGATCCTGGTTGTCCTGCCATAGATCCCGGTCCTCCTGCCATGACTCGGGGTCCTCCTGCCATGGATCCCGGTCTTCCTACCATGACTCGGGGTCCTCCTGCCATTACGCCATCCAGAGGCAGCCTGTGCAGAAGTACACCTATGTGCAGCCCTATTACCCCCCCGTGCAGCGCTACTGCCCCCAGTACCCCACCAACATCTGCAAGCTGCCACCGACGTACCCCAAGTACTAACAGCAGGATCCAGCCCTGGGACCCGGACCTACTGGCTCGCTCCTCCCTTGGATGCTCTCAATGCTTAAAGCTTGCATCGCTGGTTCTCTTTTCCCACTTTTGGTCTGCGTGAATCCTCAGATACCTCTTATGTGATTAGAATTTTCTTCACAATATAAATCTGATCTGTCTTAATTTATTTAGCATGCAAGACCAAGCTTGTGTTCCTTTCCAAAAGGCTGAGAATGATTTCTGCTGATAGTGGCTTACATATGACGTGTCAGCCTCTGAAACATGCAAACGAGACAATAAAATTTCATTTCCAAAAATAGAAAAAGTTTATGATTTGTTTATTCTTTGACCTCTTTACTCGGGAATTATCTTTACCTCTGATTTCTTAGTCACAGCTCCTCATTCTTTTCTTCTCAAACTTCCCACAAAATGCTCATATCCTGAACTTTCAAAATGAACAAAAGCCATTCCAGACACATTTGTGTCAGATTAACGCATTTATGGACAACATACAGGAGCTCATCTGTATCGTATTCAGCCCAGGACTGTCTTTCACAGTTCCCTGCTCCAGCAGCACCTCACACTCCATTTGTCAGGCTGATCCAGAATCACAAAATTCCGATGTGTCCGAAAAACGCGAATGGGCACCTAGAGGGTTTCTCAAACCCCCCTTCTCTCACTGAGCTCCAGATTGTCCTTTTCAATGAAAACAGCAGGCATTTAAAAATAAATGCTAAACATCTCTCTATTTTTTACAACCTAAGACTGTTTTTATCTGCCCAGCCGCCAGCCCATCTCGCTGAGACACCTGTTCTGGAACAGGATCGCTCACTTCCTTCTGCCAGCGCCTGTTTCTCTGCACCAGCATCACAAAGAGCTCAACAGCCGGGGTCACATTAAACAACTTACATAGGGTGTCTCAAAAAGGGCGAGACGAATGCGCTTTGTATGGCCGGGAACTGACACAAGGGCCTTCTCAATAGCGTGAAGACCATCCCCATAGGGTTAGCTGCTTTCTTGTAACTCAGTAAGCAACTCTATGACCCTCTTGTTGTCACTGCATCAGGACTGACCCACAAGATGCTCCCGGGGAGCTCCTGAAGCGTCTGCCTGGATAGAAGTCACAGGAAAGGAACAATTACCTGTTTCACTGTCCTAAAGTAAAGTCCTACATCACTGCGAGATAAACTCGGTAGTAAATAGTGAAACACTGCAATGAGTAAAAAATTACAAAACTGCTTAATTAAGGCAGAAGCCCAAGGCAATTTGCGATCTGAAAACAGAATGCCAGCAGGTGGTAGTTTCTGAGCACAAATCCTTCCTGTTTAGGATTTGAAATCCTCCTCTTCCAGGAGGAATGTAAACAGAATAACATCATTGCACAAGGGAAAAAAACAGCTGATGGTTGGCGGACTCACAAAAGGAACAAAAATCTGGCACTGGAGACGTCCCTCTAGCGTCATCTCCAGTGCTGAAGCGTTAGGGGCATTCGAGCTAGCCAACGGCTTCCCTGCAAGGAGCAGGCATGTGCGGTGTGGCTGTTAATTACAGCCCCTTGTGTCACGACAAAAACATATCAATCAAAATGTGAGTCTGCCACGGAGACCGAGGGGCAGCGTGCAAACTGAGAGTCAACAATTTTGACCTGTACGTTGATGCAATATTGGTTGCTCAATGGCAAATAACTTAATAACTCTAGGGTTAGGTTCATTTTTCATATGCAAATATGCAACTACCTTCAAAATTCCCTTATAAAGCAGATTGGGAAATCCATTGCCTATTAACATACTAAGGAAAAAGTTATAATTGTTTTTCCTGACTATGTCAAACTGTAAATGCTAAAAACTAGACACAGAAGATAAATATGAATGTGACTAATTAATTGCCAGCATCGCCAAGAGGTGCGTAATTTATCAGGTAACTCTTTGGAAGATATAAAGGTTCGCCATCCCCTGTTCCTCATTCATTCAGCATCAGCTCTCAGTGCTCTTCGTCTTGCCTGATCCAACAGAGGGTAAGTTGGATTATGTTGATTTATCTACTATTGAACAGCAGGGCCTCACAAAGGACTTATAGTTGACAACTTCTGCACTGAGATCTTGCTTTTGCCTTAGAATTTTCTTGTTCTTTGTGAGTGGGTTGTTGAACATGTAAGCTACGCAAAGGGTGCTCATGGTTTGCTCACAGCAAAGGGGACTTGGCGGTGTTAGGTTAATGATTGGTCTTGATGATCTTAAAAGTCTTTTCCAATCTAAACCTGATGATTCTACAGCAGACGAGATGACAGAAAAATTGGAGCAATTGAAGACCAAATCTTCAAAGACACTATGTCCTTGGGACCCAGCAAGGAATTAATTCTCAAACTAGATGGTGATGGAGGGAAAGATCTCAGATAAATCAGTGTAGAGTTTGAGAAGTAAATTTTACCTTAAAAGGCCAGCAGCACCTTGGTAGGGAAATTCTCATCAGAGTTCTACCATGGCAGAGTGTCCCCCAAAAGACAAGGCAGTATTGCTTTCGAGGTCAAGATATCCCATACATTACAAAGCAGAAGAAAAAGAACTTTCCCAGAGTGCTACAGAAAAAGAGACAAGGAAAATTCAGGAGATTACAGTATAGCAGCCACTCTAGCGTGACACTCTCTCTCCCCTACAGCTTTGCTGATACTCCAGAAAGATGTGCTCTCGCAGGTCCTGCCACGACTACGAGTCCTCCTGCCGTGAATCCCGGTCTTCCTGCCTTGGATCCTGGTCCTCCTGCCTTGGATCCCGGTCCTCCTGCCATGACTCGGGGGCCTCCTACAACTACACCGTCCAGAGCCAGCCTGTGCAGAAGTACAGCTACGTGCAGCCCTATTACCCCCTGGTGCAGCCCTATTACCCCCCCGTGCAGCGCTACTGCCCCCCGGCTCCCTACTGCGCCCAGTACCCCGCCAACATCTGCAAGCTGCCACCGACGTACCCCAAGTACTAACAGCAGGATCCAGCCCCGGGACCCGGACCCACCGGCTCGCTCCTCCCTCGAGTGGATTGTCTCATCCTTGTTGAAATCCTGTGTCTCTGCCATGTGCCTCACTACTGCTCTGGATGAAGCGTTCCCCTAATTATCATTCAAGGTGTCATTCTTTCTAATTATTCAGGAAATGTCCTTTCTAATTATTTAGTGTGTAATTACTGTTGGGAGTCTTTCTATGCCATGCACTTCTGCTTCAGACTCATCTGGGTGTGGGAAACAATAAATCTTACACTTCATGAGACCCACATTGTCTTTCAATTCCTTTATTCACATTTTTGCTTTAGACTTTTTTTTTTCCTGGATTCTTCCGTCAAATTTCCTCATATTCTCTAAGTGCCCCGATAGTCAGCGCCAATAACAATTGCCATATTCATTTGGGGAGAAAACAAATGCATTAGTAGATGAAAAATGTCTCAACTACCAAAAATCTATATTTATGTAAAGCGCTGAGCAGAACAGAACTCCCCCGGCTTACACCAGACAATGAGCTGTCCAGACAGTTTTGTCACACTGTTTTGAAAACAACGAGGTCGAAGACAGTTGAAAAGACAATGGAGGATGTGGCCTCAAGCGGTGCCAGGGGAGGTTTAGATCGGATATTGGGGAAAAGGTTTTGCTGAAGGGGTTGTGAAGCATTGGAACAGGCTGCCCGGGAAGTGGTGCAGCCACCGTCCCTGGAGGGGTTCAAAGATGTCTAGATGAGGTTCTTAGGGACATGGTTTCATCACTGTAGGTTGGTCTTCCATTAGGTACTCCCCAAAAAGTTCTGGAAGTGATGGATGATAACTCTTTAGAGACCACATCTTCTTTAGCAGAAACTGAATTTGAAAGATTCAGAAACACTTTTTGAGTGGGTACAACCGGATGACAACCCAGCTTTGGAAGGCTGTTGAGGGGGTGGAAAGAGTCTGGAGGAGCACTGGTTTGACACCCAGGCCAAAGCACAGGAGGACAGAGAACCCTTCACACGAGCACCTGGTTTGGCACCGGGGCAGCCGCAGCCTCCCTTGCGTTTGAACCCACAACTGAGGCACAAAACACCCCTAAAGAATTCGTGCAATACTCACTTCTACACAAAACTCACCACAGGCAATTACGGTGCCTCTACCCTGAAGAAAAGCTGTAGCACACCTGCACTTCAGAGAAAGGGAAGAAGCGATTCTCATTAGCAGTTAGCAAATTAGTCTAATGGGCAACATTTTCCAAAACCAATGAGTTATGGGCTTCATTTTCTTACACTTCAAAGACTGAGCCAAACAGGATTGTAAATGCAACTTTAGTGCCCATCATTTTGCTGCTAGAGACAGAACCCAAATTTGCTCAAACTTCTACTCCACTGCTCCCTTCCTCTGAATCCTTTGCTTTCCACACATCTCTGCAGGTGAGATCAGGCGAAGAAGCGTAAGAAATCAGTGAAGGGAAAGAGAAACCAAAGAATGGGAAAACTCCGCACACTCAGACCTTCCGCAGCACCCCTCGCTACACTGTTTTCTCTGACCTTAAGGACTAAATAACCTTTGCTACATGTGCAACAACCTGGCGGGGTCAGCCAGGTCATCTGGCAGGTCAAGGAATATGTGAAGAATCAAATATTTCCATTTTCACCACACCAGGGAGCCAAAGGGACCACACCAGACTTCCCAGCGCTGCGCCATCCCCACGGGGTGCAGCTGGTAACCCCGTTTCCTTTTGGCTCCTGCGAGGAGCACATCGGGTCAATCCCTGTTCAAACCAAACACCGCACCGAGCCCAGCGGATACAGCGGGGTTCGGAGCCACAGCCGCGGGCCCAGCCTGCACCTTCGTGTTTTTACTGCAGACACAACCTTCAAAAACCACTGCTGTGCTTGGAAAGAAAACAAAGCAAATCCTGCAAGGTTTGGAACGTGCCTTGAAACACCTTCAATTAACGAATTTCTGCAGTGTAAAATGAGATGAGGCTTCCCTGGCGTGATTCACCCATCCCAGGGCAGGGATGGGGAACGGGCTGGATGAACCAGGCACCGCAAGCACCTACTAAATAACCCGTTGGTGTGTAAGTAATTGGAATTGGTTATTTACAGGTTACAGAGAAAATTGTCATTATAGAGAAACAGCCCGCTAAAAAGGAAAAGGTGAAAGCTATGCAGAGAGCAATTAATCACTCACCGACATTCGAGCTGCTGCGATTGCGAAGAGATGGCTCATTTTCACGTGACCCTTGACAGCTGCATTAAAAACACTTTTTCTTGCTCATTTTACACTTCTCTGCAGTTGGGTGTTGAGTCACTAAGGACTTCAGTCCACAGGAGTGGTTTTGCCTTGAAGTGCGTACATTCACTTTCTTCTGCTGCCCCAGGCCTCCAAATTTCTACTCAGTGATTAATCACAGTAGATTTTGTTTCCTCTTCCTTTCCCAAGTCCCACAAGAGGCAGCTTCTCCCAGCTGCCTATGGACCTGTCCCATATGGCTTTAGGCAGCTCTGATGCTCACATCCAGTTCTAAGAGCAGCAGTGGGTTTTTCCCTCAGAGGGACACTAGATGAAACTACACCAATTTCCTACAAAGTCACAGTGAAAACTGCCTCATTTTGACCAGTATCTCTTAATCTATCACACTGCTTAGCACCCCTCCTGTTTCAAACATTGCAATCATTGCTCTGCAGGCTCAGAAATCCCCTCCTGGTTGCCATGAGCCTCCTTTATTTTCAACTGAGAGGCACATACTCAGCTGGTGTAAATCTGTATCACTAATTAGATTATAGCATGCAGCTGTGACCTGGTTTGATTGGGTCATTAGCATGAAGCCAGACTCCATAGGAAATGAAGCCAAACTCCATAGGAAACGAAGCCAAACTCCATAGGAAATGAAGCCTGTTCTAGCAGAGAGGAATATTGACCCTGGGAAGAGCTTTCCTGGAGAAGTGATGGCTTCATGGTCTCTGTAGTTCTGCAAAGCAAGACTGGGTGACTTTCTAAAAGCTGGGATGTAGCCAAATAAAAACAGCAGCTACTGAACGGAAACTGCGTGGAAATGGATGCTTTGTGGCATCAAAAGTCAAACATAAGGTTCACAATGACTTATCCTGTCCTCAGCACCTGTGATCTGGATCGTGCTGTATGACCAGAAACAGCCTGAACCGCCACCTTCTCCTCAGCAGAAATCAGGATGTGTCCAGTGGAGCTCTGTGCCATCAAGGGGGGTGGTCAAGGGTCCCTTGGTGCTCTGCTCCCCAGACGTCCAGACCCCCAGCAGCAGGACCATCCTCCTCCTCCTCCTCCAGGTGATCTCAGAAACGAAGCATTAATCACGTCAGCCGTGGTCCTGGGTCCCGTGAATTCCATCTGACCAGAGAGCGACAATTTGTCAAAAAGACGCAGTTTAATTTGAGCTCCTGAAGGTGATCAGTGCATCACGTCAGGCCTTCAGGCTTCCACGCAAAATAAATATTAACCCATTAATGAATAACTGCAACGTGATCATTAACATCAGCACTAATGACCGCCAGTGGCTGACTGAGAACTGAGCGCGGAGTTATTCAAATAAAAACATCCTTAGGTGGATCTTTCATTACTCGAGGGCATATTACACTGTAAAAAATGGAATAGGAATTTTGCAGATCAAGTTATGCTAAACATAAACAGGATGCAAAATTTCCAGACAAGATCTATGTTTTGCTTTTAAAGATGTCAAAAAGGAATTGGAAAAATATGGACTCCAACTTGACCCAAACCCTATGCCCAGTTTCCATGATGAATTTTCACAGTCCTCTGCATCTAAAATTCCTCATATTGGCAAGGCCACGGGCACGTATTTTGCCATCCAAGGGTGGGATAAGGCAACAAAGGATGAGATATCGAGAGCTTTCTGTTCTATATTTGCTCTTCTGATGACCAGAGACCCCAAAGAAGGCCATCGAGCTTCACCATTTCTGCATTCAAACACAAAACACAGGGCTACAGAATCACACTTGTGGGAAATCTGTTTAATAAAATCATATTGAAGAGCAACTGACATCCATAAGGCCTCTGCATTCCTTTGGGATCCACCACTCTTCAATCTTAATTATGATTTTTATGATAATTGAGCACTCGCTAGCTCTGAACAAGCCACCTAGCATCTCGATGCAACAGCGTTACCATACGCAAAAATATAGGAACACACCTCTTAAGGAGACCACAGGCATCACACAAGAATTAACTTGACATTAAAAAATTGTAAAAAATTTACTGAACAAATTGATAATTACACAAAATTGAGGGACTGGTCAAAAGCAATGAGACAAAAACTAAATAGATGAAGGCGTATTCAACAAGTAAGTATAGGCTTCGTGCGTAAATCACAAATTGCTGTGGGGTACCTCATTTCCGGCAGGACCATTTCGAGCTAAATAAAAGGTCTCCCTGTCCCCTTGCTCCTCACTCACCTGCACCTCTCAGTCAGCACGGTAAGTGTTGCCCATCAGCAGCGTTCCTTGGTCGCAATGGTTCTCATTTGGTTTTGATCAAGCAATTAGTCAAAATGTGTCTTTGCATCTGACCTACAGCTCGCTCTGAAACCCAGGTTTTTCCAGCCTGTTGGTCTGTTTTGAAAGACGGTTGGTAGAGAAAGAGCAAAGGCCTTGGGAGTGGAAAACAAACTTCTTGGGATGGAAATTCAGGGACTGATGTTCACTGATGAGTAGACCAAAGTTAGTTCCTAGGACGGGTCAAAAGATGCACAAATATTACTGGGATACTGAGCTTGATTTCTGTAAGGATCTGTTTTTGCAACTCCAGACAAAGAAATAGGAAGAGGTGTGTGATATGGTCACCACCTGTGGACCTAGACAGCAGAATTTGCATGTCAAAATGAAACACATGTAAGAACTTGGAAGGATGCATTGTGTCTAAAAGTACATTGTGTTCCAGGTCTTCAGTGCTTCCAGCTTCAACCACACTACATCAACATGTGCTCCACCGGATGCTGCCCCATCGTGAAGAGCAAGACCGTGTGCTGCAGCCAGCCGTGCCAGAGCGGCTGCTGCGACCCGTGCCAGAAGAAGACTGTCTGCTGCAACCCATGCCAGCAGTCCCTCTGCTGCGACCCGTGCCAGCAGTCCTGCTGTGACCCATGTCAGAAACGGTGCTGTGACCCGTGCCAGCAGTCCTGCTGTGACCCGTGCCAACAGTCCTGCTGTGACCCGTGTCAGAAACAGTGCTGTGACCCGTGCCAGCAATCCTGCTGTGACCCATGTCAGAAACAGTGCTGTGACCCGTGTCAGCAGTCCTGCTGTGACCCATGCCAGCAGTCCTGTTGTGACCCGTGCCAGAAACGGTGCTGTGACCCATGTCAGCAGTCCTGCTGTGACCCGTGTCAGCAGTCCTGCTGTGACCCGTGCCAGAAACAGTGCTGTGACCCATGTCAGCAGTCCTGCTGTGACCCATGCCAGCAGTCCTGCTGTGACCCGTGCCAGAAACGGTGCTGTGACCCATGTCAGCAGTCCTGCTGTGACCCGTGCCAGCAGTCCTGCTGTGACCCGTGCCAGCAATCCAGCTGTTGTGACCCGTGCCAGCAGTCCTGCTGTGACCCGTGCCAGCGGTCCGTCTGCTGTACCAAGGTGTGCCAGCAGTCCTGTTGCCTGCAACCTTGCTGCCGCTGTGGCTGCTGCCCCTGCTGCTGCTCTGGACGTCTGTCTTGCTGCTCCTACGTGGTGAAGAAGCCCGTGGCGGTGTGTTGCAGCCCCGTGCAGTGCTGCTCTCCACTGAGGAAGTGTTCCATACCCATCCAGCAGTGCTGCGCCTCCATCAGGAAGTCTTGCTGAGCCAGCTCCAGGTGGCAACATCAGCTCTGCTGGTCCCCATCTCTGGTGTGCAACAAGAGCAGGCACGAGGAGATGAAAACCTGCTCATTCACTTCTGTTTCACGTGGTGGCGGAGTAAATGTCTAGTGATTTTCTTCTTGTTTTCAAAATTCTTCTTTCTGTCCTTTAGTTATCAAACATCTGCAATGCGCTTGAATGTTTTATCCACTGTGTAAGGCATGTATTAGATATTGGTGTGGCTGTTAATTCTCTTCTTGGTTATGGGACTTGGGATACCTTTGCAGTTAATGTCATCATTCTTCATTTTCCCTCTTCACTTGTAGACAATAAAACCTAGCACTGAGCAAAACACAAAATGTCTTGTCTTTGGTTGTTCTTACGTTGTTCTGCCCAGGTGCATCCTCATTCTGGTCATGTTTTCTATGCCTTCAGCCTCCTGGCTGCAGAAGAGCTTCCATGGCACAGCAGAACATTGAGGAAACAGCTGCCCAGAAATGCTTCCCATTGGCATCAATTATGTCTAAAGACACCAGAGCAGTGTGATCCTTTCTCGCACCTACTGGCCATTTGCCTAAGTTAGCTCCTTTTTTCTATAAAACTAAATGGTTAAGATAAACAACACTTGACGCAGTCTGAATGAAACGTGTAATTCTGCCAGCTGAAATCACAGCACTTCATAAAGAGTATAGGAACACATGCTCGATACTGGAATGGATATTTCAATACGTACTGAGAGGAATTCGCTGCTCACTGAACAGAAGGTACCATCTTCAAAAATAAAATTTCAGAAAACACTTTGGATCACTCAATTATTTTTATGTGAGCAGAGATTTTTCATACGCAGCATTCCTGGATTACCAGCGCTGGAATGAAACCCAGGCATTAGCATACAACTGAAGAGCTTCATTCCTAAAATAGCACATACATGACTCAACAAGATCCCTTCTGCCTGGCTGGGACTTCCTTTAGCATTAAAATTCAGGACAGAGCTCTCAATTGCATGTCTCAAGAAAATGCCTTAAGCGCTATCTTGATTGCTTCCCTCAACCAAACCTTCAGAGCATACTCAAAGTCTGCATTAGAATCGTCTTCTCCACATGCATTAAACCCTTCTGAAAAGACTATTCAGGCTTTAGGAGGTTTTGGTTAGTAGGTAAAAGGGTACAATACACAGGCAGAAGGATGTTCTATACCATACTATACCATATCAGAAGCACAATTTGTTAAGGAAGTCTTGTGAATATCAGTTTCATCCTATACTGGAAAGGCTGCCATGACAGATTCCTCCCTGTTCGCAAAGATACTGCAGCTCCCAAATTCACATAACCACCACGGAACTTTACAAAGACATCATGGCATGGCACAGCATGGCACAGCATGGCACAGCATGACACAGCATGGCATAACACAGCATAGCATGGCACAGCATGACATGGCACAGCATGGCACAGCATGGCATAACATGGCACAGTATGGCATGGCACAGTATGGCATGGCACAGCATGGCACAGCATGACATGGCACAGCATGGCACGGCATGGCAAGGCTTGTAAAAGGTATTTACTGTAGAAGATGTTATTTCTCGTCCAACTATACATTAAATGCCAGTATCTCCTCAGTGTTTCAGACCCTGATTGGCAACAGCCTTGCAGGGTTCACATCCATTTCTAACACAGGGATCATTTTTAGCCAATATGATGACAATAAAGCCTGATAAAAAGGCGGATAATGACTTCTTCATTGGACAGCATGGTTGAGGGTTTACACAAAGGGGCATTACTTCCTGCAGGCGGGTATCTGGCTATGATCTCATGACTGAAACAATCCTTCCCTGGGGACAATTCCAGAAGAGCCATCCAGTGTCACAGGAGGTCACATTCACGTCTTGTAAGGAACTACGTGTCTCCTGCCATCCGCCAGCCCCACATTCAGAGTCTGCTGATCGTGACGGCAGCCTCTATTTGCCATGAATATTGGCTGCCTCATCGTCCTGGGACTCGTGTCACATTGGTGTCTCCTCTCAGCCAGTGAAAACTCCATCAACACCTTCTTTGTCCCATGTGGAGCTGTCCTAGCTCTGCATACGGCCACAGCTCCTTTCCCCATCCTCATGCCCGTTTCATAACATCTGCCCTGACTCCAGACATTTTATCTGTTCAGTCCTGACTGCTCAGTCTTGGCCTGAGCACATTTCAGCCAAAACAACTATAAGTTATTGCTGGAAAAGTCCTGTTGAGTGCCCGAACTCAGAGCATTCGTGAGATACTTGCTGGGCTCCCGAGGCGCCGGGTGAAGACACGGAGAAATGCGCTCAGGACTGAATTCCCAGTCTTGAACCTTGTGCTTGCCCACGGTGACAGAGAATCAAAGTGTTAGTGTGAAACGCTGAATGTGATCATCGTGAATACTGTTGAACACACGCTGTCCCGGTCTCACGGGCCTTGGAAATAATCCCAGAAAATTGAGTGTATGGTAACAACACAGAGAAATCTAACACTTGTGCACAGCTGCTTTGAAAGCTGCTTAATATAGGCTTCATCCAACCCTTCCATGGATGAAAATCTTAAGAAAATCCTTAACAGCACATTAAAAATAAAAAGCAGGGAGTGTGAGGACCAAGCACCCAAGCACACGGCTGAGAGAGGAGAAGCTCTTCAGTCTTAACTTCGACCACACAGCCAGAGGTAGGAAAAAAGGATTTACATTGACAAATAGCTTCCGCTGGCCCCCCAAAGTCCCTGCCAAGCGCAGAGAGGACACACGAGCGGTGACATTCCCAGTTCCAGGCGTGGTTCTGCCACTGCTTCGGCTCCTTCCTCCCCCGGGCAAATCGTTAAGTGTCTCAGGGTCATTCCTTGGGAAGTGGATGGGAATACCTTAGAGCTACCTCCGGTTCCATTAATGCAAATACATTAGAAAATGTGCGCCTGTTGTTTATGTGAACAGCTAATTACAGTGCAGAGCAAACAGAAAGAGGTAAAGATTAAATACCAGAAAACACGTGAAAGGCATCTATCGGGTGATACACAATGGAGTCAGAATGGCCGAAGAATGCCTCATTTCCAGAGGGGCGGCTCTGAAGCGTATAAAAGGCTCTGCACTGCAGCGCTCTTCATTCGCTCGTCTTGACTTCTCCTCACTCGTCCTCACCGGTCAACAGGGTAAGTCAGAGCTCACTCCTTGCCTTTTTGTTCGCGATCTACCGTACTTCTGTGTGCTTTTCCAGGAAGTCATCCAGGATTTCCTGTACTGTCTGATTTGGGACCAATTTCAAGAGAATGGTTCTGGGATCCACTTGGGTGGCTTCTCTCTGATGGACAATGCACCAAATGCACTGATGTCCCATGTATAACTGTGGAAATCTCGGGGAAAGGCTGTCATGGGATTTTGGACAGTGGGGACTTCCCCGGGGAGTTTGGGATGGACTTTGGGATAAGCATGCTTTAAACTGAATAAACACCTGGGAAATTGAGCCAGAGAAAAAGAGACTCTCTTTGTTCCTTCCAGCTTTGCCTACACCACTACCAACAACATGTCCAGCGGAGGCTGCGGATGCTGCGGTGGAAATAACAACGGCAGCAGCTACACCGTGTGCTGCTACGGCAGCCCCAAGTCCTACAAGTCGCAGTGCTGCCTGCCCTCCCAGTGCTGCCTGCCCAAGCAGTGCTGCTACCCCACGTCCTACTGCATGCCCGTGCCAACCTGCTACACCATAAGCACCAACAACAACAACAACAGCGGATGCTGCGGCTGCGGCTGCAACTGAACCCGTGCGGCGAAGGGCAGGCTGGGCCGCGCTCATCCGCTGCGGCTGCGCTGCCTGTGCTCCCGCGTCACTCGCTGTCGGATATGGACATGGATACGGCCCTGAACACCATTCCTCCTTTGCTTAGAGACTGTAGATCATCTCTCTTCTTCGTCTGCCTTTAATCACCAAATGCCTGTAATGTGCTTTGAAGTTACTGGCAACTGCTAAGTGTGACTTTCTTGTGTAAGCATTTATCCCGCTGTTAATTTTCCTCTTGGTGTGTGGGGTGTCTAACTCATCACTGTTTTGCTTCAGTCTGTCTGAAAGACAATAAAATCTGTAGTTCAACCCTGCAAAACTCCTGGTCATTGTCTGCTTGCTACCTGGTGTATCCAGAGCGCATCACCACACCTACCATGTTTTCTTCCCATTTTCTTCTGTTAACAGTATCAGGATGGTCCTGCCTAAAAGGTGCTAACTGGGGGGGTTGCCTACACGAAGAGAATGGATGCATCCCTGATGCAGCTCTGAGCTTCTGCATGGCTGTGTTCAAGCAGAACCTGAGTGTCTGACAGCTCTGTGAGCAATGTTTCTGCTCTCACTGTAAACCTGCAAAGAAATGGGAAGAAAGTAACACACAACTTGTAAAGGATGTGAATTTCTTCTGAAACGGTTCAACACAGGCACATCCCAGCTAGGAAAGACCTGTATATTTCAACCAGCTAGAAGTCTACTCTACAATCTACAGACAGTCCCTATAAATAGTTCAACATTTATGAGAAGCAGGTCTCGCCTCCGCTAAAATATCTGAGTTACCACGTATCAAGTTGAAGTGTTAGAAAAAATTGGTGAGAAGTCTCCACCGTCTCCAAGGAGTGTCTGTGCAAAAGCTGATCCAAACACGGTACCAAGTTCTGCTCCCCAGATCTCGTTCTGTGTCTCGTGCCTTTTACTGATTGCACTTCCACTCTGCTCCAGTCCCTTCTTTGCGTGAGGATCCGTAGCCCTCTCACCAGAGCCCGTTTGAGTACACAGGGTACACGAAAGGCTGGATTCCACTATTACAGGTGGGATGTGCCCACCTAGGTCATCCCTTCTTGCAGTTGCAGGATTTGCCAAGGAGAACTTTCCCTCTGGAGGTGCTGGTAAAACGTGCCCTTTGCTTCTGCACCATTAATTCTGTGTAAGTTGGTCTGTTCCCACGGGCAGCCGTGTCTATGCCTCCTCAGAGAGGACCTGATAGGAAGGGAGTGCCAGGTATGTCCTGCTCCGACTGGAGAAGCTGTGATCGCACGTGTTGCTTCTCCAGCATTTCACTCAAGGGATTCACCCCATGTCAGGAAATCCCAGAAAGGATCTGGCTGCGTTTACTGCAGGGGCGAAGTGGCAGTAAAAGGGCAATCTGCTCCCCTCGCGCTGTGAAAGCAAACCACGGCCCTACAGCCGTCCCCGGGCTGGTCGCAGCTCGTCCGGGAGCAGCTCACCCCACAGCACCCCGGGGAGCCGGGAGGACGTCGGGCAGGAGGCAGGAACTCGCCAGGCAGGCTCCAGCATCCTCTCATTAGGCAGCGCTCCTCTCGGGACAGTGTGGTGAGGCCTCTGGACGTGAGCTGCAATTTCAGGCTGCGGAAAAAATTCCTTCCAAATACTCTGTGTTCTTGTCAGCGTTCAGCCCACAGCAAAGCGCATTGGAGACGGCAGCTGGCGTTAAATGGGCGTTCATCCACCTGGCTCAGTTGCCCATGGCTTTTCCCTACCTTGACCTTCCTCCCTTTCCCTCTCCCTCCCAGAAAATGGTTCCACCTCAACAATGTCTTTACCTGCATCACTTCTGAGTCCCTGCCTCCCACTTAGCTTCATTACCCCAGTTAGGACCAGTATTCTGTGACTGTCATAGCTCTTCCACCTTTAGCCTCCTCCCACCTTCTCATCCCATGTCAGAATCCTTCATTCACCACTTCCAGCCCTCACAAAGAATCTCGCACCCCCTCTGGCTCCACATCCCCTCCCTCCCTGTTGAGGAGCCGAGCAGAGGAGGTCCTGATCAAAACCAGGGCTCCAGCACACAAGGGCAAGGGGGGCCTGCAGGAGGGACATGTTGACTCGCAATGCATCACATCTAGCTCCAGAGCCACGGTTCCTTGCACTGCCACTTGCACAGGAAGTGCTGACCCATAACTTTTTGTTTAAAATGCAAAATATACTGTACTGAGGCCAGTTCAATTCAGGGTCTTCAGAGATGTTCCTAGGAAAGAAGTCCCAACAAAGCAGAGCAGGAGCTGAAGCACCCTTATCCACCCTGTGTTAGTGACACCCGCAGCAAGCCTAAACCCCCCAGACTGAGGATTTGCAAGAGTTTAAGCAAACCAAAGGACAAAGATGACTTTGGCATCACAGAGATGCTCTTAGGGTGCGTGACGGCAAGGTGACCTTGCATGGGGTCACGTGCAGGTGACTGAGATGAGGAGCCAGAACGACTCCCAGCGCATCCCGAACACGCGGTCCTCTTGCTGCCTCCTCACGTGCGTGTCCTGTGACCGGGAACACACATACCCATTTCCATGACATTTTCTAAATGTTTGCTTCAAACACCGGTCTGATGAAATAGCTCATGACATGCCCGAAAGACACAACGCGGGGGTTTGGTGTCGGCTCTTACACTGATTCAGCAGCAGCTGCCTCTGCTGAGTAAGTCCCTTAGCATCTTGGGCCATCACTGTCTGCATTTGTTAAACAGATACAGGGATGCATTTTTTGGCTCCCTTGCAAGGCTGCACTGAGGACAAATTCATTAGTATTCATAGAAGCCCTTTGATTATCTGCAGGTTAAACAATTACGAGGCAAAACAAAGGTGGTGATCACAAATAATAAGGCAAAGAGTAAATACCAGGAGACACGTATAGCTAAAAAGTATGGGTTTGGGTTAGTAAACAGGGAAGTTGAAATGGCCAGTGGCTGTCTCACTTCCAGGAAGAAGGTGTCCAGGACTATAAAAGGTCTCCTGGCCCAGTGCACTTCATTCGCTCGTCTTCTCTCCCCTTCACCTCTCCTCACTCTTCAACAGGGTAAGTGACAACATCTAAATCTTCCTTGCTTTTCACAAAAGAAAAATTCTATGGATATCTTAAAACAGTACACAAATATAACCTTGTGTCTGGGCTGGGACTTTGGCTAAAATTGGTCTTTTATGAACTGTGTACTAGGAATTATGGGGATGAGCTCAAGCGTTAAAGGATGGAGGGGCTAAAGGAGTATCAGTAAGGCCAAGGAGAGCAAGGAGAGCAAGAACGTTTCAGGAAGGTCCAGAATGAGGACTCTGTGTGCTACGTGATTCTTGCTAAGGCATTAGAGATGCCGTGGTACAAGTAGGTGGGCATCTACATCGCAGGAAAAGGGACAGATAGAAGAGTTGCAACCAGGGTTTAGGCTCCTTTAATCTCCAAATTTAGCATAAACAGAGCTTTGAATGAATTGTGTGTTTCCAAACATCCTGTTCCAAGTCACAGACAGACTCTGTTCCTTCCAGCTTTGCCTACACCACTACCAACAACATGTCCAGCGGAGGTTGCGGATGCTGCGGTGGAAATAACAACGGCAGCAGCTACACCGTGTGCTGCTACGGCAGCCCCAAGTCCTCCAAGTCGCAGTGCTGCCTGCCCTCGCAGTGCTGCCTGCCCTCCCAGTGCTGCCTGCCCCGGCAGAGCTGCTGTCCCGTGTCCTGCTGCATGCCCGTGCCAACCTGCTACACCATAACCAGCAGCAACAACAACAACAACAGCGGATGCTGCGGCTGCGGCTGCAACTGAACCCGTGCGGCGAAGGGCAGGCTGGGCCGCGCTCATCCGCTGCGGCTGCGCTGCCTGTGCTCCCGCCCGCGTCACTCGCTGTCGGATATGGACATGGATACGGCCCTGAACACGCTTCCTCCTTTGCTTAGAGACTGTAGATCATCTCTCTTCTTCTTCGTCTGCCTTTAATCACCAAATGCCTGTAATGTGCTTTGAACTTGCTAGAGACTGCTAAGTATGATATTCCTCTGTATGCGCTCGTCTTGCTGTTAATTTTCCTCTTGGTGTGTGGGATGTTTAATGCTGTTGATTCATCATACTCCCTTTTCTTGCTTTAACCTCCAATTAGTCATGAAAGACAATAAACGTTATAACTTGTGACACTGCAAACTTCTGGTGTGTGCTCATTCATCTATCTTTTAAACTAGAGCTCTGATCTGGGACTTTTTCAGCATTTGCTTAGCTTCCGAATACGAATTTTTCAGCTAATCCTCAAGCTACCGATGCCAGCACGGCAGTGTGTGCGGCGAACGCCCTGGGTCGGGCTCCCATCCGGGGAAAACAGCGCTTGCTGGACTCAGAACGGTGTCTGAGAGATGGGAGCATCCTCTTGGCCACGCCGTTCGGAGATGATTGACTTCAAAGATACACCATCAGCAGTCGTAACATCCGTGTGGTCCTGAGGCTGGAGCCAAAGGTCTGCTTTGTTGATGGAAACGTTTCCACCGAATTTGCTAAGCTTTAAAAGAGGCTTCCTAAATGGTTTGGTGTCTTATCAATAAGATCAAATAGACCAGTAAGCACAGTCTGTATGGTTCAGAGGAGGAGTGAGGCACTAAAAAATATGGAGATATAAGTCTAGCCGGCAGGATGCAGAAGTACTATAATTCCATCTGGCATTCCATTAAAATGTGGCAAATTTAAAGATAAGAGACTCAGAAATGAAATATTCACACTTTGTGATTTGTAAAACCTCCAGGAAGGGAAGTGACGTGACTCCGAAACATCTTTCCTGACATGAAAATACCAAATTATATTCAAAAAGCAGGACCGTGGGACTGCAGGAATGAGTCATAAATCAAAAGTCCTGTTGCTCTTTAACAGATTCCAAGGTCTTTTCCGTCCTTACATGCAAGTCCCGTGGCTTCCTGCAAGGTAATTGTATTTTCCCTGAAGCTAGAGGATAAATCGCCTTGGCAGCGGCGAAGCTGTCGGGCCCAGGCACGCGCCCCGCAGCCGCACCCCCGAATTCTGCACATGCTTCTCCCGGTGATTCAAACCCAAACGCCATCGGAAAACCTCTCAGGATCTCTCGGAGAGGCTCCGCGTGAGCTCATGGAAATGCCTTCTGCACCGAGCCTGGGGCTGCTGCGGGAGATTCTTTGCCGGTACTTAAAAAATGCCTTCAGCATCCACAGAAATGCAAACTGGAGCGGTTACAGGGAAAATGAGTCAAAGCAGAAATGCCAGAAAGGTGTACGCTGCTCCTGACAAAGCCTGAAATGTTTGGTTCATGACGTGAACCTTCCCGCGTGACGTCCGCGTTACAGATCTGCAGCACATAAAGCGGCTTTCAGTGTTGTGCCCGCTCACTCAACTCGGGTGCTGCTCATTCAGAAGGGAATTAATTAATTTAAACGGGGGAATGCGCATCCCCCCACAGCCTGGCACAGGGAGTCCCTGTGTCCCGATGCGCTGGTGTGCGTAGGGGTCCTGTACTTACAGCTCACCCCTTCCCGTCATCCCTCCTACACACAGGGCAACATCCGCCCTTCCCCGTGGTCCTGATGTCACCCGTGATCCCCTCAGCACCTCTCAGCTGTCAGGCTTCTCTGTGCTCTGGAAGGCACAAAGCACCATGTCCGATATCACAGACCCTTCCTGACAAACAGGGTGCAACCTGCGGCTTCACCCGCAAAGCCAGTGGAAAACCTCCCATGTTTCCTCACAGTAGATTCCAACTTCCCACTAACAGGTCAAAAGCCAAAGATTTTCCAGATGGAAGATCAGGAAAGTAAAAATAAGAAAATCCCTATTGATCGACCACATTCCCAGTGTTGCCGTTCGCACACCGGTTGGGGACCCAGACGTGGGACTGGGCATGGGGACCCCTGCACCTGTTTGGGATTTCCCACTGCCACTAGAGGCTCCTTTTGGGCACATCACTCAGCATCCCGGTATTCCAGGTATCCTTATCCCGGGACTCCATCTGACTAACATTAGGTAACAGCGTACTTGAACATGACCTTTAGAAGAACCAATTGGATAATGGCCACTGCATATGCAAAGAGCTAAGCTGACATTGCATCAAGGGAGATGCTAATTGCAGCTGATTAATCCAACAGCAAGTGCCAGAAAAAATACACACACAGAAGTGGCACTCAGAGCTCAGCTATTAATTCCCATGGCATGCTTCACTGCCACGAGAGCTTTGCTGCATATAAAAGCTTTCAACCGCAGCGCTGTCCTCAGGACTCGGGCTTCCTGCTCATCCCATCCAACACCAGGGTGAGTTGGGCTCTCTCAGCAGTCTTGGATTCGTTTTTTCCATAGAAACAGGAAAAACAAAAACAAATGAAATACGTCAGTGGTTTTGCTCTTTTGTTTCCTTTTTGTCCCCAAGGGCTTGGACGGCTCTGCACAGGATGCAACACAGCAAAGGTGACAGCGGCCAGGACTCACGCGGCAGCGGCTCCGTCTGTGGTGAGAAGGGCTGGACGTGGCACGATTGCCCGAGTAGCTGTCACGAAAGCCCCGTGAGCAGCCCTTGCCACAACCCTGGCAGCCTGAGCCACGACAGCGAGGGGTCCTGCCAGCCCGTGCCACAGGGGTGCCAGCCCGTGCCACAAGGGTGCCAGCCCGTGCCACAGGGGTGCCAGCCCACCAGGCCGTGCCCGCCGCAGAGCTGCTGCCCATCCCAGCAGAACAAGCCCCGGCGGCGGGTGGAGGTGAGCCACGCGCAGCCCGTCTGCCCCCCACCCGTGAAAATCCGTCGCCGTCCGCTGCAGCAGTACCGGCCGGCCCACGGCGAGGAGCCGGGATGCTGCGACAAGCCGCGCAGGCGAGTGGAGCAGGAGACCTGCCCGCCCGTGACACTGCATCCCCTGCCGCTGCAGCATCGCTGCCCCTGCATCCCATGCTGCCGCGCACCCGCCCAGCACCACTGCCGCCCACCCACCCAGCACCGCTGCCGCCCACCCGCCCAGCACCGCTGCCCAGCTCCCAGGCCCCTGCATCCCAGCCAGCACCAGCAAAAGCAGATCCCTCTCCTGCCACCCTGCGTGCAGGTGAAGTGAGGATGGGCCAGCGAGGTGCTGGGGTGTCTCTCCAGCACACACCTGCACATCGCCCAGCGCAGGGGAGGCTTCGCTCCTCACCCAAGCTGCCGGGGCTCCCACCGCCACTTTCCACGCGACGCGATGCCCCCACAGCTGACTGCTCGTCGCTGCTCCTTGCACACCGGATTCAGGGTCTGCAGTCCCCTGCTTGACCCCAGCACTGATGCTTTACATCCCCAGGGTCCTCCCCTGCCAAGGAATAGGTTTCGATCATCCAAAACTCATCTTCCTCAGGGTAGACCAGATGGGTGTCCCCTCTTCCAAGAAGGTGAGCAGCCTGGGGATAAATAAGCTGGATGGAAAGAGCCTGAGCAAGGATGGACAAACAACTTCTTCCATGGGTTCAGTGGACTGTGGTTTCCAGGTTGTCCAAAGGACTGTACTGGGAAAAAAAGCACAGACTGTGACCGCAGGAGCATCAAGGGCTCCTACAATCTTATTTTCTCCCTGTGTGTTCAAGAATAAAATTCAAAAAACTTTAGTTGACACTTGGTTCTTCTCTTTTTTTACCTCACAACTATCACCAGAGTTACAATGAGTAGTTATTAAAAGTCATTAAAATTGTCACAAGGAAACCCATAGATTTTAGAACAATATCAGAGTTCACACATGAGGATTTCAGCTCCGGCTGCAGCACTTTCACCAGGCCGAGCTCCGTCTGCGGGCAGTAAAACCCGCTCCAGTGTGGTTACCCCCCCCAGGACCAGGGGCTGGACTTCGCTGTGGTCCCACCAGCAGGAGATCCAGGTACAAACAGTCTGTCCTCTAGCGTGTGCCATCGCCTTCGTTAGCCACCCAGGAACACTGCCCCGGGAGTCATCCATTATATAAATGTTAATCGGGATAATAAGCGCGTGCCCCAGCACGTGAGGTGTCTGTGCGTGCCAGGAGTGCCTTTCACTCCGCGCAGGAGGACGGAGGACGAGCCCAGCCCCCGCAGCTCCCCGTGCTGGTAACCTCCTGTTTCTTTTGCACTTTGCCAGAAAACCCTTTCACTGGGTGCACTCAAACAAACGTTGCTGTTTCTTTGTATTGCCTAAGTCCAGCCCCGGGTGGCCCCACGGCCGCTGCAGCCACCGAGGAAAATCAGAAAGGAAAATAAAAGAAATGCATTCTTCATTTCTTAATGTCTTCAGGTAGAAAACAACAACTATTTATTTTTATCTTGTCTAATTTTAATGAAATTAAAGCCTACTTACACATGAACTTTCACGTAAGAAATCCGTTGTTTTATCAGCTATTTCTCCCCGCAGCTCCCTGGGGAAGGCGGCCCCAGGCACCCGGCGGTGCCCGAGGGGCGGACCCAGCGCCGCAGACCGAGGGCCGGCTCGGCCCGCTCACCGGCGCGTGCGGCCGCTTCCAGGCCAGCTCTGGTCCGGCTCCGATTCCGGTTGGACTCGAGGATCTTGAGGGTCCAGAATCATTTCCACTGGGAGAGACCCTCAAGGTCATGGAGTCCAACCAACTCTCGCACTAAACCGTGTCCCTAGGAAACTCGTCTGCACACCTTTGAAACCCCTCCAGGGATGGTGACCCCACCGCTGCCCTGGGCAGCCTGTTCCACTGCTTCACAACCCTTTCCATGAAGAATTTTTTCCTAATATCCAATCTGAACCTCCGCTGGTGCAACTTGAGGCCCTTTCTTGTCCTCTCTCTTGCTATGAAAATGTTTCTATGATTCTGTGATTCCACCGGTTTAGTTAAACAAGGTCACTGTGGGAGATTGAGCCAAAAGCCTTTCCAAAGCTGTAGCACCACCCATCGCACCCTCCTGTCCACAGAGCCAGCCTCCTCGTCACTGAAACCCATCAGCATGATTTGCTCTTGGTGAGTCTGAGCTGGCTCTTCCCAATCACCTGTTTCTGCTTCAGGCACCTGGAAATGCTCCTCATGGGCAGCAGAATGGGAAGGCCAGGACGTTCGCACAGTGCACATCACAGCTCCTGACTCACAGGTCACCCATCAGCCGCCACTCTGTGTCTCGGTCCTCTGGAGATGGTGAATAAGTCCTTTATTACCCGCCTCACATAGCCAATGTGTGGCTTAAGCGATGTGAGTCCTTTATGTGCACCACTCAGAAACTCCATTATAATTAAGAGATGCGTATCAGGAATCATGAGTCAAGCAGAACATGCCAGGTGCTGGGAACAGCATCCAAATGGAGGAGATGTTTTGCCAACGTTCCTGCAGTGTGTTTCATTTACAAGGGGAAGCTCGGAACCATATAAAAGGCCTCTGCCCCTTTGCCTCTCGCAATCTGCTCCCTGGTCAGCGTCTGCGCTCCCTCGTGAGTCGGGTAAGACACATCCGGAGCAGCGGGGTTCATTTTTGGGTAGGGGTCTGGTTTCAGAGGGTCATGGACCTGGCAACCTTGTATGGTCCTTCAGACCATGCTCTGCACACAAAGTCTAGAGGATGGTGAGTTAAGCCAAGGAAGAAGCTCTTGGGCGACGTGGGTATGGGATTTACAGCAATGCCGCTATGTGCTGCACTGCCTTATGTTTATTTCTGGTCTTGGTGGGAAAAAAAATCAAGAGTAAGATCAAAAAGAGAGTTTGGACATAGTCTGACCGGTATTGGGCAACTGCAAGAATTTCCTTTAGATCAAGGTTTTAAAGATAAGCAAGGCTGACCTACGCATGGCTCACCAGAGCAACTTTATGGGAAACTAAATGAAAATGGAAGAGGCGGAAATGCAAGCCTGCCTGGCCATGTGTTTTTCAGGTTGTTCCCTACAACTCAAACATGATATACTCTTCTGGAAGAGAATCGTACTTCAACTTGAACTCAACCTGGTACGATCCGTCGGGGTCCTGGCTGGACACGCGGCGCACGCCCTTCCGCTACGGCTACAACACCTGCTCCTCGGGGTGTGACAGCGAAGGTGTCGAAGGCATGAGAGGGCACGACTACCGGCACTATGGCTACCGGCAGCCAGTCTGCTCCGAGAGATGCCACGGCTATGCTGCAGCCGGTTCCTGCCATGGAGGCGGGGGCTCGAGCTGTGTGAGGAGGCCCACATACAGCTACGGGTCATCGGGAGGATGCAACAGCTACGGGAGGTCTGTCTGTGCTGAGAGATGCCATGAGCCCTCAGGTTCATGCCAAGGAGGAGGTTCAAGCTGTGTCAGGAGGCCCACATACAGCTACGGGTCATCTGGGGGATGCAACAGCTATGGGAGGTCGGTCTGCGCTGAGAGATGCCACGAGCCTTCAGGCTCATGCCAAGGAGGAGGTTCAAGCTGTGTGAGGAGACCCACACAGAGCTATGGGTCATCAGGGGGATGCCAAAGCTATGGGAGGTCGGTCTGCGCTGAGACGTGTCATGGATCGGGGTACCAGGGGGGGAAACCTGGCAAACCAAGGCAGCAAGTCCCACAGTGCTGCCCAGTGCAGACCTGTCCCCCTCCAGTGCAGGTCTGTCCCCCTCCAGTGCAGACCTGTCCCCCTCCAGTGCAGGTCTGTCCCCCTCCAGTGCAGGTCTGTCACCGTCCTGTGCAGACCTGTCCCCCTCCAGTGCAGCAACATCATGTGCCCGTGACAAAGTGCATCCCGAGGCAGCAGCAAAAGCAGGTCTGCAAAGTGCCAGCCCAGAAGACAAAGTAGAAGACTTGAGGAGTAGGTATGAGGGAGGGAAACCTCTTGCTCTCGCACGTTCCACTTGATGTTTGGAATGTCCTTGTTGATCATGGATTTCCACTCCTCCTGTCATTTCGCTTGTAACGCTCTTTGAAGATGTAACCCACTGTTTCTGTGAAATATTCAGTTCTGTTCACCTCCTTATTCGCAGTAGATGTGGAGGCAATAAAAATGCATTGCTCATAATCCCTTGCATCAGTGTTTTTTACTTCATGTCTTTGAATTCCTTCTTGTGGCCAATGCTGGAGTTTGCAGCACCCCCGTTCGCCCTCGCATCGAGATTCCTGGTTGATTCAGCCTTGTGTCTTTTGATTGCTACTCCAGACAGCTTCCTTGTTGAGAAGGAACTAACAGTTTTCGTCACAGACTCTTTGTGCAACCCAGCAATCAAATACTGATATACTACTGTAAAAAATAGAACCCAAACACTTCATCAGAGAGGTAAAAATGAGAAAGTCGCTTGGCACATCGTTTCATTCACTGGCAGGGCAACAGGTATGGTTTGATGAGCATCATAAGCCTCCAAAAAAGACCCTGGGAAAACACCAGGGAGAGGACTCGGGGATGGGAAAGGCGCAGGCAGCACAGAGCAAGAGCGGATGCCGAAGCTGATGGACGAGAAATGTCCTGGTCCGTGGCCCATTAGGCCTCCAGAGATCCCAAGCATGACAGAGACAGTCCCATGGGCATCGTCCCCACCAGGGTGGATGTCTCTATCGCCGAGATACATTATAAACATGTTTGTCACCATCCAGGTGATCTGGGGTGTAATTAGTGCTTCATCATGAATAATTCATTCTTCTTTGATTTGTGAAATATCCCCAGACACGTTTTGATTTCCTCATGTATCGCTCTGTTTAAGTGATTCAGCTCCATTGGTTCATGATGAATCTCCTTGACTCTCTACATTGTTTTAATTCAAACTACGCAATTATTAATATTACAGTGGCCTCTAGAGTCCTGGCAGAGATCAGGCCCGGTGCATTCCGTAGTTAAAAGACACTTTTCTCCCCAAAGCTGAGCATTAAATCGACAGGGATTGTGTCCTCCCTGATGCACATGAGGACGGAGCACAGACGGAGGAAAGAGCTCACAATACTCTCCTCCCTGCTTTTTTCTCCAAAGTGTAATAAAGGAAACCAGGAGCAGATATTGGGAGCTGGCTTTGTGGGGATGGGATGCTCCACCACGGCCTTATTTGTTCTCTTTCGAGCCCATTACATTTTCCGGATCCCTTTGCAACCCAGCCCACTGTCCCACCTTCCCACCCGCGCTGCCGACCCGGGATCACGGCTGCTTTACATCGGGCACGTGAAGCGGGTGAATTCTTTAGGCAAAAGCAGCAAGACCATCCAGAAACCTCCCCAATCCCGCACACGAACAGCGCCAGGCGTGGTGGGCAATTAATGTTTTTATGGAGTAACAAGAGGAATGGCGATCTCAAAAGCAGGATATTGATCTGCTTGCAATACCATGAGTCAAAACAACAGCTTGAAAACTCTCCAATTAACGAAGTGCTCAGGGTGGTGAACAATCAAGTCCCTCCAGTGGGAGCTCATCGTGTTTCCGGAGGAAAAACGCTAGGCACCCTATAAAAGACCTCACAGCCAATTTCTCCTCATTCTCTCAGCGTCACATCTCCTCTTGAAGTCCTGCCGAACAGGGTAAGTCCAGCACAATGAAGCTTCTACACTTTTAATCGTCACCAGACTTGTCCTGACCCTAAGGACGACTTCTCTCGCGCTTCTTGTCTCTGCACCCATCTCAAGTCACAGTCGCTCGATGCTCTGGTTAGGTTGTCTTCTCCTTCCGTGCCTGTGCATAAATAATAGAAAGTGACTAGGAAACCTTAAAACTTACGGGTTCAGGCAGCTGAGGACAGGACGTTTCAGGACACTTCAGGCTCTGGACTCTGTTTGGCCTCCACTTCTCACTATCACTAAGCCCATTAACCTGTATCTTGTGTATTTGCTAAACGTAGAAGTGAAACGAAAGAATTGCTTGAAGGAAGAAAGCAGAGTTCTCTGCAGGTCAGGGATAGCTGTGGACAGACGTGCAGTGCCAGTTTGTCTCTCTTCTTCAATAACCTGCCTTATAATGAGAATTTGTTCTTGATATGCAATCCCATCTAACTAAACCTCTGTTCCTGCTAGCTGACATTACATTGTCTCTTGCCTTCGCACCCGCTTAAAGGTCTTTCCAGCAGGTCTGCAAAGATGTGCTCCCGCCAGGACACGGACCAGTGCCACCAGCAGGAACGACCCTCGTGCCACAGCAGTGACGGGAGCCACGGGAGCAGAGGATCCGGGTGCCACGGGAGCAGAGGATCCGGGTGCCATGGCAGCAGCGGTGGATCCGGATGCCACGGGAGCAGCGGTGGATCCGGATGCCACGGGAGCGGTGGTGGATCCGGATGCCAGGGGAGCAGCGGTGGATCCGGATGCCATGGGAACAGCGGTGGATTCGGATGCCACGGGAGCAGCGGTGGATCCGGATGCCACAGGAGTGGTGGTGGATCCAGATGCCACGGGAGCAGCGGTGGATCCGGATGCCATGGGAACAGTGGTGGATCCAGATGCCACGGGAACAGCGGTGGATCCGGATGCCACAGGAGTGGTGGTGGATCCAGATGCCACGGGAGCAGCGGTGGATCCGGATGCCATGGGAACAGTGGTGGATCCAGATGCCACGGGAACAGCGGTGGATCCGGATGCCACAGGAGTGGTGGTGGATCCAGATGCCACGGGAACAGCAGTGGATCCGGATGCCACAGGAGTGGTGGTGGATCCGGATGCCACGGGAGCAGCGGTGGATCCGGATGCCACGGGAACAGCGGTGGATCCGGATGCCATGGGAACAGCGGTGGATCCGGATGCCACGGGAGCAGCGGTGGATCCGGATGCCACGGGAGCGGTGGAGCATCCTGCCATGGAAACCCACAGGAATGCCAGCAGCAAATTTATCAAGTATCCTCAAAGATGAAGTGATTGGGACTTTATCTACATGTTGTATACGTGTGTGTCTTTGATCCTGTGCTGAATTCAGAAAGCTTTGCACGTGACCTAGCAATCTTCAAAGCAAATATCTCCATTTCCTCCCCCGGCAAGTCCTGTACCTCTGATTAGTTTATCTGTGGGTGCTAGAAATACATTGCAGATGTTCATGCTTGGCGCGGTTTTCTTTGTCGCAGTTTTTGACTGTATATGAGCAATTACAAACTGGAGTTCCTGAGTTTTGTGTTCATGAATTTTCTTTCACCTTGCATTTCGCACCACGATACAAGACACCTAATACTTGTTCAATGGCCCTGAAATTACCCTGCCCGGGCACCGGCAGCGCGGGTGGGCGCTGCCACGTCCTCCCCTGTGCACTCCAAAGCAAAAGAGAATAACAAATGATAAATGCTGGCATTTTAGGCGGCCATGCCAGGCCTCTGTGGGGCAGAGTCGTCCTGCACACCACGTCCCCACAGAGCTGGAGACCCACAACCCCTCACCGAGCCCCGGCGGGCAGTGTTGCACGAGCCCTTAGGGCCGCCATGGGCACCACCATGGGGCAGAAAAAGTACTATGGACAAAGGCACCTGTATGGGGCAGAAACCCCTTTTTTGCCTTCTGGTCCCAAGGCAGCATCTGTGGGGCAGGTATCTGCACACGCTTGCGACAGCCCCCAGCGAGCATTGCAAGATGCTCACGTTACACAATGGACGGATACATTTCTTTTTAGCTGACAATTAAAGTTAATTGTGTAACGTATTGGTCTGGTATTTCCATTCACGAAATGGATGTTGCCCTGATAAGATGAATCCTGAGTGTGTCACGATGATCAGAAGCACCTGGCGCTGCTGAAATGGGTGCAGACAGCAGCTGCCCCCCCGGGCCGCCCGCCCGCGGTGTAGGGAGCACTTGAAGAGCCCGGTTGTGTGTGGCGTTTGCCCTACGCCCCATTGCAAATCCCACTTTCAAGGCACGCTAAGGGGGCAGCTGCAAAATCCAGAGGTGCCCAGGACTGGGTGGGTGCTGCTGATCCTTAGCAAGCTCAGAGCCATGAAAACATGAGGAATTGAATAAACAGGGGGATGCTGAAAGCCAAACGTTACTTTGAGTCTTTTTTCACTGGCAGTATTTGCCATATTTCTTCTGATGCCAGAGCAAAACACAATTAAAGAGAAGTGGTCAAACTTGGGTATAGTTTTCCCTGACACTGTTCTACTCCATAGCAGGAATTAAGCAACACAAAAGAAGCATTTAGGCTGCGTACCTGATTCGTTAACCCTGCCCTGTCCAGCCACCTTTCGAAAAATCCTCCGTGTTTCAGCCCACACAGAGGAGGCACAGGGAAGGCACAAGGAGTATCTCCAATTACAGCTCGCAATCAGCTCTCGCTGCAAACGTGGCGCCTGGCCTGGCCCGAAGGCTTGTGTGGGCCTGCGCAGCCGTCCAAATAACGCTCAGGTTTGTTGGCCAATTACAAGTTAATTGGGGAGCTGGGAAAAGTGCTCCCAACACAACGTTCTTCCATGTTTGGAGAAAATCCTCGGGGTCTTCCGGCTCGCTGTGGGATGTCGGCCGGCGCCGGCAACCGCGTCACCCAGGGCAGCACCACGGGAGACCTCGTCCTCCTCCTCCTCCTCCTCCTCCTCCTCCTCCCCCGCGTGGCGACGGCGGAGCCACTCTCAACGTGGAAAAACCCACTGGTGCTTCCGCTCCAGCATTACTCACAGGCCAAAAGTTAACCACGTAATTACGTAACTCGCTAATCCTGGACCACTACGCAGGGCAGGTCTTCCCTCTTCCAAAAATAAGAATCCCAACTGCTTTTGGTCAATCCCAGCTGATTATGTTCAGGCCCACGGAATCCAAATTGCTTTTGGTCCTCTCACAACAGCAAGAATCTTTGGCACAGAATCCATTTTTGTAGGAGCTGCCTTTTTGCTCTCTTCACCGCTCCCCCATATTTCAGCTGGTTTTAAGATAAATGAGCCAAAGATGGTACCAGTGTTGCTAAGGAAGAGTTGTCTACCATGCCAAAGGTGTTACTGGTATTTATTGGCACATCGCTGTGTTTGTGAGCGTTTATAGGACCAGAGCACACCAAGACCTTTTAAAACATCAGTGTGGTTTAGATACACGATGTTATTTCCCTCCCTGCAAATACAAAGTGCTCTCCAGCTGTGATCAACTCCAAAATCAAACTGGCAAAGCTGTGGAAACCAGGGCCACCCACGCTGCTCCCCGACCAGAGCGAAGCAAAGGTAGGGCTGGCAATTAAAGATTTCTGCAGCACAGGAAAGACGACTAATCAGAAGAGGCGATACGCAGCACAGGTGACGTGAGTCACGCGAACAACCCGAGAGTGGGGAGAGTGGGGAGGGAAAAAAGCCACTGGTGAGCTGAACGAGCAGGCCGAGCGCTGGGGTGGGAGGTGCTTTGTTTCCGGATGGGGTGCGCGGAGATGGTATAAAAGCGCTCCCCTCCCGGAGAGCCTCATTCCCTCCTCATCCTTCCGCATCTCAGGTAAGAGGAGCAATGCTGGGGGCGCTGGGGCTCTGTGCAGCGCCTGGAACTCCCTGGGAGGCGGGTGGGTTTGGAGGGGGCTGAATGCCACCTGGGCTGGGCTGGGTCTTGCTCTGCTCATGAGCGGGGAACCGAGGTAAGGAGGGAAGCCAGGGGATGCTGGAACAGATTTGGACGTGGAGGGAGGCTCTGGGTGTTCTCTGGTCCCTTGGGAGTGAGGTGTCTCCGGTTTGGGCAGCCAGCCGTGCTCAGGCTGCCCAGCTGCTCCGGGCACCTTCAGCTCTGCTGGGACTCTCCCATGGGGGCTCTAAGAAGCTGGTGCAAGTTTTAAAGATGGCAGTAGGATCCGGTGAAGATGGTTAAATGTACATTCAGATTTGTCTTCCCTGGAAAAGCAGAAGCAGGAAAGGAAAGCCCCTGACGGCTCCTCTCTCCCCACAGGCCAACCCAACACACAACAATGTGCTCCCGGCAGGACAAGGACCAGTGCCACAGGCAGGAGCGCTACAGCGGCGGCTGCCACAGCTCCGGTGGTGGCTGTCACAGCTCCGGTGGCGGCTGTCACAGCTCCGGCGGTGGCGGCGGTGGTTGCCACAGCTCCGGCGGTGGTGGCGGTTGTCACAGCTCCGGCGGTGGCGGCTGTCACAGCTCTGGCGGTGGTGGCTGCCACAGCTCCGGTGGTGGTGGTGGCTGCCACAGCTCCGGTGGCGGCTGCCACGGCTCCGGTGGAAGCTATGGGAAGCCCCAGATACCATGCCAGCAGCAGCAGCAGCAGAAGCACATCCCCCAGGTGCCCTCGCAGAAGATGAAGTGATGGGGCGCCCCACACCTCCCAGCTCCGGCAGCGAAGGCCGCGCAGGGACCAGCTCCCCGTGGCCTCCCCAAAGCTTTACAAGCCCCAGGGCTGCCCGGCTGCAAACCCTCTCCTCTGCCCTCCAGGACCATCGCTCCTGGGGACCGGAATCACCTGTGCTTCCCTGCTCCCTCCGCCTGATGCGTCAGGCAGCGCTTTGGCCCCGTGATGTACCTGTGAGACAATAAAGCATTATGTTCCTGAGACCTCTCTTGTGTTGGCATTTCCTTACGCTCCTTGCCCCTGCTTTCCATGCACACTATAGTGGTTGCTGGGAAATATAAGCTCCATAGAGTTCTTAGCAGGTCATATACCTTAATCAGGGGGAATCACCCATGAGAAAGTGGCCAACCCTTCAGCACATGTGCATAAGGAGGCCGTTAGACATTGCATTTCAGGGACAAAGATATTGCTGTGCCGAACAGCTGCGATTGCATTCAGTGAATTCTTCACCTCTGGGGTTTTCTGAAGCTCGTCTTGCGCGAGCCCACGAGGTGAACCCGGCGCACCTCTGCCTCTGTGAGCTGCACCGAGGGATGGGAAGAGTCAGGGGGACAGTCGGCAGCAAAAGAAGCCAAATCACCTCCCTGCATAGCCCAGGCCTGGCCGAGGCTGGAGCGGCAACCGGGGACCAGGGACCAGCCTGGTCCGAGCGTCACAGCCCTGGGCAAAGGCGGGGTCAGAAGGGCCGGGAGGAGCAGCCGTGCCCCCTGCCAGCCGCACGCAGCGCGAGAAAACCCTGCGAGTTCTGTGTTGCAAGATTCCTTCCCTTCGCCTTTTCGGCTTTTTAGTATTTCAAGATATTTTAATTGTTTTCCTGTACCCACAATAAAAAAGGACAAATGCTTATTTGATGCTGTTTTGTTGTGGTTTCTGCTTTTAACTGAAAGCTGAATGAACACATCTGAGAGGCCGGGGACTAAAAGGAAAATGTCAGCCATCACGAATCTCATCGGTCCTTTCTCATTGAGTGACTGAGGTCACCACCTGGAAAAGAAATCAGCGCTAAACTCTCCCACGCGGAACATACCCGTGACCTGGGTGGACAGGTTTGCTGCTGATGTCCTCCGTACGAGACAACAACGGGTTACACGAGACTCATGCACAGAAATGCATTTGTCCTTGAGACTTCAGCCACGGGATGTTTTTCGGGTGGTGTAGGGGACGCGCACGGTAAGAAGCCCCGTGGACGTTGCGCTCGGTCTGCGCAGCCCCCGTCTGTGCCTGCACGCGCTTGCTCCAACCGTCCCACGGGGCTTGCCTGCAGCGCACACGGCTCTACATGGGTGTCTGCCCAGTTCCTCCACTAATTACAACTGCAGCCACCGGTTTCTGTATGAAATGTTGCGACACCAGCGGCAGCCAGCGCGGTAATGCCAGGTGCATTTTGTGCTGGTGAGCCTGCGAGGTCGGAGGAGAGCTCTGGCACCCTCGCCAGCGCCGAGCCCGCCGGTGAGACCGAGAGCCACCGCCGCCCGGCGGGACGCTCCTGCTGGGTGGTTCGAGCATCCAGAATCCCAGATGTGAGCAGCTCACACCCTGGGAGCGCCTGCAGCCCCAGCGGAGGTTCCACCACGTTGTCACCATGCCCACCTCTGCTCCAGCGGGGCCACGGGCAGGGCATGGGGACCCCAGCACCAGCTCAGCCCCCCACCACAGGGCATTTGCCTGAAGCCAGACAGGAGCCACCCGGCAGCCCCCAGGAGAGGTAGGAAGGAGCCGATTTTCAGTGCCACTGGCGGTGCTGAGTGTAACGAGATAGCACTAATTGATGTGTGTCTGAGGAAAGACACTGACGCTCGGCTCACAGAGTGCAAGCCCCCGCGCTACCCCCTCCTCCCTCAGAGCTGCCCAAGCCGGTCCCTCTGGCAGCGAGCGGATCTTCACGTCTGTTTGCGAGACTCCTGAACATCATCTTCTAAGGGGCAGACCTTTTCTTGCCCTTAACCTGTAAATGGGTTGTGACCTTTACACGTGAAGGTACTTCGTGGGGTGGTGGTGTAGGGCAACCCCTCACCCGAGACGGGGCTGTGCAGAAGGGCCTCTGCAGAGCTCCAGCTCTGCTCCAGAGGATGAACTCATGAACTAGGCAGCACCAGATTAGTCTTTTAATTTCTCAATCTTCATTTCCTGATCTTTGTCATTAAGATGACGGAAATAGTCAGTATTTGTCAATGAAGCACTCAGGGACCTTGCCCACATGTATGCAATCATAGCAGGGCTTGCAAGGCTTTCAAAAGGCCCCAAAACTGTCTTCTGGCTACTCAGGTGCCATGTGGGGGAAATTCGCACCCTTTAGGTCCAGGGGAACTAGAAAACCCCTGCTGAAAACCTGACACCCTTCTCTAGAGGAAGCCCGGGAGGATTCTGTCCTTGCCACCATGGCTGTCCCCAGGGCCGTGGTGGCTCTTCCAGGCCAAGCACCTAAGGGACAAGACAGAGCAACTTTCCATTCTTTTCCACCTGGATTATATCGGGGTTTATCTAGTGCTGGCTCAATAGCAGGCTTTAGTCTCCAAGAGCAGAGCCTCATGGGATGGGGCTATAATTATGCCTGGATATAATTTAACAAAACAAATCCCAAACAGATGAGCCTTTGGAAACCCGGGCACCCACAGGTGCTCCTATTAAGAGCAGGTGAGGTTGACAATTAGATATTAATGTGGCACAGGAAATAGATAAAAAAGGAATGATACCCATCACAAGTGAGTCAGGCCATCCATGTAAACAGAGGGCGGTTTGATAGGGATTGGGTATTAAATTAATAGATGGCTATGACAGAGAGCTGTGTCATTTCCGGGAAGGGGATCCAGGTCTCTATAAAACTGCTCCTCTCCCGGGGACCTTCACTCCCACTTCTCGCTTTCCTCTCGAGCTCAGGTGAGTCCGGCAGCGCAGGGGGGTGTTCATTCTGGGGGACTCGGCGAGGGATGCGGAGCAGGGGTTCAGCGCCGCGGCCGCTGCCAGGGGGCAGGGATGCTCGACGGATGCGCGCACGGAGCGGGGAGAGGACCCGTCTCACGGCCCTGCCGTGCCACGCCGCTGAACCCAGCTGATTGAACCCTCCACTGGTGGACCGGGGGTGCTGTTCCGGACCCAGAGCCTTCCTGGGGACCTGCGGGGACCCTGTGCAGCGGTGCTGGGGGTGGGATTGCTGACGGGGGCACAGGAGCCACAGGATCGGGGCGCTGGGGCAATCGGGTTGACGGGACGTGCAGCAGCGCCTGACGGCTCCTCTCTCCCACAGGCCACCCCGGCACACGGCGATGTGCTCCCGGCAGGACAAGGACCAGTGCCACAGGCAGGAGCGCTACACCCCGCAGAGCAGCGGCGGCTGCCACAGCTCTGGTGGTGGAGGTGGCTGCCACAGCTCTGGTGGAGGTGGCGGCTGTCACAGCTCCGGCGGTGGCGGTGGTGGCTGCCACAGCTCCGGTGGCGGTGGTGGCTGCCACAGCTCCGGTGGTGGTGGTGGCTGCCACAGCTCCGGTGGCGGCTGCCACGGCTCCGGTGGAAGCTATGGGAAGCCCCAGATACCGTGCCAGCAGCAGCAGCAGCAGAAGCACATCCCCCAGGTGCCCTCGCAGAAGATGAAGTGATGGGGCGCCCCACACCTCCCAGCCCCGGCAGCGAAGGCCGCGCAGGGACCAGCTCCCCGTGGCCTCCCCAAAGCTTTACAAGCCCCAGGGCTGCCTGGCTGCAAACCCTCTCCTCTGCCCTCCAGGACCATCGCTCCTGGGGACCGGAATCACCCGTGCTTCCCTGCTCCCTCCGCCTGATGCGTCAGGCAGCGCTTTGGCCCCGTGATGTACCTGTGAGACAATAAAGCATTATGTTCCTGAGACCTCTCTTGCGTTGGCATTTCCTTAAACTCCTCACCCTTATTTTCCATGCATGCTACTGGGCACAGACAGATTAACACACATGCTGATGTCATTTGTGCAGAGGTTTCTCTCTGAACCCTCCTGATGCCTTGGTCACCGGCCACAGTCAGTGTGGATCACAGAGTCACAGACGGTCTGGGTTAAAGGGACCTTCAAAGCTCCCCCAGTGCCCCCCTGCCATGACAGGGACATCTCCACCAGCTCAGGGTGCTCAGACCCGTCCAGCCTGGCCTGGGATGTCTCAGGGATGGTTCAGCCACCACCTCTCTGGGAACCTGGGCCAGGCTCTCATCACCCTCAGGGACAACAATTCCTCGTATCCAGCCTGAATCTCTGCTCCTTTAGTTTAAAACCACCACCCCTTGTCCTATCACAACAGGCCGTGCTCAAAAGTCTGTCCCCGTCTCTCTTATTGGCCCCTTTTCAGTTGGGAAAGGCTGCAATAAGGTCTCCCCAGAACCCGATTTCCTCCACCAGCCGGGACCTACAGGTCTCAGGTGAGGGGAAAGGACATAAAGTCTTCCCATCCCGTGTGTCCCGCCTGTGCCCTACGCCCGGGGCACGGTGCCAGTGTCCCCCATGCCCACAGGGCTTTGCTTTTCAGCCCCAGCCCCCTGGGGCTTCCCCAGCACTCTCCTTCCCCAAAGCCGGGTGCTCTCCCCAGGGAGGCTGCTGGTGGCCGCAGCGTGGCTCACAACGGTCAGACAGCACCGCGTGCTACGGGCTTTACAGCTTTTTATTGTATTACAACCATTTCTGTAAGAAAGAGGAAAATAAGAACAGAAGAAAGAAAACAGGGAAGGCAGCACGCTGCCCCGGCCGCTCCTGTTAGACCGAAATGCCCTCGTAGGCACTGAGGTGCACTTCTGGTCCCCCCAAACCCATGGGACTCTCGCCATTGACTTAAAATGAGCTGGAGATGAACTCCCAACCACAGACCTTTGATTTTCCCTGAAGAATTGCCCCTCTCTGTTCGTTATTACTGCACAGCCTGAGTCAAGTAACTGCGTGGCTCATTCCAACCCTATTGACTAGTGATTTTTCACTTTCTATCCATTACGAACGAAGGACCTCACGGAGGAAGGGGTTGATACATCAGCCCTTGCTCTGCCATCGTGGTTACAAGAAGAAAACAACAAATCTGCCACCCACCCCCCAGCCTTTAAGTTGCGTTTGCAAAGCACCCCAAAGAGACACCCGTGGAGCATCGGGACAGAATGAGGGACCCGGGGTTCTTTCTGCCTCATGGAGGTGATACGTGGAGCGGGACGTGGTCTTCGCATCTCGAGGACGAGCGTTGGCTGTGCTGGAGGGGCAGAGGGAGCTGGAAAGGGCAGGAGGTGTCACCAGACTGTGCCCACACGCTGCTGACACCTCTGGCCTTCGTCCCCAGGGAAACTCAGGGATCCTAGAGGAGAAGGAAGAAAACCCCAGGGGGGAGTTCACCCACCGCCCCAAACCCTGCTGGGGCCGGTGTCCCTCCCCCCAGCTCCCGTCTCCCACCGCCCACCCTGGGCTGCACCTCTGCCCGCGTCAAGGTTGCTCCCGGTTAGCACCGGGTGACTTTACTGCAGTTATTAGAGCTGATTAAATACTCCCTGGGGCCCCTGGAGCTGGAGCTCAGCTCCTGGTTCCATCCCATCCTCCCCAATGGGCCTGGCTCACTGGGACAACCGCAAAGGGTAAAGCAGACCTGGGGAGCTGTGCACTGTCTCAGGTGACACCGGTCCCGAGGGAGGATCTGTCCCTGCCCCATGAGGTGATGCAAACACCATCTGGGAGCTTCTCCCGCTCTGCTGTGCTCCCTGAGCCATCCCTTACCTGCTCGTCCCTGCGCCCCGGGAGCAGCAGCTGTCGCCCTTCAGTACACACAGTGCTTGGCAGAGCCCCTCTTCTTCTTGTTCATGGGCTCGGTGTCCGAATCGGGCAGGCTGGCGATGTACCGGTACCTGCTGCTGGGTGACCTCTAGGGGACAGGAGCCGTCAGACCTTCCGAAGTGCGAGGGGGGGAAGCAAGAGCTGGGTGCCCGTGTTGCGAGGGCAGTGTAACGGGAAGGGCAGCCGCAGCGGGCGGCGCAGGCGGCACAGTGCTCAGCACCAGTGCTTCATTGCACGGCGTTACACTCGATCTGACCGGGGAGGAAAGGGAGGTGTGCGGGGCCGCAGCACCTGTGGGGCCGGGCACCGCTTCCTCTCCCTTCACCTCCCTCCCCTGCAGGAAAACGGGGACAGCGGGAGCAGGAGGGTGCAGGGGAGCTCTGCTGCCTTGCAACGCACACCCGAGGAAACTGCCTACAACGCTCAACCCCAGGAAAATCAAAGACTGGAGAGACTCGACTCCAACTCTGGGCGTGGGGTGGGTGTTGCAGGACCCCGTCACCTTTCCCACCCATCTTTGCACCCTCGAGCCCATAAAGTTACCTTGACAGGAGCAAACTCCTGCTGGATCAGCTTCTTGAACTCGCTCCTACTGAACGACTCCACTTTCTTCCCCTTCCTGGCGCTGCCCTGGTAACTCTCCATCATGTCCGTGATGGCTTTAATGAGCCTCGACATGTCTCTGGTTCTGGAGAGGACCAAACCCTGAGGACACAGCGAGGATGCAGTGGTAGCTCTGCCCACAGAACCCCCCCGCGTTCTCTTCCAATAACTTGAAACATTTTCAGTCCATTTTCAGCCTTTCTAAATTTCTCTGCCAGAGGTAAAATAAACCTCCTTTTGCTGGATGCTGAAACCCGGGCTGCCCCGCCACCCTGACAGCTCCCAGGACTTTCACCTTAATTCACTTAATTTCTCCATTTCCCCACTCCCTGCTTAAATTAAAAGGAAGAAGCTCCCTGTAGCCACCTCAGGCACTCGTGGAGTTGGGTGAATCAGCTCTCGCACCAAAGGGAAGCGCCGTGCCTGCGGAGCCGCTGTGCTCGGGCTGGGCTCGGGAGCCCCGCAGCTCATCCGAGCCCGAGCCTTGCAGGGAGGACGGGCTGCAGAACGGCCACGAAAACACAAAAGCTCATTTCTAGTACAAAATAAACGGTGGAGACTCACCCTCATCAACCAGCCGATGGGCGAAGATGGGCTGTTGGGACAGCTCTGCACCGGCTCCTCGCAGGCTGCCAGGTGGGTGGAGGGCGAGGATCCCTCCGGTCAGTCCTGTTCTCTGGCTGCCTCTCCGCATTGCTGAGCTTCCCGAGGAGCCTCCCTCGCCACCCTTTGCTGGGGAGGGTGTTCGCCAACACACCTGGGAACGATGTATGTAGGTCAGCGGGTGTTGTTGGGGAACCCCAGCGCAGGGGTTTGCACAGGGGTGTGCACAGCGGTTTGCACAGGGGTGTGCACAGGAGTTTACACAGGGGTTGCACAGGGGTGTGCACAGGGGTTGCACAGGGGTTGCACAGGGGTTGCACAGGGATGTGCACAGGGGTTGCACAGGAGTTTACACAGGGGTTGCACAGGGGTGTGCACAGGGGTTGCACAGGGGTTGCACAGGGGTGTGCACAGGGGGTGCACAGGGATGTGCACAGGGGTTGCACAGGGGTTGCACAGGGGTGTGCACAGGGGTGTGCACAGGGGGTGCACAGGGGGTTGCACAGGGGGTTGCACAGGGGTTGCACAGGGGTTGCACAGGGGGTTGCACAGGGGTTGCACAGGGGGTTGCACAGGGGGTGCACAGGGGGTTGCACAGGGGGTTGCACAGGGGTGTGCACAGGGGGTTGCACAGGGGTGTGCACAGGGGGTGCACAGGGGGTGCACAGGGGGTTGCACAGGGGGTTGCACAGGGGTTGCACAGGGGGTTGCACAGGGGTGTGCACAGGGGGTTGCACAGGGGGTTGCACAGGGGTGTGCACAGGGGGTTGCACAGGGGTGTGCACAGGGGGTGCACAGGGGGTGCACAGGGGGTTGCACAGGGGTGTGCACAGGGGTTGCACAGGGGGTTGCACAGGGGTGTGCACAGGGGTGTGCACAGGGGGTTGCACAGGGGGTTGCACAGGGGTTTGCGCTGGAGACGTCTCCTTTGATCAAACAAAAGTAAACGCTCACCAGGGTTCTCTTCATATACGAAAGTTTGCGTTTAGCTTCCCCAAATAAAGGGTTTTTTTCCTTTACAACCAAGGCGATTTGTGAGTTCGTGAGGCTTTGCAATGCCAAACCCTAGAAAATGTTGCAGGCAAAATATCTTCCTGCAGAAAAGGTGGTTTCCACCTTATTTTTGAGCCCGTCTCGCATCCCGTCTGACCTGCCGCTGATCGCAGGCTGCCTTTGTTTGCCCAGCTCTGGCAGGGACAGCAGAGCCGCGGATTCTCCTGTGGGAAGGGCAGCGGAGAGAGCAGCGCGCTCCCGAGGGGGACGCGGGGCCAGCCCGGCGGTGCCGGCCCCGGGTGGCCGTGGCCAACAGGTTTACGAGCTCCCTCCCGTGGGAAAGTCACCTACTACAAGTCTTGATGTGCCAGAGGCGGCCACGGCCATTCCCGGTGACACGGACCCGGCTCCGGGCTGCGCCCCAGTCCCGATGGAGCAAACCGAGCGGTGCCCGGTTCGGGCTGCCCGGGGCTCCCGGGCGCAGAGCAGGCGCAGGGGCTGCGGGGACGCAGCAGCGAGGCGGCCGGGCAGGACACCTGGCTCCTGGCCAGTTCCCTGTGTGGCCTCAGAGAAGTCAATGACCCCAGGTTTGCTCAGAGGGAAAGGGGGTGTAACAAGCCCTCCCTGCTAAGAAGGGTGTGCCAGCTTTCATTAAGGGCTCAAGCACCAGCCCAAGATTGCCAGATACGGTATGAAGCCCGATGAGATCATGCTCTCCATCAGTCTTCCCAGGCAGCGTTTGCAGGGCTGGGTTTGCAGTGGCGTGTTTGGAGAGGAGGGGTTGCTGGAGCCAACCTGTGCTGCCCACGTACCGCTGCTGCCACCGCCAGGGCGGCACAGGACACCTCCGCAATTAAGTGGGTTGTAAATGAGATACAGACCACGGTCTGGAGCTAAATTTTACCGTGGCACAGTGAGGTGAGAGGCAGCAAGTGACTGCAGGTCCTCTGCAGCGAGGGCTGCCCAGCGCCCGGCTGCTCCTGGTGCAAGCCAGATCAGCCCTGCAGCCGCTCTCACGTTCCCAGCTGCTCGCAGCCCCGGGGGGCCTGGGAAGAGCATCGCTGGGACGGGGGGATCGTGCACGTCCAGACGCGGGAAGGACCCCAGGGCTGGGGGTGCTGGGGCGTTGCAGGCGTCGTGGTGCAGAAGCCACCACACCGGGCAGGAAGCGCTTGTGGAGGAGGGGAGGGCAACGCATGGCAATGGCACCTGCAACGATGAACTCCTCCCTCCACCGCTGCCACCCCAGTTTGCACACATCCGTCCGGGGAACGAGGGGAATTAGGAGGAAAATTGCTCTGAATCACCCTGGGCCAGTCCCTTCCGCTGGCTCCTGCCCCAAGCCGCTGCCACCACGGTGCCACCCTGTGGCAGCACGGCCCCTGCACAGCAGCGTGGGGCTGGCTCTGCTGGGCTCTGCCCACGACCGTGGGTCAGCTCCTGGCCGTGGGCCTCACCAGCGCCCTAGGACCAACCAGTTCCACCGTGCTGTGGCTCATCCCCATTGGCACGTCCAGACTGATAACGACCACAGCGTGCAGGGTGCACCAGAGTCCCCGGTTGCCCCAGCGCTGGACATTGCGCAACCGCTCTGGTGCCAGGCACCCAGCTGCACATGGGGGTCTGCGGAGGGTGAAGGGGGCTATGGCAGGTGGAGGGGACAAGAGCAGGTGCGGGTGATCCGTGATCAGGATGGGGGCTGGGGCAGGGCAGGGAGCACAGCTCAGCCCCAGCTGAATCCCATCACCGCGTTACAGGGCGTTCATAAAACCCAGCCCCACAGGTCCCAGCCTCTTTTCTCCAACCTGGAGGTTTGGGAGGGGGTCGGTGGTGTGGGGAGATGGCAGAACCTTTCCAAGGCTGCTTTGATGGGGCAGGACAGGGTGGCGGTCAAGGAAAGATACGGACAGGGACCCTCGCAGGGCGTGAATGCAAAGCTCAGGGAGAGAATGTGGAGTACAACACCCCAAGCAGGGAGAGGAGCGGAGGATTTAGCGTTTATCTGCATCTGCCCGCTGCCTTGAGCTGCATCCTGGGAGCTGCGACGCTCCTGCCTTCTGCTTCCATTGGGAAACAGGTAAGAAAGGCTGCTGGGGCACCACTGGGGAAGAGCAGAGCCCTTATGAGCAAAACCGCGTGGTGGTTTGAGCAGAGGAGGTGTGAGAGAGCTGCTCCGGGTGTTTGCAGGTTGCTGCGTGCTCCTCACGACACCACCTTAGCCCAAAACTCAGTTTTTCGTCTTGACCTATAAATCTGGATAATCCTACTTATTGCAAAGAGCACAGGTGGTGTAGAAATAGGGGATGTGACAAATAGCGGGTCACAGGACCAGGCTCTGGCTGTGATCAATGGGCCGTGTCCCCGGGTGTAACCCCTGGGGAGTAGGGCGGGACCATGGGCTGGTCCAGGGCCGGTGGCCACCTCGGCGGCCTTGGTGGCGACGCCACCAGGTGGCAGCAGGAGCCCGTCACAGCCTGGCTCGTCCTCGGCTCGCGGAGGCCGAATCCTGCTTCATAACCCGGGGTGAAGGCGGGCAGGGCTGCGCCTTTCGCGCTCCTGGGGCAGCGGGGCTGGGGCTCCGGGTGCCCCCCCGTCCCCACACGGCAGCGCGGCTGCGGCACCGTGCCCTGGGCAGCGGAGCCCGCCAGCCCGGCCGAGCGCCCCTGCAGCGTGGGGCGGCCGGGTGCAGCCAGCACCTTCTTCCTGGCGTTGCTTGGGTGTCTCCTCTGCTGGGGTGAAGGGGTGCCCATGGATTTGGGGTTCTGCTATTGCGTGAGGACCCAGCTCTATCCTCTGCTTGCTCACAGCCCTGCGTCGGTGTCCTGGTCCTGCTGTGCTCAGGGTGTGTGGTGGCCCGCTCGTTGCCACCTCCAGTGTGATGGTCCAGCAGACCCTGGTGGCTCAACAGGAGCCCCGCACACCAGGTGTCAGGGTGAAGTCCCCCCGGCTGTGTTGGCAAACATCCTGTTGCGCCAGTGCTGTGAACCCGAGGGCTGGACCGTGGGGGAAGGACCCAGGTTGGTTTGTGGGTGCCCCCAGCACCCACATTCGTGTGCTTGGCCCCTGCACACAGAGGGATTCCTGTGCTGCACAGAGGAGAAGGGTTGATCACCCCTGGGAGGGTGCTGAGCTGCTGCAAACAGGCTTGTCCCGGAATGTGGGCATGTCCCTATGGGCCAGCGCTGGGGACAGCTCGGGTCGTGGGTGTGATGAGCTTCCCTGGCGGGGTGGTGGCAATGAACCAGCTCTACCGGGGCTGTCACCTGCTTTGGAGACCCTAAAGTGCTGCAGGATGGGGCGCATGGCCCATGCTGGGGTGCAGATTGGGCGGTGGGTGTCAGACCCGGTTCCAGAGAGGATCCGGCACCCTGCACAGGCTGAGGCAGGTCTGGGGGTCTCCGGGTGCTGCAGCCTTGTGAGCCGGTGTTTGACACTTGAGATGTCAAAACTGCCTCCAAAGGAAGCTGAAGCAACCTGGCCGGGAGCGGTGGAGCAGGCTGGCAGCGGTCTTGTGTTACAGGGGCTTGCTCCAGCGTGCTCGCTGGGGAGCTCGTGGCAGGTTCCCTCGCGGAGCAGGGTGGTTTCAAGCCCTTGACCCACCCTTAGGAAACCACAACTGTTCCTTTTCCCCCTCTGCAAGGCTTCTGCAGATCAGCAGCAAGGCTGCAGGTACGCACGGGGGCGCTGCTGCTCTGGAAAGCAGGTGTTAACAATG
Organism: Patagioenas fasciata; assembly: GCF_037038585.1. Classification (NCBI taxonomy): domain Eukaryota; kingdom Metazoa; phylum Chordata; class Aves; order Columbiformes; family Columbidae; genus Patagioenas; species Patagioenas fasciata. Next base: position 4,538,689 of record NC_092549.1, on the reverse strand, counting down.
GTGCAAACTCAGGGTGCCCTCATTGTGGATCTGGGGTTCCTCTCGGTTCTTGGCCTCGTGGACCACTCTGGACAGACCTCACCACTGGCTGTAACGCTGAAACTAAATGCATCTACCCCCCAGCCCTTGCCACGGCCCTGCAGAGCAAGTGTGCCCTGAGAAGGGTGCTCCTGCAGAACGGGGTGCTCGCTGTCCCCATCCTACCGTCCTGCTCTCGCCCACCACTGTCCCTTGGTCCCGGGAGACATGCAGAGCGTTTCCAGGCCAAACGGGCACACATTTTTGGTAGTTGGCACTGCAAAGCTGTCAAATCGCCCTGCGTTCCCTGACCGATGGAGGCTTTGTTGTGCAAGGATGGTTGTGAACAGCTGCTGGATTAACCCCCTGCCCTCCAGGCACCCAGCTCCCGGGAACCCGCAGCGCGTCCCACGCTGCACTGGGCTGGTTTAAAGAGGAAGGAGCAGGGCTGTTACCGCAAGAAAAACCCACTCGGGCACACAGAAGAGCTTTGGCAGCCTCGGGGGAAACTTTATTTGGCAGTAAAACCATCAGAGCTGAAGGAAGGAGGGAGGCGGGCAGGGAGGAGGGGAGAGGGGAGAGGCGGGGGCTGCAGGTGCTGCCTGGGGGCTCTGGTGGGACAGCCCCTCAGTGCTGGTGTTGCTGTTTGTGCTGCTGCTGCTGCTGGCCCTCGACGTCGTGGAGGTGTTCGTGGGTGGCGATGGTCACACGGGTGATCAGCAGCATCACCTCGCAGAAGCTGATCTGCGCATCCCGGTTGATATCAAGGTCCTTCATGATTTCGTCGATGGTGGCCTTGCTCTTCACGTGCTGCAAAGGAAGGGACGGGGTGAGGCGAGTCCTGCCAGCCACGGCTCGAACCGCCACCCCGCCTCGCTGGGCCCTCCGCAGGCGGCAGGTCCCTGGGAACTGCACGTGGCTCTGTCCTTGTGCCATCGTCACCCGCTGCTTTGGGTAGAGAAAAGATGCACCTGCAGTGATAAAGCATTTGGGGAACAGCAGGCTGGCGTCAACGGGGGGCACGGTGCGACGAGGAGACCGGTGAAGGCAACAGTGTTGGATTCGCAACACTTCACCTTCTGCTTTGGTAAAGCAGTTATAAAAAAACGGCCTTTTCAGCTGATATTTCTGACATCGTTGCTCTTAAATGGCAAAGGAGCTCCTGGGCAATATGGTCCTGAGAGGGTCATGAGGGTGAATCTCTAGCTGCAGGCTCACCCAGACCCGAGGGGGTTTCCTTCATCTGTCCTTATGGAATATGTTTGAAAAGGGGCAGTTGGACTAAGCAGGTGGTGCTGGGGCGGGAAAGAAGAGCGGGAAGGGGCTGAATCCGGTCCCCGGGGTATTTGGGCAATGGGGTCCAGCCCAGCTCCCTCCCCATGCGAGCCACGAGAATCCCCGCTCACCCTCAGGTAGTTCGCAAGCTGCTTCTCAATGAGGAGCTTCAGCTCCCTCTTGGTCAGGGTGTCTCTGTCCCCCTCCCGCCTCGAGTACTGGTGGAAGACGTCAATGATGACATCCATGGACTTCTCCAGGTCGGAGAGAGGTTCCTGGGTCTGGGAGCCCTGGAAGAGAAATTGTCACACTGAATAACCCCAGGAACTGTGGTAGATGGGGAAGCCTGGTGTAAACCAGCAGAGCTCTGGTACGGCCGCCTGTTCCAACCACATCAGGGCTGCAGCCTGGCTTTGGTCAGTTGTGCTTGTTTAGAGGATAAATTTGACCTGTCTGTGCTGAGTTTGCTGTCATCTACAAGCCAAAGGGCTCTGGGGAGGGTTGCAGCCTCCGCCTGCTCCTGCCCTGGGCTGCACAGCTGTGGGTAACACCCAAAAGCTGATGTGCCTCCTGCAAGCCCGGCTCTGCGGGAGCAAGGCTCCCAAAGCAGCTGTCGGCGCTGCAGAAACCTCTGCAGAGATGGGGGCGCTGAGGATGAGACCCCGGTCCAGGAGCCCTTTGGCGCTCGGGCTGTGCAGCGGGGAGGGGACCGCGCTCCCGGGGGGGCGTGCTCGGTGAGCCCCAGCAGAGGTGGTCGCGCTCTGCCCGCATCTCGGAGCAGCTCACAGGGAAGAGGAGACGCTCCCCAAGGGTCCTTTGTGTCTCCAATGGCCCAGCCAGCACCTGGAGGAAAAACAGAGACCGTGAATGCCCTGTCACCTGCCTTGCTCATCGTGGCGAGGCAGCGCGATCCGCTCGGGCTGGAACGGGGCCGGTCCCAGCGCGGCGTCTCTTATAGCCCACCCGCGTCACTCCGCCTGTTGTGAAATGTCCCGTTCTGTCCCACTCCAGTCCATCTTTGTGACATGTTTGTGCATTGCTCAAAGTTTCAGGGTAGTTCCTTAAAAGGGATTTCTGCGGCTCTTCCCGCAAGGCTGGTGTGTCACATACGCTGGTTGGGTGCCATGGAGGTGGCCAGGACATGGCCGTGGCCTTGCGGCCGTGTCCCCTCCGCCTGGCTATGGGGCTGTGGTTCTCCGTTGGTTCTCAAGAGAAGCCTGTTCCTCTCAGTTTCTTCAGTTTCGCCTGCTTTATTCCCCGCTATAGGGGTGTCTTTTTGTGCCACGAGGCAGAGGGGACCCCCAGCATCGTGTCTACACCTCTCCAGTGAGCCAGCCCTGCCGGGGCCCGCAGCAGCCCCGTCCGCGCAGCCCTGCTGGGTGCAGGCACCGCCTGGCCCTGTGCGCCCAGGAGTGTCCCGCTGTCCCCCGTTTTACACTGAGAGCACGGACAGGGCTGCCTGTGTGACACGGGGACCGAGCTGGTGCTCAGGGTAGTGCCACAGTGCTGGGGACCATCCCTGCCTGCAGCAAGCGGCTGCTGCTGAAAGGACAGTGGCACGGGGGGGTTCTCTACCCGTCGGGACTCCGGGAACCTCGCTTTGGCTCCCCAGGTAGAACGGCCCGTGCCAAGGGTGGTGTCTCCCTGTCTGAGGTGTGGCTGAAAGGTGTATTTGTGCTTTTTTAGGACTCTGTCCTCACTTTGCAGCTTTTTTTATTGTTCTTCATGTCTCAGAACAAGCGCAGGCGCTTCGGCTCAGAGCAGCCAAGATCAGGAGCAAAACAAGATTTTCCAGTGCTTCTTCATCAAAACGTTCTGCGTGCTGACTCAGCTGGCTCCTTCGGGGGTGGTTTAACCTGCCAAGCGCGGTGTTGGTCTCAGGCACAGTGGAGGCCAAAGCGGGGTCAGGCGCAGGCGTGGGGCGAGCTCCAGGGGCTGCGGGCGGCCTGAGGGGCACCCACGCGGGGAGCTGCCGGGGGACATGGTGGCCCCCTGGCCCACGTGTGGACCCCATCCCTCGCTGGCTGGAGTGCGCTGCATTTCACAACTGGAGGGCTTTGATGCACAAAACAGCTGAAGAAGGGCCAGGTCATTTCACAAGGGTGTCGGAAACCACCCGCTCAGTTGCGGAATTTTGTAGCAATTGCAGGAAACCATACTTTTGGTCATTTTATCATCTCGGAGGTGGGGAAGAGCGGGGGGGTTGCAGGGTGTGGGGTGGGCCAGGGATTTCCAAGGCTCTCGGATGCGCCCACCAGGCAGCAGCGATGAGGTCCCAGGTGTGTGGTCTTTAAATGCCAGTGCAGACCCTAAGGTGGCCGGGGAGCCTGGGTGGCACTGAGTGTCACATGGACACAGTCACAGGTGGCTTGGGTTGGGGGGACCTCCCCAGTGCCCCCCCTGCCATGGCAGGGACATCTCCACCAGCTCAGGGTGCTCAGAGCCCGTCCAGCCTGGCCTGGGATGTCTCAGGGATGGTTCAGCCACCACCTCTCTGGGTACCTGGGCTGGGCAACAATTCCTTCCCCATGTCCAGCCTGAACCTCCCCTATTTTAGTTTAAAGCCATCACCCCTTTTCCTATGCAACGGACCCTGCTCAAGAGTCTGTCCCTGTCTGTCTCAGAGGCCTTTTTTGAGCACTGAAAGGCTGCAGCACGCGCTGGCACGGCTTTCTGCCCGCAGGTCGCCTTGCAGGGGGTGTCTCCCCGCCAAGCCACGCCAGCGTGGCTGCAGCAGTGACAGTCGTGTCCCCAGGGTCCCCAGCGTCGAGCAAGGGGGGAGCGGGAAGCGACCCGGTAGCCATGGCAGGGGAAGGTCCGGTTGGCTTTGGCTGGGGCGGGTTGTGCCCCCAGGGCCGAGCCCGGGCGGGCGCCCCGCGCTTGGCAGGGTTGCAAAACTCTTTCAAAATACACGTTTACGGGCAAGGGCGCGGCTGGGGCGCGGAGAGGGCACGGCGGGGCCGTCACCGAGGTTCAGGGGGTCATTGTGACCGAGGGGACCCTCAGATCACGGAGTCCAACCGCTGACCTGGCTCTGGGGCGGCAATGCCCCAGCCTTCAGTGAGGAGAAGGGCAGGATCACAGGCCATTGTCACCCAGAAACTGCTTTGTTGGTGCCGCAAGGCATCCCCAGATGGCTCAGCGGGGACAAGACCCTTGTGCCCCCTTGTGCCCCCTTGTGCCCCCTTGTGCCCCCTTGTGCCCCCTTGTGCCCCCTTGTGCCCCCTTGTGCCCCCTTGTGCCCCCTTGTGCCCTGCAGGAGCCCATCGGGGCTTTGGTGAGAGTGTTTTACTGGTGGAAAACTTCGAGGTGGAAACCCTTTGATCTGGGCTGGGCTGGAGGGAGCGCTCTGGTGGGCCGGCTGCACGGCGAGCCTGGGAGTTCTGAGTTACCACTGCGGTTTGGGGAGAAAACTTTAAATCTCAGAATTTCCCACAGGCTCTAAGCTGTACATGCAGGTGTTCTCTGTGTATTCCCCCCTCTGAGGGCCCCCGGCTGTTCCCGCGGTGAGGGCTGTGCTGTGGTCAGGGCTGTCAGGGCGTTCTCACTGCTCACAGGTAATTCTGCATCCAGAGGATGCGCTGGAGGCGGCTGATGGGGAGAAGGGTGAGGATGGGCAGAAGAGGAGGCGCCTCCCCAGGACGGGCTGTGCTCGTCCTGCTTTGGGCGGGGAAATTCCCCTGCCTGGAGGAAAACCCTCTAGTAAGGTTAAACCCAGCAGAGCTCAGGAGGTGTGTGCGCTGGCCTTGTGGGCACCGATCCCTCCTGCAGCCCATCAGCCCGGCCGCCTGGCTCGGCGCGGGTGCTGAGCAGAGCAGCTCTTGCCCGCTCGGCTCCCCAGCTGTAAGGGAGCTTCTTCAGGGGCTTTGGGGTGCCCCGTTCAGCCAAGCCGCCGTCCCGTGGCTCTGGCAGGACGGTGCGTTTGTTGCGGCTGTGCCCGCCCTCCCCCGGGTGTAAAGCGCGTGTCGAGACAAGGGCTCCATGCACTCCAAGCGCTGCTTTATTGTCGCACGAGCGATCTGAGCGGGCAGAGCGGCCAGAGCCGAATTCCGCCCCGCGTTTCCCGCGCGGGGGCTTCAGTCGCGGTCCGGCCCGCAGGGGTCGTGCCCGTGGCTGAGCCGGTGGGCGTCGTCGGTCAGCTTGGCCAGCACGGTGCTGAACTCCTCGAAGCTCAGCTGCCGGTCCTTGCTCAGGTCCGTCTCCCTGAAGAGGTCCCGCAGGTAGCTGGCGCGGTCCCTGCCCTGCAGTGGGGGAGCGGAGCTGTGTGAGGGCGCCCCCCCCGCCTTCCCGGGCTGCGCCCCCCCCCCCCCCCCTTCCCGGGCTGCGCCCCCCGCCCCCCCCCCTTCCCGGGCTGCACCCCCCCCCTCTCCCCGGGCTGCTGCGCCCCTCTCCCTCCCCGGGCTGCGCTGCGCCCCCCCCCTTCCCGGGCTGCACCCCCCCCTTCCCGGGCTGCGCCCCCGCCGGTGGAAGCCGAGCCGGCTTTATCCCTGCGTGCCCTGGGAGGTTTGGAAGGCGCAGGATCGTTGTGGCTCTTCCGCCTGGCGGTTATCCCGTAGGTAAAACCCCGCATGGACAGGTTCTTATCCAACACCCCTCGGTTCCTCCCGCTCCCCCCGGGGCGCCCCTGGGATCCCCGGCCCCATCCTGCCCCGCGCAGAGGGGAGCGCAGCCCGCGCCAGCACTCACGCAGTTCTGCAGGAAGTGCCGGGCCTGCTCGTGCAGCAGAACGTTGAAGTCGTCAAAGCTGAGGAGGTCGAGGCTCCCGCTCCGGGCGCTGTACCGGTGGTAGACGTCCACGATGGCTCCCAGCGCCGCCTCCAGCGAGCAGTTTCCCGGGAACTTGGGGTCTCCCGAGCGCTGCCCGGCCTCGGGCAGAGTGGCTGCGGACATGGCCGGGCTCTGGATGGACCTGCGGAGACTGTGGAGAAACCCGAAGGCCGTGAAGGGCATCGAAACCCAGGCGGCTCCTTGCGGGGCTCTGGTCCCGCAGCCCCGCGCACCAAGCAGGGTCGTGCGGCACCTCCGGCCAGGTCTGCACCGGCACCCGCGCCTCGCCGGGCTGGGGAGCCAAGGGCACCCGGCGCACCCGGGGGCGGCCCGCGGCTCCCCAGCGCTGGGCGGGTAGTCTGTGTTTCTAGGGATATTGCTGGTTTACAGCATCACCCTCTAATTTTAGCTTCACCTAATCAGCAGCTTGTTCCTAATGACCTGGAGGCATTTGTGGGCGGGTCAGGGTGCAGCTGGGTGCCCGCACCGCTGGCAGCAGGATGAGTGCAAGGCAGGGAGCACAGCTCAGGTGCGGGGTTTCTGCAGCTTCTGCCTCACCCTCCTCTTCCTCTCTCTATGAATCTCTCTTGACTCTTTGGGCTCCAAGCCCTTTTCTCTGCGGTCACCGAGCACAGGGACCCCGCTTTCTGCTGGTGCCACCGTGCAGGGACACCCCGGGGGGCGCTCTCCTTGCCAGCAGAAACAACTGCACCTCCGCTAAAGACGGCACAGAAATGCCACTAATTCATATTTGTTTTGTTGTAGCCAAAACCAGCCTCCTACCCCGCCCCGCGCAGGCAGCATCACCCTGCGGTGAAACACGCGTTGCACTGATAGCAAAATCGCTTTTCCCGCGAGAAGCATTGCAGGGTTACCTACCCTTGTGTCCAAGAGGGTTTGCGGAGAACGGGTCTGTTGTGGTGGCCCGAAAGCCTGGGAAGCCCTTTTATAGATGTCTGAGGCGTCTTTCGTCAGCCGCGGTGACACACCTGCTGCAAGCAGCGGCGTGCGCTGCCCTTTCCCGCACCCGCGGATTGCGGGGTGAAGCTCTGAGCCCCTCCCTGCCTCATGTTTCCCCACACGGTTCCTGGATGCGCCCACCGGGCTCCGGAGGCGCTGCCCCTCCCCGGGGCTGGGCTGCCCGTGTGCCGGTGACACGGGGACAGCGCTGGACGCGGCGCCGCGCCCCCCGACGTGAGCGCCAAGGGCGAACCCATCTTGGTCCAACCTGCCCCTTGGCCCCCGTTCTCTACGACAGTAACCGGTTGAACACAGGCAAAGGTGTTTTCCAGGCTATTTCCCATTGCTTTCTATATTCACGTCCCTTGTACCAGACCTTTCCTCCTGCTCCATAAACGTTGTGGAGGGAACTGGACGTAAAACAAGAAGAAAAAGTGGTGCCAGGGTCTGTAACGTCTGGACCATCAATCAGTGCCTGTTTTGCAACAGTCACCACGGTGCCATCCACCTTGCGTTAGCAGAACAGGTATGGGAAGAATGAAGAGGCTACAAAAAGATGTAAAATGAAGATGATAGATTTCGGGAAGAGGGCAGGAACACAAACACAATGGTAACCACCCCGTTGAAGGATGCTTCCTGCAAGTGCTGAGGGCAATATCAGGAACTGTTGCGTGAGTTTTGTTCTCTCTGTAGCAATTATTTTGTTTGCTGCTCTGCTCCCCAGGGACGGCCAAGGATGGGGCGTCCATCCCCGCTCCGCCACGGGGCAAAGGCTGCGGGGGAGGCAGCTTGTGGAGCCCAAATGGCACCTGGGTGGCAAGGGAGTGAACGACGCCCGCCTCTGGGGGACAAGGGTGGGTCCCCATGGGCAGAATTGTGGAGCCAGAGAGCGATCACCTGTGTCACCCAGCCCAAGTGACCACGCCAGGGCCCCGCGCTTCCTCCATGGCTCAATTTCCCTCCTGGTTTCGTTGATGTTGGAGCCTCCTGAGCCTGAGGGTTTCCCACCCAGCGCAGTCACTGGCAGACAATAGGAGCCCTGTTCCACTCATTAATCCCGGAACCCGGAGTGGCTCGGAAATGCGCTGTGACGGGGGCTGCTGCCCTACCCTAAACAAAGCATCCAGGTTCACTGTGCGGAGCTGGTATGGGCTCCGGGGAGCCCCTCGGCCTTTGCCCACTGTTGTGCTGGGGCTTGCCGGGTCAGTGCTGGTCGCTTTGTGGGGTGCAGATGATTGCGCGCGCCCCGGGTCCCGGCAGCGCCCCCTGTGCTCTGCCCGCGGCGCCTCCTGAGCCGCTGCGAGGAGGCGCCGGGAGAACCGGGGCTGAGGACGCAGTCATCGCTGCTTCTGCCCGCAGCCCCGCATTCACAGAACAGTTTGGGTTGGAGGGACCTCCCCAGTTCCTCAGTGCCCCCCCTGCCATGACAGGGACATCTCCACCAGCTCAGGTTGCTCAGAGCCCGTCCAGCCTGGCCTGGGATGTCTCCAGGGATGGTTCAGCCACCACCTCTCTGGGAACCTGGGCCAGGCTCTCACCACCCTCAGGACAACAATTTCATTCTATCCAGCCTGAATCTCTGCTCCTTTAGTTTAAACCATCACCCCTTGTCCTATCACAACAGGCCCTGCTGAACATCCTTTGCTGTCTTTCTTATGGGCCCCTTTTGGGTATGGAAAGGCCACGCTAAGGTCTCCCCGGAGCTTCTCTTCTCCAGCTGAACACCCCAACTCTCAGCCCGTCCCCAGCAGAGCTGCTCCAGCCTCGGGTCATTCCCGGGGCTGCTCTGCCCCTCTCCAGCAGCTCCGTGTGTGTCTGTGCTGAGGACCCAGCACTGGACAGGAGGGGAGGGTAATGGGCTTTTAGGTGTTTCGGGATGCAGAGCCCACGCCGCCCGCGCTGCTCGGCTGGGACGCAGAGCTGCTGTCCCGCTCTGTCCCCGCAGGGTCCCCCCGTCCCGCCTTCCCCTCCCGGTGCCCTGGTTCACCCTGCGTTTAACCCCACGGCCAGCGGGTGCGTATCGCATCGCATCCTCCCGCAGACAACGGGACACAGCACGGCTGCGCTTGGTGCTTGAAGAGATTTTATTTCAGTGCCACAGACAGAAGCCGATGAGAAAGCTTTGGTTACAGTTCGGCTGTGCTTGTGGACAAGTGGAAGGGACGATGCTGCTGGGGGGGCACGGTCCCGAGGGTGCGACCACCCTGGCAAGCGCTTCACTTGCGGGGGCTGTGGCCGCTGCCACGGTCCTGGTTATGGGTGGGACCGTGGCCATGGTCGTGGTGATGGTCATGGCCATGGTCGTGGCCGTGGTCATGGCCTTGACCAGCCTCTGGTTGCTGTTTGTTCCTCTTCTGACTTTCGTGGGACCTCTCGTGGGCATCGATGACCACGCCGCTCAGCGTGGTCAGGAACTCGGTGAACCTCAGGCGGCCGTCGCGGTTCTTGTCCGCTCTGGAGAAGAGCTGGTTTATGTACTCATCCACGGACAGGCCGGGCTGCGGCAGGACAGAGGGACACGGGTCAGCGTGGGGCACAGCGGGGCCGGGTCACCAGCCCACAGCCGTGGCACGAGACAAACCCAGCCGGGATCCTGTGGCTCCAGGAGAACCCGAAAATACCCTTTCGCCACTCTGGGGCCTCCCAGCCACCCCAAGGATCCCCCGTTCCCACGGGCAAGCACCCGGCTCGGGCGAGCGGGGCCGGCTCGGCTCTTACCGTCATGTTTCTGTGGAGGAAGGGCTCGGCGTTCTCCTGCAGCAGCTGCGAGAACTCGAACTTGTTCAGGTAGTCGTCTATGGGGGGGCTCTTCAGGGCGTACTGGTGGTAGATGTTGACGATGCACTCGAGGGCAAGCTCCAGGTCGCTCTTCATCTTTGCTGGAAAGAGACAGGCAGAGACACGTTAGACCCGTGTGAGGGCGAGGAGGGCTCCGCTGGCTCTGGCCGCCCGCACGGGGCCACCGGTGCCGGTGCCGTTTCCAACTCCCGTGCCACCCGAAGCCGCCGCCTGCCAGGGTGTGCGTACCGGTGGTGCTGGGGCTGGCGGCTGCGCGGGAGGACACGCGGGAGCGCTGCTGCGCGTTGGAGGCAGTGTCTGCTTTTTATACCCTCCCTGAGCTACAATTTGTGACACCCTCAAATTTATTTTGGGGTGATAACCCCGGAGTTGTGCAAGGCTGCTCAGCACACCCAGGCGGGGATGTCTTGCCTGGAACTGCTGCTCTGACTGGTGAGGAGGGAGGGACGCGCCAAACTTGTTAGGGCAAAACAAGGAAACGCCAAGGGGCATTTCCAGAGGAACTGGGATGTTGTGAGGTGAAAGCCCCGGGCGCGGGGCTGTGTGCGGAATTCAGAATCACGGCGTCGTTTTGGCTGGAAAAGCCCCTCGAGATCAAGCGACATCGTTAACCCCCCCCCGGCACTGAGCGTGTCCTGGGAGCCCCGCCTGTCCAACCCCCGGGACAGCGACCCCAGCGCCGCCCTGGGCGCCCCGTCCCAACGCCCCACGGCCCTATTCGGGAAGCAGCTCCCCCCAACAGCCGATCTGAACCCCCCGGTGCAGCTCGAGGCCGCCGTTCGGGGTCTTTGCAGAGACGATGGGGGAGGAGCGTTTCTGGTTCACCGAAGGGTGCGGGGTGCGGGTCTCTGGTTTTGTGCTCACTGCTCCTCTCTCTGCCCCGATTGGATTTGGCGGGTGATGCAACACGGACCGGCGCGTCCGCCCCGCCCGCTCTGCAGGACCGCGAGCGGCACCCGCATCCCTCCCTCCCGAGCAATTGAACAGGGAAAGGTGCTGGGAACCCGGGACCGCGCCCGGCCCGAGGCGGCGCCGCTTCCCGGCACCCGCGATTGCGGCCCGGCAGCGAGCGGAGGCACCGGCCAGCGCCGCCGCCCCAGCGCCGGGGACGGGGGACCCGCGGGGGCTGCGCAGCCCCCGGCCCGCACCCCAAACAGCCCGCGGGGTGCGGAGCTGGGGGGACAGCGGAGGTGGAAAGGGCCCCGGAGCACCAGGAACTGGTGCTGGGGAACAACCCTGGGTTAAACCTGGGTTAAACCTGAATTAAATCATGCATAAAACCCTGGATTAAACCTGAGTTAAATCCTGGATTAAACCTGGGTTAAACCTGAATTAAATCATACATTAAACCCTGGATTAAACCTGAGTTAAATCCTGGATTAAACCTGGGTTAAACCTGAATTAAATCATGCATTAAACCCTGGGTTAAACCTGAATTAAACCCTGGGTTAAACCCTGGATTGCCAAAGCGGGACCCAAGGGGCCAGCGTTGCGGTGGGGCTGGGGCAGCGGGAGCTGGGGTGCTGGGGGGTGGGTCAGTGTTCGCTTTGGGTGCTTTGCTGTGGGTTTTTTGTTGTTGTTGGTTTTTTGACTTTTCTTTTTCCTTCTTAGGTGTTTTTTGTTTGCTCGTTTGCTTTTGGGTTTTTTTATTTGTAATTTTTTGTTAGCTTTTGGGGTTTTTTCCCTGCTTTTTCGGGGTTTTTTTTCTTTGTTTGCTATTTGTTGGGTTTTTTGAGGTTTTGGGGTTTACTTTTTTTTTGCTCCACTCTTTTGCGTTTATTGGTTGTTACATCTTTACTCGGCTTATTTGCTTTTGGTTTTTGGAATTTCTGCTTTTTGGGGTTTATTTGTCTCTTTTTATTCTTTCTTGTTTGTTTTTCTTTTTCCTTTAGTTGCCTTTTTTCCGCTCTTTTCCCGTTTCTCGGGGGACACCGCGTGCCCGTGTCCCTTTTCCCGCCCCGTTACGCGTTGTCATTTGCCCCAGTTCGGGAGGTTGGCTGGGGGAGCGAACCCCCGGTTACTCCACGGTTGACCGGGCGGGCGGGGCTCAGCGCAGCCGGGACTCGAACCCGCGATCCCCGGGGCCGGTGACTCATCCGCTGTGCACGGGCGGGCACCTGCGACCCCCATCCCTGGATGAGTCACCGGCCCGCACACCTGGTCCCGGGTTCGAGTCCCGGCTGCGCTGAGCCCCGCCCGCCCGGCCCCGCAGCCGCGCGGAGGCCCTGGCGGGGAGCGCAGGACCGGGATGGAGCTGCGGCACCTGCTGCCCCCTGCAGGCCGGTCCGCTCCCCCAAACAGCCTCCCGGACGGGCGCAAATGACAACGCGTAACGGGGCGGGAAAAGGGACACGGGCGCGCGGTGTCCCCAAAAACGGGAAAAAACAGAACTGAAGTTAAAAAAAACCACAAACAGCAATCAAAAAGATCCAGAAATTGGGCGTAAAGATAAGCAAATAAAAGGGAAAAAATAGAAAACAAAAATGGGAAGAAAACAAACCAGGCGGCTGTTCCCGGCCCGTGCCACCTCCCCGCCTCTCCTCGTCCCATTCGGGCTGTTCTCACCCCTCCCACCGCGGCCGCACAAAATGGCCGACCCGGAAAAGACGACGGGAGGCAGTGGCGGAAGGATATCGGTGTCAGACAACAAAGAGTCCGCCTCTGCCGGCGGATTTGCGCTTCGCTCGCAGATTTCGGCAATTTCTCCTCCTTTTTCCCGGTTCCCTCGCCGCTCCGGAGTCTGGAGGAGCACGGCGAGCAATGGGGAACCCCAAAAGGGGAGCATTTTCTCTAGCGGAGGGGTAGCGCGGAGACGCGCAGGGGTGTTAGCGCGGAGACGCGCAGGGGTGTTAGCGCGGAGACGCGCAGGGGTGTTAGCGCGGAGACGCGCAGGGGTGTTAGCGCGGCTGGCGGTGATGCGCCCCTGCAGTTAGTTCCGGCAGAGGCGTTTGGGCGCCAAGTACAAAATGGCGGCGCCGCCTTGAGGTGACGGGGCTGTGGGCCTTGTAAAGTCCTTCGGTATGTTTGTATCTGTAAAGAATATATATATGTGTGTATGTCAGTAAAGCCTGTGAGCCTCTGTCCCCTCCGGGTGCCTTCCTGTCCCGGTTTGGGCTCCCTCAGGGTGCCTGGGCCGCCCTCCCTGTGTCGCGTTAACCCCCCAGGCAGCCCTGACGCGCTCAGCGCCTGTTTTGAGGTAAACATAAAACCCTGAGGCCTCTTTCTTCGACCCTGGGGCCTCTTTCTTCTCTAGTGTTCGTCTGAGACGAGTCCCTGTGGGGTTTGGAAAAGCTGGAGTTCAAATAATAGCCTTAATGCTCTTAAGTTATAATAATCCCTTAGGCTCAGTTTTTTTCCACGCTCAAACCCTCTGCGTCGTTTGCAAAGACGCAGGTACGTGTTCTCAAGTCCTCAGCTCGACTTAAAGCAATTAAATGGAAATAACTTGATGTTAGTCTACATGGATTTTTTGAAGCGTCCACAGGAATGCGTATGCTTTCAAATCATTTTATTTAAAGTCTCGTAATAAATACTTCTGGGGGGTTTCAAACAGCTCTGCGTAGGGGGATTAACAACGTTTCGGTTCAGAGTGGCAGGTTTGGGGGTCTCTGCGCTCCCTTGCCAGGGTACAGCGCCGATTTCTTGCAATATTTACCTATTTGGGGCACTGTTGAAGTCCCCCCGGCCACGTCCCCCCAGCTCTTAGGGCAGTTTCGGACGCTCCACATCAAACCAAACCCAAAAAAAGCACAAAAGGACAAACCGGCCGTGTTCGCCCTCCCGGAAAACGATATCGGGGGAAAACTGTTTAAAGGCCAAAATGACCCAGGGTTGTTTGGTGGGTTGGCTTGTTTAGGGATGATGCTCAGAAATAAACCTCGACCCACGGAGAGGGAACCTCCCAACAGGACGTTGGTGAATGAGCGGGTTTCGCTGTTATTGGTAAAGGGGATGATTAATTGGGTGGGTAACCAAAAACACTTTCACTCCGGGGCGAGATCGAACTGAATCCTCTGTTTTACGTTCCAGCTCAGCCCCCGTCACCCCCGGCCCCACGACGGCCGCGGTCCCAGCCGGGAGTCGCACCTGGACAGAGCGCGAGGGGAACACGCGGGACAATGGCAGCTGGGCAGTGAACGTCCAGCCTTGACGCCACCGAGCGGGGTCGGAGGTTTCCAGGGCTGTTACCCCCCGGCCATCGTTTCTCCTGCTCGGGCTCCAGCCACAGGGCTCGAAGCGGTTTATTTGTGACAGAGGTTTGTGCCCCTTCCGCCGCCATCATCCCCAGCAGAGGTTAGAGGAGCGAAGCGGCTCTTGGAGAAACTGGGCCAGGGAAGTGCAAGTGGAGACGATTCCCGCCGGTCCCGCGCCGCTCCCTGTGCACAAATGGGTTCATTTGAGAAGAAAAACAAGTGAGAAATGAGCACAAACGCGCGTCCCGGAGCGCGGGGACGCGTGTGGGGCGGCAGCGACCCCCAGCACCTTCCCGGGGAAATCTGGGGGCTGTTTGTTGCCCTCTCCCCTCGGATTTGCCCCCCCGCTCGCACTGTTGTGTTTCCAGCTCTACTGCAAGATGAGAAGAAAAGAGGGGGAACGCGGAGAGGGGCCGAAGCTTCGCAGCATCGCGGTGAACGGCCGCGCTCATTAACAACATCGAAAGAACTGCCCAGAAACAACCAAAACACCCCAACCTCCAAACCCACAACAAAACCGAACCCTCGCGCGCCCAGCAGAGAGGGAGAGGGGCCGAGGGGCTTCAGATGAGCTCGAAATCTAAGGAGCTGATGCTGGCGATGGGAGCCCTCCAGAAGTTGAAGCTGTTGAAGGGCAGCAGGCCGTCCTCCTCGTCCGGGCCGTCACGGCGGGGCCGGTCCCGCTCGCCGCCCAGCTTGCCCAGCCCCTTGGGCTTGTAGAGGGTCCCATCGCTGAGCCCCAGCCCCTCCAGCTCCGCCACGTCCAGCCGCGGGATCGGCAGCCGCCAGTAGATGAAGGAGTCGTACTGGCTGCTGATGGTGTCCAGCATTTTCCAGGCTGTGAGGGCAAAGAGGGGAGAGAAGAGGAGGAGAAAAGCTCTTCAGGAGTTGCCCTAGAGCGGCTGGAACAGGTGATGTGGCATGGACCAAATCCCACGGGGCTGGCCCCAGGAATGAGAGCGGTGTGGGGGAGGTTGGGCTCTGGGCTGGGGCTCAGTGCTGGGCTGAGCTCTGCGCCGGTTTGATCCAACACTCGGAGCCGTGATTTGGAGGGGTGGGCAGTGGGATTTGCCCCCCGTGCCTCAGTTTCCCCACCTGCATGAAAGGGAGGGCGGGAAGGCCAGGGTGGGAGCCACCCCCTTCTCAACCACACCCCCCCCATTCATCCCACACCCATGGAGTGACATCCTTGTCCCCCCCACCCTGCTCTGACAGAAACCCATTTTCCACCAAACCGTACAAAAGGCTCTTGCCCTTTCCCTGTGCTGAGCCTCCCTGGAGCAGACAGCAAGGGGGGTCCCTGCGTGGCCCCATAGCCCCTGTCACCCCCCGTCCCACCCACGTGGCACCGCATCACCCCGGGGGACCGTGACAGAACCCTCTAGAAAGGGCTGGGAGAAGCATCGCTCGGCGTTGCCATCGCTCCGTCCGTGTGTCTGTCCACACCGGGGGTGCTGGTGCCGCAGAGCCCCCCCCCAGCCCCGCCCAGACCCACAGAAACGGGAAACGGCAGCAGGGGACGCGGCCTGAGCTGAGTCACGGCGCTGACTCGCGATTCCCCGCACAGTTGTGTCAGTGCCCCGGCGCGTGCGCCCGCCGAGCGGGGGGAAAGAAAAACCAGACGCTTCTCCCAAAAATACCCTCCTTTTCCCCTGATTCCCCGGGTTTAAGCGCTGGGAATCCGAATGCTAAAGGATGATTCAGACGTACCTCGAATCACGCCCCCCCCGGCTCCCCCTCCGTGCGATGCGCAGTGACCAACTGCTAAATTTAAGGTTCTGGGTGTAGCCCAGAGGCTGTGAAAGGCTCCTGTGTCACCCCACGAATAAACCGAGCCACAGGGCTTTGAAAGAGCCTCCCCGGGGGGATAGCCCAGGGAACCTTTCTGCACATTGTTTAATGGTGACGGATGTCACGGACAATGGATTTTAAAGCTCCAAAGCGGGGAAAAGGGAGTTCAGTGACAAGAAATTAAAAAAATCAAACGTTCAGAAAAGGCAGTTATGGGGAAAAAATAATAAAGCTCCTGTGTTGCGTGTCACCCCCAAGGAAGAGCATCTCGGGGGTCAGCGTGGTCCATGCGTCCACGGAGGTGGAAACACCTTTATCCCCTTAATCCCTGCTGGTCGTTGCTTATGTCCCCCCAAAAAAAATAATCTGGGGGTGCCAATGCCTCCCGGCACCCAAACCTCTTCCAAAACCAAAGCATTCTCCCTCTGTTCGTCCCGCCACCCCTTACCTGTCAAGGATGGACGGACGGACGGTGTCTTTGTGCCGGGAGGCGTCGCAGCGTGGCTTTGTCTGCCGGCGCGGCTGGGTCTGCAATGCAGCCCCTCCGAGGAGCCGCTCGACCAATTCCCCTTCGTCATGGGGGGGGATGATGGAGAAACGACGGCAGATGAGTCAGCGGCTCCCACCCGCGGGGGGGAACCTGCGCGCTGCGCCCCGGACAGGGATGTGTTAAATGGACCTGCAGCGATTCCTGGCTCGCTCCGGCTCAGGATTTGGGGTATAACAGGCGGTTTTCAGCCTCCAAGGAGGCGGCCAGAGTTTATTTTTACCTGCGTGTGAGGAAACGGTGCCCTGGGCTGTAGGAGGGCGCTTGTGGGTCAAGCAAAACCACCCAGATAAGGAATTTTTGGGTTTTTGTGGCATTGCTGAGCCTGGAGGTGTTTGGTCCTGATGCTGTGTGGGAAAAAATACCTTGGCTTTGTGTCTGGAGCTGGAAGTGGGAGGGTGGCGCCCAGAGCCGGTGACACTGCCGGGCTGGGACCCGGGGCCAGGGCACCTGGCGCAGCCCCTGCCCCCCTCCCTGGGCTCTGCCCGGGATTCACATTCCTGTGGGGCTTTAGGAGGGTTTTTCCTCCCTTTCCTCCCCGTTCTGGTGCGCAGCTGGTTCCGGCTGCTGCCAAGTCCTTTCGCCAGCGCTCGGCTTGCAGCCGGGCTATTTCTGCCTCCTCCTCCTCCTCCTCTTCTCCCTGCCGGGAGCCAAGAGGATCCCATGTCCCTGCTCCTGAACGAGCCGGGTTTAGCTCGGCCCCGCCACCGCCCAGAAAATGCCGACCGGGGGCCCGGTGGAGGATGCTCATCCCTCCCGGGGTGTCAAGTGTTTTTGGGGATCCCGAGGATGTGCGGCCCAGCTCAAGCTGGATGGGACCTGTCTGCTTTGGGGTGTCACCTACTGAAAGGGGTGGCTCGTGTGTGACAACCCAAAGTGTGACATCCCTCCCCAAGAGAAGGGACCAGACCCCACAGGGGACACAGCGATGCGCCGTGGGGACCCAGATCTCTTCACCGCAGCTTTGGACCCAATGGCTTTGTTCCGGGGGGGCTGTAGGGGGACAGTGTCCTCTGGCAGCACAAGAACCAAAAAAAAAAGGGCTCTTGAGCTGAAACGAGGCCTCAAACACTCGGGGTATTATCAGCCCCGATGGCTCAGGGCAGGCGGGGACAGAGACGCGACTGAGAGGGGACAGTGTGGCCTTGTTAGGGATTGCTGGAGTGGGAGCCGTTGGGGACACTTGGGATGTGGGGGCTGACGCAGGACGGGACACCCCAGAGGTGACACCAGCTTGGCTGGTGCCTGCAGCCGTGGGATTGTGCTGGTGGCAGGACCGTGGGCGGTGACCGTGGGCAGTGGCGGTGGCAGGACCGTGGGTGGTGACAGTGGCAGGACCGTGGGCAGTGGCGGTGGTGGCGGTGGCAGGACCGTGGGCGGTGGCGGTGGTGGCGGTGGCAGGACAGTGGCAGTCGTTGTGCAAATGGAAGGGCTGGTGATGCTGCAATGCTGCTCTATGCGGCCGTGGTGGGGCCAGGGGTTCCATCCTTTCTGGTGCTTTGGTCCCCCCGGCGTTGGGGACCCCCCACATCCATGGAAAAAGCGGGAATAAGGCCTGGGAGCAAAACTGGGCCCTTGGGGGCACCCCAGTCTTGATGGGCACCCCCAGCCCTGCTGGGACACCCATCCCTTCCAAGACCCCCAGGACCCCCAGCCTTCTGGGACCCCCCAGCCCTATTGGAGACCCCAAAGACCCCCAGCCCTGCTGGGATCCCCCAGCCCTACCGAGACCCCCCCGGAACCCCCAACTTTCCGGGATGCCCCAGCCCTACCAAGATCCCCAGGACCTGCATCCCCGCCGGGCCCCCCGAGCCGTTCCGGGCCCCCCCAGCCGTCCGTGCCCCGGCGCGGCGGGCCCTGCAATGCCGGCGGTGTCCAGGGTGGGAGCTGGTGCTCCGGGCCGGGCCGGCGGGAGCGCGTCCCGGGCCACGCCTGCCCGCTGCGAGCTGGGACCGGCCCGGGACCCGCACCGGGACCCGCACCCGCCAACGGGCCAGGTAACGGGGCCGCACCGGGACCGGCCCCGCGGGAGCCGCGACCCCGCGGAAGCGCCCCCGAAAGCGCCGTGGGAAGGCGGGGGGGGGCACCGGAACGGGAAGGGGGCGGCGGGGGGACCCCCCCCTTGCAGCCCCCTTGTCGGAGCGGGGAGTCCTACCCGGACCCCCAACCCTGCCCAGACCCCCAACCCCACCGGAGCCCTCGGGACCCCCAGCCCTGCCGGGACCCCCAGCCCTGCCGGGACCCCCAACTCCCAACTCTATGGGGACCCCCCACCCTACGGGGACCCCCAATTCTACCGGGGCCCCCCAGCCCCACCAGGACTTCCCAGCCTTACCAGGACCCCCGAGATCTTCGACCTTACTGGGACCCCCCAGCCCTGCAGGGACCCCCCAGCCTCAGAGTGACCCCCGGGACCTGCAGCCCCCCTGGGACCCCCCGCCGTGCGGCACCCAGCGCTCCGAGGTGGCAGCCGTGCCGTCCCACACAAAGGGGGTTCTCCCCCCATGTTGCTGCCTCATCGGGGGTCCCGGGCCCACAGCTGGGGGGTCGTGGGGCTCTCACCCAGCATCCCCCCCACCGCCCTCCCTTCCGCCCCTGGAGACCCCAGTGGGCGGGTGACCCGCAGTGCTGGGGGTCCCGGCGCAGCCCCCGCCCGCCCCCGCCGTGCCCGCCGGTGACGCAGAGCCGCCGAGCGGTGCTTTCCCAACCGGGAAGTCATTTTGTGTGTGCCGGCTCGGCTGGGCCCGGAGCCGCCCTCCCTGCGGCTGCCGCGGCCGGGCCCCCGCCCCGCGGAGGCGGACACAGCTCCCTGCAGGGGGTGAGTGGGGAGGGGACACCCGAGACCCCCGGGGAGGGGGCACCCGAGACCCCCGGGGAGGGAACCGGGGCGGCCGCGGCCCGTGGGACCCGCCACCGACAGCCGCGCGGAGCCGGGAGAGCGGCCGGTCCGGCCGGCACCCTCCGCGGGCCGGGAGGACGTGAGCCCTGGCGGGTCTGGGGTGGCTGGGGGGAAGGAGGGGTCCGAGGGGGGGCTCGCGGCGGCTCGAGCCCCTGGGGGTCACCCGGGGACCCGCCGGTGGCTCGTCCGGGGCTGAGCGCGCCGTGGGGGCTCCCCAGGGACCCTTCGTGGTGCCGAATTTGGGGGTGCGCCCTCCGCAAGGCCTTTCCGCCGCGGTGCCGGATCCGGGGCGCTATGCCGGGGCCGGCTCCGGCAGCCTCATTTGCTAAGGAAATGGGGCCAGAAAGGAAAGCGCCCCCCCCCCCGCTCCGTCCGTCCGTCCGGTGCAGCCCGGGGGTGCCGGTCGGCGGGTCTGGCCCGGGCACAGCCCCGGTTTGCGCCACCCGGACGAGTCACAACCTGCCCCTCGGCACCCGCGCGCCGGGGGCTGCGTGGCAGGCGGCCCCGGCCCCCGAGTTCAGGGGGGTCAGCGCCCCGTTTCGGGGGTGCCGGCAGCCGCGGGCCCTGCTCCTCCCCGCCACGGGCAGGAAGCGGCGGCCGCGGCCTTCGGACCCATCCGGCGCGGGGCAGAGGAAGGGACTCTTCCTGTTTGCCGGCGCCCGTCGGCCGGAGCGGCCAACTCCGGCCGAGCTCGGCCGTGCCCGGCACAGGCGCGACCGGCGCCCCGGGGACCCGCGGGCTGGCGCCGGGTCGTGCGCACCCCCCGGGCGGTGAGTTCCGTGCGCCCCGCCGGGCGCTTGGGCAGCGGAGTATTTGTCTGCCCTTGATGGGGAGGAAGCGCCCGTTTGGGGGTGAACCCTCTTTCCACACCCTCTGCCTACCCTGCTTTGCCTGCCCCCCCCGGGCCGTGGCGGTTTTGGGGCAGAGTCCCCGGTTTATTTCATTTTTCCCCTCCGTCTGCCTTTGAGCCGGAGCGGAAGAGCAAAACCTCCGGCCTCTTTTCGGAAAGGCCGGGATATTTATAGCTGCCTGGCTCAGGGAGTTGGGATTCGCCGTGGCCGCCTCTGTCCCCCCATCCTGCCGCGGCATCCCGTCCTGCGCCGGGGGGCCGGGACGGCTCCTCTGGGTGGGTGTGAGATGCCCCAGGGTCCCTGGGGGTTTCTGGGTGACGCTGGGGTCCCCTGAGTGTCTCTGTCTCTGCTCAGTTGGTGGGAAGTGGGTTTGGGGTTGATTTGGGGAGGCAGGACTGTGGATATCTCTCTCCCCCATTCCAACCCGCTCTGCCTCCCCCAGGTCCATCCCCACCAGCTCAGCCACCCCGACCAGGTCCCCCAGCCGTCCCCATGGAGTGACCCCGCGCGGGGGTCTCTGCACCGGCGCAGCCCCCCGGCAGGGAGGGAAGCTGGACGCCACTGCGAATATGAGCGACTTCTGGCACAAGCTGGGCTGCTGCGTCGTGGAGAAGCCACAGCCCGTGAGTAGCGTCAGCCTGGCCGGTTCGGGGGGCTGGGGTCCCGGGGCTGTGGGTTCGGGGGTCTGACGGCCTTGGTCTGCTTGCAGAAGAAGAGGAGGAGGCGGATCGACCGCTCCATGATCGGGGAGCCCATGAACTTCGTGCACCTGACGCACATTGGCTCTGGCGACATGGCCGCGGGAGAAGACCTGCCCATGGTAGGCAGCCCACGCATGGGGTGCCGGTCTCGTGGGTGGGCGGCGGGTGTCACTGCAGGGTGGTGGGTGTCACTGCTGGGCAGTGGAGTCTCACAGTTGGGTGACAGGTCCCAGGGCAGCCTTGTGTTTGGGACACAGATGTTATGCTTGGGTGGTGGGACAGCCCAGTTGGGTGATGAGATGGCCCAGTTGGGTGGTGGGACAGCCCAGTTGGGTGACAAGGTGGCCCAGTGGGGCAGTGGGACGGCCCAGTGGGGCGGTGGGTCCCACGGCGGTGACGCCACATCTCTGCGCCCTCCCCGCAGAGCGGAGCCGTCCAGGAGATGAGGTCCAAGGGCGGCCGAGAGCGACAGTGGAGCAGCTCCCGTGTCTTGTAGCATGTGAGTACTCGGCCCTGAGCGCCATCTCTGCCCCCGCGGCGGCACCGCCGCTACTTAACGCACCCAAACGAGCCCCCGCGTGTGCGGGTCCCTAACCCGGCCTCTCTTGGACTTGGCAGATTCCTGGCTTTTTCAGCCCAAACTTGAACTGCCTGATCCCCCAACCGGAGGAGAAGCCGACCTCGAGTGCTTTAACCCCGCGGCAATTTCTGCAGAGCCACCCTCGCCCGGCTCCCGGTGGCTTTTGGCCGTGTCCCCCTGGCATATCCCCCTGCCCGGGGACATCGGGTTGGTGACAACAGCCCCCGCCTCGCGCACGACCAGGATCTCAGCCACAAGGACGCAGCCGCCCTCCCGGAGCCGCCGGGCACAGCCGAGATGTGCCAAATCCCGCCCGTTTTCCCTGATTTCCACGCCGGCATCTCCCGTGGGCCCCCGGTGCCTCGGTTTCCCCGCGGCATCCCAGCGAGGCCGGTCCTGCTGCTGCGGCTGCTTTGGTGCCCTCCTGGAAAGGCGCAGAAGAGCAAAACTGGGACTAAACCCCAACGCTTCAATGCAAAACCGGGATTAAACCGTGATGCTTCGGCGTCTCACCAGCAGCAGCTCAGCGTCGAAACCACCACCCAGCCCACGGTGCTTCCAGCCGGCGTTTCCACCCCCGGTAAACCACCACCTTTCTTCTTTTTTAGGATATATATTGTTTTTTAAGCTCAAAAACCCAACTCAGCGGCCTCCACCGCCTCGGAGGCAGGACCGCAGTGGGGATCTGCGCCGGGGTCTCACCGGCACCGGCCGAGGCAGGACGGGGCCCGACCCGAGGAGGGGCGTGGGCTCCCGAATTCGGGTGCGGGTGTATATAATTTAAATAGCGCCGGGATTAAATATGAAATCGCACATGCCGGGCACCGTGGCCGGGGGCAGCGGCTGCTGCCGCGCTCCACGCCGGTCGCTCCTGCGCGGTGCTGGGCTTTGCCACCCCGCGGCACGCTCGGTATTGGGAAGCGAGTGCCGATGCTTGGTTTGGTTTTCCCTCCCCTGGGAAATAAACACCCCCCCTTGAAATAAACCCCTCGTGCTGCCCCAGGACGCGTCCACCGGCGGCTCCGGCCAAATTTGCCAGGAGAAGCTGAGATCCCACCCCAGCCACGTCCTTCATCCTCCCGTGGGTGCTCGGAGAGCACTTTGGCTCCCGGAAAAGAGTGGGTGACCCCATGGATGCCACGGGGAGGGTGGGGACTGCGCTGAGCACCCCCGGGTGACCCAGCCAGCGCTGGACCCATTGTGAAAGAAAAGCCGAGAGCCAAAAGTGGAAGAAATGAGGGAAGTTTAATCCTCGGAGCACGCGGGTGACAGCCCTGGGCTGGTGTGGGTCTGGGCCCCCGCCCAGGGCCCCCCACAGCCCCCAAAGAACTCGTTAACCACCCCATTAAGTGGGTGCTGCCCTGGCCCCCCCCAAAAACCCACCTGGGGGACCAAACCCCTTGGGGGCAGTGGGGAGCCCGTCGGGGGGCTAATTGCACCAAAACTCATCTCCATTAGAGCTGAGCTCTAACGAAGGCGGCTGCAGCCCCCCATGCCCAGGGAACCCCCCTGTCCTTTTATGCACCCCAAAACCCTCATTTTGGGGAGCCGGGGGGCTGCCCCGCGGCGATGCGGCTGACCCTCTCCAGCACATCCTGGGGACAGAGGGGCGGCACGGCCTGTGCCAGGGGACATTCCTCCACCAGGCTGTTCATGGGGGTGGGCGGCGGGACCACCTCGTCCTCCGGCCCCCCCGCGGGCCCCGGCCCCCCCAGGGCCGCCCGCAGGACCGGCAGCACCTTCTTGCGCGACGCCAGCGCGTTGCCCTGCGCGTAGGTGGCCACGCAGGGCCAGGGGCTCGCCAGGGGCCGGAGCTGCAGGGACGGCGCCGTCTCCTCCTCCAGCGCCCGGCACACCTGCGGGGGAGCGCAGCGGCTGGGACCCCCAGGACCCCCAAAACCAGGGCGTTTCAGGGCAAACCCAAGCACCTCCCTCCACCTCTCCCAGACTGGGAGATTTCAGGGCAAACCCAAGCGCTGCAGCCCAGAACTGCCCCAGACCCCCGAAATCGGGGGACTTTGGAGCAAATCCAAGCAGCACGGCAGGGACCCCCGCCCAGGACCCCCGGGGCAAGGGCCGAGGGTGTCCCCACTCACGGCGCTGCGGAGGGTCTCTCGCTGGCTGTAGACCGCGAGCTGCCGCGCGGGCTCGTTCCGTTCGTTAAAAGAGATGGTCATGGCCACCAGCCCCGCGTAGCCCCGAGCCCGGCAGAACCCCTCCAGCTCCGGCAGCAAGCTGGGCCGCCGCAGGAACGTCTACAGGGAGACAGGCGCTGGTGTCACCCTGCCGTCCCCCCGTGTCGCCCGTGCCTCAGTTTCCCCCGCCCGGCCTCACCTCCAGGTCCACGTAGATGGCGCTGACGGCGAGGAGCAGCTCATCGCTGGACAGGACCTTGAGGTCCTTCCGCAGCATCTGCTCTGTCGTCAGCCCTGCGAGGTGAGAGGGGCCAAGCGTGAACCCCTGGGGACACGTCCTTGTCCCCAAGGAGGGGGGTTGTCCCAGTTTGCTCCCAGTGAGACCCCCCAGACCTGAGACATCAAACTTGGCCGCTTGCAGGGCTTGGAAGATGGTGTCGCGGGCGGGCAGCTCGGGGAACCTCTCCTCGAGCAGGGACACGCACGCCACGTCCCTGGGCGTCACCTTGCCGGCCGCCGGGCTCAGGTTGACGCAGTCCAGGAGGATGGTGCCTGGAGGGGACAACGCGGGGACCATCAGTTGTCACCGTCCCCCTCGCCGGGGTTGCGAGGGCCGCCCGTCCTCACCGTGCAGCAGCGCGGCCGTGGGTCCGTCCAGCACGCCCGGGGGACCCTGCGCAATGCGCTCAGTCACCAGGGTGGCGCAGGAGCCCACCGGCTCCGCCGTCACCCGGCAGCTGGGCGCCCGGTCCCGCTCCAAGGGCCGGTGATCCAGCACCTCCACCACGGCCTCTTCCAGGGCGGCGTCGGCGCTGGCGGGCGAGACGGGGAGGGTGAGACCCCCAGGGTGCCACGCGTCACCCCGGCACATCCCGAAAACCCCTTTTTGTTCCTCTCCTGCCATAAAAACACCCCGGGAAAGTTTTTACCCACCCTGGGCCAAAACCCAGCTGGGTGCCCCCGGCTGTCCCCGCGTCCCCTCCCCGGCTCACCCGGGCAGGACGTGGTGATCGACCAGCGTCAGCGCCAGCAGCCCGGCGCGGTGCAGCGCCCCCAGGTCGATCTCGTCCCGAAAGACGAGGGCGGCGGCGGGGACGCCGTGTTCCCGCAGCAGGAACGTCGTCTCCGTGCGCAGCGCGAAGTCGGCGCGGGGGATGTTCAGCACCGGGACGAAGGCGGCGCTGGGAGCCGGGGCTGTCTGTGGCGGGGTGACAGCTCAGGCGTGTCCCCGGAGCCACCCGTTGTCCCCCGAGGCGGTTTGTCTCACCTTCGCCAGGAAATACGCCAGGGCCAGGGCCGAGACGGTGGAGTCCAGGTCGCAGGCCTCGTTGCCCATCACCACGTGGATCTCACGGTGCTGCCGGATGCTCTCCTGCCGGGGCAGGTGACATTTGCACGTCCCCAAAAACCCCCGAGCCTGTCCCTTCCCCTCGCGGAGACCCCAGAGCTGTCACCCACATGTGCCACCCCTCTCCCAACCCTGGACAACCCGTCCCTCGGGACGAGAGCTGCCCAGGAGCCATTTCTGGCGCAAAAAACGTCACGTTCTGGGACACGTGTGCGAAAATGGGGCCCTGGGGAGAAAGGGACAACCCAGCTCTGCCGCGGTGGGGACAGGGACCCTCCCGACCCGGGGGTTTCAACCCCAGATCCACGCGGTTTTCCAGAGGTGCGTTTAGGGCTGGCCGCCCCCCAAAACACCACGTTTCACCCCTTCTTGCCTGCAGCAGCAGGAAAAAATATCACCCGTGTCCCCCCACACAACCCGCGTCCCCATCCCGTCACACTCCAGGGAGCGTGTCACTTGTTCGGTGACAATTATTTGATGCTGTAACCCAGATTCGCTCGTTTATTCCGTGTTGTAAATCACCGAGAGCCGCCTGCGGCACCGACCCCGCGCCCAGGTGGGACGGGGTGCTGGGGATGCCCTGCCGTGGAACTGGCTTTGGGGTGTCCTGGCACCCAGTCCCCCTGCACCCCAATTCACTAGGCACCCAGCTCCCCTTGCACCCCCGTCCCCCTGTGCCCCGCTTTTCCCTGCACCCCAATCCCCCTGCACCCCGGTCCCCTGGGTGCTCATCTCCCCCTGCACCCCGATTTCCCTGTACCCCTCTTTCCCCTGCACTCACCTCCCCCTGCACCCCAACTCCCTGGGCGCCCAGCTCCCCCCGCACCCCGATCCCCGGTCCCCCCGGTTCCCCCGGCCCCGCTACCTGCAGCGCCGCCCGGTTCCCCTCCACGAACCGCTGCATAACGGCGCCGATCCGCGCCCCGACCCGCCCGGCCCCGCCCAGCCCGGTCCAACAACCCGGTACCGCCCGGTCCAACAACGCGGTACCGCCCGCTCAACCCGGTACCGCCCGGTCCAACAACCCGGTACCGCCCGCTCAACCCGGTACCGCCCGTTCAACGCGGTACGGCCCGCACGGCCCCGCCCCCTGTCACACCGCGGGGCGTGGCCTCGCGCGTGCGTTGCCGGGAACGGGGCGTGGCTGTGAGGGGGCGTGGCTGCGAAGGGGCGTAGCTGTGAGGGGCGTGGTGCTCCGCCGCTGGCCCCGCCCCTTTCCCGGGATTTCGCGCCGGCGGGGCTGGGGGGCGCAGGGAGTGGTGGTGGTGGGGGTGACACCCCAAAGCCCCAACACCCCAAACCCCCCGACACCCCAAACCTCCCGACACTCGAAGCCCTCTGACACCCCCAAGGACCCCGACATCCCCCACCCCTCCCGACGCCTCCCAACACCCCCAGGTGGGCTGTGGCCCCCCCGACTTTCTGCTCCCCCAGGGTGGTGTCGCCCCGTCCCGCCTGGTAACTAGTTCTGGTAACTAGTTCTGGTAACTAGTTCTGGTGACTCGTTCTGGTGACTCGTTCTGGTAACCAGATCCCGGCGACCAGTGGCCGGGAGCAGCCGCCCCCCGGCTCCTCCTCCTCCCCGGCGCAGCCCGGCGGGCGGGGACAGCGGCAGCGCAGCCGCGGAGCGCACGGGAAACGGGGAAAAACGGGAAAAACGGGAAAAACGGCGGCGGAGAGGAGGCAAAGGAGCGAAAAGAGAACGGGAAAAGGTAAAAGGAAGCGCTAAAGGAGGAAAAAGAAGGGGAAAAGGAGAAGTAAAAGAGGAAGGAGGATTAAAGAAAGGAAAAGGATTAAAGAAGGGAAAAGGAGGATTAAAGAAGGGAAAAGGACGGGGAAAGGAGGAAAGAAGGAGGCAACAAGGAGCAAAAAAGAGTAAAAAGGAGCAATAAAGAAGGAAAAAGAGGAATAAAGAAGGAAAATGAGGAAAGAGGAGTAAAAAGGAGGAATAAAGGAAAAAGAATAAAGAAGGAAAAGGAGGAAAAAGAAGGAAAAGGAGACGAGGATAAAACTCAGGAAAACAAGGGAAAAGGAGGAGGGAGCGGCGGCAGCGCGGCCCCAGGTACGGGGGGGCGGCCGCGGTTTGGGGGCTTGGGGAGGTTTGGGGGTTGGGGCACGCGTGACCCCGCTCCGGGCGGGGGCCGGGGCTGAGCCGCGTTCCGCCCGCAGCGCCGCCCGGCCGGTCCCGCCGGCACCGCGGCTGCGGCGGGGAGGGCGCGGGGCTGGCGTCGCCCCCGGGCGCTTGGGCTGTTCTGCGCATACATACACGTACGTGTTTGGTGATTGGCGGTACCCACTCACCTGGCGAGGGCATCTCTTCGGTGTTTCTTTCCTTAGCAGCACTGTTTACTTCCCTGTAGAGCTACTGACCTGTCAGGAGTATTCGTTTATTTACTGTTTATTGATCGATGTGGTTTTATCTCAAGAGTATTTGTTTACTCATTTCTCTGTTTGTCTCTGTGCTGCTTGTTTATTGTCATTATTTAATAGTAATAGCCAAAAAGCCAGATTTTCCAAATTTCCTGACTATTTCAAAGCCAAACTTTCAAAACCTCTTTGGTATTTCGAAGCCAAAGTTTCCGATTCACTTGACTGTTCTATTTCCCAAATCTCTCTGCGTGAGCATTTCACTGATTTATATGTATTTTTTTATCGAAATGCCCGTTTCCCGCCTCGGGGAGACGTTGGGGACGCGGCTGTTCCTGGACTAACACTTGTACTTTTTTCCTGGACTAACACATGTGGTTTTTTCCTGAAACCCCCATTTTTAGCAGGTTTGGGATGCGGCTGCTCCCACATGGACCCAGCGCATCCCCAGGGGCCCGATCCTGAGGGTCCCATGGAGCCGCCACCTGAGCAGGACAGAGGGACATCGTGGGACAAAGGGACCCCCCAGCCCCCGGGGGAGGTCGGGGGGGGGTCAGAGGTGCCTCCCCCCCCCGCCGTGGGTCTGGACGGCTGCGCCCCACATCCCCCCCCCAACGAGCATCCGCAGGACGACGCTCCGGAGCCGCAAAGCGCAGAGGACGGGGTGTCCCCGGCGGGTCCCCGAGCTGCCACGGGGGGGGTGACGGCACCAGCTGAGCCCCCCCCGGCCCGGCCCCCCGCTCGGGACGCGGAGGAGGATTTTTACTGCGTGAAGTGGATTGAGTGGAAGGGGGAGCGGACGCCCGTGATCACGCAGAGCGCCAACGGGCCCTGCCCGCTCCTGGCCCTCATGAACGTGCTCCTGCTGCGCTGGAAGGCAAGGGGCCTCGGGAGGGCTTGGGGGCTGTGGGGGTTCAGCCTCAGCCCCCCCAGTTCACAAGGGGGCCTGTCCCCAACCTCTCTGTGCCCCCAGGTGAAGCTGCCGCCGCAGAAGGAGGTGATCACGGCCGAGGAGCTGATGGCACATTTGGGTGAGGTCCTGGGGTCCCTGTCCCGGGGGGTCCCCGGCTCGCGGCGGGGCTGACGGCGCTGCCTTGCAGGGGATTGCATCCTGTCCACGCCGCCGCCCCGCGAGCCGGCCGAGGGGCTGCAGCTCAACTTCCAGCAGGTGAGCGGCGCCGCCGCCCCCGCAGCCGCCCCCGCAGCCACCCCCGTGCCCCGGGGAGCGCGGGGCTGGGGCGCAGCTCCCCGAGCAAACCCCCGCTTTGTGCTCCCCCAGAACATCAACGACTCCATGACGGTGCTCCCCAAGCTCTCGACGGGGCTGGACGTCAACGTGCGGTTCACGGGGGTCTCGGACTTTGAGTACACGCCCGAGTGCATCGTGTTCGACCTGCTGAGCGTGCCGCTGTACCACGGCTGGCTGCTGGACCCGCAGGTGCGTCCTGGGGACGGGGACGCGGGGACGGGCCCGGGGGGTGGAGGGACGCGGAGCAGGCGGCCTGGAGAGGCTGGGGGGGCCTGGGGGGGCCTCGGCAGTGTCCCCCCCGTGGCAAAGCAGGGTCTCAATGGCTTTTGAAACCCTTCGGTGCCGGGCCCTTCCCCATGGCCGGAGCCACCACCTTGGCTTCTCGGAGGTCCCTGTGGTGGCTGGAGGAGGTTCCGACTGAACCAAGCCGTGGTCCCCGTGTCCCCACGGCCCTGCGGTGACAGCCCTGTCCCCTTGGCAGAGCCCCGAGCTCGTCCGGGCGGTGGGCAAGCTGAGCTACAACCAGCTGGTGGAGAAGATCATCACCTGCAAACAGGCCAGCGACTCCGGGCTGCTGAGCGAAGGTAACAGCGCCGCCCCCGCCGCGCTCCCCGCGTCCCCGGTGACCCTCGTCCCACCCGCCGTGTCCCCCAGGGCTGGTGGCCGAGCAGTTCCTGGAGGCCACGGCGTCGCAGCTGACGGAGCACGGGCTGTGCGAGCTGGCGGCCGCCGTGCCCGAGGGCGAGCTCAGCGTCTTCTTCCGCAACAACCACTTCAGCACCATGACCAAGCACAAGGTGCGGCCCCCGCCCCCGCGGAGCCCCCCCCGCGCCGGCAGGGGCCAACTGTCCCCTCCGTCCCCTCCCAGGGCCACCTGTACCTGCTGGTGACGGACCAGGGCTTCCTGCGGGAGGACGGGGTGGTCTGGGAGACCCTGCAAAGCGTGGACGGCGACAGCTGCTTCTGCGACACCGAGTTCCGCCCCGGCCACGCGCACGGGGGGGCCGCGGCTGCCCCCCCGGGACACCGGCTGCAGCAGAGACAGGTGGACCAGGTCGGACACGGGGGGCAGCTGGGGACACGGGGGGCAGCTGGGGACACGGGGGGCAGCTGGGGACACGCAGTCCCGGCCGGGGATGCTGCGGGTTTGGGGCCCATGTGCTGAGCCCTCCCCCGTCTCCGCGTGTCCCCCCTCCAGGATTACATGATCGCGCTGTCCCTGCAGCAGGGGGGGGGACAGGACCCCTCGGTGCTCAGTGACCTGGAGCTGGCGCGGCAGCTGCAGCAGGAGGAGTATCAGCAGCAGCAGCAGCAGCAGCAGCAGCAGCACCAGCGCCCCCAGCACCCGCAGCACCCCCATCCGCAGCACCAGGGCCCAGCGCAGGTATCGGGGGGGTCTGGGTGCTTCCCACCCCCTGCCCAGCCCCACTGCTCCCGAGGGGTTGCAGTGTCCCCCGGGGGGTGGCGGTGTCCTGGGTGGGGGGGGGCGGTGTCCCGGGGGGGTGGTGGTGTCCCGGGGGGGTGGCAGTGTCCTCGAGGGGGTTGCAGTGTCCCCCGGGGGTGGCGGTGTCCCGGGAGGGTGGTGGTGTCTCCAGGGGGTGGCGGTGTCCCCAGGAGGGGTGGCGGTGTCCCTCGGGGGGTGGCAATGTCCCGGGGGGGGTGGCGGTGTCCCCGGGGGGGTGGCGGTGTCTCCAGGGGGTGGCAATGTCCCAGGGGTGGTGGCGGTGTCCCCAGGGGGGTCTCTGCCCCCCAGCCCCAATTCCTGCCCCCCAGGCCCGCGCGCCGCGGAGGCAGCGGCAGAAGCCGGACTTGGACTGTGCTCTGCTATAGCACCCCCGGGGGTCCCCGCCGTGCCCCCCAGCTCCCAGCCGTGTGACCCCCCGGGGGAGCCCCTGGGGACGGGGACACGAGGGGGTGTCCCTGCCCCTCACCGGGACCACCCGAACCGTCCCAGTGGCCTTAACGCGGGGGGTGTGACCCCCCCGGGGGTCCCAGCGCTCGTCCCTGCTCCGAGACGTGGGGGGACACACGTCTGGGGGGGGACACCGCCCCGCGTCCAAAATGTGGCCTTAGCCCTTGGCAAATAAAGGACGTGTCCCCACGCGCGTGGGTCCGGCTGTCTGACACCAGGGGGGGCCCTGCGCCCCGCGGACACGCGGGTTTGGGGGGGCAGAACGCTCCAGGTCCCACCGACACGCGGGTTTTGGGGGAGCTTGGGCGGTTGGGGGGGGACAGGAGCCTCCGCACCCCACGGACACGCGGGGCGGGGGAGTCTCAGTGGGTGCAGTGGCGCGGCCGGCAGGAGGCGCTGCGCAGTGGGACCGCGTGGGGTCTGGGGGGGTATAGAGCGCATAGGGGGGTCTATAAGGTACACAGAGGGGGGTCTATAGGGGACACAGAGGGAGTGCGCGGGCTCCGTCCGCCCCCGCCGCTCGCCGAATCGGCGCTGGATTGCTCCCGCCTGGCGCGCCGCCGCGCTCCCCGTCTCGGCGATGGATCGCTCGGGCCTGGCGGCCCCGCCCCGCCCGCAGGCGGTGCCCCCCGCCCCCCCCGGCCCTCGGCGTTGCGGTGACGTCACTCCCGCCGCTGCCTGGCGCGGGGCGCGCGCGGACCGGGCCGGGGGGCGCGAGCTGCGGCGCGAGGCGGCTCCGGCGGCGCGTGAGTGGGGGGGGCTGGGCTGGCGGGGTCCCGGGTCCCCGGTCCCCGGCTCCGTTCGGTTCCGTTCGGTTCCCCCGGTTCCTCGGTTCCCCCGGCTCCCCTGGCCCGGCCCGCTCGGGGCGGCGGCTCAGGCCGCGGGGGGCGCGGCGCGGGGCCGGTTCCCGGTTCTCCCGCCGCAGGGGCCGCCCCGTTATGGCCGCCCGGGCCTGCGGGCGGGGGGGCCCCGGTGCTCCGGCCGCCGCCCGCGGGAGGCCCGAGCGCCATGGCCGCCCCCGCGCTGGACGGGACCCGGTTCCCCCAGGGCCCGGCCGGGCTGGGCTGCGCCCCCCCGGTGTCCCCGGGACCCCGGCCCGGTACCGGTACCGGCGCGCGCCGCGGGGCCCCCGCCGCCGTTTCTTTCCCTTTGTAGTCTCCAAAGTCCCGGATTTTCTCCCTTTCCCGCACGGTCGCGCCTCCGAGCCCCCGGGGGGGTCCGGCCACACCCGCTGCGCCCGGGCCAGGTCCCGGTGTCCCCCCGTGTGTGTCCCCCCGTGTGTGTCCCCCCGTGTGTGTCCCCCCGTGTCCGTCCCCCCGTGTCCCCCGGCCCCGTTATCTGCCCCGGCCCCTCCCGTGTTAACGGGAACCGGTTGTGAAACCGGCCCCGGTGGTTCCGCTTCCCCCCCGGGGCGAAGCCGCGTCCGGATCCGTCCCCGCGCTGGGGACCGCGGCCCCGGGCCCCCGTCACAGCGGGCGGGGTCCGTGCCCGGTCCCCATCCCGGGGCTGCGGTTCGATCCCGGGACGCGGCTGAGCCGAACCGGGGGGGCTGGGGGTGTCCCCTCCGCGTCCCACGGCGGGCAGGGACATCCCGGGGAGGGCGAACCGGGTGTGTCCCCCCCGAAGATCCCGGTTAATCATCACCCCTGACCCTGGCGGCACCGGGAGCAAAGTCCCGCGCGTGGCACGGGGGGGCGGGGGTCACCGCCCGGTGTCACCGCCCGGGGTCACCGTCCCGCCCGTTGTCCCCAGCATGTTCCAGACCCTGTACAGCGCGTTCTGGTGGGAGCGGCTCTGGCTGCCCGCGAACCTCACCTGGGCCGACCTGCGGGACCGCGACGGGCGCGTCTACGCCAAGGCCGCCGACCTCTACGTCACCCTCCCGCTCGCCCTGCTCTTCCTCGTCGTCCGGCACCTCTTCGAGACGTGAGGCCCTTGTTTGGGGACACCCCCCACCCCAGCTCCCCCGGCCGTGTTTGCACACCCCCGGATGTGTCACCGTGTCCCCCGCCTGGCCTGGGTGGCCGTGACACCCCGGGGTCCCTCGCGCCCCCCCCAGCCCGGCGTTAGTCGCAGCACAAGCCCGGCTTTGTGCACCCCCCGCCGGCCTTGCCGCGGCACGAGGAGCCGCTCGCTGGGCAAACACGGGCGCGCGGAGGCCGGGAACAGACGGGGCTTTGTTGGGACGGCGGGAGGGGGGACACGCTTGGCCGGGCCCTGCGGGGACGGTCCCCAGCCCCTGGGTGACACGGGGACCCGGGTTCCCCCGCGGTTAAACCCACCCGGGAGAAGCAGCAGCGGGATGGGGAAACTGAGGCAGCGAGCGGCTGCGGGTCCTTGGGCGGCTTTGACGCAGCCCCCTCAGCCAGGTGACACAAATGGGGACGTTCTTCTGTCCCCTTTTGCCCAGGTATGTGGCCACCCCCTTGGCCGGGCTCCTCAACGTCAAGGAGAAGATCAGGTTAAAAGCCGCCCCCAATGCCACGCTGGAGAAGTTTTACGCCACCACCAAACACCCCAAGCAGGTGAGGGGGACGGGGAGGTCACCGAGCGGGGGGACGGCGCCGGGTCCCCACGGCGTGACCGCGCCGTCCCCCGTCCCCAGGCCGACGTGGAGGCGCTGGCCAGGCAGAGCGGCTGCTCCGTGCGCCAGGTCGAGCGCTGGTTCCGCCGCCGCCGCAACCAGGACCGGCCCAGCCTGCTCAAGAAGTTCCGCGAGGCCAGGTGAGCGCGCGGCCGCGTCACCGTGGGGACACCGGGGCAGCCGCGTCACCGCGGGGACACCGGGGCAGCCACGCGTCCGTCCCGTCCCGTCCCACGTCCCCGTGCGCCCCTGAGGACCCTCTGCTTCCTTTTTCCAGTTGGCGATTCACCTTTTACCTTATTGCTTTCATTGCTGGCATGGCTGTCATAGTGGATGTGAGTATTGTCCCCCCCCTGTCCCCAGCGCCCCGGTCCCCTCTAACCCCCGGTGTCTCTCTGTTGTCCCCGCCCGCAGAAGCCCTGGTTCTACGACCTGCGGGAGGTGTGGAAGGGCTACCCCATCCAGGTGAGCCCCCCGGGCCGCGGTGGCCGTGGGGTCCCCGGGATGCGGTGGCCGTGGGGTCCCCGGGACGCGGTGGCCGGTGTCCCCAGGAGGGGTGGAGGCGGAGTGTCCCCCCAGCTCGTCCCTTGTCCCGCAGAGCATGCTGCCCTCCCAGTACTGGTACTACATGATCGAGCTCTCCTTCTACTGGTCGCTGCTCTTCAGCGTCGCCTCCGACGTCAAGCGCAAGGTGGGGACTGGGGGACAGAGGTGACAGGCACGGGGACGCCTTGGGGGTGACAGATGGGGACACCTTGGGGGTGACAGGCACCGGGAGGGTTTTCTTGGGGTAAAACGAGCGAGGCCAGGAGGATGCGGGACCCGGGGATGAGGGGTCTGGGGGCTCTGGGGGGGACAGGGCCAGTGTGACCCCCCCCTGTCCCCACACACAGGACTTCAAGGAGCAAATCGTCCACCACGTGGCCACCATCATCCTCATCAGCTTCTCCTGGTTCACCAACTACATCCGCGCGGGGACACTCATCATGGCCCTGCACGACTCCTCGGACTATCTGCTGGAGGTAGCGTGGCCCTCCGCGCCCCTGGCCCCGTCCCCTGGCCCCCCCGCGTCACCCGCTCTGTGTCCCCCCCCGCGTCACCCGCTCTGTGTCCCCTCCTGTGTCACCCGCTCTGTGTCCCCCTCAGTCCGCCAAGATGTTCAACTACGCCGGCTGGAGAAACACCTGCAACAACATCTTCATCGTCTTTGCCGCCGTCTTCATCATCACCCGCCTGGTCATCCTGCCCTTCTGGTGAGGGACCGGGGCACCGGGGGGGGAACCGTGGCAGGGCTGGGGGCGCCCGTGACGCCGCGTGTCCCGTCCCGCAGGATCATGCACTGCACGCTGGTTTACCCGCTGGAGCTCTACCCCGCGTTCTTCGGCTACTACTTCTTCAACGGCATGATGGCGGTGCTGCAGGCGCTGCACGTGTTCTGGGCCTTCCTCATCATCCGCATGGCCCACAAGTTCATAACTGGAAAGGCAAGCGGGGGCTCTTTGGGGGGGGTCGTGTCCGCACCCGAACGACGCGGTTTGGGGTGGGGAGACCCCAAAATGGCAAAGCCGAACGGCGCTTGGCCCCGAGGGGTTGGCGGGGGAAACGGAGGCGCGGCCGGGACGGGCGCTGATGGGCGACCCCCTTTGCTGCCCCCCAGGTGGTGGAAGACGAGAGGAGCGACCGCGAGGAGACGGACAACTCGGAGGAGGAGGAGGAGGGGACGAAGAACGGGCCCCTGTCCAACGGGCACCCCGTCCTCAACAACAACCACCGCAAAACCGACTGAGCGCCCGCGCCCCGCGGCCGGACCCGTGAGGTGTCAACCCCCGCGTCACCCGGGGTCCTGTCCCCCATGGCCAGACCCGTGAGGTGTCAACCCCCGCGTCACCCGGGGTCCTGTCCCCCATGGCCGGACCCGTGAGGTGTCAACCCCCGCGTCACCCGGGGTCCTGTCCCCCATGTCCCCCCGTCCCACTCGCTTTTGGGGCGTTTTTCTGCCTTTTCACCCTCTGCCTTAAGCCACCGCGGGGCGGGCGGAGCGCGGATGGGACCCGCTGTCCCCAGTGTCCCCGCTGTCCCCGGTGTCCCCAGGACGGGGACGGCTCCTCCCCGCGGCCCCCCCGGCATCGGCTCCAGCCCCGTTGTTCCCCTTTTCCAACCAGCGCGTCCACTTCAAAAATGGGAAAAAGACAGGAAAAATCCCCTTTTCCGCCTGGTGTCCGGATTCCCGGGTGAAACCGGCGCGGGGTGTTTAGTGGCCGAATGACGGGGGGTGACACTGGGGTGACACTGGGGTGACACTGGGGTGACACTGAGGTGCCGCTCGGGGGCAGCGGCCGCGGGGCTCCGTGTGCGCCGGAGGAGCTGAGGTGTCTCGATCCCCCTGTCCCGTGGGTGGTTCTGGGTGTCCCGGCTCCTCCCGGTGGGAAGGGGACGGACTCGGACTCGTGACGGCTTTGGGGTTTTTGGTTGTTTCTATTTATTGGGAAGGAGCCGGGTCTGGGGGCCCGGGGGCTGCGGGACCGGGGGCCGGGGCGCTGGGGGGGCCGGGACCAGAACCAGAACCAGATCCAGATCCAGAACCAACGCCGACCAAACCGCCTCCTTTGTTTCTTCTTTTTCTTTTTTTTTTTTTTTAATAAAAGGTTAAATATATTAAAAGTTTAAAACTAATAAACTTCGGTAAAAAACCCCAAAGGGCCTGTGGCTGGTGCGGGGGGTGGGGACGGCACGATTTCTGTGGTTTTGTGATGTTTTCACTGTTTTCCCTCCCCCAAGCGCTGTTGGAGTCGGAGCCGCTCGCGGTGACGGAGCCGCAGCCCGGAGCCCGAAAAGGTGGTTTTTTAGCAAGTGAAAGAAAAAGGGTTATTTAGGGTTGGAAAAGCAGCGCTGGTGGGGGGGGCTGGGGCCACAGGGCGACCTCCAGCGGCCCCCAAACCACCTTGGGCTGTTCAGCTCCCCCTGAACCGTGTTGGGTTGTTGGGCTCCCCCTGAACCGCGTTGGGTTGTTGGGCTCCCCCTGAACCGCGTTGGGCTGTTTGGCTCCCCCTGAACCGCGTTGGGTTGTTGGGCTCCCCCTGAACCGCGTTGGGTTGTTGGGCTCCCCCTGAACCGCGTTGGGTTGTTTGGCTCCCCCTGAACCGCGTTGGGCTGTTTGGCTCCCCCTGAACCGCGTTGGGCTGTTTGGCTCCCCCTGAACCGCGTTGGGCTGTTGGGCTCCCCCTGAACCGCGTTTGGCTGTTTGGCTCCCCCTGAACCGCGTTGGGCTGTTGGGCTCCCCCTGAACCGCGTTGGGCTGTTTGGCTCCCCCTGAACCGCGTTGGGCTGTTGGGCTCCCCCTGAACCGCGTTGGGCTGTTGGGCTCCCCCTGAACCGCGTTGGGCTGTTGGGCTCCCCCTGAACCGCGTTGGGCTGTTGGGCTCCCCCTGAACCGCGTTGGGCTGTTGGGCTCCCCCTGAACCGCGTTGGGCTGTTTGGCTCCCCCTGAACCGCGTTGGGCTGTTGGGCTCCCCCTGAACCGCGTTGGGCTGTTGGGCTCCCCCTGAACCGCGTTGGGCTGTTGGGCTCCCCCTGAACCGCGTTGGGCTGTTGGGCTCCCCCTGAACCGCGTTGGGCTGTTGGGCTCCCCCTGAACCGCGTTGGGCTGTTGGGCTCCCCCTGAACCGCGTTGGGCTGTTGGGCTCCCCCTGAACCGCGTTGGGCTGTTGGGCTCCCCCTGAACCGCGTTGGGTTGTTGGGCTCCCCCTGAACCGCGTTGGGCTGTTTGGCTCCCCCTGAACCGCGTTGGGCTGTTTGGCTCCCCCTGAACCGCGTTGGGGTCGATGGTGTTGAGTTCAAGTTCTCAGCTGCAGCTTCGCTGTTTTTAAGGCAAACTCGGTGTCTCTGAGCTGGGAAGCAGCAGAGCGGCAGCAGCTGCGCTGCCCGTGGTGGGAGCTGGGGCGGCTTCTCTTTGGTGCTGGCAGTGGAGGATTTACCGGGATTTGCTCTGCTAGAAACGGGGAAATCCTCCTCTTTCAGGGCTTTTTGCTGTGTCTGAAGTTGAAGGCAACTTTTTAATAGAAAAAACATACTTTATTGCTTTCTAACACAGAAAAGACTTTACAGCCGATCGCACTTGGAGACAAGACGCTTTTTTTGGTTGTTTTTTCACGTAAATTCACCGTAAACCCATCTCAGCGCGGGCCGAGCCGGGTTGATCTGGGGCTCGGTGCCACCGCACGCGGTTCCGGTCTCACGTGTCCGCCCGTAACCGGCGCCGGGCCGGCTCAGAGCAGCCGCCCGCGGCACTCGATGGCCCCGCAGCAGCACAGCAGCTCCTTGCCCTCCACGCTGCCCACCTCGTAGTTGTAGTCCCAGGTCAGCTCGGTGCCCGCGCGGATCCTCCTGCCCGGAGATTTCAATGTATGCAAAAGGAGAAGCCGGAGCTCCCCGGGCAGGTCCCGCTGCTCCGGGACCGCGGTGACGCGAAGGGACAAAGGTCCCCGGTGAATCAGCCCCACGGGCGTCACCACCGCCCGCGCTCCACCCTCCCCTTTGGAAAAGCCCGAAATGGGTGCAAATTGCCCCAGAACGTCCAGCGGGGAGCTGGGGGGGTCACCGCAGTGACCCCGGGAGGAGGTGACACCCGAACCCGTCCCTGTGCCACTCACTTGCTGGCGAAGAAGGCGACCCAGGGGAAGCGCAGGTCGTGCGTGTCCACGAACACGTTCTGCACGAAGAGGTTGGGGCTGCAGCTGTGCTGTAACGGGAGCGCGGCAACGTCAGCCAGAGCTCCCCGCCGGGACGCGAGACCCACGGGACCCACGAGACCCGCGGGACCCACGAGACCCGCGGGACCCACGAGACCCGCGGGATCCACGAGACCCACGGGATCCACGAGACCCGCAGGATCCACGAGACCCACGGGATCCACGAGACCCGCGGGACCCACGAGACCCACGGGATCCACGAGACCCGCGGGACCCACGAGACCCACGGGATCCACGAGACCCGCGCCTGGGAGGCGGCGGCGGGAAGGGCTGAGGGAGCCGCCCTGCAGCGGCCGCCCCGCTTCACTCGGGGAGGGCGAATCATCGTTGTTTTCCCACTTTTTTTTAACGTATTTGTGTAGTTTTGGGAAGGGGGGGTGTTTGGGGGGTGTTCGGGGGTTCGGTCTCTGCAACCAGGCGAGAGGAAACGGCCTCAAGTTGCACCGGGGAGGTTGAGGTTGGAAATTTGGGGTGATTTCTCCCCAAAGGGCTCTGGGTGTTGGAACAGCTGCCCAGGGCAGTGCTGGGGTTGCCATCCCTGGATGGCTGGACAGAGATGAGGTTCTCAGGGCCGTGTTTAGTGCCAGGTTATGGTTGGACTCCATGATCTCGAGGGTCCTTCCAAGCAAACCAGCTCTGACTGCACTCCCGCTCGCCCCATCCCGTCCCATCCCGTCGGGGCGACTCACGTTGAGGTAGCGGCCCAGGTTCCCCTCCAGCTTGGCGTCGATGATGTAGCAGGACTCCTCGCCGTCGTAGAACTGGCGCGTGGTGCGGCACACGGGCGCGCTCTCCCCCTTCTCGGCCGCCGCCAGGTTGCCGGGTTTGACGGCGATGCCGTGCGTGGACTTGAGCGCGAAGCCGCGCGTGGACTTCACGGCCACCTGGCGCTTGGCGGGACCTGCGGGACGGGAGCGACCACGCTGGGGCGGCCCGAGGGCGGAATCCGCGGCACAAGGAGCCCGAGGGCGGAATCCGCAGCACAAGGAGCCCCCGCCACAGCAAAACCATCACAGCACAGGTAGCGGCGGTAAAGCCACAAACCGCCACTGCCGCGTTATGTTTATAGATTTTCGTTTCAACACCCAGCTGTTAAGATTCTCTCTTTTGTCCAAACGAGCAGAATGCATAAAAAACCCTCAATTTTAACGCCCAGTGAGCAGCAGCCCGACGGACGCCTGCCCTCGGACCAGCACATCGGCCTCGGAACGCGGCACCGGGAGCGCGGGCCGGTCCCTTCCTGTGTGACCAACCGCGTCCCGCCCGCCACCGCTGCCTTTCATTCACCAACACTGAAGATTCCTGCGGAAGATGCGTCACTAATCCACTCCGCGGGTCCAAGGGGCCGGTAAGGACGGGGACGAGAGTTCAGAGTGGGACAGGACAAGGGGTGACGGTTTTACACTGAGAACGGGACCTGGGGCTGGACACGCGGACGGGGCGAACGGCGCCTCCGCTGTCCCGGCTCCCGCTCACCTGCCCCGGGCGCCGGGTTCCTCTTCTCGTCCTCGTCCGCGGAGCCGGAGGAGATGGTCTGGATGTCGTCGCTGTCGTTGGCGGCGCCGGGGGCCTGCCCGGCCGCCACGGCCCCGTTCTCGCCCTCGCTGTCCGTGCTGCTGGACAGCGTCAGCACGTCCTGCGGGACGGGACGCGGCTCCGTCGCACCGGTTCCCACCGGCGCTTTTCCCTTCCAGGAGACTCCCCCGGTCTCCAGGAACCCACGACCAGGATGGAAACCGCATCCCCCAGCGGGTTTGGGGGCCGGTTAGTCCCGCCACACCCAAACCTTCCTCTGGGCTTCGCAAGCAGGAAAAACCACCCCAAAACCCAAAGGTTGTCCCCAGGACGGTTTCCCAGAGCCGTGGTGTGCAAACCGAGGGGCCACATCGCGCTGTAACGCGGCCCCGCACACACTGCGCCTGTTTCCGGGCTCTAACAACCACGTAAGTTCCCCTAACGCCTGAAACAATCGGCTGCCCCCAGGAAATCACGGCAAGCGTAACCGGGGGCGCGAACGGCACCGGAACGACGCGGGGGCGCGGGCACTCACGTCGGCGCGGGGCGGCGGCGGCAGCGCGTGGCGCCGGCTCTGCAGCTGCGCCGTCTTGCTGGGCGGCCGCTGGATCCCCTCTAGTTTGGGGGGGCTGGGGTTGTACCCGTACATCCTGCCCAGCTCGCTCAGCCTGCGGGGACGGGGATGGGAACGGGAACGGGTCACCGCGCAGCTCCCGCGGCCCCGCGCTCACACGCAAATTTGGGGAGAAAAAGCAGGAGAAGGCGATTTAAAGAGCCTTACCCTGGCAGCTTGGTCGGCTCATCGGGTTCCTGCCGGGGGGAGAAGCACAGGTGGTTAAAATCTCTCGTTTTTGGAGCAGCTTTTCCACGGAAACGCTCCCCAAGACGCCGGCTGTCCCCACCGCTCGTGGGACGCCAGGTCCCCCACCCTCCACGTCCCACGGGGCTCCAAGCAACAGGTACGTCCCCGCGCCCCCGTGTCCCCACCCGCCCCCCCGGCCCCTCCTCACCTCTTTCTTCAGCACCTTCGCCTCCCCGCGCGCGTCGCCCGCAGGAACGGGGGTTTTCTCCCTCTCCGCGGGCAGCTCCGCTTTGCCGCCCTTGCTCTCGCCGCCCTCGCCCGCTCTGAAGGAGGCGGCGCTGT
Source organism: Patagioenas fasciata (assembly GCF_037038585.1). NCBI lineage: Eukaryota > Metazoa > Chordata > Aves > Columbiformes > Columbidae > Patagioenas > Patagioenas fasciata. The sequence continues at coordinate 4,498,306 of NC_092549.1, read as the reverse complement.
CGCTGTCCTGGAAGCCGTCGGCCACGTTGTTGGAGCTCAGCCACGACGCCACCTTGTTCTTGGAGCTCTCCTCGGACACCGGCAGCTTGCAGGCGCCCGCCTCCTCGTGGTTCGCGTGCCGGGCCGGCCCCGAGTCCTTGGAGGCCGTTTCCGACAGCCCGTTGTCCCTCTGGCCGCGGGTCTGGCGGCGCGTGGCGTAGCTGCGCCACACCGAGCTGGCGCCGAAGTCCTCGTCCTTGCAGAAGTTGTCGTCGGAGCTGTCCTCGTTGGACTCCTCCGGCTCCTCCGTGCCCGTGTTCTCCTCCTCCCCGTCCTTGATGTCCACGCCGCTGCTGTCCGAGGAGCACTTGGCGTCGCTCTCGTAGCCCTCCTTGAAGTTCTCCACGCTCTCGATGTGGTCCAGGTTGGCGAAATACTCGTCGCCCATCTCCAGCCCCTCTTTGTCAGCGAAGTCGTCCGTGAGGATTTTCCCTGGGGGCAAAAGGAATGAAGTGAGTGAATTTTCTGACCGCGTTACAAAGCCCAGTGTGAGTTTTCCAGGGTGTGAGTTTTCCAGGGATGATGCTCCGAATCCCTAAGTCTTCGTCCTCCTGAAGGGCTGATGGAGGAGCAAACAGGAGCGACACCACTTCACTCCAAAGCTGGGCTGGAAAGGACAACCTGATACCCGAGGACACGAAGATCTGGCCCCTTGCTGAAACCCAGGCTTCCAGCACAGAAACCTCCAACCAGCAACTCACACTCTGGATTTCGAAGGGCTGGAGGTGACATGAAGGACAAGGAACCAGAGCGCCGGGCGATGCCCACGGGGAGTTTTACTTCAGAGTTAAGGCAAGTTCTGCATTTCAGGGCTCGTGCCCACGTCCCGGCGCTGGCTGGGTGTCAACAGGAAGGAGGTTACATGTCGATTCACCCAGAAACAGCTCCGGGGAGCCGAGCGTCTCCCTTGGTGTCAGCGGGTTCTGCGGCGCCCGGGTGTGGGGTTGGCAAGGGAAGGGGCATCGATCAGGAAATCAAAGTGCTGCGAGCTCATCAGCTCGGTTTCCGCTTCCCTGGGCGCTGAGCAAGCACGGGAAGAGCTCCACACCCGCTGCTTTGTGACGAACAAAGCCCAGACCTCAGGCCTGACACAACCAGACCTTTCCAAATCATTATTTTCCCCCTCTCCCGAACCAACACAAATTATTCTCTGAGTATACGTGAGCGCTGGGAAGGGCACGGGCTGCACAGCAGCTTTCGTCTCACAGCACCGTTCCAAAGGAAGAAGTTTGGAGCTCCTACCTGCGTAGATGCAGACGAAGGAGCCCTTGGCGATGTCGTCGAGGCAGCGGATGCCCCAGCCCTTGTTCTGTGTCTTGAAGAGCTGCAGCCGGACCTGCAGCCCGTGCTGCACCAGCCGGTTGGTGCACATGTTGATGTTGCACTGGCACCGCTTGTTGCACTCGTAAACGCTGCAAGAGAGGAGAACGGTGACGCTTCCCGCAACGCGACACACGGAGCCAGGAACGACGTGAGGGGCGGTGCGGCAGCGGCTGGAGCTCGGCAGAGCACACAGAGCGTGTCTGCAGGTTCGGGGGATGTTGAGGGTGGAAATTTGGGGTAATTCCTTCCCCAAAGGGCTGTGGGGCGTTGGAACAGCTGCCCAGGGCAGTGCTGGAGTCACCATCCCTGGAGGGGTTGAAATGCACAGAGATGAGGTTCTCAGGACATGTTTAGTGCCAGGGTGGGTTATGGTTGGACTCCATCATCTTGAGAGTCTGTTCCAACCCAAATGATTCTGCGGTAATGCACCGAGATCTGGGACATCCGTTAACAGGCAAATCAGGAGCAGAGGGAGGTTTTCGGTGTGTGGGGAATTCCGCCTCTCCGCCAGCTGCGGAGCCGCGCTGCTGGGGCGGGTGCTGGCGAGGGCGGAGGAGCCGCGGCCCCGCTTACCCCGTGGGCAGACATTCCTCCAGCCGCTTGTGCTGGTACCCGGAGTTGGGGTTGATCTGCCCGCCCGGGGTGCAGCCGGTGGCCTGGACCGTCAGCTGGTGACAGGCGCATTTCGACCTGGAGAGAAGAACCCACAAGTTCAGTTTCTACACCAAGTTCTGCAGCAGGGAAGATAAATCCCATCTTCCTGCAGAGACAGGCGCGTGGCGCTTGCCCAGAGTGGGCTCAGGCTCCGGGGCAGCTCCACTCTGGGGTGCCCACCCCACGTTCCAAGGCGCAGCGACATGCGCGGCGTCACCTACTTGTCCCTGCAGCCGTCCTTGCAGTCGCAGCCCACCAGGAACTCCCAGCTGGTGTTGATGTAGACGCCCTTGCCGGGGATGCGCTCCTTGCTGTAGGCCACCTGCGGCGGCGGCGTGTTGTCGATCTCGTTGACGCAGGACAGCGGGACGTCCTCCCGGCCCTTGGTGATGTCCGCGATGTAGTAGAACGGTTTGTAAGGCTGGAACTTGCGGTCGACCAGCACGTACGGGTCCAGGCAGAACATCTCCAGGAACAGAAAGTCGCAGTCCGTCTCGAAGAGGTAGCGCTCGATCTCCTGCATGGTCCGCAGGCTCAGCCCGCACGGCGTCTTGTAGAGCACGTGGAAACCCATCTTGCGGTTGATGCGCCGGCGCGCCGTCATGCGCCGGAAGTCGTAGAGCAGCGGGATGAGCAGCGGGTTCTTGCTGCGGTACTGGTCGCTGCGGATGGGCCGCACGTGCGCCAGGCAGGTGTAGCTGCAGACGTGGGGCAGGTAGAACAGCTTCTCCAGCGGCGCGCGGTACGAGGGCTCGTTGGGGACGCGGTCGCTCATGCCGTGGAACGGCTGCGCCGCGCCGCTGGGGACACGGGGACAGGGGACGCGATGAGCTGCTGCGCTCGGGAGGAACCGCGGAGGGGTTGGGGGACCCGCCCCGTTTCCCGACAATAAGCCCCACAGCATTTGTCAGGGTGCTCGAACACGAGTCCGCTGGCTGCGCTCACCGGTGCTGCTGGGCCGCGCTGGTCCTGCCCGAGGGGGCGTCGCTCAGGACGGGGGACGCCGGGGACGACTGTCCCGAGCCCACGGAGCTGGGCCGGAACGACGTGCTCTTCTTGGCCACCTGTTTCCTCGCCTGGGCCAGCTGAGTGTCGGAGCACCTGCAGGAGGGAGGCGACTGGATTTAAAACGGGGGCAGCCAAATAACATTCCCGTCGAAGAGAAACCCGGCGATTCTCTCCTAAAGAGCGTGAGAATCAGCTCGTTTCCGACTCTTTGTGCTCCCGCCATCCCGCAATGAGCCCGACCAAACACCAGCGCTTGGCTGCGTTTTAAAACGTAGCCCTGAGCGAGAATGTGGCGTTCGGCTCGGGGGGCGCTGGGCTGTCAGCCCTCCCGCCCCCGTTACTCATCCAGCATCTTTTCTCCATAGTTTCCCCCAAAAGAGTGACAAAAACCCATTTGTGTCACCGGGAAACAAGCCCAGCCCTGGAGGAAACCCGCACCCAAGGACTCCTCTGCACAGAGAGGCGGGCGCCGGCGGGAGCTGAGGGTGAATCGCGACGGTGGACGCAGAAAACCGACTCCGGTACTCACTCGGTGTCTGCGGGCTGCGGGGACGCGCTCCGCGGCGGCAGCGAGGCCGCCTGCATCTGCTCTAGCGGTTTGTACTGCGGACCAGCTCCCGTCAGATCCTGCGTGTACTGCACCACGGGCCCTTTGCTGCGGACGGCGCCTGGTGGGGAGGGCGAGAAGGCAAAATAGCAGCCACAAAAGTCGCTACCGTCCACCCAAGCTTGTTGCGCCAGCCACAAAACATCGGCTGAGTCCCCGAAGGCAATGAAAACAGAGGCGTTTGGAACGAACGTGGGGTCACAGCCAGGCACCCCAAACAGATTCTGGCTGCTTCACACAACCCCAGGTTGGTTTTGCGGCATCTTTAAGCCAGGAGGAAACGCTCATTGGAAATGTTACACCTCCAGCTCCGCTAAGAAAAAATGCGCCAAAACCCAAACCAAAGCCAAACCAAACCCACCTGCCCCCGCCAAGCCCCAATTTCATCCAAATTCCAGGATACACAAAAGAAAAAGGTGCCACGGACCGACATTGGGGCGAGTCCTCGCTTGTCCGCTCTGTTTCTTCTCCTGGGTGGAGGCCGTGGAGGTTTTCATGCTGAACATGGGCTCGAGGCGCGTGGAGCCGCGGTAAATCCACTCGCAGCGTTTGTCGTCCTGCGGCAAGGGGAGAAACGGCTGACGGCACCCGTGGCCACGGCACCCGGGGCAGGACGCTGCGGGAGCCGAAGGGGAAGGCAGCAAAGCATTGACGTGCGGGCAGAGGATGGAACCGGGAATGCTTTAAAAAGCTTTGGAAGCTTTTGTCGTGCAAGCGAATCGCATCAGCGGAGCAGAAACCGGTGCTCTACCCACACAACAAAATATCCGCTCGTTCCAAGGAAACGGACACGAAGAGCCCAGCGACCGGCCCTCCCAGACCCAACTGCAGCCCACGTTCCTCCCCCGGGGAGGCCGTCCTACCAGGAAGAGGATTTTGACCAGGCTGCCGTCCACCTCCTCCACCCTGGATTTCCACCAGGTCCCTTCCCACTCGGTTTTGATGAGCTGCCCGTTCTTGAGCAGCACCATGGGCCGGTTGGGGTAGGCCGTGATGTACTCCTCCACGAAATCGCGGCACGACACGTCCTCGATGTCCTCCCAGGTCTTTTTCACTGTGCCGAAAGGGAAGAGGAGGAAAGAGAAGCTTTTCATTATTTTTCTAAAGAAATCCCAGATGGATTTTAAAACAAGAGCAATCAAGCAGTGATCCCGAGCAGGATTTTGGTGGTACAGCCACATTAACGCACCCCCAGCGCTCCCTCTGCTGATAATAAACCCCTATTTCCTCCAGAATCACATGAAAAATGCCCTCGGCACAGCAGTGAGGGGACACGGCGCCTGTGAGGGGACACGGCGCCTGTCCCTCGCTTTGCAAAGGGTCCGTGCACAGCTCGGGTTTGGGGACGCGGAGGTGCGGGGGCACTCACGCGGCCTGCAGACGGGGTACAGCTCCCACTCCTTCACGTAGGACGCGTAGCCGTCGTCGAAGAAGATGAGGAACCTGCGGAACAGCGGCGCTGCGATGAGAAACGCGGCTGAACCGCTCCTAAGATCTGCACGAAAAGCATCGCTTGGGGCGCGGAGCCGGGGGAGGACGCGTTACGAGAGCAGCGTGGCAGCGGGCGCAGCGCCGAGCAGGGAACCTGCACCACGGGGTCGCTTCTCAGGTACTGAACGTGTATCGGGTGGAACTTCACACGATTGGGCACAACAGCAGATCCACATTAGAAAGGGCGATTTTATCCATTCTCGGCGAGGCCACGAGCCCAAACCGCCACCTCACACACGTTCTGCCCCGTATTTCACCGACAATGCTGCTTCAAACCTGCCGCTGCTTCTCCTGAAGCGTTTTGGCAGCGCTGCGGCTCTAAACCTTGCCAGGGCGCGGGTTTCCCAACCAGTTTTCTGCCTCCAGCGGGGCAGATTTGCATTTGTGTGATAATTGGAATGAGTACCAGATGTAATTCCTGACTCGGGGACACGGCAGCTCCACCCAGAGCTGTCAGAGATAAGAAAAGCTGAAGGAACAGCACTCAGAGTTATGTCTGCAGAAGGAATTTCGCTCCCACAGGAGCAAATATACAAATACGCCATTTTTTTTTTCTTATTTCTTTCCTAAAAACGAAACCAAAAAGCGAGAGGGAGGTACAAGGCTCTGGAAGAGAATCACTACCTGTCTTTATTCTTCACGTTGGGGGCTTCGGCCACGATTCCGGCGTACAGCCACACCTGATTCCCGTCCTTGTACTTGGCCACAACGCGGCTGCCCACGTAGTGCTTCTCGGGCGAGGGGTGGTAGTCGTAGGCGATGTGGTTGCCAGACAGCAAACTCTTCCCTTTGTTATCAAACTTCACCTTGTACTTCTTGCCAGCCCCTGCAAGACGTTCAGGCAGATCAACGAGAGCCAAGTGATTCTGCACGGGGAGCCCAACGCCCTCCACCTTCCCGATGCCATCTAGAACCGACCCAAAATTGAGCCCAACGCCCTCCGCCTTCCCGATGCCATCTAGAGCCGACCCAAAATTGAGCCCAACGCCCTCCGCCTTCCCGATGCCATCTAGAACCGACCCAAAATCTCTTCAGAAATTAATCTGGATGGTAAAACATCACAGTGGAGATGTTTTGTTTTCACGACTCGTTCCAGGTGGCACTAGGGGCTCTGACACGGGACCGAGCCTGATCCAATTACCCGCCCGGAGCTTAACGAGGGCGGCACGGGGGACGTACCAACCGTCTGGATGGCGATGAGCGTTCCCTTGTGCCACGTCTTGGTTCTCTTCTTGCCCAGGATCCTCATGCCGATGCTCAGGTCGCCGTCGCTGCTGAGGTCGCTCCCGACGGGCTGGACGGTGCCCGGAGCCTCCCAAGGGCTCTGCGCATCTACCCGAGCAGCGGCAACCAGAGAACGGGTCAGAAACTGCCCCAAAACCCACTCTTTTCTGTACGAAATTGGACGGGAGGCGTTCTCACACTTTCCTTCACCTCAGCACCTCAGTTTTAGAGGATGAAATAATCAGCGACTGAGGCTTAAACATCATTTAAAAGTTTGAATATTACAGAAACTGCGCCACTTGCATTTTTCTTTCACAAAGGGCTTAAAGGAAAATAGGAATTTGGAATCAATACATCCTAAAGGGTCTTTCCAGTGAGGAAATAAAAGGGTGATTTGCTTTTTCAGGATGGAAACGACGCCTGCAGCCGCAGTGCGCCCTCGCACCCACCTTTCTGCGCGTCCTGGGCGCTCATTCTCTTGTTGACGGCATCCATGAATCTCTGCATGTCCTGGGTGGACTTTCTCATGGCAGCCATGGCTTCCCGCAGCTGGCGGGAGGAAAGGGAGGGAAGATGAAAGACCTGTCCTTGTTTGATGCCCTCAGCGTTCCAGCAAACCCCCTGCAGAAGGACGCGACAGTCAGGGCTTCTCCGACTCACCCGAGTCCGATTCTTCGGGATCCTGTAATTACTGTCACCTGTGTTTAAAGAGAAAAGAATTGGTTTAAAACATCTCGGGGAGGAAAAGAAATCCGTCCTAGCTAAGACAGCGAAAGAAGAGAGAAAAGCATCTGCTCCAAAGCAATGAGATACTGAACTGTGTTTCCAGCCCGAATCGACGCTCATGACGTCGTCGTCGTCCTCATCCGGGATCTCGATCACCTCCATGGCCTTGGCGGCCGAGTCCTCGTCCTCGGAGCTGCTCTCGCGGTACCGCAGGCCCAGCTTGGCGTACAGATCCTTCACCGACAGCTCGCACCTGTCGATGTCCCTGGGGAAAACCAGACGGGCAGAGACGCGGGTGAGCTGCTGATTAACCACGACCGCGGTGAGGTGGGAAACGTCTCCACAGAGAGGACTGAAAGCCACAGGGAGAGAATTTTAATTATCCCTCAATCACAGAGTCATCATTCTGGTTGGAAAAGCCCCTTGGGATCATGGAGTCCAAGCGTTAACCCAACGCTGGCACTGCCCCGTGTCCTGAGAGCCTCATGTCCGTCTGTCCAACCCTCCAGGGATGGTGCCTCCCCCCTGGGCAGCCTGTTCCAATGCCCCACAGCCCTTCACAGGAAAAAAATATTCCTAAAATCCAACCTAAACCTCCCCAGCGCAACTTGAGGCCATCTCCTCTCGTCCTGTCGCTTGTTCCTTGGAAGAAGAGACCAACTCCCCTCGCCCCAGCCTCCTCCTCCCCTATTCCAAGGCCCAAATCCAACATGGAGCTGCGGTTCGAGCCCCCTCACCTCGCAGTGTCATCGAAGAGCCGGTCGACACGCGCCACCTCCTCCTCCTTCTGCTTCACGCACTTCTCCAGCTCCTCCAGCTGCTGCTTCCACTGCTTCACGCACTCGAACTTCTCCAGCTCCTTGTCGATGATCTCCTGCAGCTCCTCCATGGAGATGCCCAGCTCCTCCATCACCTCCTCCATCTCCTCAGAATCCATGTCTGCCGCTCCTGATGCCACAGAGAGGCGAGCAGAGCCGGTGAAATCCCCCGCACGTCCCCCGAGGGCAAAACCCATTGTGTGAGAGCTGCTCGGGGAGAAAACGCCCCCTCACCCCTAATGCCCCCAGAGCCCTCAGCTCAGCCCCCTGCCCCACAGCCCCCTCATCCCCACACAACTGCCAGTCCCCTCACCCCAATTTCCCTGCCCCACAGCCCCCTCCTCACCTCAGTGTCCCCCTGATCCCCTCACCTCAGTGTCCCTGATCCCCTCAACTCAGTGTCCCTGATCCCCTCGTGTCCCCGATCCCCTCGCCTCAGTGTCCCCGATCCCCTCGCCTCAGTGTCCCCGATCCTCTCACCTCACCGTCCCCGATCCCTTCGCCTCAGTGTCCCCGATCCCCAGTATCTCCGCGCAGCCCCGCACCGCCCGTTCCCTCTCCCCGGCTCTCCCCGGCTCTCCCCGGCTCTCCCGCTCTCACCGCGGCCCCGTTGGGGCAAAACGAAGGCGAACGGACCGCGGGGGCTCGAAACCGGAGCCAGTTCGACGTCACTTCCGGCACCCGTCGCCCCTGGAGCCCAATCCGCCGCCGCCTGCCGGGACCGGCGCGAGGTGCGCATGCGCGAAGGGGGCGGGGCGCGAAGGGGGCGAGGCGCTGTGACGCGGGAAAAGGCGCGTGCGCGAAGGGGAGGAGCCAGAGGCGTTTAAAGGCGCCGCGTCCCGCGAAACGCGCAGTGCTGCCCCCTGGGGGAGGGCGTGTGGAAGGGCCGGGGGGCCCTGGAGAGGCCGGGGGGGTCCTGAGGGGGGGTCGGGAGTGGGGGGCCCCCTGGGAGGACGGGAGGGCTGGGGGGGGCGCAGGGGCTCTGCAGGGCCTGGGGGAGTGTGGGGAAGGATAAAGAGATCGGGGGGGTGCTGGGGGATCTCAGGGAGCTCCAGGGGTGCTGGGGGGCTCTGGGCAGCCTTGGGGGGTAACAGATGGCTTTGAGGGTCCCGGGGCCTCCACAGTGCTGGGGGTCCCTGGGGGTATTGGAGAGCCTCTGGGGGTGTTAAGGGTCCCTGGGGTCCTAGGTGGTCCCTGGGGGTGTCCATGGGGATGTCGGGGTGTCCCTGGGGTATTTGGAGCTCCCTGGGGGTGTCAGGGATTCCTGGGGGTGTGTGGGGTCCCTGGGGATTTCGGGAGGGTCCCCGTTCCCCCCTCAGCCGTTCTGCTCCTCCCAGGTGACGGTGGGGACGGCGCTGTAGGGATCGGCCACCAGCCGGGCGCAGCGCAGCGTGGCGGCCACCAGCAGCAGCCCCAGCAGCACCACGAAGGCCACGGCCACCCCCTGGTCCACGTCCACGCCGGCCGCTGCGTCCTCCATGCGGGTGACGCTCAGGGATGGCCCTGCGGGGTGAGGCGGGGGGTTCATGGTCAAAATGGTGCCCAAATCGTGGCCTTGGGACCCTGCTCTGGCGTGGCTGGGGAGGGCGGGTTGGGGACACCCGGTGTTGTCCCAAAGTCACCCGTGTCACCCCCGCCATGGGGATCGGCGTCCTGCCCGCGTCCCATCCCGCCCAGCCTCCTCCTTTACAGGTTATTAGCGATAAGCGTCTTGCTTTCTTAAATGACTCCTAAAAGAAAATCATCTGTTTCTTCATTCTTTGCATTAAAACACCCTAATTTTTATATATAAGTATACATATTTTTAAAGGGTTTATAGAGCTAAAAAATGTCATAAATACATAAATATCTATATACATAAATATACGTATTTTTAAAGGCTTTATAAAGCTAAAATATGCTCCCGGAGCAGATGACCACAGCCCTGATTGCACCAAGGACGGCAAAAAAATCACCAGCCCCTTACCTCCCCACGGACGGACGGACGGATGGACGCTGTCCCGCTGTCCCCTGCCCCGTGCGCTGTCCCCGCTGTCACTGTCACTTCATGAATATTGCAGGGACGCGGCGTCGCCTTTCAGATGCTCCCAGTAACGGGGAGAAACAATCCGGGGGATTAAATTCTCAGTGAGGGACAAGGGCTCCCGGGCCCCTTCGTGGGGACATGGGCTGAATCAGAGGATTTGTCCCCAAAATCGTTTAAACACCCCAGAAATACCTCAGGTTCTGTTATTCCCCCCCGAGGGGAAGAAGGGTCACTGTGAGCATGGGGATCAGTTCCCGGCGAAGCTTTGCCCCCCCAGGCTGGCATGGGGTGGTGTTTCTGGTGATTCTTTTATTGGCAAAAGCTGAGTTTTGGGGTTGTAATCAGTGCTAATTAATGATACTGCCTCCCCAGTCCTGACCCAAAGCGCAGTTCCAGTCCTGGTTCCAACCCAAGCCAGAAATCCAGCTGGAATTCCAGATCCCCAACCTAATCTCGGTCTCATTCCTGATCCCAGTTCCGGCCCCAACCTAATCCCAGTCCTAATGCAGCCCCAGCCTCAATCCCAGCCCCAACCCTGACCTCAGTCCCTGTCCTGACCGAATCCCAGCCCAGGCTCCAGCCCCGATCCCAATCCCAGCACAATTCCCGCTCTCCGACCCCCAAAATCCAGCACGTGACGTCACCCAACCGGCGCGGCCCACACGACACACCCTCTCCTAGCCACGCCTCCGCAGAGAAGGCCACGCCCCCAAAGCCACACCCCCCGTGGTAGGGGCGGGGCACGACGGCGCTCACCCTACCCTGCTGGCCGCGCCGGGAGGTCCGCGAGGTCCGCCCACCACTCCCCCGGCTGTGCCAATCGGAGCGCGGCGCCGTCCCCTTAGCCCCGCCCCCGCGGCGCGCAGGTTCGGCTGCGCCGCAGCGCGGAGGGTTTTCCTGCGCCGCCATCTTGGCCGCGGTGTGAGGAGGCGCGGGGGGGCCGGTCCGGGCCGGTCCCGCCGGCCATGGCCGCCACCGCCAACCCGGGTGAGCGGCGACGGGGCCGCGGGGGCGGGCCTGGGGGTCGCGGTGAGACGAGGGGGCGGCTGAGGGAACCAGCGCTCGGGGGCCGGGCCGGGCTGTGTCGGTTGTGGGGGTGTCCCGGGCTGGGGGGTTGGGGGAGCGGCGCTAATGGCGTTCGGGGGCTGGGGGGCTGGTGGAGGGGTCGGGGCTGCGCCGGGAGGGGCCTCTGGGGGCTGGGGCTGGGGTGGGGACACAGGGGACGAGGGGACCCGGGCGGGTGCGCTGGGGGAGCAGCGGGGTTGTCAAACGGCAGAAACTTCAGAAGTGGGCGCTTTAGGGGCTTCTTGGGGAAGGAGGAGGGGGAGGAGACGGGGTGTGAGCTCCTGGTGTGGGGAGGGCACCTAAACCCCCCATCGGGGCACCTAAACCCCCCCTTGTGGCACCTAAACCCCCCCTCAGGCACCTAAACCCCACCTCGGGCACCTAAACCCCCCCCTCAGGCACCTAACCCCCCCCCTCGGAGCACCCAAAACCCCTCAGGGGTCCCAAACCAACACCTCGGAGGACCTGAGCAGCCGAAGGGACCTGAAGCTGGCAGCTGTACCGCTGGTCCCTGCTCCGTGGTGCCCGCGGCGCTGGTTTCCATCGCCCAGCACTCATGGGACTCACGTTTGTTGCCGTTAATAGTTTGTATTGGTTTTAGACCCTATTTTTATTTTGGCTGTGCGTTTCCTTGAGGTCCCCTGCTCAGCCCCAGCCAGGAGCTGCTGTGCTGTTTGCAATGCGATTTTTGCACCTCTCCGCCTGTTTCTGTGCCGGGGTGAACCGAGCGTTCCAACACCCCCGGTCGGTCACCGGTACCTCCCGTTCCCAGGAGCAGCAGGACGGGGGATCCGGTTCTCACCAAATCGAATCTTTGGGGCTGTACCAGGTTCCTGGCTGCATGACACCGGAATCCGCCCGTACCTGGGGCAGCGCAGCGCCTGTGAAGCCGGGGTTGTCTCACAGCGCGGCGACCGAGAGCAGAATGGGAACTTCTGTGGTTTTTTGGGCTTGTTTTTTTTGTGCCTTGTGGCTTTTGACGATTCTTCAGCTTTATCAGCTGCTCCGTGTGACTTGTAAAGGATGATATGTATATATTTTTTTCGTTCTAGCGACATGGGAGGCTTTTGTGGCTTTAAATCTCGAGCGAACACGTTGGGCCGCTCGCGGTGGTTTTGAGGCCAGAACTGGCGTCTGGGGAGGAAAGATGTGGTGGGGGTTTCGTGTAACGGGCTGAAATTCCCCAGAAATCAGAAGTTAGAGGTGGCGCGTTAGAAAAAGCAACAAAACAAGAGAAACGCCAGGATTCCTGGTTCGGCCTAGGAGCTGCAGCTCTGGGATGGAAAGTGCCACAGGACGGGCCCACGAGCTGGACGAAGCGCTCTCTTTATTTGATGGTTTTGTCTTCTCACAGCGGTGCCCTGCGAAGCGCTGGGGTTGTTCTGCGCAGTAGAGCGCGGGTGCTGTGGGTGCGGGCTCGGCGGGACGGTCAGGAGCGGGAGAGCGGGGCGGGTTTGGCAGACAAAGGGTGCGCGGGTAGCGCAGGGCGCACACCAGAACCAGCTGTGTCTGGGGCCAGCATGGAAAATGTGCCGAGGAGCCAGCGCCGCGAGGAGAGGGGGCTGCGTGTGCGGGGGGGCTCCGCGGTCGCGTGGGATTTTGCGTAATACACGAGTTTTAAACAAATCTGCGAGGGGGAGAGAAAGAATGCTGGACATCTGTGTTTAATCTTTCCGCCTATGGGCGGGCTGAGTGACCAGCAGTTACTTGGCCCTTGGAAACAGAGGGGAAAACGCTCACAGTCTGCACAAGCGTTATCTACAACGGGACTGGAGTGGAATAAATCACATTGTTCTGTAGAAGCTGGGTCGTCTTCTCCTTGATGTTGCAAACGGGGCTCCGGGGAATTCTGGATAACCCCCCAAAAACACGGAACGTCCTGGCGGCTTGAACGGGAAACCCGACCACAGGAAGAGGCTGGGACTGATCTGTGTGCTCAAACCGATTGGAAAAAGAAGTTGGGACCTATCTTAAGCGTTCAAAGCGTGAAGAGCTTTGGGTCGAAAGGTTTCGGTTGTGTCAGTGGGAGTTCTGCGGTGTTGGGAGCGAAAGCAGAGCGGCACCGCTGACCGGGAGGACGCGGGGGCCGGCGCCGCGGCTCGTGCGGCCCACGCTGCTGCACCGGGCCCGCCTGCTCTGGGCCCTTCGGGCGCTGTTGGCGCTGCCTGGAGAAGCGTCTGGTTGAGCAGCGTCTCGTCAAACACCGGCTTGTCTGAACGCACGATTTCAAACACTCAAAAGCGGAAAACGCGTTTTGGGGGTGTTTTCTTCGCTCATTTCTGTGGTGCTGCTTGAAGGAGGTTCCCGTGGGGATGGAAGCGCTGAGCTGGGGAGTTCAAACAGCAAACAGACCCTGAACACAACCACCCACCTACCTAAACCGTTCCCTTCAGTGTCCCTGAAACGCTGTGTGAATGCAGCTGGTAGCGGTGAGGAGCACAAGGGTTTGCCAAAGCAGGGCGCTGGTTTATTTTATTTTAGCAGCTGGTTTCTGGGAGCCCACAGGCGGGTTCAGTTCAATCTGAATGTGAAGCTCTGCAGCAGGGTCTGGTTTTCTGGGCTGAGGAGGCCGAGCGTTTCCAGAAGAGCTCATTGCAGAGCCCGCTCGTAAATCACCGTGTGTCCGTGACTTATTTCAGAAGCTGTTGCACTGTTGGGCGCCGGAGCCGCGACAGCCCCGGCTCCCTTCGCCGCCCCCCGGCCTCTCCTCGCGGCTCCGTCGTGCTCACAGATTTAGTCCGAAATCCGGGTCTGCAGTGTTCCTGCGCAGCCTCTGCTCATCTCCTCTGGCCTTAATTAGATCGATCACTCGTTACAAATGAGCCGGGTTGATGGCGGAAAGGGCTGGAACGGCGCCGTCGCTGTGGATGGATCCGCCGGGACCCTCGGTGGCGCGGCTGATGGGTTTCAAGGGCGATTCTTTCGAAGAAATCCCCTCGTTGCTGCTGTTGTTTGGAGCAGTTGGAGTGCGTCAGAACGCCTCGCGTGGTGACGCCCCTGCCCTGCTCTCCCCGCTTCGAGGTGGGAACGCGGTGGATTTTTGGTAGGTTTTGATGCACTAAGTGCATAGAGCGGGTTATTACCCATTTCCCTTGCCGCATCTCAAGGTATCTGTGTTTTCTCCCGCTGTGAAAGGGCACGTTTAGGAAAATGAAGCGGTTTTGTCAATGCTTTTGGTGCAGGAGGCTCCGCAGGAGCAGCCAGGGCTGGGTGAGGTTTGGGACCCCGAGCCGTTCGCAGAGCGCAGCCCGGGCCGCTGCCCAGCACCGGTTCCCCTCTCCGTGATGAAATCACCTGCTCTGCTCCACAAAGTTGGCGTCTGATGGGACCCCGGTGTTTAAATGCACAGGTTGAAAAGCCATGGGCTCCTCGGGAAGAGGAGCAAACCTGACCTGGTCGACTTGCGCTTGGTGCCCCGTTCCGCTCGGCGAAACCTTCGCTGTGGGCCCATTCCGCACCCAGGGACTCGGCTTAGAAAGAAGCGAAGGAGCCCGGGGTGTCCGAGGGATCCGAAATCCAGCGGGAGGAAGAACAGCCCCCTTTATTTTCAGTGCGTCGCATCAGCTGACTGGGTGTTATCACACAGGGACTCATTTCCTGGCAGAGACTTTGTATATTCACACACAACCTCGAGAAGCGCGTGTGTTTTAGACAAACCCGTGTCCACACCTGGTGGTGCGGTTGAACCCACCGCCGCCCTGTGCTCGGCGCCAGCAGCTCTGTGTGCTCTGGGAACCCCGAGAAGACGCTTTCCTGTGTGTGCTGGGGTATTTTTAGTGTTTTGCTGTTTTCGTGGTGTGGCAGCGAACTCCGCAGCCGCTCGGGTGGGCACAGAGCCGGCTTCTTTCACAACGCGCCTTGTAACTCCTTGAAAGCTCCGGTGCTGGCGCGGGTCAGGCTACGTCAGCATAGAACCGCACTGAACGCGGAGCCACGACGTGCCCAAAAGGGCTTATTTTCACTTCTTAGAGCAGACTTTTAATTGACTGAAAGATCGGGGCTTTCGAGGTGCCTTCCAAGCCCCTTGTCGATCCCCTGTGTCTTAGACCAGGAATAAGCCTCGCGGAGGTGTGATCGCTGTTAGGCAGACGTGCGTTTCTTGTCCCGTTGTGCCCGAGCAAACAGAGGGGGCTCAGCCCTGCCCGCCCAAGGAACCCGCAGCTTTTCCCGGAGCCGCTTTTGGGCTGATGAGAACCGCATGTGCTCGGAGCTGGGAGCGGCCCCGGGAGAGCGGGAGATGAGAGAACCGCAGGCACACATGGCACCGAACCCGCGCCAGCCGCGCTAACGGGGGCTGCCTGCGGAGAGCCCCCCCTCCGGACCGGAGGGGTTTGACGTCATGCCCCTTGATTCTCTTGTTTTCTTTTCCTGTTTAGAAATGGCATCGGACGTCTCCTCGCTGGGCGCTGCTGTTGGAGCCGGGAGCGCCGGCCCGGGCGCGCCGACCGCTGCGGCCGCGGTGCAGAGAGCCAGCAAGCGCCGGCCCGGGTGAGCCGGGAGGGCTGGGGGTCGGGGTGTGTGTGTGTGCGTGTGTGCAGTGGGTGTTGAGGAGTCACTCTCTGGAACGGCGCTCAGCCCGTGACGAGGACGCTCAGTGTCCTGGTCCAGGCCTCGGGCCGCTCAGTCGAGCGCTGGGTGCCGGTTGTACCCGTGAAACCATCAAAGGGGTGGGAGAGGAGTGGCCGAAGCAGCAGGACCAGCGGCACCACGGGGGACGCGGGGGAACAGCAAACGGGAATTTTGGGGCCTTGCTCAAACCTTTGTGTCTGTGGCTTTTTGTTTGTAAAAATGCCTTTGCCGAGATAAAAGGATATCGGGTGGCTTCTCTTCAATGCCGGCCCAGGAGATTTCCTCTTAATTTACAAGCTAATTAAAAGCGCCCTGCTCTCCGTTGCTGCTCCCGCGCTGCCTGTTACACCCGCGGGTTTGCGGTCCCCGAGGGAGCTCCGTGCGAACCCTCGCTCTGTCCTCCCACACACACTTACAGAAACCCTTTTTGACCCTGTTGCAGAAACACAGGGACCGAACTAAGAGGTAATTACACAGTCGCCAGACCCAACTTGAACTGGTGAAGTATTTTGCCTTCCTCTTTCTGAATGCAGCCGATCCGGCCTCGTTTGGAGCGGGGCTGTGATGCAGCGGGCTGTCTCTCCTGTGAGCTGTTTCCTTTCTGTATTTTGGATCGTGTATAAAGGGAACAGTCTTCTAAGCTTTGTGGGTTGTTTCATGTTAACCCCGGGGATCTCTTAAATCTTCCTGTCAAGAATCATCCACGACAGATGGAAAAACGACCCACGAAGGAGAAACCGCTTGGTTAATAGTTACATTCTCACTTGTTTTTCAGGCTGGATTTCGATGAGGATGGAGAAGGGAACAGCAAATTCCTCAGGTGAGGGAGGGTGTTTGTAGCCTCGCTGCGTCATTTGGGGTCGGACGACTCTAATTACACCATGTGTTACATATGAGGAGCGGCTTTGGGCTGAGCCGGGTGGTGATGAACGTGGGGTTTACCTCCTGAGACCCTTTGGGTGGGGGTCTTGGTTTGGATTAACCGTACCTTCAAAGTGCGGTTTCACCTGCTTCTTTGTGGTTGTGCTTGAATTACTGAGCGCGGTGCCGCTGTCCTCGATGTGAACGTGACGTGGAAAGCGTCATCGAGGTGGCAAAATCCTGACACTGCGGTCTTGGAGGAGCGAGGAGGGGGCTCTGGGTTGCCAGAGTTCGCCTTTGCTGTGATTTATTGAACCTCGCTCATCTCGGTGTCTTTGGGAAAGCAAGAAGCGTGAACACCTGACGAGCTCTTCTTCCTCTGCCCTCGTGCAGGTGCGACGATGACCCCATGCCGAACGACAAGGAGAGGTTTGCCAGGTAAGGAGCTGCTGGGGTGTGGTGTGGAAGTGCCAGAAGGAGGGTCCTGCAGCACCCGGAGCTGGCGAAGGAGCCTGCGCCAGGGGATCCGGCGCTTTCCTCGCTGGTTTTGGGCCGATTCATTAGGAGTGTGATGAAATTCCATTCGCCTTTCTCAGCGTTTCTTCCAGCTGTGGCCCTGGACTCTCATTCTCCCCTGCTGCTTCAGGATCTTGCAGAAACGCCCGTTTCGTGCTTGGTTCGGGTTTGACTTGCAGGGAGGTTCCTGTTGAACGTGGTTGGTGTGTGTGGGGCCAGAGGCGGCGCCGCCGTTGTGCGTGGAGCGTGGGCCGGAGCCGCGGCGCAGCCGCCTGGAGCTGGGCTTCCCTCAGCATCCTCCCATTTCTCATTTCCTCACACTTTTTCCATTTTTAGCTTAGATCGCTGATTTTATTTTTAGGTCTGATGATGAGCAGAGTTCAGCGGATAAGGAGAGACTTGCCAGGTAGGAGAACGGAGATTTCAAGCATGGACACGCAGAGTTTTCCTTCCCTTCGTGTTTCTCTAGGCACCCCCTCTCTCTTGTTTTCTCCCCCCTTCCCTCATCTGCTGCAGTAGAGGACTTGAAACCCACCGGGCTTGGGAAATCGCTGTTGGAATTAGAGGGGAAAGGCGTTTAGTCCCCTTGCGGGAACTCCTGGGCCGTGCTGTAGCTTCATTAGTCTGGGCTTAAATAGAGTTTCTTTGTGCTGGCCCAAGGTGCCAAACGGCCTGTTCTCCCCTCGGCAAGGAGCGCCCTTGTGCACGCAAAACGGGCGTTAAAGTGTATTGGATTGGGGTTTTGTACCTGTTTAGGCTTCCTGAAAACAGGGTTTTCCCGGTCTCGTTAATGAGGGTCTGTCCCTGGCCGCGTTTCTCCGGCAGAACAACCACCAGCCCTAAAGCCCCTTTTCCCCCATTTTCAGCTGCAGAAGTAAAACCCGCTCGGCCCCAGCGGGGTTTCCGCGGTTGGTGCCGGTGGGACAGGGCTGGTTCGGGGTTTGCCACCCCAAGCTGCCTCCGTCCCGCGGGGGCTGAGGGCTGAGCGCTGTCCCTCTGGGGACACCACCGCCTGCTTTTATAGAGACAGCGAGGCCCCGCGCGGCCCCAGCGCGGGGGCAGACGAGGGAGGGCCGGGGCGCGCGGCAAACAGCGGCGGCTTCTCGGGGCTCCCCCTCCCGCGAGCGCCGGTCCGCTCCCGCTGCTGTCACCGTCACACGAGAGCCTGTGGGGCGGGATGTTTGGCAGCGGGGCGGGGGAGGCGCCGCTGGTTTCCCGGGGGCTTTTGTAGTGGAGGTCGCTTCGTTTTCAGGCTGGAGGCGGCAGAGGCTGAGCAGCCGGTGGGTGTGACAGTGGAAGCGCTCCTCTGAGTGCGGCCTCGGGAGCTCCCGGGTCGTACTCGCCCGGCAGTGAGAGACGCTCCTTCCTCTGCTGTCTGTCCTCTTCAACTTGCTCGCCTGTCTGTCCGTCCAACACTTCATCTCATTCCACTTCCCACCGTGTGCTTCCCGGCCTCCGATCGCCCCTCTCTATAGGAAACCTGGCTTCTAAGTTCTGTTTTGAAAAACCCACCTTAGTCAGCGACTTAAGCCAAGCCTAGAAGGCTCTGTTCCCCTCTCTGGGGGCTCGGGGGCTGTGCCCTGTGAGCAAAAGGTGCAAGAAGAAGCTTTGTAAGGGTTTTTAAGCGGGCAGCGTTTGTCGAGGTGGCTCTCGCGAGGTCTGTGTGCCCGGTAGCCGCTCTGTCCGCGCAGACCTCACGGCGCTCAGGTGCAGATCTGCTCTGCAGCTCTGCCTGGAAAAGACTCGGGGTAACCAGAAGTATCTGAGGTGAGAATCCTCGGCTGTGCCGTGGGCGCCCACGTCTCGGCCGCAGCCCCGGCCTCCTGGTGCGCTGATCGGAGACGCGTGTGTCCGAGAGCTGACGGGGCAGAATTCATCCGTGCTGGGGTGGTCTCGGTCCGCACCGGTGCTGTGCGAAGCAGATTTCCTCAGCGGAGCGGGCGAGCCCCGCTCTGAGAGCAGAGGCCGCGGCAGAGGTCCCTGGGTTGTGGAGGCGGCGGGCAGCTTGTTTCTCCGCAGCAGCTTTGCCTGGCTCGTCGCCTTCGCCGGCTGCGGGGCCGCGATGGGACCCCAGAGGTCAATGCACTCTCCTCCTGCACCCGTTCCTCGTCCCCGTGCACGCCCAGCATGCGAGGCGCTTGCGGCCCTTCTAACGAGCCTGACGCATCTCTGTGTGTTGCACTCCGGCCTTGTGCGAGCGTTGACGTGGGGCTGAGGCTCCCGGCTCCCCGGTGACTTCGTCTTCCTCCTCTCCTCCCTTTTCCTCAGGGAAAACCACAGCGAGATCGAGCGGCGGCGGCGGAACAAGATGACGGCGTACATCACGGAGCTGTCGGACATGGTGCCCACCTGCAGCGCCCTGGCACGCAAGCCGGACAAGCTCACCATCCTGCGCATGGCTGTGTCGCACATGAAGTCCCTGCGCGGCACGGGCAACACCTCCACCGACGGCACCTACAAACCCTCCTTCCTCACCGACCAGGTGCGGGGCGCCGCGCGCCGGGGGGCTGGGAGGGACCTCTGGAGATGGTGACGCTAACGCGGGGTCGCCAGAGCAGGTCGCGGGATCCAGGCGGGTTTGGATGTCCAAGAGGAGCCTGAACACTGCTCGGGGCAGCCGGTCCAGGCTCCGGCACAGCCAGATGCGCGAGTTTCTGCTCGTGTTCGGACGGAACCCCCTGTGTTTCTGTGCCCGTTGCCCCTCACCCTGGCGTTGGGCACCACTGAGCAGAGTCTGCTCCATCCTCTGACACCCACCCTGGAGGTGTGGTTGGACTTGAGGGTTTCTTCAACCAAAATGATTCTTTATTTAAAAGATCCCTCTCAGCCTTGTCCAGGCTGAACAGCCCCAGCTCTCTCCGCTTTTCCTCGCCAGACCCCTCAGCATCTTTGTAGCTCTCTACGTAACTGCAGAGGGGGGAATTAAATTGCGGGTGGGGAGAAACGGGCACCCGGGGTGGGTTTAGAGCCCTCCGCCTGCTTGGCCCTGCAGTTCAACGCGTGTCCGTCTGTCTGTGACCTCAGGAGCTCAAGCACCTGATCCTGGAGGCGGCCGACGGCTTCCTGTTCATCGTGTCCTGCGAGACCGGGCGGGTGGTGTACGTGTCCGACTCGGTGACCCCCGTGCTGAACCAGCCGCAGTCCGAGTGGTTCGGCAGCACCCTGTACGACCAGGTGCACCCCGACGACGTGGGCAAGCTGAGGGAGCAGCTCTCCACCTCCGAGAACGCGCTCACAGGTGAGGCAGCCCGGGAGAGGGCTCTGGGGGCCGGGCGCGCGAGAACCCGCGGAGGACTCGGATTCAAACCTTCCCTTTGTAGAAGGAACCAAACCCTGGTGCCTTCCTAACAAGGATCCTGCAGCCCCCCCCGAGAATGCGCCTAAAGGTACCGCTGGCGACGCTTGTCCTGCTCGTCTCCTCCGTTACCTGGTGCCTGTGCTGCTGCAACGGCTCCGGCGGCCGCAGCATCTGGGGCTTGTGTCCTTCTCTCTTCAGGCCGCATCCTGGACCTGAAGACGGGGACTGTGAAGAAGGAGGGGCAGCAGTCCATGAGGATGTGCATGGGCTCCCGAAGGTCCTTCATCTGCCGAATGAGGTAACGAGGACGTTCCTTGCAGGACCCTCGGCTGAGCCCCGAGCTGAACCTGCTCCCTGGCCCCGTCTTGCCTTTATTCCAGCTGTGCTTTGTCCATTCCGACATGGCAGAACGTGCCTGAGCTTCCCACACAGAGCCAGGAGTCCAGTTCTTGACATTTTTCTTTGCCCTACGCTAAAATACCTTTTGAGACCATTTTAGAAGATCCAGTTTCAAGTCATGATTTGTTTTGACCTCGTGTCCCCTCCAAGTCCGTACAGTGAGGGGTTTTCACTAGTGCGACAGGGATCCCAAGGGTCGTCCCTGGTTTTAGCGTCATTGTTCAAGGCTGCCAAACCAAGCGAGACAAAAGCCGTTCCCCGCGGTTCTCGTCCGGTGCAGGTGCGGCAGCAGCTCCGTGGATCCCGTCTCGGTGAACCGCCTCAGCTTCATGAGGAATCGCTGCAGGTGAGTGACCAGGGCCACGGCTGGGAGCGAACGGGGCTGCGGGGGCTGAACCGAGATCCCACCCCTGCGTTCTTGGGCCTCTTGCCTTTCAGTCTTTGTTTCGTTTGTGTGCCCTGGTGTTTTAAAAACCCAAGTAGAAACCTCCCCTCGCTTCCCCAGTTGAACATGGTAGCACATCCAGCCTCTCTCTCTCCCAAGGAATGGTTTAGGTGCAGCGAAAGACGGCGAACCTCACTACGTTGTGGTGCACTGCACGGGTTACATCAAAGCCTGGCCCCCTGCAGGTAAAGCTGAGCTTGGGGCTGGTTTTAGGAGCGTGTGGGCTGAGCTTGTCCCTTCTCTGGACAGAACGTACCAGCAAATGCCTTCTCAACCAATCGCTTTGTTGGGGTTGAGCTGGTTTTTGCAGGTGCTGGATCGCAGCTCCACGCCTCTGGGCAGCAGAGATGCTGCAGGGGGTGAACGGAACATTACACTGAAAGTGATATTACAGTGTCTGGTGCTGAAGGTCATGGACCTTTAACCCTCTGGCAAAAGGTGGATGGCTGGCAGCTTGATTTTCCAAATTCTTCTATGGGAAAAGATCCTGAATTACAAGACAGGGTGGAGAGATGTATTGAAGCCAGAGCTGCGTGTTTTACCTCTGAAACGGGCAGGTTTCTGTGCATTAACCGCGCTGGCGTTGTTCGGTGCTCCCCGCAGGTGTTTCGCTGCCCGACGACGACCCGGACGCGGGGCAGGGCAGCAAGTTCTGCCTGGTGGCCATCGGGAGGCTGCAGGTGGGTGAGCGGCGCTGCCTCCCCCTCGGGGCCCAGCTCTTCTGTCTGAAGACCTCCCCGAGTGCCCCGAGTCCCGCCGCAGGGCAGAGCGCTCCCCGAGCCTCGGTAACCGCCCCCCGCCTTGCAGGTCACGAGCTCGCCCAACTGCACAGACATGAACAACGTTTGCCAGCCCACAGAATTCATCTCCCGACACAACACCGAGGGCATCTTCACCTTCATCGACCACCGCTGCGTGGCCACGGTCGGCTACCAGCCGCAGGTGAGGAGCGGCCGGGGCTTTCGGGGGGAGGGCCGCTCCCAACGCGCCTTCCCCTCCCCGCCGCGGCTCCGCGTGTCCGGCATTCCCGGAGAACCCCAGCCAGGCCTGTTTCTCCTCCACCAGCTGCATTTTCACCTGCTTTTTAAGTGCTTTGATCATGGGGAGGACAGGGGCCTCTGGATTGTGTCTGATGTCAGTTAGGATCATTTTTGCCCCCATTTGAGCTCGAGATCAGACATCAGTCAACAACTGTTGTGCTTCTCTTTAAAACACAGCCCATGGGGTCCTGTGTTTGCTTTGTGGAGCAGTAGTTTGGTGGGGTTGACAGTAACTACCTGTCCAAACTGGGATTGAAGCAGAGCCTGCGCGCCAGCTGAACTGACCTCAGCTCTCCCAATTCCTTTAAAATCAGGAGCTTCTGGGCAAGGACATTGTGGATTTCTGCCACCCGGAGGACCAGCAGCTGCTGCGCGACAGCTTCCAGCAGGTACGGATGAGCCCTTCGGCTGCCGCTTTGCACACAGCGTGGTGTTCGGCTCAATCTCTCGGCGCTTTCAAAGCGATGAAATCGATTGGAAAACCAAGGGAAAAGTAAAAGCGTAGATGTTTCTCCTTTGCCCGACAGCAAACAGTCGCAGATTTAGTCACGTAAATGTGCAAAACGAAGCAGAAGCGTCTGATGTGTAACCCTTGAATTCACCCTCTGGCTGCCGGTCCCGTCCGCTTTAGGGCCAGAGACGTGGCTGCGGAGCGCCTGCCCCGCGCGCGGGCCTGTGGCTGAAACGCCGTTCGTCCTTAGGGCCCAGCGCCGCAGGACTCGCAGCGGACGCGCTTTGCTTGCCCTGTTGTCGTTACTCTTATTTCTGAGGGCGCTGGATTGTGGCAGGGCAGGTAAGACTGCCCCGTGCTTCCATGCTCCGAAAAGAAACAAACTGCTCATGTCCATCTCTCCAAATAGCTGGAACTCAAAAGCGACAGCATGTGCTTCATTTA
Organism: Patagioenas fasciata; assembly: GCF_037038585.1. Taxonomy (NCBI): domain Eukaryota; kingdom Metazoa; phylum Chordata; class Aves; order Columbiformes; family Columbidae; genus Patagioenas; species Patagioenas fasciata. Next base: position 4,475,302 of record NC_092549.1, on the reverse strand, counting down.
TTGGAGGCTTTTTCCATACATCTCACCAGTGCAAAGAGATCAGAGGGGATGTGAACTCGCTCCCCGTGTCATTGAGGACGGAGAGCATGAGGGACGGTGGCGGTCGCGCGGGGCGGAGCGGAGCGGAGTCTCACAAAGGGCCATCGCCAGGTCGCGGTGGGGGCGGCTGGCACGTCTGCGCTGCCGCCCGGAGCCGGGTCCCGCTCACGCCGTCCGTTCTTCCAGGTGGTGAAGTTAAAAGGCCAGGTCCTGTCCGTCATGTTCCGATTCCGATCCAAAAACCGGGAGTGGCTCTGGATGAGAACCAGCTCCTTTACCTTCCAGAACCCCTACTCGGATGAGATCGAGTACATCATCTGCACCAACACCAACGTCAAGTATGTCATTGTTAATTGCTCCTGGCTTGGTTATTGATTGCTCAGTGACCGAGTGGGAGGGGGCTGAGCCCTTTGCATTATGTTACATGCCCCCCCCATCTCAGAGACCGCGCAAGCTGGATCCGTCACCCAAACGGTTGTTGCAAAAGCACGGTTTCCCGTCTTGCCCCGCGCAGACGCTCTCCTGCGCGCAGCAGCCAACTCTTTGCTTGCTTTTGGTGTTATTTTGGTATGCGTACGTTATTTTGTGTCTTTGCCTTCAAGGAACTCGAGCCAGGAGTCGCGTCCCGCGCTGTCCGGCTCGCTGCCGCGGCCCCCGCTGGGCCAGGCCGTGAACCTGCCCCTGGAGCTGCCCCCCAGGTCAGGATTGTCCCCACGCGTTCCCGGGCTCGGTCGCCCATCCCAGCCGCGGCCACCCCCTCGGCGCCGGGCTCAGCAGCCGCTGCTCTCCCGTTACACGCGGCTTTCTCTTCCAGGCAGCAGCCGCAGCCGGAGCTGGAGGCCGTGCCGGGCAGGGAGAGCCTGGCCGGGTACGACCACTCGCAGGTAAATGGGCGGGGGCTCCGTTGCTCCTTCCACTTGTCCTGCGTTATTTAAATTGTTTGAATTCCCTTTGGCTGAGGCTTTGGAGGTGGCTGCACCGCGCTGGCGTGCGGCTGCCAGGTTTGGAGAGGAGGCGGCTCTGCCGTGGGTGTTCCTGGGGCGGGGTTGCTTGGCTGAAGGTTGGACTCGAGGGTCTTTTTCAACCCAAAATAATCCTGTGGTTCTCATCTCCCTGGCATGGCCACCCTGCCCCAGGAAATACACCAAATACCCAGACAAGAGCGAGGCCTTTTTCTGCAAACCCCCCCGTGCCGGCTCCTTTGCGCCGCAGTTGCTGACGGCTCCGTCTGTGTGTCCCTGCCCGCAGGTTCCCGTGCAGCCGGTGAGCGCTGCCGGCCCGGAGCACAGCAAACCCTTGGAGAAACCGGAAAACCTGTTTAACCAGGAGCGGGACCCACGGTTCAGCGAGATCTACAGCGGCATCGGCGCAGGTGGGGAGCGCTGGGCCGCGCCGTCGCGCCCTCACCCGCGCTCAGCTCCGGCTCGAGCGCGCTCTGCTCTCCCCGGCGTCGCTCAGGGTGGTGCCGGGCTCAGCACGGCTGTTGCGGCAGCCCGGGTGTTGCAAAGGACACCGGTTTTTGGTGTGGGGTGGATAATTCACTGATAAACCCTTGCGGCTGTGGGATTTCCTCCAGCCGGCGCTTTGCTGGAGCGACGTGAGGAGGGAGCGGGCGATGAGGTGACTCTTGCTCTGTGTCACCGTCTGCCTTGGCGTGTCCCCCGGAGCAGTTCTCTGTTCCTGCTCTGGGCACAGAACGTAGTGGATCCTCTAACCCCAGAGGCCCTTAATTTGAAGTTTATTAGAAAATGGAGAGGAAATCAAATTAAGGAGGCTTTTACAAACCCATCTGGAGTCCGTGACCGGGCAGGGAGCAGTCACGGTTGATGCTTGGCTCAGAACAGGGTCGGTTTCCCGCGGGCGCGCGGTCGCGTTTGCGCGGTCGAGGCTCTGTCGGCGCTGACGCGGCTCCTGTCCCCGCAGAGAACAAGGCCCTCCCGGCCAGCAGCGGCCCCGCCAGCCAGCCGCTCTTCCCGCCGGGAAACAGCTTCAGCGCGGCGCGGCCCGCCGACGGCTTCAGGTGAGCCGGGGTGGGGGCTGGCGTGCCGCGTCCTGGGTGTCCCCAGCCCCTCCTGCATAAACCCGGGGAGCGCACCCCGCTCTGGGTTTCTCTGAGGGTGAGGGTTCCTGCCCCCTGCTCTGCTGGGGGGTGGGCTGGGTGGTGATGGCTCCAAACCAAATCCTGGCGTTGGTTTCGGGGGCTCCTCATGCCAAAAAACCCTTGAGGTGCTGGAAGTTGAGAGAAGGGGAAGGGGCTGGAGCACAAATGTGATGGGAGCGGCTGAGGGACCTGGGGAAACGGCCGTGAGTTGCACAGGGGAGGCTGAGGGTGGAAATTTGGGGTGATTTCTCCCCAAAGGGCTGTGGGTGTTGGAACAGCTGCCCAGGGCAGTGCTGGAGTCGCCATCCCTGCAGGGTTGGACAGACAGACATGAGGTTCTTGGGGACGTGGTTTGGTGTCAATGTTGGGTTATGGTTGGGCGTGATCCGGAGGGGCTCTTCGGGCCCGTGGTGGCGCGGCGCTCTACCGCCCGCTGTGTGTTCCAGGAGCGGCAGCATGGTTCCCCCGGTGAGCATCGTCCAGCAGCCGCCGTCCTCGGCTGGCCGCATCCTGGCGCAGATCTCGCGCCACGCCAGCCCGGCACAGCCCGGCGGGACCGGCTGGGCCGCGGGGACACGGCCGCCCTTCACCCCCCAGGTGCCGAACCAGCCCCAGTCCCTGTCACAAAAGCCCGCGGGGTCGCTCCAGCGGCTCCTCGCCCTGCTCGAGACCAGGCTGGGAACAAACTCGGCTCTTCCTCTCCCGTCTCTTGCAGCAAGTGACATCCCAGACGGTGAAGACTCGTCCCCCGTCCTTCAGCATGGGGACGTTCCAGGGCAGCGCGTCCTCCTTCAGCGCCATGGCGGCACCGAGCTCCACGGCGTCGCCCACGGGGGCCGCGTTCCCCAACCTCGCCGGCCGCGGCACCGGCTTCAGTGAGTGGGGCTCGGGGAGCGGGGGGCGGCAGCTCGGGGTGAGACGCTCGCCCCCGTGTTCCTGTGGGCGTTGGGAACGGCCGAGTGTGGAGGGCAGAGGAATCCTGCTGGGGCTGGCGTGTCACCCGTGGCCATCGTCAGGCTCCAGAGCGGGGAGTTTATGTGGAGTTTTGGAACCATTTGGGTTGGAAAAGGCCTCTAAGATGGAGTCCAAGTGTTCCCCACCCTGGCACTAAACACGTCCTGAGAACCTCATCTCTGGTGAGCACTCCAGGGATGGCGACTCCAGCACTGCCCTGGGCAGCTGTGCCAACACCCACAGCCTTTTCCTGAAGAAACCTTTTCCTAATATCCAACCTAAACCTGGCACAACTCAAGGCCGTTTCCTCTCGTCCTGGAGAGGATCCGTTCTGGTCCATTTTAGAGCTGACTGAGAGGCTCCAGACCCCTCCACGACCCCCATTTGTTCTTCCACCCCATCGACGGGTGACGAACCCCGTGGCACTCAGTGGCTGCTCCCGGTGCCACCACCACGCCAGCCGGGTGTTCGCGGTCCCGGGGGTGCTTTCCCAACCGTTTTCTCTCCCCGCAGGCGCGGAGGCGGCGGCGCCGGGCGCGTTCCCGGCGCGGGCGGCCGAGGCCGTGGGGATGTGGCCGCAGTGGCAGGGCCAGCACCACGGCCCCGCGGGCGCCGAGCAGCACGTCCCGCCGCAGAGCAGCCAGCCCGAGGTCTTCCCGGTGAGACGGGTGTAGCGCGGGCTGGGGGCAGCGCGCGCGGTGACCGCGGGCACGGGGAGGGACAGCGAACGGGGCTGGCCTTGCCGTGACCGGCGCAGGATCGGTGTGAAGCTCCGATTAATGGAATTAACCTTCCGAGCTCTGATTAAAACCAATCACAAAACATCCGAGTCCAAAAAAGGGGAACATAACCCCCGAGAGCTCGTGTTGTGCGAGCTCCCGGTTCCGAAGGAGTCGGGCGGTCACAGCTCCGCAGCCGTGGGCACGAGCCCCGGTCCCTGGGCTGCCGGCCCCTGCTCTGGCCAGCGCCTTCATTACCAAATGACTAATTACCCTCGTGATTTCCTGCTCCGGCTCTAACCGCGTGCGTGTCTCCCCGCAGGACATGCTGACGATGCTGGGAGACCAGGGGCCCAACTACAACAACGAGGAGTTCCCGGAGCTCAACATCTTCCCTTCGTTCTCGGAGTAAAGTAACCGTCGGTGAAGCCAGTTACACTTCTATATCGTATCCACATGTACAGGAAAACACCCAGCTCTTTTATTTTCCCAAAAACTGCTGAACTTTCTCAACCAGCACCTCCTGAACTGCGGAGGTGCCGCTGCCCGGCGGGGGACGGACCGCGCGGGAGGAAGATGAGGAGGCTTTGGGGCACTCTGGGCTCATTCCCGGAGGGTTTGGGGCACTCTGGGCTGATTCTGGAGGTTTCAGGACTCGGACGCTTCATGAGCGGCTCGTGGAACCAAAGCCGGGTGTCTGGGTCACCTCCCAGCCCCAAAGGCGCCTTTTCCCGTTTGTATTTCAATCCTATACCCGTGACTCTTTCTTTTTCTATCAAACACCAAGCATTGTAACTTTAGCCGTTGAAGCTGTTCCCGCGGGTCTGCGGCGCTCGCCCCAGCTCCTCGTGGGACGCCGCGTTTTGGGGAAGTTCGGCCGTTTCCAGAGGCTTTTGGCCGCATCTCGGGTGCTTTATTTGGAGATTTTGGGGCCGTTCGGGCGCCGTCTCCCAACCGTGCAATGAATTCGGTGTCATCGGCGCGGCCGACAAGCCTGGTGCATGGCGGGATGGTTGACGAGCCATAAAAACGTGATCCGCGTAGCTGTGTCCGTCCGCAGCCCTGGTTCCGCAGCCCTGGTTCCGCAGCCCTGGTTCCGCAGCCCTGGTTCCGCAGCCCTGGTTCCGCAGCCCTGGTTCCGCAGCCCTGGTTCCGCAGCCCTGGTTCCACAGCCCTGGTTCCACAGCCCTGGTTCCGCGCTGCTCCGCGGGTTGGGCAGCGTGGGGGCTCCTGTACCAATGGTGAATCTGGGAACCTTCTGGATTCTTCGGTAGGAAAAGCCGGTGGTGAATCCGGCTCTGCTCAGGGCGAGGGTCCGGAACAGCGGAGTTTGGAGCCGTGGGCATGGGGATCCCCCAAACCAGTGGATTTTGGAGCTGCCCCTGTGCGGGCGGGGGAGCTTTTTGGGCTTAAACCAGCAGGTTTTGGCGTTGGGCAGCGCGGGTGCAGGAGCCGCTGCCCCGTCGGGAGCAGAGCCCGGAGCAGGGAGAGAACCCGCGTTCCTACCGGAGCCGGGAGGGACGGAACGCCCGGTTTACAGAAACTGAGGAGGGAGGAAATTCCTATTTTTCCAGAGATTTTGGGTCTTTCTGGTGAGGAGGAACTGGAGCAGCCACAAATGCTGAAGCTGTTGGGAAACGCCAACTGGAGGGGTGTGAGCTGGGGGTCCCGGTTCTGTCCCCGTCCCCTCCCCTGGGGACAGTGGTGCTGTTCTGCAGCCCGCGCTCCGTCTCTCCATGGACCGTTTGTGTAGCAGGGGTTTTTCAACAAGACGTTTTCCCTTTTTCCAAGGATTTTGCCTCATTTCTGCCGGTGGCCTGGTCCCTGTGTCACCGCGGCCGCCTCAGGGCCCCGTGCTCGGCTGACTCAGGTGGTGATGGTGACGATGTCCCGTCTGTCCCCGCGGTGTCACCGCTGGTCACCGTCCCCCCCGAACCGCGGGGGCACAGACCTGGGCTGGGGGCACTGGGGGGTGTCCCCAAGGTGGGACCCTGGGGCACGAGGGTGTCCCCAGGGTGGGATGCGGAGGTGGGAGGGTGTCCCCAGTGTGCCAGGGTGTGATCCTGGGGCGGGAGGATGTCCCCGGTGTCCCCAGGGAGGGCTGCTGGGGTGGGAGGACACCTCTGGGACAGGAGGATGTCCCCAGTGCCCCCAAGGGGGGATCCTGGCGCAGGAGGGTGACCCAGGGCAGGAAGATGTCCCCAGGGTGGGATCGTGGGGCAAGAGGTTGTGCCCAATGTCCCCGAGGAGGGATGAAGGGGCAGGATGATGTCCCCATGTCCCCAGAGCCCCCATACCCTGCGCGGGCTCTGACTCAGCTCAGCTCCACGTGCAGCCGGAGGAGCCGCTGCCGTGTCCCCCCCCGTGTCCCCCCCGTGTCCCCCGTCCCCCCCTTCCCCCGCCGCAGCCGCCAACATTTTCCAGCTGCCTCCCACTTCCTCAATCCGGCGCCATAAAAGCTGCTGCAGCCGCGGCCCCCGGTCCCGCCGCCCGTGTCCCCCCGGTCCCGCCGCCCGTGTCCCTGCAGCACCATGCCGGGGTAAGTGGGGGGACGTGGGGGGACAGGGGGCCTGACAAGGCCTTGCTGGGGCACTTGGGTGGCTTTTGTCCCTGGTGGGAGTGGGGGCGGAGCAGGGGCTGGCGCGGCGGCGCTGGGACCCTCAGTGCTGGGGGAGCGAAGGGGAAACTGAGGCACGGAGCACAGAGGGACCGGGGCTGCATCCCCTGCGCTGCCGCGGGGAGAAAGCGGGTGAAGCAAGGGGGGGTCGGGATGCTGGGGACCCCCTCAGGCGCCCCTTGCTCCCCCGAAATTTGGTTGATTCCTGGCCTGGGGCTGTGGGGAAGAGCTGGGGGAGTTAATGGGAACCAACTGCTCCAGCTCGTGATGCCGGCGCTCGGCCAGCGCCGCCGGCCTAAACCGGGCGTGGGGACTCCTGGATCCCCCCCGGCCCCGAGACTGGGTGTGGGGGTCCTGGCGCCAACACTGAGCGGTTTGGGGCATCGTGGCACCAACACTGGGTGGTTTGGGGGGTCCTGGCACCAACACTGGGTGGTTTGGGGGGTCCTGGCACCAACACTGGGTGGTTTGGGGGGTCCTGGTCCCCGCCAGCCCCGAAACCGAGTGTGGGGTTCTGCTTCCCCCGGCCTCAAAATGGGGTTGGTGGGGAGGTCCCGGTCCCTCTGGTCCCCAAACAGGGTGGACAGGGGTCTTGGCCCCAAAACCGGGTGTGTGGGGGTCGCGGTGTCCCCCCAGCTCAGTCCCCATCCCCAGGGTGTGGTGGCCGGCGCTGCTGGCCCTGCTGGTCCCGGCCGCGGTGGCCCAGCCGCAGCCCGAGCTGGACGCGCAGTGGCGCCTGTGGAAGACGACGTACGGCAAGCGGTACAACGGGGAGGTACGGCCGGGACAGCGCGGGCGCCCCGGGGGGCACGCGGGCCACCCAGCAGCATCTCCCCCGCGGCGCAGGCGGACGAGGCGGCGCGGAGGTTGATCTGGGAGAAGAACCTCAAGTACATCAACCGACACAACCTGGAGCACGCGCTGGGCGTCCACAGCTTCCAGCTGGCCATGAACCACCTGGGGGACATGGTGGGTGACACCGGGGACGGCGGCGGGTGGCAGGGACGGGACGAGCGCCCCCGGGTGCTGCTCTGTCCCCAGGCCCCGGGGTCACACCCGCCCACCCCTGTTCGTCCCCAGACCAGCGAGGAGGTGGTGAGGACCATGACGGGCTTGAAGGTGCCACGTGGCCACCAGCGTCACAACGGGACCCTCTACGTCCCCGACTGGACCCAGCGAGCCCCGGCGGCCGTGGACTGGAGGAGGAAAGGCTACGTGACGCCCGTCAAGAACCAGGTGAGCGGGTGGCTCCCGGGGCGCGGTGGCACCTCGGTGTCCCCCCGGTGTCACCGTCATGTCACCCCGTGTCCCCGCAGGGCCAGTGCGGCTCGTGCTGGGCGTTCAGCTCGGTGGGCGCGCTGGAGGGGCAGCTGAAGCGCAGGACGGGGAAGCTGCTCCCGCTCAGCCCCCAGAACCTGGTGGATTGCGTGGCCAACAACGACGGCTGCGGCGGCGGCTACATGACCAACGCCTTCGAGTACGTGCGGCAGAACCGCGGCATCGACTCCGAGGACGCCTACCCCTACATCGGCCAGGTGGGGACGCGGCCCCCTCCTCTCCTCCCCCTGACCACCCCCGTTTCCTCCCCTTGACCACCCCCATCTTCTCTCCCCAACCATCCCCTCCACGTCCCCTGCCCTCGCTGGTCCCGCAGGACGAGAGCTGCATGTACAGCCCCAGCGGGAAGGCGGCCAAGTGCCGCGGCTACCGGGAGATCCCGCCGGGCAATGAGAAGGCTCTGAAAAGGGCGGTGGCCAGGATCGGGCCCGTGTCCGTGGGCATCGACGCCAGCCTGCCCTCCTTCCAGTTCTACAGCCGCGGTGAGGAGCCTCGCCCGGGGACCCCAAGGCACAGTGGGGGGTTATCCGGGGGGTGGGTTATCCCGGGGGTGGGTTATCCCGGGGGTGGGTTATCCGGGGGGTGGGTTATCTGGGGGGTGGGTTATCTGGTGGGTGGGTTATCCAGCACGTAACCAACCGTCCCCCCAGGCGTTTACTACGACGAGAGCTGCAACGCCGAGAACATCAACCACGCGGTGCTGGCGGTGGGCTACGGCGCGCAGAAAGGCACCAAGCACTGGATCATCAAGAACAGGTACGGCGGGGCCGCTCGGGGCCGGTTTTTACCAAGCCGGGCTTTGCCGGCGGCTCAGGCTCCGCGTTTCCCTGCAGCTGGGGCGAGGAGTGGGGCAACAAGGGCTACGTGCTGCTGGCGCGGAACATGAACAACGCCTGCGGCGTCGCCAACCTCGCCAGCTTCCCCAAGATGTGAGGCCCGGCTCCCCACCCTGAATCCAGCCTTTTCCACCCCGTCTCCATCATCGCTCCGGTTTGGGGAGATTCTGCTTCTCCGCAAGAGGACCCCCCAGTTCTGGTTGTCTCCGAGCCCCCTTTGCGGCGCCATCTGTGCCGCGAACGCTGCAGCCGCCCGGAGACGCTGGTGCAAACGGCTCCCGCGTCCCGGGTGGGACCCCCGTGCAGGACACGGCCCCGCCAGCCCTTGTCTGTGAAATAAACCACTGCTGGGAACCAACGGCGGGGCTGGTTCGCTGCGCCGCTTCTCACCCCAAAGCTCCCGCCCGGCACAATCGCCTCCAAAAATTGGGGTTTTTGCTGCTTTGGGAAAGTCCCGGGTGCTGAGTCAGCGCAGAGGGAGCGGGCGCTCTGGGGACAAAGCGGTGACAAAGCGGTGACAAAGCGGTGACACCGGCCGCTGGGGGCCTCGGGCTCTTTGCGTTAAAAGGTGTTTGTAACCACGTTTGTGGCGCTGGCGAGGAGCAGGAGCAGAGGAGCCGGATGGCGGATCCGCTCGGGGGGAACGGCCGCGCCAGCTCCGCGTTTTTTTAATGCGTTCAAAATGGATTCATTCACCTTCACCTGGTGTTTCTCGGGTGGTTTAATTCATTAATGAATTAATGTAATTCATTAATGATTTAAATCGTGCCTTTCCCCCCAAGAGAGGGAATAAATGAGATTGTGGTGGTGGTGGTGCTGCAGCTGGTGCTGCCCCGGGTGAGCGGGGAGCTCAGGTCTACCCAGCAGGATTTAGTGTGATTTGTGTGCTGAGCGCTGCTTTGGGGCTGGGTTGAGCTGGGAGGTCAGGTCTACCCCGTTCAAACTAGTACAGTGAATAAGTGTGCTTTTCATTTATTTTCATTTATTTTTATTTATTTTATATTTTATTATTTTGTTATTTTATTATTTTTTTTAATTATTATTTTATTATTGTATTTTATTTCACCATTTCCTCCCCAAGCCCAGCTTTGGGCCGGTTTCAGCGGGGAGCCCAGGTCTCCCCGGCCCAGCCCAACCCAGCTGCAGCCCCAGCCCCGTCCGCTCAGCTCAGCACCAAGCCACAGCTGCCCAAGCAGATCCGTTTTGGCGAGCGCGGGTCCCGCCCGGGCCCCTGGGGCAGCGCCGCCCTCCGGCCGCTCGTTTGGGGCGGAAACCCTCGTTCGCGGCGGGGGTGCCGCTCCCGCCCCGCAGAGCCGCGCGGCGGCCGCGCCGGCTCCCGGCGAAGCGAAAACGAAATCGGAGCGCTTCCTCATTTCCTGGCTCGTGATTTGTGCGGCAAATCGCAGCCGGTGTCCCGGCGTCTGTCCCGGGGTCCCGGCGTCTGTCCCAGCATCTGCCCCGGGGTCCGCCCGGCGCTGGGGCCGCTCCGCTCCGCTCCGTCACCCGCAGGTCCGGACGCGCCCCCCAACGAGCGGCTCTGTCAGGTACTTCGGGGCTTTGTGTTCGAACGGCGCCGGGGCTGGAGGAAGTAAAACCGGAGAAATTCTGGTTTCTGCTGGGTTCTGTCGCCATCTTCTCTGCCGAACTCTGTTATTTTCATTTGGTTTAGATTTATTTTACTACTTTTTATTACTTTTTTTGTTTGTTTATGGTGGTTTTTGTGTTTTGTTTTGGGAGTTTTTTTGCCTTTTTCTCTTCTTGTTTGTCTCATATATATGTGTGTATATATATATTTAACGCTGGCAAACGCAGGTTTTGCAAACCAGCCGCTTGACCAGGTGATGTGGAAATGACCCCCGGGCGGGTGACACCGCGGGACGAGACGTCGCCCGGACGTGTCCCCACGTGTCGGTGTCCCCGGGTGGGGTCGGGACACTCGCCCCCCGGGGCCACTGGGGAGCCCGGGTGGGATTTCCCAGCCCATCCCACACGGGTTTGGGGGCAGCGGAGGGCGGGGGTGGGACGGGAGCCGGTGGCATCACCCGGTGTGGACGCCGCGCCACGTCGGGGGTGTCACCACCACCCTCGCCAAACCGGATTTGTCACCGAGGGGTCAGTTGCGGCTGCGAGCCCTCGGCTCCTGGTGCAGGTGACACCGAGTCCCCGGTCCCGGCGGAGCGGGATGAAGCTCCTGGTGGTTGTCACCGTCCTGGGGACCGTCACCCTCCCGGCGGCACTGGGACAGCCCGACCCCGCGCTGGACTGGCACTGGCAGCTCTGGAAGAAAACCTACGGCAAGGAGTATCGGCACGAGGTACCGCCGCCCGGGGGCTCGGGGTGGAGGTGACAACGCGGCCGTGCCGCTCCGCCACGACCACCGCGGCGTCACGGCCGGCCCGGCGGCTCCTCGGAGCACGGCTGGGTTTGCGGGGGCTCCCGACGAGGCTTTTGGGGTGAAACAAACGGCTGCAGGGAGGTGGTCGCCGTGTGTCACGGGGTTTGCGCTCGGTTGCAGGAGGAGGAAGGGCAGCGGCGGCTGACGTGGGAGAGGAACCTGCGCCTGGTGACGCTGCACAACCTGGAGCACTCGCTGGGGCTGCGCTCCTACCAGCTGGCCGTGAACCACCTGGGGGACATGGTGGGTGCCGCGCTCGCCGTCGCTTCAGCGCGGGGAACAGCGCGGGGGGAAAAGGCACCGGGAACCCCCCAGCCCCTCGTCTGCTCGTGGGCTCCAGAAATCACGGAGAAGCTGCTCGGACCAACGCCGGCGTGAAGCAACCGGGCGTTGGGAAATAACTCATTAACGCAACGTCTGGGTGGACGCGCTGGGTCCCGGTCATTACACGTGTGTGCCAACCGCCCTCCCCGGTGGCCCGAGGCGGCGCGGGGGATTCGTGCACCGCCCGCCGGCTCCAGGGGGGTTTGGTGCTGGAGTGAAGCCTCGTGGTTTCTTTCTCTTGCCCTTTCCGATCGTGGGACGGTTGGGGTTGGAAGGGACCCCCGGGGGTGGTCGAATCCAACCCAAACAAATGTCTGGAAATTAAATGTAAGGAATTAGGAAGGCAAGGACTCCCCAAACCTGGTGGCTGTTGCCGCTCAGGCCGCTCAAGGGACGTCCCCTGCACCCGCGCGGGACCTGCGGAGAGCAGAACTTCGCGAGTTTCCTGGATTTTTCCAGTAATTCGTGTTTTCTTTTCCCCCCAGACCAGCGAGGAGGTGGCGGCTTCGTTAACCGGGCTCAAGGTTTCTGCTCGTGCAAACCGGAGCTCCCGGTACCGCCCGCAGCGCCGCGGCGCGGCCCCGGACACGGTGGACTGGAGGGAGCAGGGCTGCGTCACCGAGGTGAAGAACCAGGTCAGAGCGGCTCCCGCTCCCTCCCGGGGCCTCGGCTCCCGCTCCGTCCCGGGGCCTCGGCTCCCGCTCCCTCCCGGGGCCTCGGCTCCCGCTCCCTCCCGGGGCCTCGGCTCCCGCTCCCTCCCGGGGCCTCGGCTCCGCTGGGCAGCGTCTGAGCGTCCGGGGTCCGCAGGGCGCGTGCGGCTCGTGCTGGGCCTTCAGCGCCGTGGGGGCCCTGGAGGGGCAGGTGAAGCTGAAGACGGGGAAGCTGGTGTCCCTGAGCACCCAGAACCTCGTCGACTGCTCCATGATGTACGGGAACAAGGGCTGCGAGGGAGGCTTCATGACCAACGCCTTCCAGTACATCATCGACAACGAGGGCATCGACTCGGACGAGTCCTACCCCTACACGGCTCAGGTGGGCGACACAGACCTGCGCACCTTCTGCACAGCCCTTCTCCTCTTCCCCCGTCAAACGCGTGCAGACGAGGTTCCCGGGGGCCTGGGGCAGCGCCAGCCTTGGGTTAACGGTTGACTCCGTGACCTTGAAGGTCTTTTCCAACCAGAACGGTTCCGATTTCCCTCTGTCCTGGTGTCCACCACCCTGTGTCACCTGCTCGGCTTCTGCGGCCGATTCGTTCAAACCCAGGGAAGGGACCTTTATTGTGATTTTTCCTCCTGAGCGAGTGACGGCACCAGCAGCCGGAATTTCCACCTGTTTACTGCTGCCCTACGTAAATTATGGCGCAACGCGCCGTGCGGAAGGGAAAATGGGGACAGGAGCCCCGAGTCCGGGCGTCAGATTTTATTCCAGCTCCTGTAGTTAAGGAGTGGGATGTTGATATTTTTACCGCTTCAGTAGGCGACATTTCCGGTGAACATGGTCATAAAACGCTGGTTTTAAAGAAAGTACAGCAGATGCTGGGTGATGCTGCGGGGCTGGGAGGGCAGAGCCGTGAGAGCCAAAGCTCCCGATGACGGGAATCCCGGCGTCCGGAGGCGCTGGAACGAGCGGAGCCTCGGGAACACGGCCCATGGAAATGGGTCAGAATAGCAACCGCGCAGCCCGAGGGGGAAAAGCGGAATTCGAGTGTTGGGGCTGAGCTGGCAGCAGAAGTCGAGGTTGAGGATGAGGAGGAGGAGGAGGAGGAGGAGGTGGCTCCTGATGGGCAAGGCGAGAAATGGGGCGGTTTCGATAGGGAAGTGAGAAGTGGAGTCATCGGAGGTTTCTAGAAAAACAGCACAAGGTTCTGCTGACTCGGTTTGGCTGCTCCTGGTGTGGGGACGTGACATGGGCCGGATGTCCCTCCCGGTCCCCTGGGTGCTTCCTCTGTCACCCGCGCACGGGGGTCAAGGAAACGCAAAGAACGGGGTGGCGCGGGGTGAAATTGAGCTGGTAGAGACACCCCCAAAGGCCTGGAGATGTTCCCGGGTGTTCCCCACACTCCTCACCGTCCCTTGTCCCCCCAGAACGGGACGTGCCGGTACAACGCGTCCAACCGCGCCGCCACCTGCTCCAGGTACGTGGAGCTGCCGTACGGCGACGAGGCCGCCCTGAGGGACGCCGTGGCCACCGTGGGGCCGGTGGCCGTGGCCATCGACGCCACCCAGCCCACCTTCTTCTTGTACAAGTCAGGTACGTCCTCCACCACGACCTTCCTCGCCATCTCCTGGGTCTGTCTGCACGTCAGGCTTGGGAAATGAGGTGGAAAATAGCAATTTGGGGCTTAGCTCCTGGTTGAAGGGCTTGATACGGCAAAACCTGAGACAGCGGTTGGCGCTGGAGGTGGAGGTTGGGGTGGGGGTTGGGGTTGAGGCTGAGGTTGGGGTGGAGGTTGGGGTTGGGGTTCACGTTGGCCTTGAGGTTGATGTTGGAATTGGGGTTGAGGTTGACATTGGCGTTGGGGTGGAGGTTGAGGCTGAGGTGGAGGTGGAGGTTGGGGTTGGAGTTGACGTTGAGGTTGAGGCTGAGATTGGGGTTGAGGTTGACGTTGAAGTTGGGGTTGACGTTGGGGTTGGAGTTGAGGTTGAGGTTGGGGTTGACGTTGAGGTTGACGTTGAGGATGAGGTTGGAGTTGGGGTTGGGGTTGGGGTTGGAGTTGGGGTTGGAGTTGGGGTTGGAGTTGGGGTTGAAGTTGGGGTTGAGGTTCAGGTTGGGGTTGAGGTTGGAGTTGAGGTTGGGGTTGGGGCTGAAGTTGGGGTTGGGGTTGAGGTTGACATTGACGTTGGCGTTGAGCCAGAGGGCGTTTTGTGTCGCGTGTCCTTCCCGACCGCGCTGTTTCGCAGGCGTGTACGACGACCCGCGGTGCACGGACGAGGTGAATCACGCCGTGGTCGTCATCGGCTACGGGACGCTCGACGGTAAAGATTATTGGCTCGTGAAGAACAGGTAAAGGCTCAACCATCCGTCACCAAACCCCCGTTATCCATACGCTCATCCCTAGGGAGCGGCTCCTCCCGCTGGCTTCCTCACCATTTTGTGATGGCTGATGATGTTCTGCAGTTCTGTGATATTCACGGAGGCGGGAGGGGATCAGCTGCTGCTTGTGCAGGAGGGTTCGTTAAAGCTTGGGAATTGGGGTCGGTCCTTAGACAATTAAACCATCGAATTTACGCTGAACCGTGTCCCAGCACCTCGATGGCACCTGGAGGTGTGACGGGACCTTAAACGCAGCTAAAATACCCTTACACCCGCCTTAGGTTCCTTGGCGGTGTCGTCATGACTGGCTGTGGGGTTAGAAATGCCATGAAAGGGTTGATCGTACAATTATAAAATCACAGGATCATAGTTTTGGTTGGAAGAGACCAAAAGTCTCCAAGAGTCCAACCGTTAGCCCTGGGTGGTGAGAATGGATGAACAACGATGGCGCCTCGGCGCTGAGATCTCAGCAGCTCGGCCTCTTCGCTCACAACAAGTAACTTCGTTTTCCTCTCTTTCAAACGTTTCCGCTCGTCCCCGTGTCCCCCGTCCCCAAGCTGGGGGGTGCACTTCGGCGACGCCGGCTACATCCGCATGGCGAGGAACCACCACAACCACTGCGGCATCGCCAGCTTCGCCTGCTACCCGCTGCTGTAGAGCCCGTTAACCCCGTGTGTCCTCACCGATTGCGGTAGAGCCCGTTATAATCCCCGTGTGTCCTCACCGACTGCTGTAGAGCCCGTTATAACCCCGTGTGTCCTCACCGACTGCGGTAGAGCCCGTTATAACCCCGTGTGTCCTCACCGACTGCGGTAGAGCCCGTTATAACCCCGTGTGTCCTCACCGACTGCTGTAGAGCCCGTTATAACCCCGTGTGTCCTCACCGACTGCGGTAGAGCCCGTTATAACCCCGTGTGTCCTCACCGACTGCGGTAGAGCCCGTTATAACCCCGTGTGTCCTCACCGACTGCTGTAGAGCCCGTTATAACCCCGTGTGTCCTCACCGACTGCTGTAGAGCCCGTTATAACCCCGTGTGTCCTCACCGACTGCTGTAGAGCCCGTTATAACCCCGTGTGTCCTCACCGACTGCTGTAGAGCCCGTTATAACCCCGTGTGTCCTCACCGACTGCGGTAGAGCCCGTTATAACCCCGTGTGTCCTCACCGACTGCTGTAGAGCCCGTTATAACCCCGTGTGTCCTCACCGACTGCTGTAGAGCCCGTTATAACCCCGTGTGTCCTCACCGACTGCGGTAGAGCCCATTAACCCCTGTGTGCACCGACCCGCCGGGCTCCAGAACAACCCCGGGACAGCAGCCTTCCCTTGGATCCACATGAGGGGCTCAGACGTGATCTGCAGGCACCTCCTGGCTGCTTTTTGGGGAAAAAAGGTTTACTTTCCCCACCAAAGAGAAGTTGGGACACAGAAGGTGTTTTGGGGAAGGCGCCGTGATGCTCGGCTCCGCCGGCCGCCGCCGCCGGTTTCAGCGCGGGTCGCGGTCTCCTGTGCCCGCTCCCTGCGGCCGCTCCCCCACCGTTTGTCTCCGGAACCACGCAATTCATTGGGAAAAATTAAATAAATAAAATAACATCAGCTCTACTGTGCAAAAGGGAATCTGCACGGGGGGCACTGCCGGCACGCTCCCATCCTGCTTTGTGTTCTCCTCTCTGATCCTGCTTTATGTTCTCCTATCCGATTCTGCTTTATTCTGCTTTGCTTTCTTGTGCTTTACTTTATTCTATTTTACAATATAATATGTCAGATGATATATCATAGGTGATAGATGATAGATGACGTATCATAGGTGATAGATGATATATGATAGATATTTGTGATTGATGTGATATGATGGTGTGATATTATATGATGATATGTGATGATACGATACAATTATATGATGAGATACTATATGATTGATATGATATTGTATCGTGCTGTGTTGTATCATGCTATATTATACCATATTATGCCATATTACGTTGCTTTCCTTCACTTCCTTTTACTCTCGTTCGCTGTACTTTTCCCCCAGTGTTGCCCGATGCTCAGTTTATGTCCCTGTTCGTTCTCCTTCTCCGGCGGGGGACCCCAAGCCGCTGACTCCCCGACCCGTCCCGGCCGCTCCCCGCCCGCCGGAATTCGCGTTGGAGCAGAACGCGGGAACACGGGGGTTTTGTTCGGACGAGGCTCCCGCGCCGCTGCCGCCCCGGCGCTTTTGTTCCGCGGGCTCGGGGGCGACGGCCGCCTCTGGGGCCGAAAGCGGCGTTTCTGGGGGTGCGAGCGGGCAGAGCGGGGCGGCCGAGCGGGGTCTCCGCGCGGGCTGAGGTGAGGCGGCTGCTGCCCCCAAACAGCGGGGTTTGCCCCCAAAACTGCTCCTTCTCCAGAACCACTTTCTGCTTTAAAAATGGGGTTTGCTCCAAAAAGTGGTTTCTGCCCCCAAAACACTTCCCGCTGCTCCCTGGCAGCTGCCCCCCCGGATCCACCAGGATGAACCAGCGCCGGGAGCGGTGCCAGGTTTGGGATTTCGAGGCCGTTTGGGATATAAAGAGGATTTTTGGGTGGGTGGGACGGGGAGGAGGGAAACGGTGAAACGGGGCAGCTGGGACGGGCGGCTGCGGCTTCCGTCCAGTTTGTGCTTGTGTTTACTTGTGGATCTATTATTTCTATTTCTATTATTTGTATTTCTTTTTATGGGTTTTGATTTCATTGGTCACGGTTGCAACCGGAGGCCGCGTTGGTGCATCTGGGGCCGCGGGCGCCGCCGGCCGACGTCACCGCAACCTGCGCAAAGGTCCCGGTGCCACCTGTTTGTTAAACCGACCTGGCTCAAACCCTGATTGTTAAACTGGTGTGGGTTAAACCCTCTTTGTTAACCGACGTGGGTTAAACCCTGTTTGTTAAACCGGCCCTGGGGTTTACTGTTTGATTGTTAAGCCCGCGCTTCCGCCCCGGGATCTCCCCCCGCGGGACTCGGCGCCGCCGCGGGGCCGGGGCAGCCCGGGGGGTTCGTTATTGTGTCCTTTCTTTTTCCCTTTAGTATTTTCTTTGTTTTCCCTTTTCTCTCCTTTTTTCCCCTTCCCCGCCTTGTTTCGCTCTATTGTTTCCTTTATTTTCCTCTGTTCTCCATTTCCCCTCCATCCCCCCCCGGCCGTTCCGTGGGCCGGGCCGGGCCGGGCGCAGGTGCCTCCGCCCGCGGCCCCATCGCCGCTTCTGCCCGGGGGGGGCGACATGAGGTGAAACTTCGCCCGGATCGGACGCGTCGGGCCCGGCCGAGGTGCGTGAGTGGGGGGCAGAGGCGTGGGGCTGGGCTGCGGGGGACCGGGGGGCTCGGCCCCGTGGAGCGGGGCTGCGGGGGGGCAGAGACGTGGGGCTGGGCTGCGGGGGGATCGGGGGGCTCGGCCCCATGGAGCGGGGCTGCGGGGGGCAGAGACGTGGGGCTGGGCTGCGGGGGACCGGGGGGCTCGGCCCCATGGAGCGGGGCTGCCGGGGGGCAGAGGCGTGGGGCTGGGCTGCGGGGGGCAGCCCCACGGCAATGGGGATCGGGGGTTCAGCTCCATGGAGTTGGAGTGCAGGAGGGGCAGCCCCACGAGATTGAGGTGCAGGGGGGGTTCAACCGTATGGAGTTGGGGATCGGGGGGTTCAGCCCCACGGCAATGGGGGTCAGGGGGGCTCAGCCCTATGGAGTTGGGGATCGGGGGGTTCAGCCCTATGGCAATGGGGGTCAGGGGGGCTCAGCCCCACGGCCATGGGTCGCGGGGGCCCGGCCGGGGCAGCGCAGCCTGGGTCACGTCGCTGTTATCGCGTCTGTGGGTGCTGCCCCCCCCGCTCCCCACAGCCCAGCCGGCGCCCGGAGCTCAGCCCCGAGCTGGGGGGCTGGAAAAGCGGGGCCGCGCCGATGGGGGAGGGAAACCCCCCTTTGGCAGCGGGGAAACTGAGGCACGGGACACCAAAGCCGCTCTGGGACCCCAAACCCTGGCGGGGGGGCGACGAGAGGGGCGCTGGGGCACCCGGAGGGAGGAACGGGAGCGAGGCTGGGTTTGGGGCACCCCATGGGGATGGGGGACGTGTCCGTCTGTCCGTCCGCTGGCAAAGGGTTAACGCGGAAATGAGGCGACGGGGTGACATTGGGAGGGGCCGCGGGGACAGAGGGACGGGGTCCCCACGCCTGGTGACACGGGGCTCGCCTCGAGTCACTCGCGTCCCTCCGCGCCTCGGTTTCCCCGTCTCGCAGCCGTGGCCGCTACCAGCGCCCTCCGGCAGGGGGTGCTGAGGTCCCCCAGGGCCGGGGGCTGATCTGGGGACACCGGGAGGCGGGGCCGTTCCCAGCCCGTTACTGGTGCCGAACTGGGGAGCTGCTGGGCGTCCAGGTGGTTTTGCTGGGCACCGGTGCCACCCCGGAGCCCAGAGCAGCGGTCACCCCTGCCCGGCGGTGACACAAGTGCCACCGAGCGCTGCCCGCTTTGTTTCCTACTTACTGACCTGTTGTTCCGCGTTGGCGGCGGCGGGGGCTGCGGGGGGGAAACGGGGATGTGGAAACGGGAAAGCGGGCGAGCTCATCCCAGTGCTCCCAGTCCCCGCCCAGCCCCAAACTGGGCTCCTGGGGGCAGAGCTGAGGCGTGAGTGGCGGACTGGGGGGCGTCAGCGTGCTCAGGGGGGGTCGGGATGCTCAGAGGGATGTCAGGATGCTCAGGGGGTGTCTGGATGCTTGGGGGGTGTCAGGATGCTCGGGAGGTATCTGGATGCTCAGGGGGTGTCGGGATGCTCGGGGGGTGTCTGGTCTGCGTCCCCCTGGGGTGGTGGTGGTGGGGGACAGGTGGGACCCCCCGACCCTCAGCCCCCCCGCCCCAGCGAGGAGCCGCGCTGGTCCCCGCCGGATTCCTGGGCGCTTAATGAGTAACCGGCGCCAGGTGGGGGCCGGGGCGGGAGCCGCTGTGTGTGTGCGGGGCCGGGGGAGCGGCGGCGGGGGACACGAGGTGTGTGTGGGGACACGAGGTGTGTGGGGGGACACGAGGTGTGTGTGGGGACACGAGGTGTGTGAGGGGACACGAGGTGTGTGGGGGGACACGAGGTGTGTGTGGGGACACGAGGTGTGTGTGGGGACACGAGGTGTGTGAGGGGACACGAGGTGGGGGGGGCCCGCTCTGCGTGGCCGTCACGGCTTTACGGGCCGTTTCAGACTCCGGAGCGCTCGGCTGAGACCCCCGGCTCGGTTCGTGCCCCCCGGTGTCCAGCATGGAGGGGCCCGACGCGTTCCTGGGGCCCTGCGAAGGGGCCCTCGAGGGGGATCCCCCGGCACCCGTCACGGTCCCCAGCGCCCCGGCCGAGGAGGAGGAGGAGGGGGACGAAGAGCGTTTTCGGGGGGTGCCGCTGCGCCGCCCCCGCGCCCTGCGAACCCTGGGCTGCTCCCGGGACCCGTTCCGCCGGCACAGCTGGGAGCCGGGCACGGCGCTGCGGGGGGGCCCCGGCTGCCACCGCCTCAGGTAGGGGCGACAGGTCCTGCAGCGTCCCTGGGGGTCGGGGTCCCCCGGGCAGTGTCCCCAGGTGCAGCCCAGGACGAGCATCCCTTGTGCTGTGCCCCAAAATCTCACCCCATGGGGATGTGGGTCCCAGTGTCCCCCCCACCCCAGCTGGGGGCCTCCCATAGGGATGGGGTCCTGGTTTAGGGTCCCCCCAACCCCAGCTAAAGGTTCCCTGTGGGGATGGGGGTCCCAGTTTGGGGGTCCCACCCCAGCTAAGGGTCCCCCATGGGGATGGGGTCCCAGTGTCCCCCCGCCCCAGCTAAGGATCCCCGTGTCCCCACGGCAGCGTGAGCCCCGATGACATGGGCTCCAGCGCGGAGCGGCTGGGGGGGCCCTGGCGGGACCCCCGGCGAGCCCCCCTGCTCCACAGCAACGACGACCTGGGGTCCCTGCTCTCTGAGGAGGACGAGGCCGATGCGCAGGTAGGAGCCCCCTCCTCTTCCTCATCTTCCTCCTCCTGCCACCCGGGGGGTTTAGGGACACCGGGACAAGCCCAGGTCACCATCTTGGGGACCATGTGGCACCGGTGTGAACCCAGGGCCACCATCATGGGGACAATCCAGCACTGGTACGAGCCCAGGTCAGCGTCCTGGGGACCGTGTGGCACCAGTATGAGCCCTGTGCCCCCACCCCGGGGACCGGCAGCTGCCCTGTGCCCCCCCGGCCCTGCCAAAGGGTGACAGGGACAGGAGGTGGTGGCCCCGGTGCCAACCCCGGTGCCAACCCCATCACCGCAGCAGGAGGACGCCCGGTACCGGCCCAGCGCCTGCGCCCTCTCCAAATCCGCGTCCCTCGGCGTCATCGACACCTTCCCCGACTGGGACGGTGAGTGCCTGTGGCCCCCCATGTCCCCCTGTGTCACCCCTGTGTCCTCCCCGTGTCCCCCCCAGTGCCGCAGCCCCATCGCTGCCCAAACCTCCCTCATAACGACCCAAAATCGATGGCGCCACCGCCACCATTAATTATCTGGCCCTGCGGCAGAGCCGGCTGCGCCTCGGCCCTTTAAGGGGGGGCCTTTTAATTTAATTTAGTTTAATTTTAATTATTAATTTAATTGTTATTCCTTCCTTTTCCACCCTTTAGACATTCCCCCGTTTGCCTCCCAGCAGAGCCTGTTCCACGGGTGAGTGGCGGTGGGGGGGACACGGGGACATTGTCCCCCCGTGCCGGGGTGTGACCGGGGGACCAGAGCCCCCAGGGGAGACGTGGGAATGACGATTTTGGCCCCAAATGGACTTTGTCTTGTTGGTGGCTGCAGGGAGGGGACAGGACGGGGCCTGCGGGGCTGGAAGGGGACGCGGGGGACACTGTTCCCCCCCTCCTGGCGGGACATTGTGCTGGTGGAGCCGGGTCCCCTTTGTCCCCAGCGCCTGTCACAGCCCATTCCCGTCTTCATTAGGGCATCGTGGCGAGCGCCGCAGGGACGCACGGGGACACAAGAGGGGGCCAGGGTGGCCCCCCAAGCCACAAAGGACGGGGCTGTGTCACCCGTGGGGCCCCCAAATGTCCCCTCCATGTCCCCAGCCCAAGGAACAGGGCTTGTTCCCCACCCAGGGTGGCTTGTCCCCCACCAAAGGGGGCTTGTCCCCGCCCGTCCTGAGTGCCACCACCCAGGAAAGTGGGGGGGTCCCTGCCCGTAGCGCCCCAAAACCTCCGAGCTGCCCCCACACAAACCAGGACCCCCCGAATTGCAGGGCGGGTGACACGGCTGGGATGTCACCGGGGAGGGGACGCGGCCACCAGCGGGGGGGCCGGGGGGCAGAACGGGCTGCTGTGGCGGTCCCGGGGGGCGGGGGGCGGGACTCGCTCCTCCCCGTTCCCGGGGACGTTGGGGACAGACCCGGATTGTCCCTCCCGGCTCCTCCGTCTCCGCAGCTTCGGGAGCCTCGGGCAGCTGGCGGGGGGCGGCCGGGACGAGACCCCCCTGGGCCGGACCCTCAGCTTCATCCGCAGGATGACGGGGAAGACGAAGGTGAGAGGAGGATGAGGGAGATGGGGAGGCGGGGGGGCATGGGGGGTCGCACCCCGGAACGCGGCTCTCGGGGGGTCACTGGCCGCGCTGAGTTCCGTGCCTCAGTTTCCCCTCCGCTGCCGCCTCGTCAGAGTTCGGGATTGGGGGGAAAACACCCGAATGTGCTGGGGCGGGGGGGTCGGGGACGGACCCAGCGCGGCCCCGCGCGGGTTTGCGGTGCTGCCTCCCCCCTTTGTCCCTGGCCCCGCGTTGTCCCCATCGCGGTGCGCCCGGGGGGGCACGGGGGGACCCCACTCGGGGCGGGGGGGCACGGGGGACCCCGCTCGGGGCGGGGGGCGGTCCCGCCGGGTCCCGCGCTCGGCCCCCCCGCGGCGGAGGAAATGAGGCTTTTCCTGGCCGCGGGCGCTGTTTGTGCGCTGAGCTCACCCCCCCAGCCCCCCCCCGTCCGCCCCCCCCGGAGCGGCCCCTCCGCTCGGGACGTTTTCCTCTGGCCCGACCCCCCCGGGCTCGGTTTCCCCACCCGGCGGCGCCCGCTCGGAGGGACCGGCGGCCGATCCCGGGGGGCGCGGGGGCCACAGCGACGCTCCCCGGCCACCACCCCCCCGTGCGGCCGGAGGAGCTCCGGGGACACTGAGGCACTGCCACATCGGCATCTCGGGGACGCGGGGCGGCCGGTGGCTTTGTGTCCCCTGCCACTCACTTCGGGGGGGCGAACCCCACCCGCCCCCCCGGGGCTGTGATTTGGCACCGAGCGCAGCCGTTAATCCCGCTCCCTCCCCCGGCCCTGGTCTCACCCCCCTCCTCCCGCTGCCCGGATTAGCGGCCAGATGTTGACATCAGTGTGGGGCCGAACCCCCCCGGGCCCAGCTGGGGCGACTCCGTCTGCGCCCGCCCCATGCCGACCGGGGCTGCAAACGGGCTTAAATTCAGGATTTATTATCATTATTATTATTATGATTATTATTATTCCTATTATTGTTTAGCGGGAGGACCGCGCCGCTCAGGCCGGGCTGGCGCTAAGGCTCCGCTCAGCAAAGTTTGTGCTGTAAAATCCCCGGGGAGGAAGAAGGGGCCTGGAAAAGGGGGGGGTGCTGGTGGTGGTCCGGATCCGCCCCCCCGCGGCCGAGGGATGGAGAACGGGGGGTCGGTCCCGGCCGAGCACGTGGCACAGGGATGGTGGCACCGTCCCCATGGCGGGGACAGACCCTGCGGCTGGGGGGGCTCGGGGATTCGGGGGTCCCAGCCTGCGGCAGGATGGGGACACTGGAGCGCAATGGGGGACGTTGGTGGGGCCACCCCAACAGAGGGGACCCCAGGAGAGGGGACCTGAGAGCTGTGCAGGCAGCAGCGAGCACCCGGTGTCACTTTGGGGGACACGCTGGGCCGGGGGGGCTCTGGGGCGTGGGCGCTGGCCGGGAAGCGGCTGCGGGGGGGAGGGACGTGCCAGCTATTTCAGGAAGAAATAACAACGATCATCCCAGCGGCGGGGCCGAGAGCGCGGCCGCCGGGGACTCGGGGCGGTCCCGGTTTGGGGACTCGGGGCGGTCCCGGTTTGGGGACTCAGCGCAGCCCCGGTTTGGGGACGCACCACGGGTCTTGGGGACCCCACCATGTCCGGCCACCCCGCGCCCCGGGTGAGTCACGGGGGCCGCTCAGCCCCGGGGGTCCTGTGGGGGTCCCGTGGGGTCCCGGGGTGTTGCTGCTGCTGTGGGTCTCGCCTGTGCTCCCCGTATCACCGGGGGGCTCCTGTCCTTGCTGGGGGACGTGTTGAGGGGGACCCCAAAAATCATCCCCGCCGTGACGCCCGTATCCCCGTCGGTGCTTTTGGCAAGGGGCCGATGCTGGGCTGACTCTGTCCTTGTGCCGGGGGGACTGCGTGGCTTCCCCCCCAGGACTATGGGGGTCCCCTCTGTGACCAGACCCCCCCATCTCCTCCCTGTGTGACTTTTTATGGCCGCGCCGCCGCTCCCCCCGTCACCCTCCGCTCCCACGTGATGCTCGCGGGACTTCCCGTGCCCGGATCTGGCCCCGCCACGTGGGGGGCACCGGACCCCCCGTGGGCACCACCGCGGCCTCCTCCCCAGCCACGGCCTCCCCTTCGGGGCTTCCTTCTGTTGGTTTTGGGGCAGTTTTGGGGTTCGGGATGGGGGGCAGCAGAAGCGAACCCCGGCTCCGGGATTTGTACCCGGGGAGGAAGCGAGAAACCGGGGTGGAGGCTCAGGGTGAGCGGGGCAGCGTCACCGTGTCCCCCGGTGTCCCCCGGTGCTCGGGGTGAGCGGGGCAGCATCACCGTGTCCCTTGGGGTGAGCGGGGCAGCATCACCGTGTCCCCCGGCGCTCGGGGTGAGCGGGGCAGCATCACCCTGTCCCCCGGCACTCGGGTGGCCTCGCGAGGGTTTGGTTCTGCTTTCGGGGCTGTGGTTTAGTTTAAACCCGGCCTTGGCAGCGGGGGGAGCCTGGGCCGGGGTAACGGCCGCAGCTGCCGCCCGAGTGCGGCTCCGCCTGCTTTGGGGCCATTTGGTGCGTTTTCCCGACTTCTCCCGACAGCTGCGCTCGGCTCCCGACGTCTCCCCTTGGCGCGGCTCGCAGGGCCGGGTTTGGCACCGCGGCCGCTCGGCCTGGGCTGTTGCTGCAGGGAAACCGAGGCAGCGCGGCAGCTCCGGGCAGCACCGGCGCCTTTCTGTGGTTATTCATTAAGCCGAGAGCCACCGGCTTCGCTCCCGGTGGCCCACGCTGTGTTGTCCTCCGCCCCTTGTCAAGCGTCAAGTGCCACCAGGCTCGGAAATGCGGACAAAAGGGACGTTTTGTTTGCCTAAGGAGCCGTTTGGGGGGCGGGCGGGTTTGCCCGGGTGACGCGTGGGGACACGGGTCCCCAAAATCCCCCGCTGGGCTCCGGTTTCTCCTGGCAGCCCCGGGAGCGTTATCTCGGCGTCACCGATAAGCGCCGCTTTCTCCCAGCCGGCGGGTTAATGTTCACCGGGCCGGGTCACGGAGCTCCGGCCGCGGGGCTGCGCCCCGAGCACCGCGCTGAAGGGAAAAGAGCTGCTTTTTCCCAAAATGCAACCTTCAGCCCGACTTCCCGGCGCTGGCGGAGGATCTGGCACCAATTTGCTCTGTTTGGGAGCTAAAAACCCCGGAATGGAGGAAAAAGGTCACGCCGGGCCCAGAACGTGGGGACGGGGTTCATGCGTCACCTTAAAATTGCGCTTCGGGGTATTTGGGGGTCTTGGGGGGTCCCATAGTGATGGGGGGTGGAAATCCCACGGGATTTTCTGCTTATTTTGGGGCTCCAGTGTTGGGTCGAGGTCCCCAAGGAGCCCGGGCAGGGCGAGGGGGAAACTGAGGCAGGAGAGCGAGGGCGGCGATGCGGGAGAGCCCGCCCGGATCCGGATCGGTGCTGGGGGGCGGGACCATTCCCAGCGTCGCTCCCGGCTCCGGAGCCGCTCCGGAGCGCCCCGTTCCCACGCTGCCGGTGCCGGGCGCGGGCCCGATCCTGCCCGGTGCGAACAAAGGCCCCGGGCAGCACGAGGCGTTTGTCCCGCCCCGGGGGCGGGGCCGGGCCGGGCAGGGCCGGGCGGGAGCGGGAGCGGGAGCGGGAGCGGAGGCTCCGCGGATTATGTCCCGCATCGAGTCGCTGGCCCGGGCCCGGAGCGAGCGAGCCAAGGTGGGTCCGGGGGCAGCGCCCCCGCGGGGCGGGGGGTTCCCCGGGGTGGGGGGTCCCCCACAGCCCCCCCTCCCTGGGGGCGCGTTTCCCTCCTCTGCTTCTGCCTCCCCCCTCACCCTTTGGAGGGGGAAAACTCGCGCAAATCGCTGCCCCCAACACCCCGCAATTTGGGGGGTTCCGCCTTTCCCCACCCGGCTGGCGGGCAGGGTGCGGGGATGGGGGGCTTCTATAGGTTATGCACTTTGGGGGTCCCTTAGCGAAAAGGGGGGGACGCAGGGAGGAGTCCCCCGCAAACCGCTCCCCATTGTGTCTCCTGGGCAGACAAACACCCCCCCCTGCCTGCGGCGCTGCCTGCGCCCCCCGGGCAGGGACCCCCGACCCCCGCCCGGCCCGCCCGTAACTTCTCCTCGGCCCCAACACCCCCCCCCCGGTTTCCGCCGCAGCTCCGGCCCCTTTGCCGGCCTGGAAACCCCCCCGGGGAGGAAGCGGCGGCTCCTCCTGCCGCGGGGGGGGAGCGAAGTGGGGCCCCCCCGGCGCGCTTTGGTCCGCCACAACCCGCCACAGACAAAGCCCCGAGCGCTTGGGGAAACTGAGGCACGGAGCGCGTTTCCCCGTTGTCACCCGTGACTTGGCGGGGAGGAGGGGGTCGGGGGGGGTCAGGCGACATCGTGGTGCCCGGAGCATGTGGCAATCGCCGGCGTGGCGAAACGGTGGGGGGGGGCGGGGGGCCAGCTGGTGCCGCCGCTTGGCTTTGTGCTCCGGCTGCTGCGGGCGCAGCGCCGCCCCCCGGCTCAGTCACCCCGGCCGGGGAGGGGGTCTGGGGGAGCACGGGGACTCCCCCGGCTCACAGGGACCGGCCTTGTGCGCACTGAGTCTGGGGGTCCGACCGTATTTGGGGGGCCCAGCCCTGCTCGGGGGGCGCTGCCGGAGGTGCTGGCGGGGGGGAAGCGGTTGTTGGTTCCTGCGCCGGCCGGGGGGGAAATGGCGGTTTTTGTTTAAAGAAAGTTTCGTTAAAGCCCGTTCCGCCCCACCCAGGGCTGTGCTGGCCCGGGGGGGCCGTGTCGCCGTGTCCCCCCGCAGCCGCTGTCCCCACCACCACCCGGCCCGGCTTTAGGAATGGGGGGCCCCCTGCCAATGGGGGGCGCAGCCATGAGGCCCCCCCGGGCTGGGGTGTGCTGGTGGCAGATGGGATGTGTGGGACACCCCCGTGGCGACCCCATGGCCAGGGCCTTATTTTGATGACCCACCCCCCCAAAACAGCGGCCGGGGGATCCTCAGCGCTCCCACGCTGCACCCCCCAAACCGCTCCTTAGAGGGGGCAAATTTGAGGCCGAACCAGGACTTTTGTGCACTGGGGAGCACCCCCTATTGGGGGGGGGGGGGGGCTGTTGGGCACCCCCTGGGCCCCGGCATCTTTTGTTGCCACGCGCCGCTTTGTTCCGCGCGGGGTGTGGGGGGGACACTGTCCCCAACAGGAGGGACCGACGTGTCACCGGGGGACATTGCGGGGGGGTCGCGTCCGTCACCCAGCTCGGCCCGTGGCTTTTTTGGGGGGCCGGCCCCCCCCCCGGCTCTTTGCACCCGCGGTGATGCCGCAGGTTTGGGGGGGACACACGGGGGCGGTTGTCACCCCCCAAAGCTCCCCCTGAGTGTGGCCGGAGTTTGGGGGCGGGGGGGTGAAATTCGGGGCGGGGGCGGTGTCGGTGCCACCAAGAACCCGCCCGCCGGAAAAAGGCCAAACCACCAAAACCCCGGTTCTATTTAAAGCGCAGAAACTTTCTGCACCCGCCCGCGCCGGGGGGCGGATGTGGGGGGACCCCCCCGGAACCCCCGTGTCGGGGATTTGGCTCCGTAGCGGCTTTTGTGGGGGGTGAGGTCGGGGTTCGGTGGTGATGCTGGGGGGGTTATTGCGGTGTGCGCCGGTGGGTTCGGGGGGGAGAGGTGGTGACAGCCCCCCCAGCCCTGTGTTCTGCAGATGGGACGGGGCCGCGTGTGCCCCCGCAAAGGGGACCGGGGGGTCCGGGAGCCGGTACCGGGAGCGAGTCCCGGCGGGGGGCAGGAAGGGGAGTCGCCGCCTCCCGCCTTTGTCTGGCGGGTTCGGTTTCCTGCGGCCGGGGCCGCGGGGGGGGCGGGAAACGGCGAAACGAGGGGAAAACGGAATAACGTGGAGAGAAAGAAAACGGGGAAAGTGGAGGAAAGAGGAGGAGGAAGGAAAAGTGGAGGAAGGGAAGGGAAGGGAAGAAAGGAGGAGAGGAGGGGAAGGGAAGGAAGGCAAAAGAAAGGTGAGAAAGGCAAAAAGAGAACCCCAAACGAAACAGAAAGCAGCAAAAGGAAAGGTTGGGAAAAGGAAAGGAAATAAGAAGAAAAAGAAAAGGTAAGAGAAAACAAAGGAAAAATAAGGAAAGCAAAGAAAGAAAAAGGGCAGAAAAAGGAAAAAAACAGGGCAAAAAAATAGTTAAAAACCAGCTGGGGAGGAAAAGAAAGGGCAAAACAAATGGGAAGGGAAAACAAGGGAAGCAAACAAGGGGAACAAGGGCGGTGGGACAATCGGCAGATGCTGCGGGGACAATCGGGGACAATTGGCGGAGGCTGCGGGGACAATCGGGGGACACAACCGGCAGAGGCTGCGGGGACAATCGGGGACAACCGGCAGAGGCTGGGGCCGGCCCGGCGGGGGGGCTGCGGGGGGTGCTCCGGGGGCCGGGATGCTCTGGGGGGCCGGGATGCTCTGGGGGGCCGGGATGTGCTGCTGCTCCTGCGCCCCCTCCCCGGGGGAGCCGGACGGACCCCCCGGAGCAGAGCGGGTGAGCCCCGACCCCCCCGCGTCCCCCCGCCCCGGCCTCTCCTGTCGCGGGGGGGTGGAAACTGGGACCCCCGTGGGCATCGCTGGGGATTGGGGACCCGTCGTTTTGGGGGTGGTTGGGGGTGTCCCGGTGCCAGGCTGTGACACGGCGGGGGGGCCGGGGACAAAGGCGGCTCTGTGGCGGTGGGGGTGCGGGCAGGAGCGGGACAGCGCCGGCTTGGCCCCCCCCTTTTTGGGAGGGGAAAGCACAGAGAGCCCCAAAGCGCTGTGCCCGGGGGGGGGGGGGGGGCTGCTTCCTCTGAACCCCCGTTTTTGGGGAAAAAAGGCAAAAATAGCCAGTGTTATTAAAAGAAGAGGTGGGAGGGCTGCGCGCCGGCGGTGCCCCCAGCCTGGGGGGTGCGGGGAGCATCGTCACCACCCCCCGGCATCGTCACCCCCCGCGGCCCCCGCATCGCGTCCCCATTGGGGCTGGTGGCTGCGGGGCGGGGGGGCGCGGGACGGGTCTCTCCCGTTGTCACGGTGACGGGTGATGGGGAGCCCGGGCGAGCGCAGCCATCGCGGCTTCTCCTCCGCGCCGGGCTGCCAGGAGCCCCCCCCGGGCACCCCCAGCTCCCCGCGGCCATGAACCGCGTCCCCAGGCAGGGGGGGGGCGCCGCTTTGGGTGCCGGGGGGCGCCTGGCGAACCGTAACCCCCGCCCGGCGCATCTCCCCGGGCAGAGCAAGGAGAAGATGAAGGAGGGGAAGGAGAAGGTGACAATGACGGTGAAGGAGGGGAAGGACAAGGACGCCCGGTACACCAACGGCCACCTCTTCAGCACCATCACCGTGTCCGGCACCACCATGTGCTTCGCCTGCAACAAGAGCATCACGGCCAAGGAGGCGCTGAGCTGCCCCAGTGAGACGCGAGCTCCGTGACCCGGGGGCGAGCGGCTGCCTGGGCGCAGTTTGGGGACACGGATTCGGGGGGGACGTGTGGGGAGGGGAACGTTCGGGGTGCTCTGGCACGTCGCGGCGCGGTTGGTGGCACCGCCGGCTGCGCTGCTGCGGGGGATGCCATGGTGACAGATGGAGCTGGTGGCACCGGGCTGGCGCGGCAGCGTGATGGCCCCCGGGTTGCTGGTGGTGGCACCGGGGTGGCCTGGGGCGTCGTGTCCCCTGGGCTGGGGGGTCTTGGTGGTGGCACCAGGTCTTGGTGGTGGCACTGGGCTGGCGTAGGACGTCATGTCCACCAGGGTATGGGGGTCTGGGTGGTGGCACCGGGCTGGCGTGGGGCGCCGTGTCCCCCGGGCTGGGGGTCTCGGTGTCACCGCGCTGGCTCAGCTGCTCCCCAGCAGCTGCGGCTCCCGGTGTCACTGTCACCTGCTCCCGTCGCTCCCCTGGGACGGGGGTGGTGGGGGGACCCTCGTGGTGTCACCGGGGGGTGGCCGTGCCGTCACCTCTCCCCGTGTCCCCCCAGCGTGCAACGTCACCATCCACAACCGCTGCAAGGACACGCTGCCCAACTGCACCAAGGTGAAGCAGAAGGTGAGTCCCGGCGCCACGGGTGGCACGGGCGGGGGTCTCAGCCGGGGGGGCTGGGGCCGCGTGCGGTGCCGGTGACGCCGGCGGTGCCGGTGACGCCAGCGGTGCCGGTGACGCCCCCGCTCCCCCCGCAGCAGCAGAAGGCGGCGCTGCTCAAGAACAGCTCGGCGCTGCAGTCGGTCTCGCTGCGCAATAAAAGTGAGTGGGGGCGCCGTGCGGGGGTGGGGACAGCGGTGTCCCCCCCATGCTGCCGGTCACCGCGGTGTCCCCGGGGGCTGTGGGGACACCCCGGGAGGGCTGGGGACGCGTCCCCCGGGATGCTCTGGGGATGCTGCTGTCCCGTGGGCGGCGGGGGGGTCACGGCGTTGTCCCCTCTCTGTCCCCACCCAGATGCCATCCGGGAACGTCCCAACTCGGCCATTTACCCCTCGGAGAGCTTCCGGCAGACGCTGCTGGGCCCGCGCCGCAGCCGGCCCTCCCTGTCCCTCTCCAAAAGCGTCTCCACCACCAACATCGCAGGGTAAACGGGGGTGCAGCAGGACTGGGGGGGCAGGGGTGTCCCCGCGGCGTCACCAGCGCGTCCCGGCCCCTCGCAGGACGTTCAATGACGAGTCTCCCCTGGGGATCCGGCGGATCCTGTCCCAATCCACCGATTCGCTCAACATGCGCAACCGCACGCTGTCCGTGGAGTCGCTCATCGACGAAGGTGGGGACGGGGACACGGGGACGCACGGGGGGCGCGGGGCGCAGGGACAGCCCCCAGCGCCGCCTCCCGCCCCCCAGGCCCCGACGTCGTCCTCAACCAGCTGCTGAGCGACCTGGAGACGGACGGGAAGGACTTCGAGGCGGATTCGTGGAGCTTGGCCGTGGACAACAGCTTCCTGCAGCAGCACAAGATGGACGTGATGAAGCGCCAGGACGTCATCTACGGTGAGGGGACACCGGGGGACGGGGACACCGGGGAACGGGGTGCTGGGGGCAATGGGGAGGTAGGGACGGGGTGGGGGACGCAGGGAGGGGGTAGAAATGTAGGGACAGGGGTGAAGAGGTGGGGACACAGGGTAAGGGGCATAGGGACAGGGTAGGGACACAGGGACAGGTCAGAGATGCAGAGATGGGGTCGTGGGGCCGGGACAGGGGACACAAGGACACGTCAGAGCCACAGGGATGGGGGTGCAGGGCTGGGGGACATGGGGACAGGATGGAGGACACAGGGACAGGTCAGAGGAGCAGGGATGAAGAGATGGGGACACATGGACAGAGTAGGGGACACAAGGACACATCAGAGCCACAGGGATGGAGGTGCAGGGCTGGGGGACATGGGGACAGGATGGGGGACACAGGGACAGGTCAGAGGAACAGGGGTGAAGAGATGGGGACACAGGGACAGGGTAGGGGACATAGGGACAGGTCAGAGGAACAGGGGTGAAGAGATGGGGACACAGGGACAGGGTAAGGGACCCAGGGACAGGTCAGAGGAACAGGGGTGAAGAGATGGGGACACAGGGACAGGGTAGGGGACACAGGGACAGATCAGAGATGCAGAGTTGGGGTTGCAGAACCAGGACGGGACACAAGGACAGTTCAGAGCCACAGGGCTGGGGCTGGCGGGATGGGGGACACAGGGACAGGGCAGGGACACAGGGACAGGGCAGGGGACACGGCTGGGGCCGCAGGGCCCGTGTCCGTCCGCGGGCGGCGGTGACATCGCCGGCTGTCCCCGGTCCCTCCGCAGAGCTGATCCAGACCGAGCTGCACCACGTGCGCACGCTGAAGATCATGGGCAGCCTGTTCCGCAGGGCCATGCTGGAGGAGCTGGCGCTGGACCCCGGCACCGTGCACGGCATCTTCCCCGGCCTGGACGAGCTGCGCCAGGTCCACCAGCGCTTCCTGGCCCAGCTGCTCGAGCGGCGCCGCCACTCGCTGGCCTGCGACAGCAACAAGAACTTTGTCATCGACAGGCTGGGGGACATCCTGGTCAGCCAGGTGGGGACGCGATGGGGTCACCAGAGCTGGCTTGGGGGATATGGGCTGCGTGGGGACATCCTGGTCAGCCAGGTGGGGATGGGATGGGGTCACCAGAGCTGGCTTGGGGGATATGGGCTGCGTGGGGACATCCTGGTCAGCCAGGTGGGGACGCGATGGGGTCACCAGAGCTGGCTTGGGGGATATGGGCTGCTGGGGGACATCCTGGTCAGCCAGGTGGGGACGCGATGGGGTCACCAGAGCTGGCTTGGGGGATATGGGCTGCTGGGGGACATCCTGGTCAGCCAGGTGGGGATGGGATGGGATGGGATGGGATGGGATGGGATGGGATGGGATGGGATGGGATGGGATGGGATGGGATGGGATGGGATGGGATGGGGGTACAAGGTGCTTGGGGACATCCCGGTCAACCAAGTGGGGATGGGATGGGGGTACAAGGTGCTTGGGAACATCCTGGTCAATGAGGTAGAGATGGGGTGGGGACACTGGAGCTGGCTGGGGGGAGTACAGGGAGCTCGGGGACATCCTGGTCAACCAGCTGAGGGTGGGGTGGGGACACCAGAGGTAACCTGGGGGATATGGGCTGCTTGGGGACATCGTGGTGGACCAGGTGGGGAGGGGAGGGGGACACCAGAGCTGGCTCGGGGGGATATGGGCTGCCTGGGGACATCGTGGTGAACCAGGTGGGGGTGGCACGGCCACCGGAGCTGGCGGGGGGTGCGGCCTCGCTGATGTCCCCTCGGTCCCCAGTTTTCGGGCGCCAGCGCGGAGCAGCTGAGGAAAGCGTACTCGGAGTTCTGCAGCCGGCACACGCGGGCCCTGAAGGAGTACAAGGAGCTGCTGGCGCGGGACAAGCGCTTCCAGCAGTTCATCCGGGTGAGGACCCGGCCCCGACGGCGCCGGGGGGCCCTGGGGCGGGTTTTGGGGTCTCCCTGCAGCCCCCAAGCTCGGGGATGCTTCTGCCGACTCCACGCCTCAGTTTCCCCAATGCTTCGTTTCCCTGATGTTTCTTAACGTGGTTGTGAGCGCCGGGGGGGGGTGGCGGCTGCTCTGCCCTCATCCCCTCCCTCCTCTTCCTCCCGGCCGGCAGAGGATGTCGCGGTCCCCGCTGCTGCGGCGTCACGGCGTCCCCGAGTGCATCCTGCTGGTGACGCAGAGGATCACCAAGTACCCGGTGCTCATCGAGCGCATCCTCAAGAACTCCAAAGGTGCCGGAGCCGGCGCTTGGGGGGACGCCCGTGTTTGGCGGGGGGGCTCGCAGCCCTGACCGCGCGTGTCCCCGCAGACAACGAGGCCGAGGCGGCGGACCTGTCGCGGGCGCTGGCGCTGGTGAAGGAGCTGATCTCGGCGGTGAACGCCGAGGTGCACGCCTGCGAGCTGAGCGCGCGGCTGGGGGACGTGCACCGGCGCCTGGACGGGCGGGCGCGCGTGCCGCTGCCCGGCGAGAGCCGCCTCGGCGTCTTCGGCAAGGACGAGCTGCTGCGGCGCCGGCTGGTGCACAGCGGCTGCCTGCTCTGGAAAACCGCAGCCGGGCGCTTCAAAGGTGCAGGGGGGCTGGGGGAGCAGGGTGGTGTGGGATGGGGGTACCAGGGAACTGGAGGTGCCCAGGGACCAGCGCACCAAGGGGTGGGGGTGCCAGGGCATTTGAGGGAGCAGGGTGGTGTGGGATGGGGTACCAGGGGATTTGGGGGACCAGGGGATGGGGATGTTGGGGACCAGGATGGGGTGGAATGGGGGTACCAGGGAATTGGGGGACCAGGCGATGGAGGTGCCCAGGGACCAGCGCACCAAGGGGTGGGGGTACCAGGGCATTTGGGGGAGCAGAATGGTGTGGAATGGGGGTACCAGGGAATTGGAGGTGCCCAGGGACCAGCGCACCAAGGGATGGGGGTGCCAGGGCATATGGGGAGCAGGGTGGTGTGGGATGGGGTACCAGGGCATTGGGGTGCTGAGGGACCAGGGTGCTGGAGGATGGGGTACCAGGGGATTTGGGGGACCAGGATGATGTAGAATGGGGGTACCAGGGAACTGGGGTATCAGGGGGCAGGGTTACGAGGGGATGGGGATGCTGGGGGACCAGGATGAGGTGGAATGGGGGTACCAGGGGATTGGGGTTCTGAGGGACCAGGGTGCTGGAGGATGGGGTACCAGGGGATTTGGGGAAGCAGGGGGTGGGGGTACCAGGGAATGGGGGTACCAGGGGATGGAGGTGCCCAGGGACCAGCGCACCAAGGGATGGGGGTACCATGGAATTGGGGTGCTGGGGGACTAGGATGGTGTGGAATGGGGGTACCCAGAATTTGGGGTACCAGGGGATGGGGGACCCCTGGGGATTTGGGACCAGGGACCATGGTGCCAAGGGATGGGAGATGCCAAGGGACGGGGGCACCTGCATTTGGGGACACTGGGGGACTGTGGTGCCAGGGACAGGGGTGACTCGGGGGGTGGCCCTGGGGACGTGGCACCGGCTCCCCCGACACCTCCCCCTGCACCCCAGACGTGCTGGTGCTGCTGCTGACCGACGTGCTCGTCTTCCTGCAAGAGAAGGACCAGAAGTTCACGTTCCCCACGCTGGTGAGAGCGGCGAGCGGCCCCCGGCCGCCCCCCGTGCAACCGGCACCGCCAGGGCTGTGCCGGCACCGCGGTGGCACCGGGATGGCACCACCAGGGCTGTGCCGGCACCGGGATGGCACCGGGATGGCACCGGGATGGCACCGCCAGGGCTGTGCCGGCACCGCGGTGGCACCGGGATATGGTCCCTGGTCCCCCATCCATTCGCACCCCGTGCCCCCCCAGGACAAGCCCCCCGTGATCTCGCTGCAAAACCTGCTGGTGCGGGACATCGCCAACCAGGAGAAGGGGATGTTCCTGCTGAGCGCGGCGCCGCCCGAGATGTACGAGGTGCACGCGGCCTCGCGCGACGACCGCAACGCCTGGATGCGCCTGATCCAGCAGACGGTCAGCCTGTGAGTGACCCCTGGATTCCGGGGGCCCCGCGGCCGTGGGGCGGGCGATGGGGAGCGGGGAGCTGGGTCTGCTGGGCCGTGGGGGCATGGAGGGATGGGGGATGCGGGTTAGGATGCAGGTGATGGGGGATGCGGGTGGGATGGGGTGGTGGGTGGGATGGGGGATGCGGGTGATGGGGGATGCGGGGTGATGGGGGTTGTGGGTGATGGGGCGGGGGGTCCCAGCTCTGACCCCGTCCCGTCCCCCCAGCTGTCCCAGCCGCCAGGACTTTCCCCTGATCGAGACGGAGACCGAAGCGTCCATACGCAAGCTGAAAGGTGGGGGGTCCCTGGCCCTGTGTCCCCCCTCCCTGCCCCTGTGTTCCCCCTCCCTGCTTGAGCTGCAACTCATCCTTCATTCCCCTTTGTCCCCCTCATCCCTGTTTGTCCCCGCTTTTCCGTATCTGTCCCCCCATCCCTCTTTGTCCCCCCATCCCTCTTTGTCCCCCCATCCCTCTTTGTCCCCCCATCCCTCTTTGTCCCCCCATCCCCATTTGTCTCCCCATCCCCATTTGTCTCCCCATCCCCATTTGTTCCCCCATTCCTCTTTGTCCCCCCATCCCTCTTTGTCCTTCCCATCCCCGTTCATCCCTCCTTTTCCCTTCTTGTCCCCCCATCCGCGTTTGTCCCCCCCATCCCCATTTGTCCCCACTTTTCCGTATCTGTCCCCCCATCCCTGTTTGTCCCCCCATCCCCGTTCATCCCTCCTTTTCCCCTCTCGTCCCCCGCGCCCGTTTCCCCGCAGACCGCATCCAGCAGCAGGACCGGCAGATCTCGGCGCTGCTGGAGGAGAAGGTCGGGCTCTTTGCCGACGTGCTGGCGCTGGCCAGCGGCTGCGAGGAGCCCCTGGGGCCCCCCCGGCCCCTGTTCCGCTGCGACTCGCCCGAGGCTTCGCAAGGGGAGAGGCTGCTGCACGACGCCATCCGGGAGGGTACGGCCGGGGAGCCGGGGCGCGGGACGGGGAACCGGGGCTCGGGATGGGGAACCGGGGCTCGGGACAGGGAACCGGGGCTCGGGACGGGGGAATGGGGCACGGGACATGGGAATGGGGCACGGGACGGGGAACCGGGGCTTGGGACGGGGGAATGGGGCTCGGGACGGGGAACCGGGGTGCGGGATGGGGAACCGGGGCTCAGCACGGGGGAATGGGGCTTGGGACAGGGAACCGGGGCTCGGGACGGGGGAATGGGGCTCGGGACAGGGAACTGGGATGGGGGAATGGGGCACGGGATGGGGGAACTGGGGCTCAGGACAGGGGAACTGGGGCATGGGATGGGGGAATGGGGCACAGATGGGGGAATGGGGCACGGGATGGGGGAACTGGGGCTCAGAACAGGGGAGCTGGGGCTCGGGGCTCACCCCTCGTCCCCCGCAGTGGAGAGCCTGCGGGAAACGCTCACCTGCGCCGGACGCGACCGCGACCACGACAACGTCACGGAGGGCGAGAGCTGCCCCAGCCCCGGCGCCAGCAGTGAGGGGGACACGGGGAGCGGGGTCTGGGGTCCCACCGCGGTGGGGGCTCTGACACCCCCGTCTGTCCCCGCAGACGGTGACGCCGGCAGCTTCAACGGCTCCTTGGAGTTCTGCAGGGCGGATTCGGACACCGGGCAGAGGGTGAGCGCGGTGGGGGGCACAGCGGGGTGGGGGGCATGGGGGACACCCCACCCTGTGCCGGGGACGCCGCGGTGTCACTGCTCTCTCCCCATAGGATGGGAATGGGAACCAGCTCCTGCAGAGGGGATCCCAGGAGGTAAGGGGGGCGGGGGGAGCACCAGCGTTGCCTCGGTTTCCCCACTGGGGTTTAATGGGGGGGGGCTCACCGCCCTGTCCCCTCTGCTCCCCCAGGAGATCAACCAGCGGCTGCTGAACCTCTACAGCCTCCTGCACGGGCTGCAGGTCAGTGGGGACAGGGGGACAGGGATGGGGGGCGAGGTGACATCCCCCAGCCTGCAGGGACTGGGATGGGGGGGACAGGGGGACAGGGATGGGGGACGAGGTGACATCCCCCAGTCTGCAGGGACAGGGATGGGGGGGACAGGGGGACAGGGATGGGGGACAAGGTGACATCCCCCGGCCTGCAGGGACAGGGATGTGGGGGGACAGTGGGGACAGGGATGGGGGACAAGGTGACATCATCCCCCGGCCTGCAGGGACTGGGATGGGGGGGACAGTGGGGACAGGGATGGGGGAGAAGGTGACATCATCCCCCGGCCTGCAGGGACTGGGATGGGGGACAAGGTGACATCCCCCTTGCCTGCATGGACAGGGGTGGGGGGACTATGGGGCCGGGGGTGACAGGGAAGGGGACAAGGTGATGGGGAAGGGGACAAGGTGACGTTCCCCTTGCCTGCACAGACAGGGGTGGGGATGGTGGGGACAGGGGACCAGGTGTCACCCGCGCACCTTCACGGACAGGGATGGGGGGACTTTGGGTGCGGGGACCAGGTGTGACCCCCGCGGGCACGTCCCCGCAGGCCGTGGTGACCCGGCAGGACACGCTGCTGGAGCTGCACCTGCAAGAAGCGGCCGAGAAACCGTCCCGGCGTGGCTCCCACCCTGTGACCCCGACCGAGCCGCCGGCGCGAGGGGGCGAGAAGCCCGGCGGTGTCCCCGTCACCGGCGCCACGGAGCTGGCGCTGCTGCAGCGGCAGCACGCGCTGGTGCAGGAGGAGCTGTGCCGCTGCCGGCAGCTGTGCCAGGAGCGGGCGCAGGAGGCGGCGGCGCTGGAGGCGCGGCTGCGGGACAGCGAGCGCGAGCGCGGGCGGCTGGAGCGGGAGCTGGAGGAGGCGCGGGGGCCGCGCCAGGACGCGCCGGGACGGAGGCGCGGGGGCACGGAGCCGCGGCGCCGCAGCCTGCCCGCCGGGGACGCGCTGTACCTCAGCTTCACCCCCCCGCAGGTGAGCGGCGCGGGACGGGGGGCGCGGGCTCTGGGGGCTCAGCGCGCGGGGCGGGGGGCTGGGGGGAAGGCGTGCATGTGTCGTGGTGTCGGACCTCAGCCCACCCTGGTCGGGTTTGGGGTGCCCGGAGGGGGTGCCAGGAGGAAGGAGATGCTGCTCCTGTGTGATGTGAGTTTTGGGGTGTCGGGAGGGAGATGATGGTGCTCATGCACAGCACGAGTTTCCAGGCTCAGCCCCCGGGTTTGGGGACAGGCGGGGAGGCACCTTTGTGTGTCACGGGGGTGTCCGGGGAGGCACGTTCCTGTGTCACGGGGGTGTCCGGGGAGGCACGTTCCTGTGTCACGGGGGTGTCCGGGGAGGCACGTTCCTGTGTCACGGGGGTGTCCGGGGAGGCACGTTCCTGTGTCACGGGGGTGTCTGGGGGAGGCACGTTCCTGTGTCACGGGGGTGTCCGGGGAGGCACGTTCCTGTGTCACGGGGGTGTCCGGGGAGGCACGTTCCTGTGTCACGGGGGTGTCCGGGGGAGGCACGTTCCTGTGTCACGGGGGTGTCCGGGGAGGCACCTTCGTGTGTCACGGGGGTGTCCGGGGAGGCACGTTCCTGTGTCACGGGGGTGTCCGCCCTCAGCGCCCTCGGTTTGGGGATGGGGGGCTCGCCCCTGACCCCCCTCTGTTCTCCCGCAGCTGGGCCACGGCGCCCCCCCCGGCAGCCTGTCCTACCCGCCCCCCGCCTTGGCCGCCCCCCGGCCGGAGCTGGAGCTGGATTACCGGGGCGGGGGGGGCCCCGAGGCGCTGCGCGGGGCCGAGGACGCGCTGGACACGCTGCTGGAGGACGAGGACATGGGCAGCGGCCGCTCGCCCCCCGCCAGCCCCCGAGGTGGGACGGGAGGGGCCCCGGGTCCCCCTTTCCCAGGGGTGACACCATGGGGGTGACCCCGTGGGGGTGACACCCGTGGGGTGATGCCGTGGGGGTGACACCCGTGGGGGTGACGCCGTGGGGGTGACACCCGTGGGGTGACGCCGTGGGGGTGACACCCGTGGGGTGACGCCGCGCTTCCCGCAGATTTCCCGCGCATGCAGGACATCCCCGAGGAGGTGGAGAGCGGCCAGGAGCTGCGGGACGGCGATGGGGACAGTTAGGGACCAACCCGGCCCCGCCCCCCCGCGGGGGTTTTGGGGAGCTGCCATTCCCCTGGGAGCCGTATGGGACTCGGGGGGGTCACCCCCTCCTTGCTGGTGACGTGGGGCGGGGACACGGAGATTGGGGACCCATGTGCCCCCCCCACCCCACCCCACCCCACCCCCCCCCACCCACCGCCGGGTTTATTTATTTATTTTGCGGTCTGGGGTGCCCTGCTCTGCGCCCCCCGGGGTGAACCCGGGCCAACCAAAGCCCGTCCCGCCCCCCATCGCTGGGGGGGCTGCCCGGGGGGCGGGGACAGGCGTTCGCGGGGGGCGGCTGTAAAAAGGACGAAACAAGGAAAAGAATTAAAACGGCCGTTTTGGACTCAAACTGTGCACGTGGGGGATGGGCGGGGGGGCTCAGCCGTGTGGTGAGTTTGGGGGTCCCACCTGTGTGATGAATTTGGGTTCCAATCCATGTGATGAGTGGGGGTCCCACCCATGTGATGAGTTTTGGGGTCCCACCCATGTGATGAGTTTTGGGGTCCCACCCATGTGATGAGTGGGGGTCCCACCCATGTGATGAGTTTTGGGGTCCCACCCATGTGATGAGTTTGGGGTCCCACCCATGTGATGAGTGGGGGTCCCACCCATGTGATGAGTTTTGGGGTCCCACCCATGTGATGAGTGGGGGTCCCACCCATGTGATGAGTTTTGGGGTCCCACCCGTGTGATGAGTGGGGGTCCCACCCGTGTGATGAGTGGGGGTCCCACCCATGTGATGAGTGGGGTGCCCGTGGCGCAGCGGGGGGGCCCGGTCCCCGGCACGCGGGAGGTCCCGGGGAGGTGCCGGGCTGGGACGAGCCCGGGCGCGGCGCTGCCCCCGGCGCGGGAGGGGACGCGGTGCCGGGCGGAGGACGCAGGTGGCGGGGGGAGGACGCGGTGACGGGCGGAGTTCGCGCTCCCGGCGCCGCACCCGCACGCCCGGCGCTCCGGCACCCGTCCCGGCAAGGGGTCCCGGTGACCCCGGCCACCATGAGGCGGATGTTCTCCTGCTCCAGCTCGCAGGTGGCGGTGAGTGCGTGTCCCCCGGCCCCCTGGCCCGGATGGGGCGGCACCCGGTCCGGTGCGCACCCACGGGCGCTGCCGCGGTGCCCGGGGGGCTGTGGGTGTGTTTGGGGTGAGGGGACGCTGCAGCCCCCCCGTGCCCGCCGGTCCTGGGCTGCAGTGGCCGTGGGGCTCAGCGCCAGCTGCCATCCTATCCCAGCCCAAATCCCAACCTAAATCCCCGCTCCAGCCTAAATCCCAGCCCCAGTGCCGGCTGCAATCCCAGCTCTGGCGCCAGCTGCAATCCCGACCCCAATCCCAGCCCAGATCCCGGTCCCAGCCCAGATCCCAGTCCCAGCCCAGATCCCGGTCCCAGCCCAAATCCCTGTCCCAGCCCTGACCCCTAGTTCGCGGCCACCCACCCCAGAGCTGGTCCCGGCTCCGGCGCCCCCCCGCAGCGCGGCGCAGCCGGCGCGGCACAGCTCGCCAAACCAGCCGGGCCGGCGCAGGCAGGGACTCGCTCGTGGCCTCGCCCAGGGCCGGGCTGTGCCGGGGCTCGGGGTCCCCAGCGCCCCGTCCCCCGGGAGCACGCGGTGTGTGGGAAGCGGAGGCACGGCCATGGGGGGGCCGTGTCCCTAAAGAGGCGCCAGTCCCGGAGAAGCCGCGCCCCGGTCTCCCCTTGCCAGCTGGTGGGCTGGGACGGGGGTGTCACTCGTCACCCCCAGGTTGAGAGCTGGACCAAGCAGGACCAGAAGCTGCTGGAGGCGGTGGAGCGGGGGGACGTGGGCAGGGTGGCCGCCCTCGCCGCCCGCAAGGCCGCCCGGCCCGCCAAGCTCAACGCCGCGGGACAGTCCGCGTACGTCACCCGGGGCGCGGGGACACGCGGGGGGGCCGGGCGGTGACGCCGGTCACAGCCGCCTCTTGCCGTCCAGGTTCCACCTGGCTGCGTCCAGGGGCCTGACCGAGTGCCTGACGCTGCTGCTGGCGCACGGGGCCCCCGTCAACGAGAGGAACGATGACGGTGAGCTGGGGACACGCTGGGGACACCGCCCGCTGCGGGGGGGACGCAGACACAGCGTCCTGTCCCGTGGCCCTGCTGCGCGAGCACCCCCAGGCGCCGGGCAGCGCCCCCTCCTGCCCAGCCAGGGGGCCGTGTCCCTAAGGCGAGCCGTCCCCTGGGGGCATTCCCCACTGGCTGTGTCCCCGCTGTCCCCAACGTCCCCAGCCTGCGGGTCTCTTGCAGGCAGCACCGCGCTGCACCTGGCCACCATCGCCTGCCAGCCCCAGTGTGTCAAGGTCCTGCTGCAGGTAGGGGACAGGGACAGGGATGGGGACAGGGACGGGGATGGGGACAGAGAGCGGGACAGGGATGCAGATGGGGACAGGGACACGGATGAGGATGGGGATAGGGGACAGGGATGAGGATGGGGATGGGGACAAAGATGGGGACAGGGATGGGGACAGAGAGCAGGACAGGGATGCAGATGGGGACAGGGATGAGGATGGGGATGGGGGCAGGGACACAGAAGGGGACAGGGATGAGGATGGGGACAGGGGACAGGGATGAGCATGGGGATGAGGACAGGGATGAGGATGGGGACAGGGACATGGAAGGGACAGGGATGAGGATGGGGACACGGGACAGGGATGAGGATGGGGACAGGGGACAGGGATGAGGATGGGGACAGGGACATGGAAGGGGACAGGGTTGAGGATGGGGAGGGGTATGGCAGGACCCCAGGTCCTGTTCGGTCTCGGGGACAGTCCCTGCCGCTGTCCCCCCAGTACGGTGCCAACGAGGACCACGTGGACGCGCAGAACCGGACCCCCCTGCACTGGGCTGGTGAGTGGCGGGGACCCCCAAGCTGGGCTGGGCTGGGGAGGGGAACAAAGCCCCTTTTGGGGTGCCCCTCTGACCCCCTCGCCCCGCAGCCTCCTCGGGCTGCGCCTCCAGCGTCCTCCTGCTCTGTGACCACGAGGCCCTTCTGGACGTCACCGACGCCGTGAGTGGGGTGACGGGGGGGGCGCGGGTGACGGGGAGAGGGGGGTGACCATGCCCCGTGTGCCCCCCCAGCAGGGACAGACGCCCCTGATGCTGGCGGCGCGGGGGAACCACGCTGCCATCTGCGCGCAGCTGCTGCAGAGGGGGGCCGACCCCCGCCTGGGCGACAGGGACAACAAGTGGGTGCCCGCGGGGACAGGGGGACGTTGGGGGTGGCGGGGAGGGGGTTTCTCTGCGCTGCACCCCCGTGCCCTGGGTGCCGGCTCGGCGGGGACCCTGGAGATGCCCCACGCAAAGGCAGCTCCGGCGCCGTCCCTCGTCCCCACGGGACCCCGCGTGGCCCGTCCCGCAGGACGGCGCTGGCGCTGGCCCGCGAGCACGGCAGCCGCGACTCGGCCGAGCTGCTGCTGCGCCACGGGGCGCCCGCGGGGGACACGGACCCTGGTCACCGCGACGGGGGCTCAGGTGAGGCCCCCGCCGCCACTTCCCTTATTTTAGGGGAAAAAAGTGGAAAAACAGGGGAGAAAGCGGCTCGTTTCTTGTCCTCCCAGCGGAGAGCGGCCCCACGGAGGGCGAGGAGACGCCGGACAGCGAGGAGGAGGAGGATGAGGATGAGGAGCAGCGGGTGCGGCGGCTGCGGGAGCGGCTGGCGAGGAAGAGCAGGGAGTGCCGGCGGCTGGCGAGGGCGGCCGGCGCCATCCGGCAGCGCGTGCGGGAGCTGGCGCCGCTCCTGCCCGGCCGCGGGGCCCCCGGGGATGGGGATGGGGATGGGGATGGGGATGGGGATGGGGATGGCGCCTGCCTGGCCCTCCTGGAGGAGCTGAGGAAGAGGATGGTGGCCGAGGAGGAGGAGGCTGCGGGTCCCCGAGCCGCCGCGTGGCTGGGTGGGGGCGACGGCGCGGCGGCGCTGGCCCCGTTCCTGGCCTGGCTGGGGGATGCGTGCGCGGAGCTGCGGGCGGCGCGGGCGGCGGCCATGGCGCGCTGCGGGGCGCTGCGGCGCGAGGTGGAGGCGGCGCTGCGGGGCAAGCTGCACTACGAGGTGGTGCCGGCCGCCGCCGTCCGCAGGAGCCTGGCGGCCTGGGAGAAGCTGGCGGCGGCGCTGGAGCGGGCGCTGGGCCGCGCCGACGACACCCACGCCCAGGCAATCCGCGGCTCCCGCGCCCTCCTGGAGGCGCTGCGGCGGGAGGGGGCGCGGGCCGGGATGGAGCCGGCCCGGTGCCCGGTGACCGGTGTGGAGCCTTCCCAGAGCCCAGGGACCAACACGGACCCATCCCAGAGCCCGGTGACCAACACGGGGCCATTCCAGAGCCCAGTGACCAACACGGGGCCATCCCAGAGCCCAGTGACCAACACGGGGCCATCCCAGAGCCCAGTGACCAACACGGAGCCTTCCCAGAGCCTGGTGACCAACACGGGGCCATCCCAGAGCCCGGTGACCAACACGGAGCCTTCCCAGAGCCCGGTGACCAACATGGGGCCATCCCAGAGCCCGGTGACCAACATGGGGCCATCCCAGAGCCTGGTGACCAACATGGGGCCATCCCAGAGCCTGGTGACCAACATGGGCCCATCCCAGAGCCTGGTGACCAACATGGGGCCATCCCAGAGCCCGGTGACCAACATGGGGCCATCCC
Organism: Patagioenas fasciata; assembly: GCF_037038585.1. Taxonomy (NCBI): domain Eukaryota; kingdom Metazoa; phylum Chordata; class Aves; order Columbiformes; family Columbidae; genus Patagioenas; species Patagioenas fasciata. Next base: position 4,431,779 of record NC_092549.1, on the reverse strand, counting down.
AGAGCCCGGTGCCCAACACGGAGGGTGTGAACGTGGAGAAGGAGCTGCAGGAGCTGAGGGAGAGCAATGGGGTGCTGCTGGGGGAGCTGGTGCGGCTGGGCCGCGAGCGCGAGCGGCTGCAGGAGGAGCTGCGGGGGCTGCGGGAGCGGGGCCGCCGCGCCGGGGCGGCTCGGGAGGGGCCCGGGATGGCGGCGCTGGCGCGGGAGCTGGTGGCGCTGAGGGACGGGGTGGGACGGCGGGTGCGGGAGGCGGGCGGTGACGCCGGGGTCCTGCGGGAGCTGCACCGCAAGCTGGACGGGCTGGTGAGGTCCCAGCAGGAGGCCTTGCAGCTCATCGCCGAGATGGAGGGGGACGGCGGCCATGGGGATGGGGACGGCGGCCATGGCGGGGGTGATGGCACCCAGGGTGGTGGCACCCAAGGGGATGACACCCGTGATGGTGGTGATGGCACCTGTGGTGTTGGCACCCATGGCAGTGGTGATGGCACCCGTAGGGGTGATGGTGGCACCCGTGGTGGTGGCAATGGCACCTGTGGGGACACCGGGGCTGGGCTACTGGCTGAGCTGGAGGCTGCACTGGGCGAACTGGTTGAGGAGCTGGGGCTGGCACCGGGTCCCCACGCGCGGCAGCTGCTGGAGCGGCTCAGCGTCACCGTCACCGCCCTGCGCGGCCAGGAGCGCCCCAGGGACAATGCCGAGCAGTGGCGGGCGGTGGAGGTGGCACGGACGCAGGAGAAGGTGACAGCAGTGGCAGTGACGCGGGCGCAGGAGGAGGTGACAGCGGTGGAGGTGACACGGGAGGAGGTGACAGCGGTGGTGGCCACGCGGGAGCGGGAGCTGCAGGAGAAGGTGTCGGGGCTGGAGCGGACCCTGGGCACCCTGCGGGCCAGGGCGGGCCAGCTGGCCAGCGCCTGCCGCGACAAGGACACGACGGTGAGGGACGGGACGGGGCCCCCTTCTTGTCATTGTCCCCATCACCTTCTCATCACCATCCCCTTCCCATCGCTGTCCCCATCACCAGCACCTTCCCATTTCCGTCCCCTTCGCATTGCTGTCTCCATCGCTGTCCCCTTCCCGCCACTGTCCCATCACTGTCCCCCTGTCACCCACCCCAACATTTCCCCATCCCCACACCCCGGGGGACCCACATCTGGGGGGCGCAGGGCTGCCCAGGGACCTCTGGGGACAACCAAGGCCTTCTCCCACTCCAGCCCATCTCCCGGGGGCTGGGAGCAGATGGGACCAAAGGGACAAGCCCAGGGTGTGACGGGGGTGGCCGGGCCCCCCCGCACCCTGACCTTGTGTCCCCCCCCAGATGAAGAAGCTGCTGATGGAGACGGAGAAGCTGTCGGCCGAGGTGCTGGGGCTCCGCGGGCAGAACGCCCGGCTGCAGCTCCAGCTGGAGGTGGGCGCCGGCACCCGCTGTCACCTCGTGTCACCCGCTGTCACCTCGTGTCACCCGCTGTCACCTTTGTCACCCATCCCCATCTTCTTCTCCTCCTCAGGTCCAGGAGAAGAACCACCGGGACATTGTAGCCGTCTATAGGACACACCTGCTCCACGCTGCCCAGGTGGGGCCCCCTGTCCCCCTCCTTTTGGGCTGACATGGGGTGGGGGACAACTTGTGGTCACCCCCATGGCCAAGCTCTGCTCCCCACAGGGCTTCATGGACGAGGGGGTGCACGCCATGCTGCTGCGGATCCTGCGGACGGGGGAGTGGGGGGCAGGATCGGGCCCGCTCCCATCGCCCCCTCCGAGCCATTAAACTGGAGAAGCCGTGTGTCCCTGCCCTGTGTCCCCATTCTGTGTCCCCATCTGCAGCCGAGAGGGCTGGATTGGGGGGGGTTGAGCTGGGGGGTCCTCGTGGGGGGGTCCTGCCCTGGGGGTACCCGGTGGTTGATTTTGGGGTTGGGGGGGCTCATGGCCCCTGCCACGGGCCGGGCAGAGTTCAGGCTGGGACTGGTCCCCATGCAGGACCAGCCCCATATAGTGCTAGTCCCACATAGCACCAGTCCCCGAACAGCCCCAGCCCCGTATAGAATCAGCCCCGTACAGAACCGGCCCGACACAGCCCCAGTCCCGTATAGAATCAGCCCCGTACAGAACCGGCCCGACACAGCCCCAGTCCCGTATGGAATCAGCCCCGTACGGCCCCGATCCCGTACAGCACCGCTCCCTGCACATCCCCATACAGCACCCGCTCCATGCGGGCCGTTCGGAGCCGCCCCCTCCCACCCCGGAGGCGTGGCCATGAGGAGCGGGGGCGTGGCTAATCGTCAGTGGGCGTGACAAACGATTAGTGGGCGTGGACTCGGCGAGAAGTGGGCGTGGTGAGAGGTGGGCGTGTTGATAAGTAGGCGTGGCGAAGGGAGTGGGCGTGCCCTGCGCCTGCGCGGTGTGCGCGCGGTTCCGGGGGTCCCGCTGCCGTGTCCCGATATGGCGGAGGAGGCGGAGCTGAAGGTGCGGCCGGGGAGAGCGGGAACCGGGCGGCGGCGCTACCGGGGTCGGGGGACAGGGCCGGGCCGGGCCGGGGGTGCGGAGGGGCTGTCAGCTGAGCGGGGATGTGGGGCTGAGCTGAGCGGTTCTGAGACGTCTGTGGGGCTGAGTCCAGACACTGTGGGGCTGAGGGGTTGATGGGGACAGAGAACTAATGGGGTTATCGAGGGGATCCGTGGGGCTGATCCGTGGGGCTGCAGAGCTGGGGGAGCCCCAGGGGACCCCCAGAGCCGGGGGGACGTGTGAGGCTGGGGGGACGCGGGGTGACGAGGGTGGGTCAGGGCTGTGCTGGGTGCCCGGGGGGCTGAGGGGAGCGGGGGGTCCTAGTTTGGACTTTGTGCCCCACGGCAGCGAGTCTGGGGGGGGCAGAAACCCTTGGAGGGCTCCAGAGATAAAGAGACAGAAACCCAAAGGAACGGGGAGCCCGAGGGGCGTTCAGGGTGCCGAGCAGGGACAGAGGGCAGTTTTGGGGTGCAGAGCAGGGTGCATGGGGCAGTTTTGGGGCACAGAGCAGGGGACACGGGGCGGCTGTGGGGCGCAGAGCAGGGTGCAGGGGGTGGCTTTGGGGTTATTTATGTATTTAAACGTCCCGTTTGCATCCTCAGCTCCCGGTTCGGCGGCTCAGGGCACCGCAGGTGCCACGCGTAGCACGTTTTTAGCACCTTTTGTAACCCGCTGGGCCGATCGGAAAGCAGCGCGCACGGCTCCGCCGGTCGGGGAGCAACGCGCACGGCTCCGCCGGTCGGGGAGCAACGCGCACGGCTCCGCCGGTCGGGGAGCAGCGCACACCGGTCGGGGAGCAGCGCGCACGGCTCCGCCGGTCGGGGAGCAGCGCACACGGCTCCCCTGCGCGATTGCCCCGTTTCCTTGTACCCGCCGCCGGTATTTCGCTGCACTAAAGGTGATCAAACCGCGGCGGATCCGCCGGTGTGTGCGGCGGGAGGAGCCGGAGCCGGGGGAAACGGGGGCGCTGGGACGGAATTTGGGGGTTTCTGAGCGTTCCCGTCATGGCCGCTGCGGGGGCGGGAGCGGGGAAGGGCGTATCATGAGGGCGTGGTCTCCCGCGAGGGGCGGAGTCTGGAGAGGACAGGACCTCCCAGAGGCGTGGTCTCCCCGGAGGGGCGTGGCCTTCTCGCCAGGCGAGCGCGCCCCCTGTCGGCGGCCCCGGGCGGGCTGGGAACACGGGAAACTCGGCAGAATCGGTGATTTTGGCTTTATTGTCCCGTCCATGTCCCCCCCCCGCCCCTCAGGGCCTCTTCACGGTGCTCTCGATGAAGGACTCCAGCACAAAGATGGTTTCATCAACCTGGTTCTCGCTGGCGTCGATCCTGGGGGGACACGGAGGTGAGGACGCCGTCCCCAGCCCGCACCCCCGTCCCCCTGCCCGGGGCTCACTTGTTGACATTGCGCTTGAGGGTCTCCAGCTGCTGGCGCTCGGGGGCCGTGATCATCTCCTCGATCTCCTGCAGCTGCGCGGGCTCGGCGCCCGTGGCCTGCATGGAGGCCAGGATGGCTTCCACGCGCTGCGACTTCTCCAGCAGCCGCCTGGGGACGGGGACAAGGACGCGGTGGCCTCAGCATGTCTCCACAGCCCACCCTCCCCTGCGACCCAGCGCTCACTTGTTCTCCTTGGTCTCGAACTGGCGCCGCTCCATCAGGTTGGCCACGCTCTGTGGGGAGGGGAGAGAATGGGTGTGATGCCCCCACCGCAAGCTGAACCCCAAACAGAACCACGCATGGAGGAAGAGGAGGAGGAGGAGGAGAACCATGTGCGATGGTGAAGGAGAAGAACCGCGCGTGGTGGAGGAGGAGGAGAACCACGCTACCTTGTAGCAGCGGTGCAGCAGCATCCGCGCGGCCGCAGGGACGTTCACGGTGTAGAGGTAGAAGGTGCGGGACGGAGCGTGGTCCGGGGTCTTGGGGATCTCCTGCGGGGTGCGATGTCACCGAGCCGCGTGTCCCCCCATCGCTCTCCAGCCCCGAACCCTCGTGTCTGTGCCCAGCCCGGCGGCCGCGCTCACCTGCAGGGACACGAAGCTCTCCGACAGCATCTTGTAGAGCATCTCCTTGGCCTCCTTGGCCGGGATCATGGCGAAATCCTCCACCTGCTTCTGCTCCAGGTGCTTCTTGCGCAGCAGCAACCGGAAAATCCTGGCGCAGCGGGACCCGAACCTGAGCAGGGCGGGAACACCGGTCAGGGTGGAGGGGAAAAAGGGGCAAAAGTCTTGAAAAAACGGCCGTTTCTACCTCTCCTCCACGATGGACTCCAGGGTGGCCGTGGCCAGGGACGCGAGGGCCTTGTGAAGGTCTGGTTGAGGTCAAGGTCAAGGGGTAAACGCTTGGCAATCGATTTAAGCACCGGAAAACGCCGGGTGGGGTGTTTTACCCCCAAAAGATACTGACGGTGTACATGCCCCCGCCGCTGTCTCCGGATTTACCCACGAACTCCAGCTGCAAGGGAACGTTTAAAATATAATTAGTGCGTCCCAAAGCAACAAAAATCCCGATCTTAAAATTTTGATTGTAAAGATACAAAGATTTTATGAAAAATATATATTTCTCTGATCTCAACAGCCTAAGAACATCTGTATTTTTATCACTTTTGATATCTTTTAAATATTGGCAGGAAACGGCTTTTCCCTCCCGCTGGGACTCACGGGGTCGTCCGCCAGCAGCGTGAGGTACTGGTCCAGAACCTGCTTCACGATGTTGTACCCGGCGGGAAGAGACCGGAATATCTGAGGGAGGACGGAGAGGCGGATATAAATGGGGAAACGGAATAACTGGTTCTAAATGTTCGGGTGTTTCAGGGGCGCTGGCGCCGGACCCGACCTCGTTGGAGGAGAGCGGCTGCGTGTAGGGCGCCCCGGAGGACGTGGTGACCTCGCTCATGCGCAGCATCGTCCGCACGATCTCGCTGCTGGTCTGCAGTTTCGGGGCAAAGAAAAGAGCTGCAGGGTGAGGAATCTCCGTCCCGAGGGGCTCGAGTCCCTCAGACGCACCGACCTGGTCCATGCGGTTGGCCACGGCGCTGACGATCGCCTGGTCGCGGAAATGCTGGTGGAAGCGGTCGATGTTGACCTGCCAGTAAATGCCGTCGTCGGGGGGAGCCTGAGGGGAGAGAGCCAAGAAACTGAAGAAGATGATCAACAAAACTGAGGAGAGATGATTCACAAATCCGAGGGAAAAGGAGCCACAGAAACTGAGGAAAAGGAGCCGCAAATCTGTGGGCCAAGCAGCAGCAAGGGCGACGTGGCTTCAGCCCCCCCGGTACCTCGGAGCTTTCCCCCTCTTGCTTCTGCTTCTTGGCCCGGGGTTCGCCCTCCTCCTCCTCCTCCTCGCACGATCGTCTCCGCTTCCCTTTCCCTGCCGAGAACGCGGCGTTTGCTTTAAAACCAACACTTTGGGGGTCTGAGGTGCTTCCCAAACGCCCCCAAGCCCGGGGGGTCCTCACCGACGAGGTTCAGCCGCGGCACCGCGTACATGTCCTTGTCGCTGCTCACCAGGGTGGGCGCCAGGGGAGGCGGCACCTCGGGGCTCTGGGGACCTTCGGGGACCAGCGGGCACCTCTGCACAAAGTGCGTGTCCGCCAGGCGCACGAAGGTGCTGGAGACGTCGGCGTAATCCATGGTTTTCCCGTCTGGAATGCAAGAGAAAGATGGTGGCACCGAGTTGTGCCCCAGGGGACGAGGTGACACCGCGGTCCCCAGGGAACCGCCACGACCGCGCTGCTCAGAGGCCGCTTTGGGCTGGGGGGCAGCACCTCTGGCAACGCGGCCGCTTTGGGTGGCTCCTTCTCCACGTCCGAGGCTGCTGACGCAGCCCAGAGCGCAAAACCGGCTCCTGAACCCCCGCCCCGTTTATCAGCGGAGCTTCCCACCTTCCATGGTTTCGGTGAGCCTGTCCGCCACCCTCCTCACCACGGCGCTCATGGTGAGCTGGCCGTTGAGCAGCAGCTCCTCCACGATGAGCTCACCCGTGTCGCCGTACAGCGTCTTGGCCGTGTAGATGTAGCGGGGGTAGCGCAGGATGCGCAGGATGCGGCCGCACTGCGCCTCGTACTCCACGCCGCCCCGGCGCTGCGGCCGGAACGTCACCAGGTTGTGCTGGATCAGCACGCAGAGGGCTTTCTTCACCTGCGGGGACGGGGGGTGTTTGTGCCACTGCGGTGTTTGTGCCGCTTGTCCCCTACACGTCATTTTAGAGGGGGTTTGGGCGCTGAACAGGCTGCCCAGGGCGGTGCTGGGGGGGCTGAAACACGCAGATGAGGTTCTCAGGGCGTGGGGCAGTGCCGGGGGGGTTATGGTTGGGCTCCGTGATTTTAAAGCTCTTTTCCAACCAAAATGATGCTGTGACTTTATGACCCCTCGCTCCGGGCTTTGCGCCCTGCAGAGCCAGACCCGCGCTCTCCTCCTTCCCAAGCGAGATTTCCACGACAAACCCCCCTCTCGCGGAACAAAACCCACCTCATTATGATGATTATTATCGTTATTAGCATTTATACGACACAAAGCTCTCATTTTTGTCCTTCTCACGGTTTTAGCCGCCCTCTCCCCGAGCCGCCGCGCACCTGGTCCAGCAGCAGCCCGGTGTCGCCGGCGATGCCCCGCAGCGCCTGCCCGCCCGTCCGCACCAGCTGTGTCCCGATCCTCTCCACGATCTCCCCGAAGTGCTCGTGCAGCAGGAGGGAGCACAGCTTGATCTCCGCCTGAGTCATCGCGGCGGCTCCGCTCCAACGCTCTGCGGAGCAGCGCCCGTGTTCCCAACGGCGGGTTCGGGGGGACCGGGGTGGGGGCCGTGCCGCTGGGCCCCACTTACCCAGGCCCGGCCTAGGCCCATGCGGCCACCATGGCAACGGGAACTTCCGGTTCCTTCCGTCCGCTACTTCCGCCCTCCCTCGGCGCGGCCGCGCCCTGTTGGCCGCTCTGGAGGCCCGGGCCAGGCGAGCGCGCCGGAAGTGGGAGGCTAGCAGGGTCGTTCCGCGGGCGCTCTACCCGGCGGCTCGCTGGCTCGGCGGAGGACTGACGGCAGGGAGAGAAGATGGCGGAGGCCGCGGCCGTGTCCCAGCACCGATTCTTCTGCCACAGCTGCAAGGGGCAGGTCAGCCCCAAGCTGCCGGTGAGCGCCGGGCCGCGGGGGCCGGGGGAGCCCGGGCTGGAGCCGCCGGAGCCGTCGGGGGCCGGGCCTGTCCTGTCCCCTGGGGGCCGGTCCCGGGTCCCCCACCCGCGGGCAGATCGGGGCGTTCGTGCCCCCCGGTCCTCCCGGAGCTCTCCGGGAAGGGCCGTTCCCTTCACACCCCGCCGAGGGGGTGACACCCCCAAGCACCCACAGAGAGGGGTGAGAACCCCCCAAAAACCCCACGGAACGGGGTGAAGCCCCCCCAAAATAACCCCTACAGGTGGGAGTGACCCCCGAAAGACCCCACAGAAAGGGGCGACCCCCCCAAAATAAACCCCAGAGATGAGGTGACCCCCAAAAAACCCATAGGGAGGAGTGAAACCCCCCAAAATAAACCCCAGAGATGGGGTGACCCCCAAAAAACCCATAGGGAGGAGTGAAACCCCCCAAAATACACCCCAGAGATGGGGTGACCCCCCCAAAAGCCCCCACAGACGGGGCGACCCCAGAAACCCCCATATTGTCACAGTTTGGGTCTTAAAAGATGGATTTGGAGCTTGCGCCTGCCCCGGGATTGAATGCATCACTTGTCCCCAGACCCGTGTCCCTGTCCCCAAACCCGTGTCTTGTCCCCAAACCCGTGTCTTGTCCCCAAACCTGTGTCCTTGTCCCCAGACCCGTGTCCCTGTCCCCAGACCCGTGTCCCTGTCCCCAAACCCGTGTCCTTGGCCCCAGACCCGTGTCCTTGTCTCCAAACCCGTGTCTTGTCCCCAAACCCGTGTCCTTGGCCCCAAACCCGTGTCCTTGGCCCCAGACCCGTGTCCCTGTCCCCAGACCCGTGTCCTTGGCCCCAGACCCGTGTCCTTGGCCCCAGACCCATGTCCCTGTCCCCAAACCCGTGTCCTTGTCCCCAGACCCGTGTCCTTGTCCCCAAACCCGTGTCCTTGTCCCCATACCCATTGTCACCTCGTCCCCTGTGCTGGGCAGACGCGGCTTTCCTGGTCTCTGTGTGCTGAGCCGGGCTTAAACCTAAACCGGTGCCTAAAGGCGGCGTTTGGCGTTTGCAGGAGTACACGTGCCCCCGGTGCGAGTCCGGCTTCATCGAGGAGGTCACAGACGACGCCAGGTAATGCGGCTTCGGGGCTTTAACCCTTTGGAAAGCCTCGAAAAGCTGTGGACAACGAGGCTGAAATCGGGAACGGACGTAAAAACTCATTGATCGGTGTGAATTCGGATTTAACCCCCAACGAGACTGGGGATCCGAGTGCCCGGAGCCACCATCGCGGGTTTGGGGAAGGTTCCCAGGTTGTGAATTGGGACGCACGACGTCCCGCCAACCAAAGCGCTTTGGGGGCTTTGAGGCCTTTTTGCTTTGGTGTTTTAGAGCGAAAACGTGGTATTTTTAGGAGTTGAGAGTGAACCGCAGTGACCGCGGGACGGGCCGTTCCTCCTCCAGCCTCAGCCCACACAGAAAAACCCTTTTCTGTCTAAAATTTGGTCCCTGGTTGCCCAGCAGAACAAACTTGGGTCTGAAGCGGCGCCCGTTCGGCGCTTTTCGTGTTCAGCCGTGATGAATTCCCGCAAAAACGGCTTCGTTTGGGTCAGAGCCGAGCGGTTAAGCCGAGCTTTGCTGCCCGAGCCTTGGTCACGGCCGCGTTCGACTTCGCGTCGCGCTCCTCTGAAATAACGTCACGTTCTGCTGAAATAACGTCACGTTCTGCTGAAATAACGTCACGTTCTGCTGAAATAACGTCACGTTCTGCTGAAATAATGTCACGTTCTGCTGAAATAACGTCACATTCTGCTGAAACAGCGTCCCGCTCCCTCTGTTCTGTGTAAACCCCGGTGCCTGTGGGCAGGACCGCTGTCTCCGGGCGCTTTCTGCTCTCACGCGCCTGTTTCCCCGCAGTTTCCTGGAGGGCGGTGCTGACGACAGCGCGTCCACGCAGTTCGCAGAGGTGAGTTTGCCTCCCTACTTCTGTTCCTTTCAAACACCCGCGAGGAGCAGGATGGTGCGGACGCCTCTTCACGCAGCGCCCGGCCCAGAACACCCCAGCTCCTCAGGAACTGCCCTTCGGATTTTGGTTTTTGGGGAGTTTTAGCCCATTTTGGGTCCTCCCGGCGTCTGGAGCGGCGGCTCCTCAACCAGGGGGTTTGGGGTTTGTGGTGGTGCTGAACTTCCCGCAGCAAAACCGGGTTCAGCGCCACAAACACCTGAAGTTCCCCTTGGGTTTGTGTCGGCCCGCGCTGGGGGGGGACGCAGCGGCCGCCCCCCGCCCCCCGTGTCACGTTAAAACGGCTCTGGGAGGGGAATGGAGACGGCTCCGGGGATTAATAATGAATGAAAGTCGTGTCTGGAGCCCGGAGGAAGGAAACCCTCCCATCCACGGGTGTTAATTCAGAAACGAGGTGCCGACCTGATTTCTCTCCGGCACCAGGGACTCGTCAGATGAGCTGGTTGGGTGGGAAATGGAAATGGAGCCGCTCCGGTCGCAGCGTAACAGAAAATGCCGACCGCGGCGCCGGGTTCGGTCCCTCCTTTTCACTCCCGGTGCCCCGGTTTCGTCCTTTTCCGCACACACCGCGGCCCCTCGGCCGACACCGACCCTGGGGCTGATCTCGGGACTAGAGCCGCGAGCAAGGGGTCAGCGGGGGCGCCGGAGCCGCGTTCGGCACTGCCCTAACCCATTGGTTCCCGGCAGCTCTGGGTTTGTGTCCCAAACCCGCCCTTGGAGAGCAGCCCGGCCCTCGGGGACACAAACCTGTCCAAAACCCACTGGGTTTGGGGTTTGGGCCGTGCTGCCCGGGGTGTGCGGCTCACGGCGCGGGCCGGGGCTCAGCGGTGATGCCGGATGGAACCGCGTGGGTTCCCCATCCCCGCCGATGCTGACGCAGCCGCCGGCGCCTCTGTCTCCCCTTCTCTCCCGGCAGCTCTGGGACCACCTGGACCACACGATGTTCTTCCCCGACTTCCGCCCCTTCCTCAGCGGGGGGGCCCTGGACCCGGAGCGGGAGCCCGAGCGGGTGCCCCCGGCGCAGCCCGAGCTCTGGGGGCCCGGCCGCCCCCCCCGGCTGCCGGTGACGCGCCGGTACCGGCCCCGCGGCAGCTCGCGGCCCGACCGCTCCCCCGCCATCGAAGGGTAAGAGCCTCCCTTGCCTTCGCCCTGTTGATCAGCACTGAAATACAGAATTCCGGTGAGAAACCTGGCAAAACGGGGTCGCCGCGCTCGTCGTTCGTGGCTTTTGATGCAGAAGATTCACGTTTGTGCTTTGCGGCACAAATCGAAGCCGCGCGGTGGGGAGAGGTGGTTTCTGTCAGCTCTCTGCGGGGTGTTTCCGCTCAGCCTGTTCTCTTTGTGCCTGTTCTCCCGGTGCCTGTTCTCTTGGTGCCTGTTCTGGTGCCTGTGCCGCCTCCTCCCCGTCCAGGATCATCCAGCAGATCTTCGCGGGGTTCTTCGCCAACTCGGCCGTTCCGGGCTCCCAACACCCGTTCTCCTGGTGAGTACCGAGCGGCTCCACCGCCGCCGCAGCCGCTCGGCGACCGCCGGCCCGCAGCTCTGCGGTTCCTGGCACGAACCCCGGGGCTGTTCCGGCGCGGCGCTTTCGGTGACCCCTGGTGCCGCGCAGGAGCGGGATGCTGCACTCCAACCCCGGCGACTACGCGTGGGGACAGAGCGGCCTGGACGCCATCGTCACCCAGGTCAGGCCCCACGGGGGACACCCAAACCGGTGGGCGCGGGCGTTTCTCCGCGCCCGGGGGGGTTTGGTGCCGCGTTCTGGTCGAGCGGCCACGGGAACGGGTTAAAGTCTCCGTTGGGTTGAAAGGCGGCTCCTCCGCGCTCGGACCCATTTTGGGGCTGATTCGGCCAAATCAGGGCCTTGACCAAATACAATTCGTATGAGTTGAGGAGTTATAAACGCAGGGTGTTTGCGGCACGAGGTTCTTCACCGCAGAACGTCTGTCCCGACTCAGAACCCCCAGGAGCACCGAACACCCCGGGGCGACCACGTTCAGGGTGGGGTGGTTGGGGTTTGGGGCACAAAACTCAGGTTTAAGCACCAAAAGCGTCGGCGCAGGGCAGCAGAGCATCTGGGCTGGGTGTCCTGGTGCGGAGGCACCCGCGGGGTCACTCGTGTCACTTTGGGGGTCCAGGGGTGTCCCCAGGCCCGGGACGTGTTCGGTGACGCGTTTGGTGACGCGTTCGGTGCCGTTTTCCTCCCGCAGCTCCTGGGCCAGCTGGAGAACACGGGGCCGCCCCCGGCCGACAAGGAGAAGATCTCGTCCCTGCCCACGGTGCCGGTCACTCAGGAGCAAGTCGGTAGGTGACAGCGGTGACAGCGGTGACACCGTCCCCCCGCCCACTCTGCCCCTCCCGCTCTGTCCCCACTCGCCCCGCCCGCCCTGTCCCCACCTGCCCTGTCCCACCCACCCTACCCCACCCGCCCCGCCCACCCTGTCCCCACCAGCTCTGTCCCCACCCACCCTGTCCCCACCCGCCCTGTCCCACCCTGCCCCACCTGCCCTGTCCCACCCTGCCCCACCCGCCCTGTCCCCACCCGCCCTACCCCGCCCGCCCTACCCCACCCGCCCTGTCCCCACCAGCTCTGTCCCCACCCGCCCTGTCCCACCCTGCCCCACCCGCCCTGTCCCCACCCGCCCTACCCCGCCCGCCCTACCCCACCCGCCCTGTCCCCACCAGCTCTGTCCCCACCCACCTTGTCCCCACCCGCCCTGTCCCACCCACCCTACCCCGCCCACCCTGTCCCCACCCGCTCTGTCCCCACCCGCCCTGTCCCACCCACCCTACCCCGCCCACCCTGTCCCCACCCGCCCTGTCCTACCCACCCTACCCCACCCACCCTGTCCCCACCCGCTCTGTCCCCACCCGCCCTGTCCCCACCCGCCCTGTCCCACCCACCCTACCCCGCCCACCCTGTCCCCACCCGCTCTGTCCCCACCCACCTTGTCCCCACCCGCCCTGTCCCACCCACCCTACCCCGCCCACCCTGTCCCCACCCGCTCTGTCCCCACCCGCTCTGTCCCCACCCACCCTGTCCCCACCCGCCCTGTCCCACCCACCCTACCCCGCCCACCCTGTCCCCACCCGCTCTGTCCCCACCCGCTCTGTCCCCACCCACCCTGTCCCCACCCGCCCTGTCCCACCCACCCTACCCCGCCCACCCTGTCCCCACCCGCTCTGTCCCCACCCACCCTGTCCCCACCCGCTCTGTCCCCACCCACCTTGTCCACACCCACTCTGCCCCACCCACTGTGGCCCCACCCGCCCTGCCCCACCCGCTCTGCCCCACCCGCCCCGCCTGCTCAGTCCCTGCCCACTCTGTCCCTTCCCCCCTGTCCCCGCCCGCTCTGTCCCCTCCGCTCAGTCCCTTTCGCTCTGTCCTGGCCGCCCAAACGCTCCCTAAAACACAAAAATGCCGTTTCCACCACGGATATTTTTGTCCGGCGCTTTTTATACCCCCATGGCTGTTCCTCCGCCCCCAGCCCCGAGCGGCCGGGTTCCCACCCAGTTCCCACCCAATTCCCACCGGATTCCCACCCAATTCCCACCCGAGTGCCACCAAATTCCCACTGAATTTCCGCATCAAATTCTGGGTTTTGCTGCTTGACCCCGGGGAGGCGGCGGCTCCGTGTCCCCCAGTCATGACATCGGTGCCACCATCACACACACGCACACACACATGGGGTTTTGGCATCGCTGGCATCGGCCTCAAAACCACGAGGAATGTTGGCAGCTCCACCCCTCCATTCGCTCTATTTTGGGACCTGGCTCCCGGCACACGCGGCCCCCCCGGCACACGCGGTCCGAGCCGGACGGGCCGTGCAGCCGTGGCCGCGGCTGGGGGGGTAAAGCCGCGTTCCCCCCGGCTGTGGCGCAGAGGCGGGTCTGGAGTGCCCGGTGTGCAAGGAGGATTACGCGCCGGCCGAGCAGGTGCGGCAGCTGCCCTGCAACCACCTCTTCCACAGCAGCTGCATCGTGCCCTGGTTGGAGCTGGTAAGACCCCCCCAGCCCCCCGACCCACGGCCCCCCGAGTGGCGTTTGTCTCATTCCCGGCTCTCCGCAGCACGACACGTGTCCCGTCTGCAGGAAGAGCCTCAAGGGGGAGGACTCCACGCGACAGACGCCCGGCGGCGCCGGCTCGGGCAGCGACAGCCGCGCGCAGGAGCCATGGACTTTCTGACGGGGGGCGCAGGAAACGACAAACAACCCCAAAGTAGCAGGAAATAGAGGCGGGAGGGCCGCCCCCCCACCGCGCCACCGCCGCGTCCCGGCTCCCTCCAGCACCGCGGGGGAGCCGCCGCCTCTGCTCCCACATTCCGGCCTTTTTTTGGGTGGTTTTGGCTTGGTTGGATACCCGAGGAAAGCTCTGGGCTGGGGGGCGGTGTGGGGCACCCCCCTGTCCCTGCGTCCCCTCGGGTAATGGGGGAAACCAAGATGTCCCATTTCTCTCCGTTGTGTCTGGAGCCGGGGGGCGGAATCGCACCGGGGGTGTTCTGCGGTCGTTTTCTCGAGGGGGCGGCAGGGTCTCGGTGCCCCCCCCACACCCGGTGGGTTTTGCATCTCGCGGACTCATTTTTGGTTTATTTGGGGTCTTTTTGGCCCGTCCCCCCGCGGGCCCCGCAGGACCCCCAGCCGCCCCATCTCACGGACCACGCCGCTCTGGCCCCTTGAGCCAGCACCACCTCAGCCCCCCCGGCCCCCCAGCCCCGCTCTCAGAGCATCTCTTCATTTTGGGGACATTCTGTTCCTTTTTCTAACTCGTGTCACGTCTCATCCGCGTTCTTATGGTCCCGGTACCGTCTGTGCTTACGGCACCCGCTAAACCCGGCCCCCGCCGCTGGGTTAAACTCAGCCTAAGGGAGAGGTAAGTCCCGCCTGACCGTGCCCGGCGCACCACGGCCGCTCGAGTTTAACCGGGGGTTTCTGTTTGCTACTCCGTCAAATAAAGGACTTTATAAAGAAAACACGCGCAGGAAGGTTGTTGGGGGTCGTTTTGGGGGGAACGCGCCGAATTCCGCCCGGATCTGGCAAAGCCCCCCCCAGGGCCCCCTCCCGCGCGTTTCAACACCAAACGAGCGCTTCCGCGGGGCTCAGGTTTTATTGATGGAGCCGCTGGTCTCGCCCCTTTTTCCCACCTCCGCGCCCCCCAGTGCTGGGGGGTCCCGCTCTGGGGGTCCCACTTTAGGGGGTCCCGCACTGGGGGGCCTGCTCTGGGGGTCCCACTGGTGGTCCCACGCTGGGGCTCCCGCTCTGGGGGTCCCACTTTAGGGGGTCCCGCACTGGGGGTCCCACTCTGGGGGGTCCTGCTCTGGGGGTCCCGTGCCCCCCGACCTCACGTTGCTGCATCCCCGACCAGCACAATCCAGAGGCGTGGGGGGGGACAGGGCCCGAGCCCCCGCGGGTCCCCCCTGGCAGCGCGGGGGCCCCCCCGGCCCTCACTGCTCTTCCTCCTCCTCCTCCTCCTCTGGCAGCTTCTTGCGGGCGAAGAAGCCGAGCTGGGGAGAGGGGGAGGATGGTGGGGACGAAGGGCAGGGCTCCTGCCCCCCCCGCGGCCCCGGAGCCCCCGTCACCTTCCAGAGGCAGAAGATGATGAGGCCGAGGAGCAGCAGCCCCCCCAGGACGCTCCCCACCAGGATCCAGAGCGACACGGGCACCCGCCTGGCCCGGCTGATCTCCAGCACCACCTGCACAGCAACACGGCGGGCACGGGGGGGGCCCACAGCCCCGCACCCCAGCTCGGGGGTCTGGGGGTGCAGGGGGGGTCCCACAGCCCCGCATCCCCACTCGGGTTTGGGAGCACAGAGTGGTCCCACAGCCCCACACCCCAGCTTGGGGGTCTGGGGGCACAGGGGGGGTCCCACAGCCCTGCACCCCAACTTGGGGGTCTGGGGGCACAGGGGGGGGGGTCCCACAGCCCCACACCCCAACTTGGGGGTCTGGGGGAGCATGGGGTGGTCCCACAGCCCCAGACCCCAGCTCGGGGGTTTGGGGGAACAGGGCGGGTCCCACAGCCCCGCACCCCAACTTGGGGGTCTGAGAGCATGGGGTGGTCCCACAGCCCCACACCCCAACTCAGGGGTCTGGGGTTTGGGGGGGGGGGGGGTCCCACAGCCCCGCACCCCAACTCGGGGGTCTGGGGGTCGGGGGGTTCCCACCTCCCTGCGCTGCGCCCCCTCCTCCAGCGCCAGCAGGCGGCTCCCCGGGGCGCCCAGCCAGGCGCTGCTGACCACCCGCACGCTCTTGAACTTGGCCTGGGGGGGGGAAATGTTGGGTTGGGGTTGTGTTTGACACCCGCAGGTTTTGGGGGGGGGTCGCCCGCCGCCCCCTCCTCACCCCGTGGAAGAACTCGGTGTGGATGGAGCGCAGGAGCCGCACCGAGGCGCCCCCGCCGCGCTCCAGCCGGCCCAGCCGGCAGCTCAGCTCCTGGCACCAGGCGTTGCCGCAGTCCTGGGGACAAACGGGTGACGTCCTGGGGACCCCCAGCCCCCACATCCCCATCTCGGGGTGGGGGGGGGCGCTCACCATCCGGTCCACGCGCAGGAGGTCCTGGGGGTGCACGGGGACGACACCCCCCTTGTCCTCAGGGGGCGGCCGCAGGGTGCAGGTGGCCTGGGGGGGGGGTGAGGGGCTGAGCTCATCACGGGGGGGGCACAGGGACCCCCCCGTACCCCAGATTTGGGGGGGGACTCACATTGTCGGCCAGGACGCGGGTGACCGAGAGGAAGGGGACGCGGCCGAAGCCCAGGGCCGGCAGCGCCATGCGCAGGGTGACGTTCCGCACCGGGTAGCACCCCAAGTTCTGCACCTGGGGACGGGGGGGGCACAGCGGGGTGAGGCGGGACCCCCCCCCAAACCCCCCCACCCCCCCGCGTCTCCTCACCGTCACCGTCGTCTTGAACTCGGGGCCGGGGCCGCGGGGGAAGGTGCCGGGGGGCTGCACCTCGTAGCGGTGCAGGGTGGCATCGCTGCGGGGACAGAGCGCGGTGACACCCCGAACCCCCTGGGGACCCCCCCAAAGCGCCCCCTGCCCCACCTGGCGAGGAAGAGCTCGGGCTCGTAGCGGATGGGGACGGACAGCTGGACCGCGTTGTCCCCCGGTGTCACCTCGGTGCCGTCGCTGCAGGGACACGTGGCCATGGGGGGGGGGGTGGGGGGACCATGAGCCCCCCCGGGTGTCCCCAAACCCCCCCGTCCCTACCTGGTGGCCTCAAGAGTGACCTCGGCGCGGTCGAGCAGGACGGAGCAGCTGAACTCCAGCTCCAGGGTGAAGGAGACCTGGGGGCGTGGGGGGACACGGTGGGTCCTGGGGGGCACAGGGGGGTCCTGGGGGGCACAGGGGGGTCCTGGGGGTCCCGGGGAGGTCTGGGTCCCCTACCTTGGCCCTGGAGCGGAACACGGGGTGCCCGACGCTGCAGAGGCGCCGGTGCCCGGGCAGCGCTGTGCACTCCAGCTTCACCGCGCCGGGGCCCTGGGGGGACGGGGACATTGGGGGGAGCACAGCGTTGGGGGACAGGGAGCCCAGCCTGGGGGTGGGGGACACGTGTGGGGCCAAACGGAGCCCTAAATGTCACCAGGATGGGTTGGGGACACATATGGGGACACAGGGACACCCAGCTCCCACCAGGATGGGTGGGGGGACACATGTGGACCCCTAAGTGCCACCAGAAGGGGTGGGGGGACATACGGACCCTTAATTCCCAGCTGGAATGGGTTTGGGGCACCAATGGACCCCAAATACCCACCTGGGATGGTTGGGGGGACATAGACATGGCCAAAGGGACCCCCCCACCCCAAACTGGGATAAACTGGGGATGCGGCCGGGGAGACCCCAACCTTCCCCCCGAGGCTGGGGGGGACAATCCAAATTTTTGGGGACAACACAGGTTTCTGGGGACAATGTGGGTGTTGGGGACAACGTGGGTGTTGGGGACAATGCGAGTGTTTGGGGACAATGCGGGTGTTGGGACAATGCGGGTGTTGGGGACAATGTGAGTGTTGGGGACAATGCGGGTGTTGGGGACAATGCGGGTGTTGGGGACCATGCAGGTGTTGGGGACCATGCAGGTGTTGGGGACAATGCAGGTGTTGGGGACAATGCGGGTGTTGGGGACAATGTGAGTGTTGGGGACAATGCGGGTGTTGGGGACAATGCAGGTGTTGGGGACAATGCGGGTGTTGGGGACAATGCGGGTGTTGGGGACAATGTGGGTGTTGGGGACAATGCGGGTGTTAGGGACCATGCGGGTGTTGGGGACAATGTGGGTGTTGGGGACAATGCGGGTGTTGGGGACAATGCGGGTGTTGGGGACCGCGCTGCCCGCACCCGGGGGGTGACGCTGGCCAGCAGCAGGTTTGGGGACAGGGACAGGCGCAGGCTGGCGTTGTACGCGTTCTCCTCCCGGTTCTCCAGCGACGCCGTCACCGTCACCTTCCTGCGGCCCCGGCGCAGCACGTGGGGGCTCTGCCTGCGGAGACGGGTGACACAGCCAGGGACACCTGGGGACACCTGGGGACATCCTGGGACATCCTGGGGACACCCTGGGGACACTCTTGGTACACCCCGGGACACACTGGGAACACCCTGGGACACCCTGGGGACACCGTGGGGACACCCTGGGACACCTGGGGACATCTTGGGGACACCCTGGGACACCCTGGGACTCCTGGGAACACCCTGGGGACAACCTGGGACACCCCTGGACACGTGGGGACACGCTGGGGACACCGTGGGGACACCCGGGGACACCCCCGGCACAGCCGGTACCTGGAGCCGGTGATGTCCATGGTGGCCCTGAGCACCAGGTTGGTGACACACTCGTTGTCCTCGCCGCAGTCCTTGAAGAAGGGGACCTGGCGGGAGGGGGGTGAGGAGCTGGTCACCAGTGTCCACCAGTAATGACCAGTAACCCACCAGAATGCACCAGAACCCACCAGTAACCCACTAGGACCCACCAGGACACACCAATAACCCACCAGGACCCACCAGTAATTCACCAGTAACCACCAGGATGCACCAGTAACTCATTGATAACCCACCAGTAACTCACTAATAACCCACCAGTAACTCACCAGTAACCCACCAATAACCCACCAGTAACTCACTAATAACCCACCAATAACCCACCAGCAACTCACCAATAACCCACCAGCAACTCACCGATAACCCACCAGTAACTCACCAATAACCCCCCAGTAACTCACCAATAACCCCCCAGTAACTCACCAATAACCCCCCAGTAACTCACCGATAACCCCCCAGTAACTCACCGATAACCCCCCAGTAACTCACCAATAACCCACCAGTAACTCACCAATAACCCCCCAGTAACTCACCAATAACCCACCAGTAACTCACCAATAACCCCCCAGTAACTCACCAATAACCCACCAGTAACTCACCAATAACCCCCCAGTAACTCACCAGTAACTCACTGATAACCCCCCAGTAACTCACCAGTAACCCACCAGTAACTCACCGATAACCCCCCAGTAACTCACTGGTAACCCCCCAGTAACTCACCAGTAACCCAACACCAGTACCCCCTGGTACCCACCAGTTTGCGGATGGTGGTGGGCGACGCCTCGTCCAGCACTGGCCCGGTGTCCTCAGCCATGGCCAAGGTGACGGTGACGCCGAGGGGACGCAGATAATCCGAGGTGTCCTGGGGGACGGGCCCCGTGAGCCCCCAGAGGGAAACGCCACCGGCGTCCAGGGGAGGGGACCCCGCGGTGTCCGGGGAGGGGACCCCATGGTGTCCGGGGAGGGGACCCCACGGTGCCCCAGGAGGGGACCCCGCGGTGTCTGGGGAGGGGACCCCGCGGTGCCCCAGGAGGGGACCCCATGATGTCTGGGAAGGGGACCCCACGGTGTCCAGGGAGGGGACCCCGCGGTGCCCCAGGAGGGGACCCCACAATGTCCGGGAAGGGGACCCCATGGTGTCCAGGGAGGGGACCCCGCAGTGCCCCAGGAGGGGACCCCACGATGTCCGGGAAGGGGACCCCATGGTGTCCAGGGAGGGGACCCCGCGGTGCCCCAGGAGGGGACCCCACGATGTCCGGGGAGGGGACCCCACGGTGCCCCAGGAGGGGACCCCACGGTGTCCGGGGAGGGGACCCCACGGTGCCCCAGGAGGGGACCCCGCGGTGTCCGGGGAGGGGACCCCGCGGTGTCCGGGGAGGGGACCCCGCGGTGCCCCAGGAGGGGACTCACCAGCACGTGGAAGGGGACGCGCTGGCAGCTCTGCCGGCCCAGCGAAAGCTCCAGGTGACGCCGCAGCAGGCGCCGCGCGCCCGAGTCGAAGGCGGCGCGGGAACCCGGTGTCCCCTCCTCCAGGGACACGTTGAACCGCAGCGCTGGGGGACGGGAACGGAACGGGGTCAGGGGCTTGGGGACACCTGGGCTGCTGTGGGGACACCTGGGACGCTCATGAACACCCTGGGATGCTGTGGGAACACCCTGAGATGCTATAGGGACACCTGGGATGCTCTGGGGACACCTGGGACACTCAGGGACACCCAGGGATGCTGTGGGGACATTCAGGGACACCCAAGGACATTCCAGGGACACTCAGAGACACCCTGGGATGCTGTGGGAACATCCAGGGACACCCAGGGACATTCCAGGGACACTCAGGGACACCCTGGGATGCTCTGGGGACATCCAGGGTCACCAAGGGATGCTGCGGTGGCACCATTGGATGCTGTGGGAACACCCAGGGATGCTCCGGTGACACCCGGGAACACCTGGAACACTCTGGTGACACCCAGGGACGCTCCAGGCCCAGCCACCCGGCGCGGCCCCCGGTCCTGGCACTCACCGATGTCCCTGTCCTGCTGTCCCCGGGCGTGGGTGGTGGCACGGAAGCAGATCTGGGCGCGCAGGCAGACGGCGCCGGAGCCGCCGCGGTGACAGTTCCGCTGGATGACACTGATGGCTGGCGGCTCCACCGACAGCGACACGTTCACCTGCACGATCTGCCGGGAGCTGGCCAGGGGACAACGGCACCGCGACGGTGACATCGCCACCGCGATGGTGACATCGCCACTGGGATGGTGACATCGCCACCAGTGACATCACCACCGCAACGGTGACACCACCACTGTGACAGTGACATCACCACCATGATGGTGACATCACCACCGGGACAGTGACATCACCACCGTGACAGTGACATCACCACTGCAATGCTGACATCACCACCATGACGGTGACATCACCACTGGGGCGGTGACGTCACCACTGGGACAGTGACATCGCTACCAGGAGGGTGACACCCATCCTCACATCACAGGGGGAAACCAAGGCATGGGGGGGACCCCACCAGCATCCCGCGGGGCAGGGCGGCCCCAGCGTGTCCCCAGTGTGTCCCCAGTGTGTCCCCAATGTGTCCCCACTGTGTCCCCACTGCGTCCCCGTCCCCAGGACTCACCGCAGCAGCACCGCGGCGCCCTGCGCCCCCACGGCCAGGTCCAGCAGTCCGTCCCCGTCCATGTCCCACCGTCCGTCCAGGCTGCGCCCGAAGTAGCGCAGGGCGGGGGCCAGCGCCGCCGCCTCCACGCGCTGGGGACAGCGGTGGCTTCGCCGCCGGCTCCTGCTCAGCCCCCCGGTCCCCCCCGCGCTCCCAGTGCCCCCTCACCTGCTTGTACTGGGGCAGCAGGGTCCCCGGGGCGCCGTGGAAGACGTAGAGGGCCCCGCGGTGCCCCCCCTCCAGCGGGGCCCCCACGGCGGCGTCGCCGAGCCCGTCGTGGTTCAGGTCGGGCAGCGCGGCCATGGCGAAGCCGAACCGCGCGTCCTGCGGCCGCGGCTCGGGGTGCAGCGTCCCCGCGGGGGACAGGAGCCGCTGGGACACGGACCCGGGGGCGGGGGACAATGGGGACCCTGCGCTGCGGGTCCCCTCCCGGTCCTGCTGTGTCCCCTCAAACCCACCGTACGCCCCCAACCCTGCTGTGTCCCCCCAAACCCACCGTACGCCCCCAACCCTGCTGTGTCACCCCCAAACCTGCTGTGTCCCCTCAAACCCACCGTACCCCCCCAACCCTGCTGTGTCCCCCCAAACCCACCGTACGCCCCCAACCCCGCTGTGTCCCCCCCAACCCTGCTGTGTCCCCTCAAACCCACCGTACCCCCCCAACCCTGCTGTGTCCCCCCAAACCCACCGTACCCCCCCAACCCTGCTGTGTCACCCCCAAACCTGCTGTGTCCCCTCAAACCCACCGTACCCCCCCAACCCCGCTGTGTCCCCCCCAACCCTGCTGTGTCCCCCCAAACCCACTGCAACCCCCCAACCCTGCTGCGTCCCCCAAACCCACCGTACCCCACAACCTTGCTGTGTCCTCCCCAGTCCTCAGAAACCCACGGCACCCCTCCCAAAACCCCTATGCCCCCCCCACACCCCTGCATCCCCCAAATCCCCTGCATCACCCCAAAAACCCTGCACCCTCAAAAACGCTGTACCCCCCCAAACCGCTGTACCCCCCAAAACCCTGCATTCCCCAAAAACAGCTGCACCACCAGCCCCCTGGCCCCTGCTCACCTGTCCCACGTGGTACAGGTACACACACCCACGCGGTACAGGTACACACACCCACGTGGTACAGGTACACACACCCACATGGTACAGGTACACACACACACAGTACAGGTACACACACCCACGTGGTACAGGTACACACACCCATGCGGTACAGGTACACACACACACACAGTACAGGTACACACACCCATGTGATACAGGTACACACACCCACGTGGTACAGGTACACACACCCACGTGGTACAGGCACACACCCCCATGCGGTACAGGTACACACACCCACGTGGTACAGGTACACACACCCATGCGGTACAGGTACACACACACACACAGTACAGGTACACACACCCATGTGATACAGGTACACACACCCACGTGGTACAGGTACACACACCCACGTGGTACAGGTACACACACACACGTGGTACAGGTACACACACCCACGTGGTACAGGTACACACCCCCATGCGGTACACACACCCACGTGGTACAGGTACACACACCCATGTGGTACAGGTACACACACACGCGGTACAGGTACACACACCTGCTCACCTGCCCCATGTGGTACAGGTACACACACACGGTACAGGTACACACACCCACGCGGTACAGGTACACACACCCACGCGGTACAGGTACACACACACACGGTACAGGTACACACCCCATGTGGTACAGGTACACACACACACGGTACAGGTACACACAACTGCTCACCTGCCCCACGCGGTACAGGTACACACACCCACACGGTACAGGTACACACACCCACGTGGTACAGGTACACACACCCACGTGGTACAGGTACACACACACACACAGTACAGGTACACACCCCACGCGGTACAGGTACACACACCCGCTCACCTGCCCCACGCGGTACAGGTACACGCGCCCCGTCTCCCTGCCCTGCGCCCCCAGGTACATGGGCGCTGCCACCAGCAGCACGTCGGTGACACCGTCCCCGTCCACGTCCAGGGGACAAACCTCGCTGCCGAAGTAGGAGCCGATCTGCCGGACAAAGGGGGGCCCATGAGGCTGAACCCCCCCGTGGCTGCCTGTCCCCCCCAACAGCTCCCACCTGCTCCCCCGTGAGCGCCTGGGCCACCGTCACGGCACCCGTGGGGGCCATCTGGAAGAGGATGACCTTGCCCTTGTGCTGGAAGCGGGGGGCGCCGGCCACCAGCAGCCGCTGCCCCCCCGGCAGCCGCAGTGAGGACACCGTGTAACCTGGGGGACAGAGTGGGACGGTGTAACCTGGGGGACAGAGTGGGACGGTGTAACCTGGGGGACACAGCGGGACGGTGTGACCTGGGGGACAGAGTGGGACGGTGTAACCTGGGGGACACAGCGGGACGGTGTAACCCGGGGGACACAGCGGGACAGTGTAACCTGGGGGACAGAGTGGGACGGTGTAACCTGGGGGACACAGCGGGACGGTGTGACCTGGGGGACAGAGCAGGACGGTGTAACCTGGGGGACAGAGCGGGACGGTGTAACCCGGGGGACACAGCGGGACGGTGTAACCTGGGGGACAGAGCGGGACGGTGTAACCTGGGGGACAGAGCGGGACGGTGTGACCTGGGGGACACGGCGGGACGGTGTAACCTGGGGGACACGGCGGGACGGTGTGACCTGGGGGACACAGCGGGACGGTGTGACCTGGGGGACAGAGCGGGACGGTGTAACCTGGGGGACAGAGCGGGACGGTGTAACCCGGGGGACACAGCGGGACGGTGTAACCTGGGGGACAGAGCGGGACGGTGTAACCTGGGGGACAGAGCGGGACGGTGTAACCTGGGGGACACGGCGGGACGGTGTAACCTGGGGGACACGGCGGGACGGTGCTGCCCGTCACCCCGTGTCACCAGGGCACGAGTGGCACAGGTTTGCCTGGTGTCCCCAGGGCTGGGAGCATCTCTGGGGACACCGAGCATCCCAGGGACACAGAGTATCCTGGGGACACGGAGCATCCCTGGGGACACGGAGCATCCCTGGGGACACGGAGCATTCCAGGGACATGGAACATCCCAGGGACATGGAGCATCCCTGGGCACACGGAGCATTCCTGGGGACATGGAGCATCCTGGGGACATGGGGCATCCTGGGGACATGGGGCATCCTGGGGACATGGAGCATCCCACAGACATGGAACACCCCTGGGGATATGGAGCATCCCGGGGACACAGAGGATCCCAGGGACACAGGATACCCCCAGGTCACCCCAGATCCCTCAGGACACCTCTGGGCCGCCCCCCACCCCGGGGACACCCCCGTACCCAAATAGGCCGCGTGGTTCTTCAGCCGGGGCGGGAAGTGGGGGCGCAGTTGGCTGCGGGGGGGCACGATGCGCCCGCGCCCGCTCTCCTCCAGCACGGCCCCCTCCCAGTCGTACGCGCCCACGGTCCCGAAGAGGAGCCCGTCCTGCGGGGACACGGTGGCAGCGCGGGGGGGACACGGTTGGGGCTCGGGGGGACACGGTGGTGGCTTGGGGGGACACAGTGGCGGTGCAGTGGGGACACGGTGGCGGTGCAGGGGGGACACGGTGGCAGCTTGGGGGAACACAGTGGCGGTGCAGGGGGGACACGGTGGCAGTGCAGGGGGGACACGGTGGCAGCTCAGGGGGGACAGGTGTCACACGCCTCGAGGACATGTGTGGCGATGCCTCACTCGCCCCAAAATCCCCCAAAACGGGGAGGACTTGGGACACTCAGTGCGCGGTGGGAGGTGACGCACAGCCCGGGAGGTGACACAGAGCCCCAGGACGGTGACACACAGCCCCGGGACGGGAGTTTCCGCTTCTACACCCCCCCCCAGGGCCCGATCCTGCCCGTCCCGCGGTGTCACCTCCAGGGGGTGGACGGAGAAGCCGATCTGGGACATCTCCAGCTCGAAGGAGCTCGCGTTGTGCCCGGGGGTGCCTGAGGCGGGTGTTGGGGAACGTTACTCCAGATGTGGCTCCAGCTGTTCACCCTGCACCCCCCGGCCCCAGGCCCCGTCACCTTCCAGGCTGAAGATCCTGTCCCCCAGCGCGTCCACGATGTCGTTCAGCGCCGCCTCGTCCGTCACGTTGAAGAAATACTTCTCGTCGGGGTCGCTGGCGATGGACTTGATCTCGCGGATGAAATCCTCGGGGTCCTGCTGCCGGCGCAGGTAGTGGCCCAGCACCTGGGGCACCGCCACGTTGGGGACAAACCCCGGCCTGACCCCGGCACGGCACCGAGCGAACGGGGAAACCGCGGCCCGCGGGCTCGGGCGCTCACCGCGATGGCGTAGCGGGTGACGTTGCGCTTGTCGCACTCGGCCAGCGCCGCGGGCAGCTCCTCGCCGTCGTGCGACTCCCCGTCCGTCACCACGATCATCAGCCGCGTGGCGTCCGCCCGCCCGCCCCGCTCGGCGCTGAAGGACTCGGTGCTGCGGGGGCACCGCGCTGAGGCCGAGCCCGGTCCTGAGCCTGAGCCCGACCCGGAGCCCGACCCTGAGCCCGACCCTGAGCCCAACTTCCCTCCCGGTCCTGACCCCGACCTCAGTCCCAGCCCCAAATCCAACCATGATGCCAGTTCTGATGCTGATCCTGATCTCAATCCCAACCTCAACTGACCCTGATCCCAGTCCCAACCCTGATCCCGAACCCATCCTAAGTCTGAGCCTGAGCCTGACACCAGTCCCCACTCCAGCTCCTATCCAACGCTAATCCTGACCCCAGTTCTGACACCAGTCCCAACCCCGATGCCAAGGCCAATCCCGATCCCAATCACAGTTCTGACCCCCGTCCTGACCCCAATCCCAAACCCAACCCAACTCCTGATCCCAACCCCAAACCTGATCTCAACCCCAGTCCCGACCCCAATCCCAAACCCAACCCAACTCCTGATCCCAACCCCAGTCCTGATCCCAACTCCAAACGTGATCCCAACCCCAATTCCAACCCCAATCCCAAACCTAATCCTGACCTAAATCCCAACCCCAATCCTGATCCCAAGACCAATCCTGACTCAAATCCCAACTTCAACTCTAATTACAACCCAAATGCCAACCCCAACACCAGTCCCAAACCCAGTCCCAAACCCAATCCCAAACCCAATCCCAACCCCAACCCCAACCCTGATCCCAATCCCAATCCTGACCCAAATCCCAACCCCGACCCAAATCCCAACCCCAACCCTGGCCCCAAGCCCAGCGCTGCCCCAAATCCCAGCCCCAGCACGGATCCCGAGCGCGGCGCACCAGGCCGTGCGGACGGCCATGGCCGTGCGCGTCTCGCGTCCCTCCTGCCGGCTGATGTTCCGGGCGGCCTCCACCACCTCCTGCGCCGAGCGGTACCGGCCCAGCGCCCACTCGTGCACCGCGTGCTCCCCGTACTGCAGCACCCCCACCTGCGCGGGACGGGTCAGACCCCAAACACCCCACCCCAAACATCCCCCCAAAATATCCCCCCAAAAACCATCCCCCAGCACCCACTCTGGGGACAACGGCATCATCCTGGGGACAACGGCATCACCCCAGGGATGGTGGCATCACCCTAGGGATGATGGTATTGCCCTGGGGACACCAGCACGGCCCTGGGGACACCAGCACGGCCCTGGGGACACTGTCACAGCCCTGGGGACACCACCATAGAATCACATTTTGGTTGGAAAAGTCTCTCAGGGTCATCGAGTCCAACCATTGACCTGTCACCAACCCATGGCCCTGAGAACCTCATCTCCATGGCCCTGGGGACACCGTCATGGCCCTGGGGACACCACCATGGCTCTGGGGACCCCAGCGTGGCCCTGGGGACACCACCATGGCCCTGGGGACACTGTCACGGCCCTGGGGACACCAGCACGGCCCTGGGGACACCAGCTCACCTGGATCTGCCCGGGTCCGATGAAGAACCTGCTGAGCACGTTGCTGAGGAAGTTCTGCACCTCCACCCAGGGGTAGATGCTGTTGGAGCCGTCCAGGACGATGACGATGTCCATGTAGGTGGAGCAGCCTGGCGGGGACAGGGGACACGGCTGGCACCGGCGACTCGCACCCCGGGCACCCTGTCCCCACCATCCCACTCACGCTGAGCCGTGGGCGCCATCGTCCCCACCGCGCGCAGGTCCCTGTCCAGGCGGGCGCAGGCGCCGGTGCTGAACACGGAGGTGCCGCACGTCTGGGACCACAGCGGGGCACACGCCTGGCCGGGGGACACGGGGACACACGGGGACACATGGGGACACACGGCCCGACCCGACCCCTCCGCGCCCGCCGTGCCTCAGTTTCCCCTCTCACCACGAAGCCGCCGTCCTCGGAGTCCAGGAGGGTCATCCCGAGGTGGCCGCGGTGGGGAGGGGACAGCAGGGGGGTTGTGGACCCTCGGTGACAGGGACAGAGAGGCGGGGTCAGCACCGCGGTGTCCCCCCCCCCAGCCCCGTTGTCACCCCCGTGTGGCGCGGCGGTACCGAGGTTGGCTTTGTCACACGTGGCGTTGGGGGGTCCCACGCGGCACTTGTAGACGTCGCCTTGGCCGTCCCCGTCCCACGGCGCCGCCACCAGCAGCCTGCGGGACGCGGCGAGGGGACGCGGGTCACGGGCAGCGCCACTGCCACCGCGTGGGGTGGTTTTGGGGGAAAATGCCCAAATCCTGCCCGCCCCCGGCCCCGGCACCGCGCCACGGCGCTTCCGCCACCGGCCGCGGCGGTTTCCGTCTGTCTGTCTGTCCAGCTGTCTGTCTGTCTGTCCAGCTGTCTGTCTGTCCTGCCTTTGATCCGCGTCCCAAGCGCCGGGGTCCCCCCGAGTTTTACCCGTGGGACCCTTATTTTCCCGTGTGTGTCCCCCCCCGCTGCGTCACGGCAAAGCGCAAACCCACGGCGGACCTTAAAACACCGGTTCTTACCCCAAAGATACACTGGGGGGGCTCTGCCACCCCCCTCCCCGCCTCAGTTCCCCTGCCCCAGGGGATGTCGCGGGGGTCTCCGCCGCGGGGGTGTCCCCGTGGCCCCCACTCACCACTTCTCCTCGCCGTCCACCCGCTGCAGCACCTTGTAGCCGAACTGGGCTTCTGGTGGCCCCAGGAACAGCTGCGGGTCCCTCACGTCCACATTGAACCCCGCGCACAGCCCTGGAGGGGGGACACCCTGAGGGGGGGCGCCGCGGACCCAGGCGTCCTGCAGCACCCCCAAGTCCCCAAACTGCGGGGGGGAAACTGAGGCACGGGCGGGGGGGCAGCGCTGGCTCCTCAGCCTCCCCTGCGGCGGGGCCGTGCCGGACGGGGCCACCGCTGCCCCCCCTTGAGGGGGGGAGAAAAAGCACAAAACCACCTTTTCTATCCGTTTTCTTCCCCAAAACGCGGAGATTTTCCGTTAGAGTTGTTATGTTTAATTCCTTTTAACCAAGTCTGGCTCCGTTCCCACCAACACTGAACCCCCGCGGCCACGAAACGGGGGGGTAGCTTAACCCCCCCAAACCCCAAAAACACACAGCGAGGAGGAGAAAGACCCGAAACCGGGCCGTTTTTCCCCAAGCCGCCCGGTCCCGGCGCGCCGGGCGCTCCGCGCGGGTTAACGGGCACCGGCGGTGCCCGGCCCCGAATCCCCCCGCTTTACACCCCAAACCATCTCTTTTTCCCCAAAAATACCCTTTTTCCCCCAAACCCGGCCGCGCTGGGTGAGTTACCTGGGAGCAGCAGCAGCGCACGGAGCAGCCGCGGGCCCGCGCCCCCCATGCCCGCGCCCCCCGTGCCCGCGCCCCCCGTGCCCGCGCTGCCCCCCATGCCCGCGCTGCCCCCCATGCCCGCGCTGCCCCCCATGCCCGCGCCCCAGAGGCGGCTCCGGCTCCGGCCAGGATATTTATATATTTTTTTCTCTCTTTTTCCTGGTTTTTCAGGTTTTTTTCCCTCCTCCACCCCCATTGGCTGCTAAAAATAAGCAGCTGCGGTGTGGGTTTTTTTTCCTTGGGGGGTGGATTTAGGGAAGAAAAGGCGAAGTGGAGGAAAACAGGGAAAGAAACGAGAGGGAGGGGGCGGGACCGCGGGATCTGGGGGCACCTGGTGCTGATGAATGGGACCTTTTTTCCCGTTTTCTGGCGGTTTTGGCCCATAACGGGGGGCGTGTGTCCTGGAGCGGGGTGTCCCTGGAGCCGGGTGTCCCTGGAGCGGGGTGTCCCCGGAGCGGGGTGTCCCCTGGAGCGGGGTGTCCTTTGGAGCCGGGTGTCGCTGGAGCGGGGTGTCCCTGGAGCGGGGTGTCCCCCGGAGCGGGGTGTCCCGTGGCACGGGGTGTCCCTGGAGCCGGGTGTCCCCTGGAGCGGGGTGTCCCCTGGAGCGGGGTGTCCCGTGGCACGGGGTGTCCCCTGGAGCGGGGTGTCCCCCGGAGCGGGGTGTCCCTGGAGCGGGGTGTCCCTGGAGCGGGGTGTCCCGTGGCACGGGGTGTTCCTGGAGCGGGGTGTCCCCTGGAGGTGACGGGACCCCGGAGCTCCTCCTTGGGGATATCAGTGTCGAACTGGGGGTGTCGGGCCGGGCGGTTTGGGGGTCACCGCGTGTCCCCCTGCGGGATTTTGGGTGGATTTGGGGCGGATTGAGGGTGGCCACGTCCTCCGGGTGATGCTGCCACCTCCCGGCCACTGTCCCCATCTCCTGTCCCTTGGAGGAGGTGAGGAGTTGGGGTGACCTCTGTGTCCCCAGGGTGACTCTGTCACCTCCTGTCCCCACCTCCTGTCCCTTGGAAAAGCCTGAGGAGTTGGGGTGACCTCTGTGTCGCCGGGGCGACTCCGTCACCTCCTGTCCCCATCTTCTGTCCCTTGGAGGAGGTGAGGAGTTGGGGTGACCTCTGTGTCCTCAGGGTGACTCTGTCACCTCCTGTCCCTTGGAGGAGCTTGAGAAGACGCAGCGACCTCAGCCAGGACCCCCTAACCCCTTGAGGAGGGGAAACTGAGGTGGGGGAGATGCCCAACCCACAGCAACCCCCCAAAACCAGCTCCCCCTTCCTGAAGGGCACCGGAGCAAGCAGCCACCCCTACGTGGTGACACCCGCAGCCGTGTCCCCCTCCCCGCCGCCCCCCAGTTCCCCGGGTGTCCCCAGGAGGCTGCGGAGCTGCAGCCAGAAGAAGGGGCGCCTGGAGGCCTCGCGGGGCCACTCCAGGTACGTCTTGGTCCCCAGCATCTTGCGGAGCCGCGCGAAGCGCCGCGGCAAACCCCGCACCTCCACGGGCTCCTTCAGCACCAGGATGACGTCCGCGGCGCCCAGCCCCACGGCGCGCTGCTGCGCGAAGTACAGCTCGTAGTTGCACCACTCGCTGTCCACGAAGCTGCGCGACAGCACGAACACCACCTTGGCGCTCCGCTCGATGTTCTCCACGATGTTCTCGATGATCCAGCGCCCCGGCGTGAAGTCGCGCTCGTGGATGCAGAGCCGGTACGGCGGGGCCACGCTCTCCAGGCGCCGCAGCAGCTCCCGGCGCACCCAGGCGGCGTCGGCGCGGCTGTAGGAGATGAAGGCGTGGTAGGAGCAGGGCCGCGGGGCGGCCGCGGCGCGCTGGCCGCCGTACCTGGCGCGGATCAGGCGGAACGTGGCGCGCAGGTACCAGCCCGCGTCCAGCTTCCAGCACAGCACGGCGCAGGCGGCCACCGCCACCGCCGTGCTGGCCACCGCCACGGCCACCAGCGCCGGCACGTCGCACTCCAGGGGCCGCGGGGCGTAGGCGGCCACGGCCGTGTCCAGCAGCGCCTCGGGGTGGTAGCAGGTCCAGTTCTGGGGCCAGTCGGCCAGGACGGGGCGGCCGCGCCGGCGCGCCTCCTCCAGGAAGCCGTGCAGGGGGCAGGTGCAGTGGTACGGGTTGTTGCCGGCCGCCAGGCTGGCGAGCCGCGGCATGTTGACGAAGGAGCCGCGGTTGATGACGCCGAAGGAGTTGCCGTCGATGGCCAGCACCTCCAAGCGGGGACACGTCCACTCCGACGGGATGAACTTGATCTTGTTGCCGCTCAGGCGCAGCTCGCGCAGCCGGGCGCTCCGGGCGAAATAGTCCATGTCCAGGCGGTCGAGCTGCGAGTAGGAGAGGTCCAGGAACTCCAGCGTGGTGGGCAGGCAGCCGAAGGTCCCCACCGTCACCCGGTTGTGGCGCAGGGCCAACCAGCGCAGCGCCGGGCTCCACTGGCACGTCTCCCGCAGGCCGCCCAGGCCGTTGTGGCTGGCGTCCAGGCGGGCGAGCCGGGGCCAGCTCCGCGTCAGGGCGGCCACCACGGCCAGGCTGAGCAGCTGGTTGGTGGCCAGGGTGAAGCTCTCCAGCTTGGGCATGGTGCCCTGGTAGCGGCAGCGCTGGTTGTAGATGAAGGCGTCTTCCAGGCGGTTGTTGGAGATGTCCAAGGCCTCCACGCTGCGCAGCTCGGCCCAGGCGTCGCAGGGCACGTAGTTGAAGTTGACGTTGATGATGGAGAGCGCGGCCACGCTGCTCAGCCACGTGAAGGTCCAGTCGAAGCGCAGCACGTCGGGGTTGCTGATGTCCTGCAGCAAGAGGCGGTCGAGCCGCGGAGCCGCCGTCCCCGCGCCGGAGCCGTCCCAGCGCGGCGAGCGGGCGAAGTCGATGGCCACCAGCGCCAGGTCGCGGACGCGGGAGCGCTGGATGTTGAGCAAGGCCAAGCGCAGG